>NC_033796.1:62475573-62569312 GCF_001876935.1 Asparagus officinalis
TGATTGGACAGGACTGGCTCTTGGTGAACATGGATCTGGTTGAGATGCCTTGAATCCATGAACTTTTGATATCCGTCTCTCAATGTAATCGCGCTACGCAGAGTATTCGGGGGGATGGAATACCCCCCGGCGGGGTTCGGGGCAGCGCCCCGAAGCTCCATGGAGAAGGCCAGGTTCCATATTGAATTTCGTCACCCGAACGCATGCCTGAGCTCCAGGTGTTGCTGGTGAAACGCAGTTCTGAGGGCTGCGTTTATTTTGTGGAACGCACCCCTGAGGGTTGCGTTCATTTTGTGGAACGCACCCCTGAGGGTTGCGCTCAGTCTTCTTCACACAGAGCCTATGTTTGGGCTCATAGACGTGAGACTTGCATTCTGAAACAGAAACGCAAAGCGCATGGTTGTGTTTAGGCTTACGAACGCGAGGCTCGCGTTGGTTGGAGGATTGATTTTCTCGAAGTTGCACTTGTCGTCGAGATCTTCTTCTTCGTCGAGCGGCGTTCTTGTTGGCCTGTTTTAAGATCTCTGCAGCGATGTCGTCGATAGAGTTGGTCGCTGTTATGGGCCTTTCATGACCCGAGAAACGTCGCTTTGGCATGAACGCAGAGCCTTCAACTCGGTGGACGAGTTTGGCCGAAGCTGAGCCCACTCCTTCGGAGGAGGGGCTGTTCGAGCATTCTTGGTTGAAGGAGAAGGCTTCCTTCGGCATAGGAGCAACAATTGGAGCTTTAGTCTCCTTGGAGACTTTATGGATCTTGCGCATAGCCTTGGGGCTAAGGGATCCGGATGAGAGAGCCTCCTCAAACTTGGCTTGATCAAACTCCACAACAAGAGTTTTGACGGTCGTTCCAGTGAGGTGAACGTTGGATTGCGCCACCACTTCTTCGTCAGAGAAGCTCTTCCCCAGCAGAGTCGCCATCTTTTGTTTGGTGGAAAATTTGTAATAAGAAAACAAGGAAAGAACTGTATTTGATTTTATTCTCTCTAACTGCTTAGAAAAAGAATGATTACAATTCTCTCAACTCTCGATTACAATTTGAATTCCTGGTTACAAAAGAGAAGAGAATGATCTGGATTCTCCCCTTTGTTTAATTCTGGGTTCTTCACGGTAGCGATGAGATGCCTCCCTCGAATGCTCGCGTCGAGTTTGCTTCTCGTTGACGATCCGAATATCTATACTTCACTGGAACATGGTCTTCTCCTCACGATTTGACGTTGTGCGCGAAACTGCGAACGAAGTTTAAACCCCTATGAAACGAGTTTGATTAACCGAATCCGCGTTATAAGCCAAGGATAAAGAAGATGCTTGCTTGCCAATCTCCAAAGCTTCCAGAAATTGCCTCTAAGGATCCTGTTGACGAGCCAAGAAGTTCAACAGACTGCACCCGAAAGATCCAGCCCTGCATCTGCATTATCAATAATCCGCGATCCTAACTCTGTTGATGTTTGTTGTTATTTATAGGGATTAAGCCGGCGTGAAACCACACTCCTTTAATTCGCTCCTAAGTGGGCGCTAATGGCGCATGCTAACCGCTCCTTAAATCACTCCTGAGGGAGTTGTGATCCCCTCAGATTCGTTGTGGAAACGGTTTTGAAACCGTTCAACTCGTGTCCTTGAACGCAGTCAAACACGCAGATCTGCATTCTGGCAGTGTCGGAAGCTTGAACGCAGTGATTGGAAGCTGCGTTTGCAGCGGATGAAAGCTGCGTTTTGTGCACCCGATATAGAGCTGCGTTTGGGCAGCGCTTGGAGCTGCGTTGTTGAGCACGACGCGGCGACGAATAGAGCTGCGCTTGTCAGCCCCCGATATTGAGCTGCTGTTGTGCAGCGCATGTGCAGCTGCGTCGGGCGCAGCGCATGTTGCAGCTGCGCCGGGCAGCGATGTTGAGCCTGCCCTAGTGGTGATTTAAAGCTGCGTTTTGCCAACTTTTGGAGCCTGCATTGAGCCTTGCGTTCTGCGCTATGAACGCGGCCGCATCTGATGCTGGTACGTGGCGAGGACTTCCCACCGTCTATGCATTTGAAGAGACCATTGATTTGTAGATTTCTTCCTTGTCGAAGAGTTGTTGCCAAAGATCGTTATTTTCTGATATCTTTACGTTTAAGCTCTTGATATGCAAGAGTCATCAAGAATTGTAACTCTCGATGTTGATTGGCTGAAGGCTGTTAAATCTAGAGCTCTTTCATCAGTTATCGTGAAGGTCATCAGATTGTAACCTTCAGCGATCTACGTGAAAGTCTTCAAATTGTAGCCTTCTGGAAGTCGTCAGATTGTAACTTCCATCATCGGTGTTTGATGGGGATCAGCTATCTATTGTGATTTTTAGACAGCCTACAAAAATAATATTTTCACAAAATTGCATATTCTATGCAATGTTTTCAAAAACACAATAGACAATATGAAATATATAATTTCATATATATAATCATAAAAACTCAAAACACATGTATGTATATATATAACTATATATATATATATGCATTGAAACCAAAACTTGTGTGTGTGTGTGTGTGTGTGTGTGTATATATATATATATATATATAACTATATATATATACGAACATTCCGCTAACCTCCATTGGATATGATCGTTGAAGCTCTATTCCATCCATCCTCCAACAACGTTGTTTGTCTATAATAAATAAGAAAACACAAATACTAGACAAACAACATTAGTGGTAAATTGTTTGTTAAACATCATCAAAACAAGAAGGCCAACAAGCTAAACCGATGGGCTCGCCGTTTGCAAGCCATTTCAAGCTATCAAAGACCCAAGCACCAGAAACTACTGAAGAACATGAGTTCATGGCCAACATACCATACGCATCTGCCGTCGGGAGTTTGATGTATGTGATGGTGTGCACAAGGCCAGATATTGCACAAGGACTGGGAGTTGTGAGCCGCTTCATGAGCAATCCAGGAAAGCACCACTGGGGTGTGGTCAAGTGGCTTCTACGCTACTTGAGATGCTTGGCCGACCATATCTTGAGTATGGCGGACGCGATTTGCAGCTAGAGGCGACTTTTGTGATACAGGACTAACGGCCGAGGACATAGACTCGAGAAGGAGCACGAGCGGCTATATCTTTATCTTGGGTGGTGGAGCGATAAGTTAGAGATCTAAGTTACAGGATACTGTAGCTATGTTGACAACCGAAGCCGAGTACATGTCTGCAGCGGAGGCAGCAAAGGAGTTGCTATGGTTCAAAGCTTTTCTTCTCGATCTTGTGGTAAGCTTTGAGAAATACTTTATCCACTACGAAAGTCAGAGTATCATTCACTTGTCAGAGAACGACCCATTCCATACTCGGACAAAGCATGTTGACGTGAAGCACCATGCCATACGGAGATGGCAAAGCAGGAACGAGTTCAAGCTTGTGAAAATTGATACGAGATACAATCCAACAGATATGCTGACCAAGCCAGTTTCGCTCGAGAAGGTGAGGCTGTGTGCAGCCTCATATGGCCTCTGTTGGGAACGTTAATGGCCGTGCAAGATGCCAAAGATACAAGACATCCGGATGATGCGACCAAGAATGGTGTGAAGATATGATTGATACTCAATCAAAATTTCAAGTGGGAGATTGTCAGACAACCACCATCTTTGACAAAGGAATGTCAGGCAGCCACCATCTTTGACAAATGAAAATCGGTGGCCGCAAATTTTGAGAAAAATAAAAAGGTGGTGGGTCCCACCAATAAAATATTATTAATGACGGGTCCCACCAATAATATTTTATTAGTGCATAGTGTTTCCCAAACACTATAAATAAGGTCAAAACTCTTCAGGAAAATTCATCCCAGAAATAGCTCCTCTTATAGAAAAGTGAAAGAAAGGAAAAATAGAGAGTTTTTTCTAATATCAAGGAGAGAGTTTGTGAGAATACTTGGAGTGTATCTTGATAAAGAGAGGGTGTTCTTTTTGATCTAATTCTTTTGGAATATAAAAGAACTGGGAGTCGTCGTTGCACCGTGGAGTAGCTCCGGAAAAGTGAACCACGTTATGTTTGTGAGTACTATGATTGAATTTGTGTCTTTATTCTGTGATTCCAAAATCATTTGAGTGTGTATTGCGTCTCCGTTCGAGACATTCTTGTTGATGTATACCCTAACAAGATGTAAATTGTTGGTAGAGCATAAAAGGAGCAGTTTCTGTTGCTCAAGAGGAACAATTAAGAGCAAGCTAATCATGTCTATGAATTCTTATGAATTCTGTTTAATGGAGTGAATATACGTACCACGCAAAAGAAACTCGCTGAGTAATACTACTTCACGTACTTTTTCATGTCTTTTTTTTGTCTCTGTGCTGACATTTATAGAGGTTAAATGCTTGTTCTGAAGTTTCCTGTCATTCTTGGTTCTTCCTGTTCACATCTTTTTCAGAAGAAAATTGATTAGCCGATAATGTGGTATCCCGGTGATTCCTTTTACGTTGATGGTGAAAAAGGCTTGATTACTGTGCACATATCATGTCGAACTTGAGAATTTTTAGATTTTTATCTATGTAGTTTTATGAACTCATGGAATCATTTGTTCTTTTATCAGAATAAGAGTTATGTATGTCATGCTGTGTTTTTGGTTTAATTTGCAGAGTTTAAAAGGAGCAGATTTGTTGGTTAAGAACAAAGTGCAAGCTGGTCCTGTGTTTGAATTCCGTTTTAAGGATTGAATAAAATATTGGGGAAGAACGTTGATGAGCCATATTTCTTCGGGTACTTTTGATGTGCTTTTTTGCTCATGATTGTACGTTACAGAGGTAGAATGCTTGTTCCTGTCATTCTTGGTTCTTCATGTACACAAAGGAAACACATATTATTGGATTGTTTTTATTGTTCTGTGGCATTGCTTTAAGGTCTCATTAGCTGCGAACATCTTTTGCTTGCTGACCGTTTGATTTTTTTTTTCCTGAATGAAATTTGAATCAAATACAAATTAGTCAAATGGTGCAGCATGGTGCAGCACTTCAGTCACGTAACAATATAGATCTGCTTGGTTTTGATTGAAACTAGCTATTGGGTACATGTTGCATTTATTTTGTTGCGATAGATCTGCGTTGCTTTTAGGCCAGTGGAAATTTCTTGCTTGCTACCATTTGTTTTTTTTTTCTTTTTTCCTGGATGAAACTTGAAATCTCGTCATGCAGTCTGTGTTGATGCATTGATGCTTCCAGTTTTAAGCTCCAAGTAATTAGAATACAAATAAAGTCTTTTATTAAACATGTTGTGCGCCGTGCGGAAGCGTGCTTGACAACCAAACGAGTCGGTAAGACACGAGAGAAGAGAACAAAATCAAATCACGAGTGCAATCCACCAAATACGGCACAAATCAAACCAAACATAGAGATTTACGTGGTTTGGTAATTACCTACGTCCACGGGGAGAGGATGGAGAGATTTCTATGAAGTGTGGGACCTACCCATGTGAAGCACCATGTGTGAACGCGGGGTGCAAACCGCGTGAAGAGAAGCCCATGAAGGCCCACCCGTACTCGTGCTTATAAATGCACACACAAAAAATCGCCTAGGTTTTTGTGCAAGGTGGGTTAATTGTTTTCGGCTGCAGGAGGTGTGCAAAAGGGGGTTGCAGGCAGCGCGAGGAGATTTGGTTTCGGCGGCCGGCTGTGTTCAAGTACGAAAGTGCAGAGGGTGCGTGTACAGGGAGTTCTTTTGTGCGGCTGCAGAAAGAAAAAGTGCAGTCATTTTGTGCTTTTGTTGAGAGATATTGTGAGGGATTTGAGAGTTTGTTTGAGGGTTTAGGTTGTGAGTGATTGTAAACCCTAGTTGTATTCTTTCCCTCTAATAGTAGATACCCCCCCTCCTTTCCCCGTGGACGTAGACAATTTACCGAACCACGTAAAATTAGTTGTATCGCTTTTGTGTGATTTGTAATAGGTTTTAGGATCCCTCGACAGGTCAGTCCTAGAACTGATGAGAGGAAGAGCCGATATCTCACTTTGTTGAGATATTCGCTTCATATTCTTGTTTCCTTAGTGAGATGAGAATTCTTATTGCGATCTGACTCTCTTGTTGTGCTGCCGAAGTGCTGCAGAAATTTTTGCTGCGCGAAACAAGTGGTATCAGAGCCCAGATTTCAGATCTAGGGTGTTTTGGATTAGGTGGAGGAAAATTCAGTTGGAAGCTTGGTTCTTGGAGTTCTAGGCTTCAGTGGAGATAGCATTAGGAGTTGCCGTTGGAGATTTCTCTTTCCTCGTGTGGATGGGAGATCTATTTGGAATCCGATCTAGGGTTCAGATGGCGAGTATAATACAAGTTGGTTTTTAGAACACTAAAATTAGTGTGGTGAAGTATGACGGTAAAATCAACTTTGGTTTATGGATGAGCAACGTACAGGATGCGTAAAATTAGTGTGGTGAAGTATGACGGTAAAATCAACTTTGGTTTATGGATGAGCAACGTACAGGATGCGCTCAATGCTCAGAATTTGGAAGAGACCATCATGGTCCACGAGAGGCCACCTAAATATGAAGAGGCGGTATGGGAGAAGATGAATAGGAACGCTTGTGGGGTGATCAGATCCTGTTTGGAATAGGAGCTAAAATATAATGTAATTGGGGTGACGTCTGTAATGAAGATGTGGGAAATTCTCAACAATAAGTATCTCACAAAGAGTGTTGAGAACAGGTTGCACTTGCTGCGAAGACTCTTCAGATTTCAGATGTCCAGAGGCACCTCGCTAGCGGCTCATGTGAACAACTACACTAAGTAATTAGAATACAGTGGATATTTCTTGCTTGCTACCATTTGTTTTTTTTTTCTTTTTTCCTGTATGAAACTTGAAATCTTGTCATGCAGTCTGTGTTGATGCATTGATGCTTCTAGTTTTAAGCTCCAAGTAATTAGAATACAAATAAAGTCTTTTATTAAACATGTTGCGCACCGTGCGGAAGCGTGCTTGACAACCAAACGAGTCGGTAAGACACGAGAGAAGAGAACAAAATCAAATCACGAGTGCAATCCACCAAATACGGCACAAATCAAGCCAAACATAGAGATTTACGTGGTTTAGTAATTACCTACATCCACGGGGAGAGGATGGAGAGATTTCTGTGAAGTGTGGGACCTACCCATGTGAAGCACCATGTGTGAACGCGGGGTGAAAACCGCGTGAAGAGAAGCCCATGAAGGCCCACCCGTACTCGTGCTTATAAATGCACACGAAAAAAAATCGCCTAAGTTTTTGTGCAAGGTGGGTTAATTGTTTTCGGCTGCAGGAGGTGTGCAAAAGGGGGTTCCAGGCAGCGCGAGGAGATTTGGTTTCGGCGGCCGGCTGTGTTCAAGTACGAAAGTGCAGAGGGTGCGTGTTCAGGGAGTTCTTTTGTGCGGCTGCAGAAAGAAAAAGTGCAGTCCTTTTGTGCTTTAGTAGAGAGATATTGTGAGGGATTTGAGAGTTTGTTTGAGGGTTTAGGTTGTGAGTGATTGTAAACCCTAGTTGTATTCTTTCCCTCTAATAGTCTCCTTGCCCCGTGGACGTAGACAATTTGCCGAACCACGTAAAATTAGTTATATCGCTTTTGTGTGATTTGTAATAGCTTTTAGGATCCCTCGACAGGTCAGTCCTAGAACTGATGAGAGGAAGAGCCGATATCTCACTTTGTTGAGATATTCGCTTTATATTCTTGTTATCTTGGTGAGACGGAAATTCTTATTGCGATCTGACTCTCTTGTTGTGCTGCCGAAGTGCTGCCGAAATTTTCGCTGCGCGAAACAAGTGGTATCAGAGCCCAGATTTCAGATCTAGGGTGTTTTGGATTAGGTGGAGGAAAATTCAGTTGGAAGCTTGGTTCTTAGAGTTCTAGGCTTCGGTGGAGATAGCATTAGGAGTTGCCGTTGGAGATTTCGCTTTCCTCGTGTGGATAGGAGATATATTTGGAATCCGATCTAGGGTTCAGATGGCGAGTACAATACAAGTTGGTTTTTAGAACACTAAAATTAGTGTGGTGAAGTATGACGGCAAAATCAACTTTGGTTTGTGGATGAGCGACATACATGATGTGCTCAATGCTCAGAATTTGGAAGAGACCATCATGGTCCACGAGAGGCCACCTAAATATGAAGAGGCGGTATGGAAGAAGATGAATAGGAACTCTTGTGGGGTGATCAGATCCTGTTTGAAACAGGAGCTAAAATATAATGTGATTGGGGTGACATCTGTAATGAAGATGTGGGAAATTCTCAACAATAAGTATCTCACAAAGAGTGTTGAGAACAGGTTGTACTTGCTGTGAAGACTCTTCAGATTTCAGATGTCCAGAGGCACCTCGCTAGCGGCTCATGTGAACAACTACACTAAGTTTTGGACTTGGCGAATGTTGATGAGAAGATATCGGATGAGTACAAGGCGATTATTTTGTTGGGCTCCTTACCGGATGAGGAGTATGATACCTTCGTACTCACTTTGTTGAATGGGAGATCTTCTATCAGCTATAGTGAAGTGACTAACGCTTTGACAAACTATGATTTGAGGAGGAAGGATAATGAGACTTCCCGCGCTAGTACTTCAGGAGAGGCCTTGTCGACGAGAGGTAGAAGCCCATATCCGAAAGGTGGTAATAAAGGAAGGTCAAAGTTAAGAAGCCACCACCAATTAGCAAAGAACCAGTGTGCATTCTGTAAGGAGCAGAAACATTGGAAGAGGGACTGCCCGAAGCTCAAGGAGAAAAAGAATAGCAAGAAAAAGGGCCCAAAGGCCAATGAGGTGAATATTACGAAAGGCGATGATTCCGATGATTTGTGCTTTTCTCTACTGATTACTCTAGAGGTGAACCATGTGGATGCATCAGATTGGATGCTTGATTCCGGCGCTACTTATCATGTGACCCCTAGGCGAGACTGGTTTGCATCTTTTGAGAAAGTCGACGGGGGTGTTGTTGTCATGGGAAATGATCAATCCTGTGGTGTTTGTAGGATAGGTACCGTGCGGATTAGGATGCATGATGGAGTAGTCTGTGAGTTGAAAGAGGTGAGATTTGTTCCTTAACTGAAGATAAATCTTATCTTAGTTGGAGCTTTGGAGGCGAAGGGATTCAAGGTGACTTTCAAAAACGCTGTAGCGAAGGTTACTAAGGGATCATTGGTGGTGATGAAGGGAGTCCGCAATCGGAATTTGTATTATCTGAAGGGAAGCACCGAGATTGGCCAGGTTGTTTCGGCTATTTCAGAAGTGGACATGAGCAGACTTTGGCACTATAGGTTGGGGCACATAGGTGAAAAGTCACTGCAGGCATTGTGCAAGCAGGGGCTATTGAAGGGAGCCAAGAGTGGGAAGATTGAGTTCTATGAGCACTATGTTCTTGGCAAGAAGACGAAGGTGAAGTTCGGAACTGTCATTCATCAGACGAGGGGCATCATGGACTACGTGCACACAGATATTTGGGGTCCCACCAAGACTGCATCACTTGGTGGTAAACATTAGTTCGTCACTTTTGTAGATGACTATTCTAGGAGTTGTTGGGTGTACACCATGACGAAGAAGAGTGAAGTCCTAGATTTGTTTGTGGAGTGGAAGAAGAGATTGGAACTACAGACTGTGAGAAATATCAAGACGTTGCAATCCGACAATGGTGGTGAGTACACATCAGACCCCTTTCTGCAGCTATGTCGAGACGAGGGTATAGAGAGTGATACAGGTGTATCTTCTCTTCGGGAGCTTAGCGATCCTCATGGGAGCTTGAGGATAGATGATTCTCATGGTATCTTGAGAATAGAGTAGAGGAGTCGTGAACGAGGCCATTGGAAGCAACAAAGTCGAAAGGATTCATCAAAACTGCAGAAATTACAGTTGGGCTCTGTCCGGTCGACCGGCGTGGTCACGGCGGTCGACCGCATCGTGCACGGACCCCAACTGTGTCTCGGGACTGAGATCGGTCGACCGATGGTGGCACTGCGGTCGACCGGAGAACCCTGTAATCGATTTTCCAGATTTCGTCGTTCTGACCGGTCGACCGACTTGGGCACTGCGGTCGACCGCGTCGCGGATCCGGGCCTGGGTCTGTTTCCTGCTCCAGTTGGGATTTCTGTTTAGTATAAATAGAAACACGACTTTTCTAGGGTTTAGAACTCAGTTTGTAATCAGAAAAGAGATCAGGGAGGTTGTTCTTTGATCTAGAGAGATTGTGAGAGAGAGATTTGTAAAATCCAATTGATTCTCATAATCTAGAGAAGGTATTTTCCTTCGCCCTAATTCAACTCTTGTGTTCTTCTGTCGTTCTTCTTCTTTACCCACTCTTGATAATTCCGCGATCAAGAGTGCTCGCACGACAACTAGTATCAAGTTGGTAGCAGAGCACCTAGATCCTGTGAAGGGGGAACCTGTGTATGGTCCTTACTCGCTCACAGTACAAGAAGCTTGGCGAGATCCTTATTTCTTTGGAGAGAGTCCAGAAATTAAGGAAGGAGAAGATGACTGAAGCAGATAATTCAGCGAGACTTGATGCCATGGAGAGACAGATTGAGACGATCGGGACGACTCTTACCCAACTCGTGGGTCTAATCAACGGAGGTGACAAAAAGGAGGAATCTTCTTCGAAGGGCAAGAAGAAACTCGTCGAATCCGACGAGGAACACGAGGAATCTGATTCAGAGGGGGAGACTGAGATTGTCAAGACTGCCGGACATCAAAGGAGTAAGAACAATTACCAAAATCTGAAGATTGACTTCAAGGTTGAGATTCCTGTTTATGATGGGAGTATCAACGTGGAGAAGCTTGATGATTGGATCGAACGTATGGAGATGTACTTCACTCTCTACGGATATTCGTCCAAGGAGAAGATAGTGTTCGCGACACTGAAGCTTTCCGGGCACGCGTTGACGTGGTGGAAATCCTATTGCAAACAGGAGAGGAAAGCGGCGTCGTGGAACAAGTTCAAGGAACTACTTCGTAAACAGTTCTATCCAGTAGGGTTCCTTGAGGAGCGTTGGTACAAGTGGTATGGCTTGCGCCAAAAGTTTAATCAGACCGTTCAGGAGTATACGACGGAGTTCCAACAGCAGGCGATGGTTCTAAACATCGCAACAGACGAGTATCCCATCTTCATGAAGTACATGGCGGGTCTGAATGAATACATCCGGAAGGAGATGAAGCTGTTTTCAGTGGAGACAATCGCAGATGCGAGCGTGAAGGCCATTGCCATTGAGGGCAGGCAGAAGAAGGGCAATGAGACAAAGGGGGATTCCAAACCATCGGGGAGCAAGACGGGTGGCTCTCAGTCTAAGGATGAGAAGAAGAAGGTTGACTCGGGGAAAGCAGGATTGACATGCAATCACTGCAAGCAGACAGGGCATGTGGCCGATCGTTGCTGGGATAAGTATCCTCATCTGAAGCCTAAAGGATTGAAGAAGAAGGAGGAGAAGAAGGCGTACGTGATAGCACAGGGTCCGAAGGAGGTTCCCGGGATGACCGAACCCAATAGCAGTCTCAACCTTATGGCGGGGAAGCAGGCTACCAAGGAAGATGACGACCCGAGGGAGCAGCTCTTTGTTCTGAAATTGCAGGTCAAGACCAGCTTAGTGGATGCTATTGTAGATCCAGGGAGTCAGAAAAATCTGATATCTGAGGCATTAGTACAGAAGCTGGGATTGAAGACGGTGAAGCATCCAAAGCCCTATCCATTAGGGTGGATTCAGAAGGAGGCGGGATTGAGTGTAGTGAACCAGTGTTCATTCAGATTTGTACTCCACGAGTCGTATATTGACGAGGTCACATGCGACGTGGTTCCGTTAGATGTTTGCCAAGTTATTTTGGGCAATCCTTATTTGTGGGATAGATACGCAGTATATGATCGGCGAGCCCAAAAGTATACGTTCACCAAGGATGGCGAGCAATTCATTTTTCGTTCGGCGTCCCTTCCACAGGAGACAAGCTTGGTGACGGTGACTCAGGCTAAGAGGTTGGTGAATGCGGGCAGGAAGTTCGTTTTATTGTTCATTCGACCGTATGAAGAGCAGTTGAGTAGGATGTGCTTGTCCGCCTTGAGCAAGCTTCAGGAGGGAGATCTTGAAAGGTTAAAAGCCAAGTATGCGGACTTGTTTTCGGAGATCACGGGACTACCACCACGTCGAGGTGTAGAGCATGAGATTATGTTGACAGGGGAGAGTTCCTTACCTAACATAGGCCTATACCGCACATCAGTACTAGAGTCCGAGGAGATCAAGAAGCAAGTTCAGGAGCTCTTGGAGACAGGAGTGATTGTGCCAAGTTGTTCGCCTTGCGGGTCACCAGTGTTGTTGGTGCCCAAAAAGGATGGAGGTTGGCGCATGTGCGTAGATTATCGGGCACTCAACAAGATCACAATCAAGAATCGCTACCCATTACCGCGGATCGATGATCTTATGGACCAGTTGGAGGGAGCGAGGTTTTTCACGAAGCTGGATTTGAAGTCTGGTTACCATCAGGTGAGGATTCGGGAGGAAGACACTTGGAAGACTGCGTTCAAGACCAAGCAAGGCCTGTTCGAGTGGTTGGTGATGCCGTTTGGACTGTGCAATGCTCCGGCTACCTTTATGAGGCTTATGAATGATTTGTTGCGACCATTTATAGAGGATTTTGTGATAGTTTACCTTGATGATATCTTGGTGTACAGCAGGACCTGGGAGGAACATCTTGTTCATGTTGAGAAGGTATTTGAAGTGTTGCAGGACGGACAGCTGAAGCTCAACGGGAAAAAGTGCGAGTTCGGGAAGGACGAGTTGGTGTATCTCGGCTTCATCGTAGGGAAGGGCCAGCGGAGGATAGATCCAGGCAAGGTGGAGGTGATCACAAAGTGGCCGACGCCGAAGACAGTGACTGAGGTGAGGAGCTTCATGGGAGCTTGCCAGTATTTGCGCAAGTTCATTCGACATTTTTCGACTTATGCGGCACCGTTACATGGCCTCACAAAGGCTAAAGTTCAGTTTGAGTGGGGAAAGACGCATGAGGAGGCTTTTCAGTTGCTAAAAAGGAAGATCTCGGAGGCACCAGTGTTGGCGTTGCCGAATTTGCAGCGGACTTTCGAGGTAGAGACCGACGCGTCTAATTATGCGATGGGCGCGGTGTTGACTCAGGATGGGAAACCGGTGGAATACCATTCTGAAAAGTTTTCGGGTGCTGTTGCGAACTACCCAACCTACGACAAGGAGTTCTATGCGCTATATCAAGCAATTAAGCATTGGAGGGTGTACTTGTTAGGGAAGGAGGTGGTCGTGCATTCGGATCATAAGCCGTTGGAGTTCTTACATGCCCAGACGAAGCTACAGCAGGCGCGGCACATGAAGTGGATGTCTTATTTGATGGCTTTCAACATCATTATTAGGTACAAGAAGGGGGCGACGAACAAGTTGGCCGATATGTTATCTCGCCCACCGATAAGGTCGTTGTTGGTGGCGACGCGTATTCAGCCCTTGGTTCCTTTTGAGTATGTTCAGTTGTATGCATCCAGTAGAGACTTCGGTAGTGTGTTTGAGCAGGCGAAAGATGGTGATATTGATTCCTTGTAAGAAGACCGTGACGGGAGCGGGTGCAGCACAATTGTTCTTCGAACATGTGTGGAAGCACTTTGGGTTGCCGAGTTCGATTATTTCGGATCGGGATAGCCGTTTTCTCGGGCATTTTTGGGATTCTTTGTGGAGTTTGATGGACACCAAATTGAAGAAGAGCACGGCATTTCACCCACAAACAGACGGACAAACGGAGGTAGTCAACCGGACTATGGTGCACATGTTGCGGGGGTATAATTCTAGGCATCCTAAGACTTGGGATGAGAGTTTACCATATTTGCAGTTTGCTTTCAATCGGGCGATTCATGGATCTTCAGGGAAGTCACCGTTTGAGACTTGTTATGGATTTTTACCGCCGAGCCCGTTCGATCTTGTGTTTTCAAGTGAAGCCACAGTGGACGGCAAGGAGGGGAGTGAGAGACAACGTGCTCAGCGATTTCTTGAGAAGATTGCAAATATTCATGCCACGGTTGAAGCTCAATTGAAGAAATCGCAAGCTAAGTACAAGGCGAAGCATGATCAACATCGGGTTCCTTGTAACTTTGGTAAAGGCGATATGGTATGGCTAAAATTGAGTAAGGAGAGGCTCAAAGGAGAAGGGAAGAAGTTGAAGCCTATTCGTTATGGTCCGTTTCGGATTATCGATCAGATTGGCGACAACGCTTTTCGTTTAGATTTACCACCTTACTTAGGCATGTATTCGGTGATCAATGCCGAGTACTTGAAGTTGTTTGAACCACCGTTATTGGATGATGAAGGTGATGACAAGTTGATCTTACCGCATGTTGAAGACTTGTGGTTTGATAGAGAGGAGCCACTGAAAGAAGATTGCATTTTGGAACGGAAGACGACCACGACGAGGCGGGGGACGAAGGAGTCGTTTCTCATTAGACGTCAAGGTCAGGTACCTAGCAAGGCCAAGTGGTTCAACAGAGAAGGAGGTGCTCGCGAGTTCCCTCAGCTGAAGTTCTAACTTGAATGGGACTTCAAGTTCCTAAAGGGGGGACCCATGATACGGGTGTATCTTCTCTTCGGGAGCTTAGCGATCCTCATGGGAGCTTGAGGATAGATGATTCTCATGGTATCTTGAGAATAGAGTAGAGGAGTCGTGGACGAGGCCATTGGAAGCAACGAAGTCGAAAGGATTCATCAAAACTGCAGAAATTACAGTTGGGCTCTGTCCGGTCGACCGGCGTGGTCACGGCGGTCGACCGCATCGTGCACGGACCCCAACTGTGTCTCGGGACTGAGATCGGTCGACCGATGGTGGCACTGCGGTCGACCGGAGAACCCTGTAATCGATTTTCCAGATTTCGTCGTTCTGACCGGTCGACCGACTTGGGCACTGCGGTCGACCGCGTCGCGGATCCGGGCCTGGGTCTGTTTCCTGCTCCAGTTGGGATTTCTGTTTAGTATAAATAGAAACACGACTTTTCTAGGGTTTAGAACTCAGTTTGTAATCAGAAAAGAGATCAGGGAGGTTGTTCTTTGATCTAGAGAGATTGTGAGAGAGAGATTTGTAAAATCCAATTGATTCTCATAATCTAGAGAAGGTATTTTCCTTCGCCCTAATTCAACTCTTGTGTTCTTCTGTCGTTCTTCTTCTTTACCCACTCTTGATAATTCCGCGATCAAGAGTGCTCGCACGGCAACTCGTATCAGAGAGACACTTCACGATTAGTCATACATTGCAGCAAAATGGGGTGGCAGAGAGGTTGAATCGATCTTTACTGGAGAAGATCCGATGCTTATTATCGCAGAGTGGTTTGGAGAAGATCTTTTGGGCTGAGGCTCTTATATATGCGAGCCACCTCATTAATAGGCTGTTTTCATCTGCGATTAAGGGGAAGACCCCTATGGAGATGTGGTCGGGAGAGCCAGCACGAGATTATGACCAGCTCAAGGTATTCGGGTGCCCTGTATTTTATCATGTGAGAACTGATAAGTTGGAACCTCGAGCTAGGAAGGCCATATTTGTAGGATTCAAGCGTGGTGTCAAGGGATACAAGCTTTGGGATCCAGTTGATAAGAAGATTGTGCTGAGTAGGGACGTCATGTTTGATGAGGCTTCTATCTTAAAGCTTCCCAGCTCTCATCAGGTGGAGAGCGACCCGACGGAGGAGATATCGCAGGTGGTGAAGATCGATATAGCTCCACATTGTCCAGATGGTACAGTATCCATTAGAGTGCTGACTAAGGTGACGCCAGGTGAGCACGACGGTAACACGAAGGATATAGGTACTGATGTGCAGGATCAGGGACTGAAGGCTCAGGTTCAGGATTCAATTACGGTTCGGAGACAGAGGAGAAACATACAGATGCCAGCATGATATGCTGACACAGTTGCGTATGCACTTCCGGTGGAGAGTATCGATGAGTTGGTGCCTACTACATTCAGAGAGGTCGAGCAGAGTTCGGAGGCTGATTCGTGACAGGTAGCTATGCAGGAGGAGATGGATTCTCTTCACAAGAATGATACGTGAGAGCTTGTTGAGCTTTCAAAGGGGCGGAAGGCAATTGGTTGCAAGTGGGTATACACGAAGAAGGAGGGCATTGAAGGCACTCCATTGAGGTTCAAAGCTAGGTTGGTTGCAAAGGGCTATGCACAGGAGGAAGGTATTGACTATAATGAGGTGTTTTCTCCGGTGGTGAAGCATTCTTCGATTCGGATTTTGCTAGCTTTGGTGGCACAATATGGTTTGGAGTTAGATCAATTGGATGTGAAGACGACATTTCTTCATGGTGATCTTGATAAAAAAATATATATGACTCAGTCATTGGGATTCCGAGCTGTAGGGAAGGAAAAATTAGTTTGCAGATTGAAGAAATTGTTATACGGTTTGAAGCAGTCTCCTTGACAGTGGTATAGGCGATTCGATGGTTTTATGATTGATCATTCGTACACTCGGAGCCAGTTTGATCCTTGCGTATATTTTCGCAAGTTAAAAGGAGATGCGTACATTTATTTGTTGCTCTATGTCGATGATATGTTGGTTGCCTCTATTTCCAGGTCGGCTATAGATGAGTTAAAAGTTCAGCTTTCAAATGAGTTTGAGATGAAAGACTTGGGTGAGGAGAAGCGTATTTTAGGGATGGAGATCGGTAGAGACAAGAAGAAGGACAAAATTTGTTTAACATAGGTGGCTTATTTGAAGAAGGTTCTACAACGATTCCATGTTAGCATGGATACAAAGCCAGTTGTTGTACCTATGGGAGCCCATTTGAAACTTTCAGCTGGTCTTTCACCAAAGTCAGTTGAAGATCGTGAGTTGATGTTAAAGACTCTATATGCGAGCGCCGTTGGGAGCTTGATGTACGCGATGGTATGTACGAGGCTAGATTTATCACAGGCGGTGAGCATGGTTTTGAGATACATGCACGATCCAGGAGTGGGTCATTGGGACGCCGTGAAATGGATTTTAAGGTACATTCGAGGTACGCTCAATGTTGGTTTAGTTTATGAACAGAACACTACAGGTGGGCAGTTATGTATTAGCTATGTTGATTTGGATTATGCAGGGGATTTGGATAAGCGCCGGCCTACTACGGGGTATGTGTTCACTTTGACCCGTGCGCCGGTGTGTTGGAGATGCACCTTACAGTCGATGGTGGCTTTATCTACGACGGAGGTAGAGTATATGGTAGTTACAGAGGCTGTGAAGGAGGCTATTTGGCTTTGAGGACTTTTGGAGGAACTTGGTATATCGCAGAGATCCGTCACTATTCATTGTGATAACATGAGTGCTATCTATTTGGCGAAGAATCAGGTTTTTCATACGAGGATGAAGCACATTGACGTTCGTTATCACTTCGTTTGGGATGTTCTTGAAGATGGCGATGTGGAGATTGTGAAAGGGATGTTCTTGAAGATGGCGATGTGGAGATTGTGAAAGTCCACACGAAGGATAATCCGACAGATATGCTCACTAAGGTGGTTCCGAGCATGTGGAGATTGTGAAAGTCCACACGAAGGATAATCCGACAGATATGCTCACTAAGGTGGTTCCGAGCAGCAAGTTTGATCATTGTCGAAACTTGTTGCACATTCGTGATTGTGGAGGCCGTTAGCGGCCATTTGGGTGAACTACGTTCGGCTTGATTCCTTGCGTAAGAGGATACGTAGGTAGTCTTTCAGATGTAGCTGGTTTTGGATTATTTGATGGGAGGTGATATTGTTTTGACTCTCGTTCGGGTTCTCGACTTGTTGTGGATTAAGTTCATACTAGACACAACAAGTGGGATATTTGGATGCTTTGGTGTCAGCTCAATTTTGGGAAAACTTCACCGAGGTGGAGAATTGTGAAGTGTGGGACCTACCCACATGAAGCACCATGTGTGAATGCGGGGTGCAAACCGCATGAAGAAAAGCCCATGAAGGCCCACCCGTACTCGTGCTTATAAATGCACACGAAAAAAATCACCTAGGTTTTAGTGCAAGCGGGTTAATTGTTTTCGGCTGCAGGAGGTGTGCAAAAGGGGGTTGTAGGCAGCGCGAGGAGATTTGGTTTCGGCGGCCGGCTCTGTTCAAGTACGAAAGTGCAGAGGGTGCGTGTGCAGGGAGTTCTTTTGTGCGGCTGCAGAAAGAAAAAATACAGTCCTTTTGTGCTTTTGTAGAGAGATATTGTGAGAGATTTAAGAGTTTGTTTGAGGGTTTAGGTTGTGAGTGATTGTAAACCCTAGTTGTATTCTTTCCCTCTAATAGTAGATCTCCCCCCTCCTTGCCCCGTGGACGTAGGCAATTTGCCGAACCACGTAAAATTAGTTGTATCACTTTTGTGTGATTTGTAATAGCTTTTAGGATCCCTCAACAGGTCAGTCCTAGAACTGATGAGAGAAAGACCCGATATCTCATTTTGTTGAGATATTCGCTTCAGATTCTTATTTCCTTGGTGAGATGGGAATTCTTATTGTAATCTGACACTCTTGTTGTGTTGCCGAAATGCTGCCGAAATTTCCACTGCGTGCAACAATTTCACTATATGAAGGAGAAATATAACGGGTTACAACTCACAAAATCACTCAAAAATAACCCTAACCAAAGCTCTCAACTCCCTCACAATATCTCTCTCTCAAAGTGCTCAAAAGTCTCTCCTTTCTCTGTTTAAGAAACCCTAAAAAACGTGTTTGTATTTATATCAAACACCCAATCCAAAACCAAACTGGAAACCAAATTTGGCCTATAACTGCTTCGCAGTCGACCGGCCACATTCTCACTGTCGACCGGCCAGAAACAGGATTCAAACCCTATAATCGTGCATGTTTTCGGTCAACCGACCAAACGCATTCGGTCGACCGACTAGAACAGGGTTTCAAACCCTGTATTCCTACAGTCTATCAGTTGACCGAACCTATGCTGTCGGTCGACCGACCTGTAGCCACACCTGTGCACTTCAAAATTCCTGTTCTTCTTTGTCGTTTCTTTAATTATCCACCTCGGTAAAGTTTTTCCAAAATTGAGCCGACACCAAACATGAGCACCGCTGCGTCTAAATCCGGCTGCACCAATGTGGTTACCTATGTACCCCCTCTCCCAAGGGATCAAGCCGCTCGTAGTTCATCCAAATGGCCGCAAACAGCCTCAACAATCATGAATTTGCAATAAGTTTCTATATGATCAAACTTATTGTTCGGAACCACCTTTGTGAGCATATCTGCCGGATTATATTTCGCGTAGACTTTCACAATCTCTACATCCCCATCTTCAAGAACATCTCGAACAAAATAAAAACAAACATCGATATGTTTCGTCCTCGCATGAAAGACCTAATTTTTTGCTAGATAAATAACACTCATGCTATCACAGTAAATGGTGACGGATCGCTGCGAAACACCAAGATCCTCTAAAAGTCATTGAAGCCAAATCGCCTCCTTAACAGCCTCCATAATCGCTATATACTCTGCCTCCGTCGTAGACAAAGTCATTATAGACTGTAAGATGCATCTCTAACACACCGACGCACGGGTCAAAGTGGACACATACCCCATAGTAGACCGGCGTTTATCCAAATCTTCAGCGTAGTCTGAATCTACGTATCTAATACATAGCTGCCCACCACTAGTGTCCTACTCAAAAACCAACCCAATGTTGAGAGTACCTTGAATGTACCTTAAAATTCATCTCATGGCATCTCAATGACCCAAACCTGGGTCGTGCATGTATCTCGAAACCATGCTCACTGCATGTGACAAATTCGGCCTCGTACAAACCATGACGTACATCAGACTTCCAACTGCGCTCGCATATAGAGTCTTTAACATCAACTCTCGATCATCAACTATCTTCGGTGAAAGGTCAGCTGAAAGCTTCAAATGGGCTCCTAATGGTATGAAAGGCCCTAGAGGGGGGTGAATAGGGTATATGGACAAATAATATGCAATTAAAAGATATTTCAGTAAATCACACACAAAAATAAAATGCAATGACAATAAAAGAGAGTAGGGATAGTGATAGTTAGCCAATTGATGACACGCGGTATGTTCACGAGGTTCGGTTCGCTGACCTACGTCCCTACTCCCCACTCTCGAGGAGAAATCCACTACATACCCTGTTTGGAAGCCGGAACTTTTTCTACACAACGATCTCCACCGAGATCTCTCAACCATACAGTAGATCTCCACGAGATCAAGCTCACAACAGTAACAATTTGAAGAAAAACTCTCTCTTTACAGTAGTCCTATGGCAAGAGGAGATATTGCAATTGAAGCTTGGGATATAAACTTTGAAACAATGAAGAACAAGATTGAAAGTTAAGCTCTTTGAAAACACAAACTTAAACACAAGAGATTTACAATAAAAACTTGGGTGCTGAAGTAGTTGGGGTTGTTGGGTATTTATAGGAAGAGAATACAATAGCCAAAACCCTAAGGAATCAGCAGAAATCCCACAGAAATCGAGAAACAGATTCTGTAAAAACTATCCGTTATTGTGCTTATCAGTCGACTGATGGGAGCATCAGTCAACTGATGAGCTGAGCGTTGTATTCAAATATCAACTCATCGGTCGACTGACGATCACTTTCAGTCAATTGACAACTCGTCAGTTGACTGATCAGTCGATCGAAAAAGAGCAGAAACCTTCTGATGATTCGAGGAACTTTCATCGGTCGACACATCAGTCGACTGATCAGTCGACCGATAACAAGTTATCGGCCTGAATTAATTTTGAAATTAAGTTTCACAGTTCTGTTAAAAATAGTAAATAAATTCTAAAAATTATGAAACTTTTTAAATAGTTTATAAACATTTTAACAAACTTGTTTGAAATGGAATTTTGCAAAAAAGGTCCTCGTATTTGTGAAAATCACTATTTTAGCAAAAGTACCAAAATACGAGTTTTGAAAGTGTGCAAGTGTGTTATCCCATGAGCTTCAAATGTAATTAGTAACTACTTGCCTACATTAAGTACTAGAGAGAAAAACAAAATAGTAAATATCCCTCACATATGAGTACATGGCTTGAGTCTTGATATTTGCTCTTGAGTTGATGAAGCTCTTCCTGAATATAGTGCTCTTGAAAGTTTTGCTTCATCACTTTGCCTCCACCTCCTTGGATATTATCGTTATAGCTCATTTTCTATCCAATCATCCAGTAAGGTGCTAATGATATATGATCTACAATATAGCTCAATAAACAATTAGCACCAATAATGGTGTTTGTAAATCATCACCAAAACAAAGGATCTAACAATCTCCCCCTTTTTGATAATAACAAACAACCATTATGCAAGAGCAAGTAAAAATAGATTATTTGGTTTATAGATAGTTGCTCCCCCTATCTATAAGGCTCCCCCTTATTATGTGCACAAATGAGGAGACTTCTCTCCCCCTTTGTCACCATCAAAAATGGGATAAAATAAAGACAACATGCATGCTAAAAAACCCATACAAATGCACCTCAAGTGTTGGCCTACCCGTGTCTCCCTCAAGTGTTAGGAATTACGACCTACCTCTAGGCATTACCACTTACCCCACTCCTCTTGGGATGACCCCGGTCTCTCACCTCTACACTCCTCTTGGTACCCGTGTGAGTGCTTAAGCATGGCTTGACATTTTAGGATCAAGAAGGAAAGAAAGAAAAGAAGGAAAAAAATAGACAAAAAGATATTTTTAAAGGATGCACATGCCTAATTCATTTCTAATACGGTAAAAATCAACTTCACAAAGGGGTTTGGTAAAGATATCCACTAATTGAGATTTGGTATCAATGTAAACAAGGAAAATATCTTTCTGTTCAACATGATCACACAAGAAGTGATGCCGTACATCTATATGCTTGGTTCTAGAATGCAAAATGGAATTTTTTGAAATATTGATAGTACTAGTATTATCACAAAAAAAATGTATCATGAAAGTGCAAATCAAAATCAACTAAATTTTATTTCATCCACAAAAGTTGTGTACAACATAAGCCGGCGACAATGTATTCTGCTTCCGTAGTGGACAAAGCAATACAATTTTGATTCTTAGATACCCAAGATACAAGTGAGTTACCCAAAAATTAACAAGTACCACTCATACTTTTGCGGTCCACCCTACAACCGACAAAGTCGGCATCACAATAGCCACAAAGATCAAAAGATGTATTTTTAGGATAAAACAAACCAAGTTCTAAGGTGCCATTAATGTATTTAATAATTCTTTTAACCGCAACCAAATGAGATTTTTAGGAGAAGCTTGAAAACGTGCACATACATGAACACTAAACATGATGTCCGACCTACTAGCGGTGAGATAAAGAAGACTACCTATCATACCTCGATATAGCTTTTGGTCTACCTTTTCACCACTTTCATCCGTATCCAACTTGATGGTGGTGCTCATTGCAGTTGGGGCATGTTTTGAACTTTCCATCCCGAATTTTTTTATCAATTCCCTAGCATATTTGCTTTGTGATACAAAGAAGCCATCATTGAATTGTTTAACTTGGAGGTCGAGCAAGAAGGTGAGCTCTCCTATCATATTCATCTCAAATTGATCTTGCATTACTTTAGAAAAGTTCTTGCATAAAAAAGATTCATTAGTGGCACCAAAAATAATATCATCCACAAAAATTTGAACTAAAATGAAATCATTTTTCTGTTTTCTAACAAAAAGAGTATTGTCAATTGTTCCTTTTGAAAAACCATTTTCAATGAGAAAACTTGAGAGGCGAGCATACTAAGCTCTAGGAGCTTGTTTTAACCCATATAAAGCTTTTTGAACCCGGTATACATGATTTGGAAAAGATGAATCAATAAAGCCGGGGGGTTGCTCAACATAAACCACTTCTTCAATAAAACCATTTAGGAAAGTACTTTTGACATCCATTTGAAATAATTTAACATTTTTGAAACTTGCAAAGTCCAAAAACATTCTAATAGATTCCAATCTTGCAACCGGTGCAAAAGTTTTATCATAGTCTATGCTCTCCTCTTGATTGTATCCTTGGGCATCTAAACGAGCTTTATTTCTAGTTATTATAACAAACTCATCAAGGTTATTTCTAAAAACTCATTTAGTTCCAATAATAGAAGTATTATTTGGTCTAGGAACTAATTTCCAAACATTATTTCTTTAAAACTTATTCAACTCTTCATGCATAGCTAAAATCCAAAACTCATCTTTTAAAGCATCATCAATACGCTTAGATTCTATTTGGGATAAAAAGGCTATATTACCACATTCGCTCATTGCTTTTGAGCGAGTCAAAATGCCTTTGGATGGACTCCGTATAATTTGGTCTTTAGGGTGATCCAGTGTAAACTTCCAAGCCTTGGGGAGTTCTTCTTGAGTTTGTTCATTTATGTTCTCCCCGTCAATTGGTACGTTCATTGAGGATTTGTCATTTAGTTGCAAGAGTTCCATTCCTTCCTCAAACTCATCATCATCTCTAGGCAAATTATCTTGCAAACCAATATTAGATTCATCAAAAGTAACGTTTATAGACTCTTCAACAACGAGTGCTTGCTTGTTGAAAACTCTATAAGCCTTACTTCTAGGAGCATATCCCAAAAATATCCCAGCATCAATTTTTGAATTAAATTTATCATGGTGGTCTTTAGTATTTAAGATATAGCATTTACAACTAAAGATACGAAAATGTCCAATATGTAGAGTTTTTCCAAAAAAGAGTTCATAAGGAGTTTTCTTAAAAGAAGATCTAATCAAAACACGATTTAAAACGTGGCAAGCCGTATTGACGGCTTCCACCCAAAAATATTTTGGCAAATCATAAGAGTTTATCATTGTACGTGTCATCTCTTGTATGGTTCTATTTTTCCGTTCAACAATACTATTTTGTTGGGGTGTTCTAGGAGCGGAAAATACATGTGTTATACCACGATGAACACAAAAATCATTAAAGAATTTGTTTTAAAATTCTCCATCATGATCGCTTCTAATTTTAACAATTTTTAAAAAAAATTTCATTTTTAATTCTTTTTACAAAATGAGAAAACTCTTCAAAACATTCATCTTTATTAGCAAGAAAAATTAGCCATGTAAAACGAGAGAAATCATCAACAATAACAAAAACATAGTGTTTACCTCCTAGAGAGGCAACACGCATGGGTCTAAAGAGATCAAGATGCAATAATTGTAAAGGTTTAGAAGTGGATACCTCGTTTATGGATTTGAAGGAAGTCTTAGTTTGTTTACCTTTAGCACATTCCTCACAAGTAGAATCATTAATATAAGATAGATTTGGTAGCCCTCTTACTAAATATTTCTTGGATAGCTTAGATATAAGCTTCATGTTAGTATGTCCAAGTCTCTTGTGCCAAATCCAAGGATCCACATCCACCGCGGTAAGGCACATAACATCTTGATCTATTAGCTCATTCGTCTCAAAATATAAATATTAGATCTTCTAAAAACAACAAAAATAATTTTATCATTCATACTAACAATACATTTATCTGGTTTAAAAGAAATGTCAAAGCCTTTGTCACTTAATTGACTAATGCTAAGATTGTGATTTAATCGTTTAACAAAATAAACATCCTCAATTATGGGAGAATGTACCTTACCAATATTGCCAATACCTACAATTTTACATTTCTCACCACCACTAAAGGAGACATGCCTCCTTCAATCCTTGATAGGGTTGCAAATAATTCTTTATTGCCCGTCATGTGATGAGAACAACCACTATCAAGGTACCACAACTCCTTACGTCTTATGCGAGACGTTCCCTACATATAAACAAGTGGTAGAACCTTTAGGTACCCAAGTTTTGGGTCCTTGAGTGTTAGTATTTTTGGTACCCTTGGGTACCCACATTAACTCATAATGATCAATGTTGTTTTTAATCCTACAATGAGTAGAAATATGACCATATTTCATGCAATATGTACACAAAAACTTTTTGTTGTATGTAGGAGCATGAGATTGATGATACCATTTTCTACCAACAAGATGATGACTAGAATGAGCATGATTAGATTTATTTCTAATATTTTCAATTTCTAATCTCTCAACTTTAGATCTTAGTTGTTTGTTTTCAAAATCTAGATCTCCTATCATCTCATCTTTTAGAGCAAGAGATGATTGTAATTGCTCAAACTTAGAGTCACAAGAAACATGCAATTTTTTGAATGACGAATATTCTTTTGCTAAGCTCTTAAATTCAAAATTTAATTCTTCTAAAGCCGCTTCTAATTCATATTGCATATAAAGAGATTCACTTTCGGTTTCGGATTGTACCTCATCTTCATGAGCCATGAAATAAATGTTCCGGTTATGAAGAGCAATCTTAGTGCCCTCATCATCACTATCCGAATCGCTTTGTTCGGATACATCCCATCCAGCATACATAGCCTTCTTCTTCTTCTTGTATTTCAAATACTTTTCCTTGAGCTTGGGACAATCCTTGGCTAAGTGTTCCGGTTCGTTGCATTCAAATCATTTACCTATACAAGAAGAAAATTTGTTGTTAGATCGGTTCTTGAAATTTTTGTTCATTTTAATTAGTCTTGATATCCTTCTAGAGAGGTGTGCCACTTCTCTAGAGACATCATCTTCACTATTCGAGGAGGATGAATCATCAATTACTCCCTTGAGAGCTATGGACTTTGATTTTTGGGGTGGCTCCTCAGTTGCCTTTGGGGGTGCTTCTTCCTTCTCCTTAACCTTCTTCTCATGGACTTTGAGTTTGCCAATGAGTCCATCAAGAGTGAGAGTAGATATATCATGTGCTTCTTCGATGGCCGTAGCTTTAGGTTCCCAAGCCGGCGTCAAAGAGCGAAGAATTTTGTAGCACATCCCTTAATTCTCCAAGACCTTGTCAAGACCATGCAATTCATTTATGATATTAGTGAACCGAGAAAACATAGAGTCAATAGATTCACTTGGAATCATTTTGAATAGTTCATAATCATGCATGAGACTACTAATCTTAGACTCCTTCACTTGGGGGTTCCCTCATGGGTAATGCATAGCTTCTCCCAAATTTCGTGTGCGGTTGCATACGTAGAAACTCTCTTGTACTCATTGGGGGTAAGACCACAAATTAGTGCATTCATGGCCTTAATGTTAAGGTTGGCTAGGTTTCTTTCATCTTCGGTCATTTTACCACTATCCTTTTTGACATATTTCTTTTCTACGATTTCTAAAATGTCAAGGTCAATGCATTGCAAATAAATTTTCATCCTAACCTTCCAATAGGCAAAGTTGCTATCGGTGAAGAGGGGTGACCTAGTGGTGGATTGACCTTCTAGCATATGCATATTCATTGAAGCCTCCATAAATATCTTTTCTCTAAGGGTTTTAAGCCTAACAAAAGTAGAGATCTTGCTCTGATACCAATTGAAAAGCCCTAGAGGGGGGTGAATAGGGTTTATGGATAAATAATATGCAATTAAAAGATATTCCAATAAATCACACACAAAAATGAAATGCAATGACAATAAAAGAGAGTAGGGATAGAGATAGTTAGCTAATTGATAACACGTGGTATGTTCACCAGGTTCGGTCTGCTGACCTATGTCCCTGCTCCCCACTCTTGAGGAGAAATCCACTACATACTCGGTTTGGAAGCCGGAACTTCTTCTACACAACGATCTCCACCGAGATCTCTCAACCACATAGTAGATATCCACGAGATCAAGCTCACAACAGTAATAATTTGAAGAAAAACTCTCTCTTTACAGTAGCCTTATGGCAAGAGGAGAGATTGCAATTAAAACTTGGGATGTGAACTTTGAAACAATGAAGAATAAGATTGAAAGTTGAAGCTCTTTGAAAACACAAACTTAAACACAAGAGATTTGCAATAAAAACTTGATGCTGAAGTAGTTGGGGTTGTTGGGTATTTATAGAACGAGAATACAATAGCCAAAAGCCTAAAGAATTAGCAGAAATCCCACAGAAATCGAGAAACAGATTCTGTAAAAATTAGCCATTACTGTGCTTATCAGTCGACTAACGGGAGCATCAGTCGACTGATGAGCTGAGCGTTGTATTCAAATATCAGCTCATTGGTCGACTGACGATCACTTTCAGTCGACTGACAAATCGTCAGTCGACTAATCAGTCGACCGAAACAGAATAGAAACTTTCTGATGATTCGAGGCACTTTCATCGGTCGACACATCAGTCGACTGATTTTATTAGTTGACTGATCAGTCGACCGATAACAAGTTATCGGCCTGAAATAATTTTGAAATTGAGTTTCAAAGCTCTGTTAAAAGTAGTAAATAAATTCTAAAAATTATGAAACTTTATAAATAGTTTATAAACATTTTAACAAACTTGTTTGAAAAGGAATTTTGTAAAAAAGGTCCTCATATTTGTGAAAATCACTATTTTAGTAAAAGTACCAAAATACGAGTTTTGAAATTGTGCAAGTGTGTTATCCCATGAGCTTCAAATGTAATCAACTAACTACTTGCCTACATTAAGTACTAGAGAGAAAAACAAAATAACAAATATCCCTCATATATGAGTACATGGCTTGAGTCTTGATATTTACTCTTGAGTTGATGAAGGTCTTCGTGAATATAGTGCTCTTGAAAGCTTTGCTTCATCACTTTGCCTCCACCTCCTTGGATATTGTCGTTATAGCTCATTTTTCATCCAATCCTCCATGTAAGGTACTAATGATATATGATCTACAATATATCTCAATAAACAATTAGCACCAATAATAGTGTTTGTAAATCATCATCAAAACAAAGGATCTAACATGGTACACTAACTGGCTTCGTTTCCATGCTCACATTGAACCGCTATAGAACCTTCTTCAAATAAGCCACATGCGTCAAACAAATTTTGCCCTTATCTCTATCTCTCCTGATCTCCATCCCCAAAATGTGTTTAGCATCATTCAAATCCTTCATCTCGAACTCGCTCAAAAACTGAATCTCCAATCTATCTATGATGGATCCGGAAATAGAAGCAACCAACATGTCATCGATATAAAGCATTACGTAAATGTATGCATCTCCATGCAACTTGTAATAGTGCACGCAAGGATCAAACTGGCTCCTAATGTATGAATGACTGATTATGAGCCCATCGAATCGCTTATACCACTGTCGAGGAGATTGCTTCAAATCGTATAGCGATTTTTCAATCTATAAACCAATTTATTCTTCACCGCAGCTCGAAATCCCAATGGCTGAGTCATATAGATTTTTTTAGCAAAATCACCATGAAGAAATGTTGTTTTCACATCCAATTGATCTAACTCTAAACCATATTGTGCCACCAAAGCTAGCAAAATCTGAATCGAAGAATGCTTTTTACCATCGGAGAGAAGACCTCATTATAGTCAATACCTTCTTCCCGTACATATCTCTTCGCAACCAACCTATCCTTGAACCTCACTGGAGTGCCTTAAATGCCCTCCTTCTTCGTATATACCCACTTGCAACCAACAGCCTTCCGTCCCTTTGGAAGCTCGACAAGCTCCCATGTGTCGTTCCTATGAAGAGACTTCATCTCCTCCTGCATAGTCACCTGCCACAAATTAGCCTCCGAACTCTGGTCAACCTCTCTGAATATAGTAGGAACCATCTCATCGATACTCTCCACCAAAAGTGCATACACAATAATTATGTCTGTATACCTAGCTGGCATCCGTATGTCTCTCTTCGGCCTCCGAACCACAATAGAATCCTAAACCTGAGCCGTCGGTCCCTAATCCTGCTCAACTATACCTGTTATCCTCCAAATCATCACCGTACTCAGCTGGCGTCACCTCAGTCGGTACTCTAACGGATACGATCTCATCTGGACAATGTGGAGCCGCATCAATCTCTACTACCTGCGATGTCTCCAATGTCAGGTTGCTCTCCACCTGATGAGAGCTGGGAAGCTTCAAGATAGAAGCCTCATCGAATGTGACGTCTCTACTCAGGCTGGGAAGCTTCAAGATAGAAGCCTCATCGAATGTGACGTCTCTACTCAGCACAATCTTCTTATCAACTGGATCCCAAAGCTTGTATCCCTTTCAGCACAATCTTCTTATCAACTGGATCCCAAAGCTTGTATCCCTTGACACCACGCTTGAATCCTACAAAAATGGTCTCCCTAGCTCAATGTTCCAATTTATCTATTCTAATATGATAAAATGCAGGGCATCCAACTACCTTGAGTTGATCATAGTCATTTGCTGGCTATTCCGACCACATCTCTATAGGGGTCTTCCCCTTAATTGTAGATAATGCAGCCTATTAATGAGGTGGCTCGTATAAGAAAGTGCATCAGCCCAAAAGATCTTCTCTAAACCACTCTGTGACAATAAATATCGGACCTTCTCCAGCTAAGACCGATTCAACATTTCTTCCACCCCATTCTACTATAGTGTGTGACTATCTGTGAAGTGTCTCTCTATACCCTCGTCTCGACATAGCTGCTGAAAGGGATCAGAAGTATACTCACCGTCGTTGTCAGATCACAACATCTTGATCTTTCTCCCAGTCTGTTGTTCTAATCGTTTCTTCCACTCCACAAATATCTCTACGACTTCACTCTTCTTTGTTATGGTGTACACCCAATAACGCCTAGAATAGTCATCTACAAACGTGACGAATCAATATCGACCACCAAGTGATACCGTCTTGGTGGGACCCTAAACATCTGTGTGCACGTAGTCCAAGATGTCTCTCGTCCTATGGATGGCTGTCCTGAACTTCACCTTCATTTTCTTTCCAATAGCACAATGCTCACAGAACTCAACTTTCCTACTCTTGGCTCTCTTTAATAGTCCCTGCTTGCACAAATCTTGCAGCGACTTTTTATCTGTGTGCCCTAACCTATAGTGCCAAAGCCTGCTCGCATCCGCCTCTGAAATAACTGAGGCTACCTATCCAATCTCGGTGCTCCCCTTCAGATAATACAAATTTCTATTGCGAAATTCCTTCATCACCACCAAAGATCCCTTAGTAACCTTCGCTACAGAGTTCTCAAAGGTCACCTTGAATCCCTTCGCCTCTAAAGCTCCAACAGAAATAAGATTCGTCTTCAATTGAGGAACAATCTCACTTTATTTAATTCACTAACAACTCCATCATGCATTCGGATCCTGACGGTACCTATCCCACAAATGCCATAGGATTGATCATTTCCCATGACTACCATGCCCCCATAGAGTCTCTCGAACGATGCAAACTAATCTCTCCGGTGAGTCACATGATAAGTAGCACCATAATCAAGCATCCAATCAAATGCATCTGTTAGCCCTTATGTTTTGATGATGATTTACAACCACCATAATCGGTACTAATTGCTTGTTGAGTGATATTGTAGTTTATTTATATATCAAGCTTGTTAGTACCACATATGGAGGATTGGATGGAATTTGAGCTACAATGAAGATATCTAAAGGAGGAGGAGGCAATGTGATGAAGCAAATGTTAATCAAGAACAACATATACAAGTGAAAGCTTCATCAACTTTAAGCAATATCAAGACTCAAAGAAATGTAATTCTATGTAAGGATATTTGCTAGTTTTTATTTTCTCTCTAGTGCTAGATTGTAGGTAAGTAGTTGTAGATTTTATTTGAAGCTATTGCGATATCACACACACATTTTCATGCTTATACTTTTGACCGTTTTTGTTAAAAAATTGTTTTTCACAAGTATAAGGACCTATTCGTAAAATTCCTTTTCTAAACAGTTTGTTTTTAGTATTAAAAACATTTTACAAAGTTTCACAATGTTTAGAAATCAATTGAGCATTTTTAGAAAAAATCAAAACCTATTTTTTGTCATGTATCTGTTTGCAGTCGACCGTCACGGTCGACCGCCTTGAGTCCAGAGACTCAGAATAGTTTTCAGAGGCTCCCCCCCCCCCCCCCCCCCCCCTCGCCCGTCACGGTCGACCGCCTTGAGTCCAGAGACTCAGAATAGTTTTCAGAGGCTCGCGGTCGACCATGACGGTCGACCGAATGAAGTCCAGAGAGTTTCATGGTCGACCGTCACGGTCGACCGTCACGGTCGACCGGCTAAAGTCCAGAGCCAAAAATAAGTTTCTATAGTTTCTCATGGTAGAGCCCGAAATTCCCACAGTCGACCGCCGTTCACCCCAACGGGTTTTTCAATACAGTTTCAGAAATTTTTTTACGGGATTTGGGGAGATTTGGGTATGGGTTTTGGCAGCTGTGTTTTCTCCTATTTAAACCCCTCATACCCTTCTTCTTCAACCTACCCCAAGCATTTTGAAAATCCTCAGTTTTGCTTTACTGTTTTCAAAAGAGCTGAACTTTCAATCTTGTTTTTCTCTAATTTTAAGTTCACATCCCAAGCTTCAAGTGTGATCTCTCTCCTTGCCATAGGGTTACTGTAAAGAGAGAGATTTTACACCATTTACTACTGTTGTGAGCTTGATATTGTGGAGATTAACTATATGGTAGTGAGATCTTGTGGAGATCGTTGTGTAGAAGAAGTTTTGGCTTCCAAACCGGGTTGTGTAGTGGATTCTCCTCGAGAGTGGGGAGCAGGGACGTAGGTTAGCGGACCGAACCTCGTTAACACATCGCGCGTTACTTGGATAATGATTTCTAACCCTATCTCATTTACTTTGATTGTTTATTTTGTGGTGTATTGCTTGTTTTAATTTTTATTGCACAATTATTGCCTTAAGACCCTAATCACCCCCCCCCCCTCCTCTAGGGTCCAACATTTGGTATCAGAGTTTGGTCTCTATATTAGTTTTTGGTCTAACCACCTTAGAGAAAAGATCATATGAAGGCTTCATTGAATGTGCACATGCTTGAGGGATAATCCACCACTAGACCCCCACTTTTCACCGGTAGTAATTTTGCCTATTGAAAGGCTAGAATGAGGATTTACCTTCGTTGCATTGATCTTGACATTTTAGAGCTCATAGAAAAGAAATATATAGAAAAGTCCAAGATTAGCAACATGACCGACGGTGAAAGATTCCTAGCTAATCTCAATGCCAAGGTCATGAATGCCTTAATTTGTGGCCTTTCCCCCAATGAGTACAATAGGGTCTCCACATGTGCAACCGCACATAAAATTTGGGTAAAATTATGTATCACACATGAAAGAACCCCCCAAGTTAAGGAGTCTAAGATTAGTGGGCTTATGCATGACTATGAGTTATTTAAAATGCTTCATAAGGAATCCATTGATGCTATGTTTTCTCGTTTTACTAACATCATCAATGAATTGCATGGTCTTGACAAGAAATTGACTATCCAAGAGACGAACTACAAGATCCTTCACTCATTGACTCCGGCATGGGAACCCAAAGCTACGGTCATAGAGAAGGCTCATGATCTTACTACTCTAGCTCTTGATGGCCTTATTGGCAAGCTTAAGGTTCATGAGAAAAAGCTCAAAGGGAAGGACAAAGAGGAAGTGCCCCCACGGGAAATTGAGGAGCCATCACCAAAAATGAAGACCATAGCTCTCAAGGGAGCTAGTGATAACTCCTCATCATCAGATAGTAAAGTTAATTTTTCTAGAGAAGTGGCTCACCTCTCTAGAAGAATATCAAGACTCATAAAAATGAATAAGAAGTTTAATCCCCGATCTAATAATAAATTTTCTTCACGTGTAGGAAAATGCTTTAAATGCAATGAACCGGGTCATATTGCCAAAGATTGCCCTAAGCTCAAGGAGAAATATTTGAAATACAAGAAGAAGAAAGCCATGTATGCCGGATGGGAGGAATCCGAACCAAGCGATTCGGATAGCAATGAAGAAGGAGCAAAGATTGCTATTCATGATCCCAACATTTGCTTTATGGCTTATGAAAAGGAGGTAATATCCGATACCGAAAGTGAATCCTTTTACATGCAATGTGATCTAGCAACCGCATTAGAAGAGTTAAACATTGAGTTTAAAAGAATAACAAAAGAATACTCTTCCTTTAAAAAATTGCATATTTCTTGTGATTCCAAACTTGAGCAACTACAATCATCTCTTGCTTTAAAATATGAATTACTAGGGGATCTTGATTTTGAAAACAAACAATTAAGATCTAAGATTGAAAAACTTAAAATTGAAAGTGGTAGAATTAGACCTACTCATGCATATGCTAGTCATCATCACCATGAGAGAAATAGATTTTATAGATCTCATGCTTCTACACACAAGAGAAATTTTGTGTGCACATATTACATGAGACATTATCATATCTTCACTCATTGTAGGATTAAAGATAATCATGATTTTTATGAAATGACATGGGTACCTAAAGGTACCAAGTTTACTAACAACCAAGGACCCAAGATTTGGGTACCTAAAGTTACTACACATTCATCTCTTGTAGGGAACATCACGAACACGACGTAGAGAGATGTGGTACCTTGATAGTGGTTGCTCACTCTTGTAGGGAACATCACGAACACGACGTAGAGAGATGTGGTACCTTGATAGTGGTTGCTCACATCATATAACGGGCAACAAAGAACTATTTGCAACCCTATCAAGGATTGAAGGAGGTAGCGTCTCCTTCGGTGGAGGTGAGAAAGGTAAAATCATAGGTATTAGATGCATTGGTAAGATACCTTCTCCCGTAATAAAAGATGTTTATTTGGTTAGTGGTTTAAATCATAATCTTCTTAGCATTAGCCAATTGAGTGATAAATGTTTTGATATTTCCTTTAAACCGGATAAGTGCATTGTTAGCTCAAATGAAAAAATTATTTTTGTTGCTAATAGAAAATCTAATGTATATATTTTTGAGATGAATGAGCTAATAGATCAAGATGTAAAATGTCTTGCGGCGGTTGATGAAAACCCTTGGATTTGGCATAAGAGGCTTGGACACGCCAACATAGAGTTAATATCCAAATTATCCAAGAAGAATCTTGTAAAAGGGTTACCAAACTTGCATTTCTTCAAGGATACCATTTGTGAAGATTGTGCTAAAGGTAAACAAACTAAGTCTATCTTCAAATCTATTAATGAGGTATCAACTTCTAAACCCTTGCAATTACTTCATCTTGATCTCTTTGGTCCTATGTGCGTTACCTCTCTAGGAGGCAAACACTATGTTTTTGTTATCATTGATGATTTCTCTCGTTTTACATGGACAATCTTTTTTGGTAGCAAATATGAATGTTTTGAAGAATTTTCAAATTATGTCAAAAGAATTGAAAATGAAAAAGAGTTGAAAGTTGTTAAAATTAGAAGTGATCATGGTGGTGAATTTCAAAATAGTTTTCTTAATGATTTTTGTGCATATCATGGTATAACCCATGTATTTTTCACTCTAAGAACACCACAACAAAATGGTGTTGTTGAACGGAAAAATCGCACCATACAAGAGATGGCACGAACAATGATAAATGCTTTTGATTTACCTAAATATTTTTGGACGGAAGCCGTCAATACGACTTGCCATGTTTTAAATCTTATTTTGATTCGACCAAAGCTTAGGAAAACTCCTTATGAACTTTTTTATGGAAAAATCCCTTTCGTTGGATATTTTCGTATCATTGGTTGTAAATGTTTTATTTTAAATACAAAAGATTACCATGATAAATTTGATTCTAAAATTGATGTTGGCATTTTCCTAGGATATGCACCCCGAAGTAAGGCTTATAGAGTCATCAACAAACAAACTCTAGTTGTTAAAGAATCTATAAATGTTACTTTTGATGAGACTAATATTGGTTTACAAGTTGGTTTGCCTAGGAAAGATGTAATATTGGTTTACAAGTTGGTTTGCCTAGGAAAGATGATGATGATGTTGAGGGAGGATTGGAATTCTTGTAACTAAATGAAACACGTTGGTTTGCCTAGGAAAGATGATGATGATGTTGAGGGAGGATTGGAATTCTTGTAACTAAATGAAACACATTCAATAGATACTCAAAAGGATGGGGAAAGCAACAATATTCAAGTGCAAGAGTAAGAAGAACTCTCTAAAGCATGGAAATTTGCACCAAATCATCCAAATAAGCAAATAATAGGGAATCATTCACAAGGGGTTCTAACTCGCTCAAAGGCTTTGAGTGAATGTGGTAATGTTACCTTCCTATCTCAAATAGAACCTAAAAAGATTAATGATGCTTTAAAAGATGAGTTTGTGTGGTAATGTTACCTTCCTATCTCAAATAGAACCTAAAAAGATTAATGATGCTTTAAAAGATGAGTTTTGGGTTTTAGCTATGCATGATGAACTAAACAATTTTCAAAGAAATAATATTTGGAAACTAGTTCCTAGACCTAACAATGCTAGTGTGATTGGAATAAGATGGGTTTTTAGAAACAAACTTGATGAACATGGCATAGTAATAAGAAATAAAGCTCGTTTGGTTACCCAAGGATACAATCAAGAGGAGGGCATGGACTATGATGAAACTTTTGCATCGGTTGCAAGGTTAGAATCTATTAGGATGTTTTTAGCATTTGCAAGTTTTAAGAGTTTCAATTTATTTCAAATGGATGTTAAAAGTATATTTTTAAATGGTTTTATAGAAGAGGAAGTATATGTTAAGCAACCCTCCGGTTTTATGGATCATTCATTTTCTAATCATGTTTACCGGGTTCAAAAAGCTTTATATGGGTTAAAACAAGCTCCTAGAGCTTGGTATGCTCGCCTCTCTAGTTTTCTTCTTGAAAATGGTTTTTCGAAAGGGAAAATTGATAATACACTTTTTATGCGAAAAAGGAAAAATAATTTTATTTTAGTTTAAATATATGTTGATGATATCATTTTTGGTGCTACTAATGAATCTCTATGCAAGGAATTTTCTAAAGTTATGCAAGATCATTTTGAGATGAGCATGATGGGGGAGCTTACTTTCTTTCTCGGGCTCCAAGTCAAGCAAACTACGGATGGTATATTTGTTTCTCAAAGAAAGTATGCTAGAGAATTGGTGAAGAAATTCGGTTTGGAGAATTCTAAGCATGCACCAACTCCCATGAGTACAAGTATTAAGCTTGATGCGGATGATAGTGGTAAGGATGTAGACCAAAAACTCTATCGATGTATGATAGGTAGTCTTCTTTATCTTACCGCTAGTAGACCCGATATCATGTTTAGTGTGTGTGCTTGTGCACGTTTTCAAGCTTCTCCAAAAACGTCCCATTTGATTATGGTTAAACACATTATTAAATATATCAATAATACAATTGATCTTGGTTTATTTTATCCTAAAAGCACCTCTTTTAATCTTTATGGTTTTTGTGATGCTGACTTTGCCGGATGTAAGGTAGATCGCAAGAGTACGAGTGGTACATGTTAATTTTTGGGTAACTATCTTGTCTCTTGGGCTTCCAAGAAACAAAATTATGTTGCCTTGTCCACTACGGAAGCGGAATATATTACCGCCGGCTTATGTTGTACCCAAGTTTTATGGATGAAACAAAGTTTAGTTGACTATGATTTAATTTTTCAAAATATAAAAATCTTTTGTGATAACACTAGTGCTATAAATATTTCAAAAAAATCTATTTTGCACCCTAGAACCAAGCATATTGATGTGTGCCATCATTTCTTACGCGATCATGTAAAGAGGCAAGATGTTTCCCTTGTTTATATTGACACTAAATCTCAATTAGCGGACATCTTTACCAAGCCTCTTAGTGAAGATGATTTTTGTCGCATAAGAAATGGTTTAGGTTTATGCACTATGTAAAAGTTTTTGTTTGTTTGCTTGGATTAGTTACACATCATATGTATTTTTTGTTTACCACTTCTTTTACCCTATTTTGATGGTGACAAAGGGGGAGAGAAATCTCCTCATTTGTTGTACATAGTTAAGGGGAGCTCATAGATAGGGGGAGCTACTATCTATAAGCTATATTCATTTCGCTCCAATATAATGGTTGGTTGTCATCATCAAAAAGGGAGAGATTGTTAGCCCTTATGTTTTGATGATGATTTACAACCACCATTATCGATACTAATTGCTTATTGAGTGATATTATAGTTTATATATATATCAATCTTGTTAGTACCACATATGGAGGATTGGATGGAATTTGAGCTACAACGAAGATATCTAAAGAAGGAGGAGGTACTGTGATGAAGCAAATGTTAATCAAGAACAACATATACAAGTGAAAGCTTCATCAACTTTAAGCAATATCAAGACACAAAGAAATGTAATTCTATGTGAGGATATTTGCTAGTTTTTATTTTCTCTCTAGTGCTAGATTGTAGGCAAGTAGTTGTAGATTTCATTTGAAGCTATTGGGATATCACACACATGTTTTTATACTTATACTTTTGACCGTTTTTGTCAAAATATTGTTTTTCACAAGTATAAGGACCTATTCGCAAAATTCCTTTTCTAAATAGTTTGTTTTTAGTATTAAAAATATTTTACAAAGTTTCACAATGTTTAGAAATCAATTGAGCATTTTTAGAAAAAATCAAAACCTGTTTTTTGTCATGTATCTGTTTGCGATCGACCGTCACGGTCGACCGCCTTGAGTCCAGAGACTCAGAATAGTTTTCAGAGGCTCCCCCCCCGCCGTGACGATCGACCGGATGAAGTCCAGTGAGTTTCGCGGTCGACCGTCACGGTCGACTGGCTGAAGTCCAGAGCCAAAAATAAGTTTCTATAGTTTCTCACGGTCGACCGCGAAATTCCCACGGTCGACCGTCGTTCACCCCTAACGGGTTTTTCAGTACAGTTTTATAGATGTGTTTTGTCAGAGATCCAGCCCACATCCTCTATGAAATGTGGGATTTTACAAATCCTAAAAAATATTAGTTAAATATCATTTGGGGATTTAATATTCTAAAATTTGTTTTGAAACAAACAAAGTTTATGGATTTCTAAAACTCAAAAAATCCTACTTTTTGATCCTAGAATTTGAAATCCCACCCAAATGCCAATTTTTTTGAAACAAACACCTAGAGGAACTTACTAGCATAAGCAATCGTGATCATGAGTTACATCTTAAGGTTTTTTGATAAAAATTAACATTTTCCGATTGACAAGATGATGTACAGATCAATCATCTACCATCAATCTCTATCAATCTTCTAGCATCAATCTCTGTCAGAAAAGACCTTTGTGTGACCAAGGACTCTTATAAGTAATTGTATCTCGATATGTGTTGGCTAATGGCCATTGCGGTTGAGCTCCCCATAATGATGAGAAGTTGCAGAGCAGGCTTCCAAACAAGAAGGATGATAAAGAGGTCAAGACACAACCCTTGGACCATAGCATTAAAAGGGTGAGGTCAAAATATAACCTTAAAATCGTAATATCAAAGAAGATCTGAAATATGCTGAGCTGTCAATGTGGCATGTGATCGGTACATGACAGGCAGACAGACTGCTCAAGATAGAAACAGTGACTCAGTCCCTAACAGTGAGTGTTCATATCAAAGAATCATAACAATCCCTTGACTTTGGCACCTAAAAAGATGACCACATGAATTCAAAGTTGCTATTATAGTATAAGCTGGCGAGGCAGTAATATCTTGGGCTTTGATTCAATTACAATGAGATATTGCCATAATCACCGCGAGCGTAAAAAACTCCTCTTCAGGGAGTGCAACTAACCCTACAGTTTCTTTGCTTATCTGCATTCTTTTAGAAGTAATCTAGGTGCTTGTTTAAAAGTCTGTGTAGGGCTAAGCAGTGCTCAGACCGCCCACAAAAGTGTTAGGAGTGCCTAAGCAAGAATGTGCCTTTTATGCAAGCTACACTACATAACAATGGGTATGTTTGCATGTTTAAACAAAATAATGAGCGAAGAAACTTGTCGATCGGGCCAAAATGGATTGAATCAAAACTCAGTTTCCAATCTATTTTAGGTACAACACCAAGGATAACCTTTGAAACGTTCTTTACAAAATTCTTCCTCTCTAGGTGTCCTATTAGCCTTCCTCTCTGCCACCAGAGCTGTAAATGTTGTGCCTCCAAGTGTGGCATAAACAGTCACCCTAAAACATGAAGTACCAAACAAAAACTCCTAGATTGTCACTTAAGTTCCTGCCTAAGCCTCTAAAAGGGCTTTGCGTTTTCTAAGGTATTACTTATCTGCTCTAAAGCTTGACTTAAGCATCAGAAGGGCATATCACACAATAATCCCTGGTATCACCTTAATTTGTCTTTGTTCACATTTATGTGGAAGCAGTTGATTGTGAGAAATAGGTTGCAAGTTAACTTTTTGGTGAAATTTCCTCGTAGGTTGTCTTCTCTACAAGATGGAAGATGCGAAGCTACAATATAATTGGAGTTGCAAAGATGGTCTCCCTTTCATTTTTCTGTGATTTGTGCCATACCTCCTTGTGGTCCCAGATGTGTCTACTGTATTTGATACAATACCTTTCTGTGCATGGGACCACATTCCTTTAGTATTTTAATGCAATAAATATCCAATGCGATACACAACAAAACTTGCTGAAAAATCTCCTCTCATGCTAACATAATCCTCGGCTAAAATTATCAGCTTTAACACAAACTCTCTTGCTACACATATATCAATCCATAATAAATTTCAATCACAAATAAACACATATCTTTATATCTACATTACATCTATAAACAATTTCAAACAAAAACATAACATGTAATTCACTTGCTAAAAATCCAAATATAAACATAGCGTCTAACGAGCATTTCAAACATAAACATCATAAAACAAGCAATATCGAAATTTAGCAAATATTTAAAACTCTATGTCCTCTCGCTCTTCCTATTCTTCCTCTCCCCTTTCCTGGTTCGCCTTCAACATGAGCTTGGATGATCTCATCGTACAGCTGTGTGTAAACTTGTGAGCGCACGACATCCTCATCGACTTGAACCTGCTGTGAACATTCAGCTTGAGCCTATTGTGAACATCCAGCTTCGTCATGTGCACGACTTGAGCCCGCCCTCATGTGTCCTCGGACCCATCGACGCTTATACCCTATGAATCGTTCTTGACGTCCATCATGATTTGTATGATGCGTCTTTCTAAGAGCAGACCGAATCTTTTCTATGATATGAACGAATATGTTCCTCGCCCCTGGCTCGGTAGTCGATCTCAATGCATCATGTACAATAAAAGTTTGATAATCACATTTTATTACAATTTTATACCCTCATTATCTATTTTACATGAATAAATATACCATTAATAATTGTTGTTAGATTAGTTTACACATAAATGAATGGAAATATAAATAAATATTATTACATATAAAAACCCCTCAAAATCTCTCTTCTCTATTTTTGTAGCATTTTAGAAGCACATTGAAGCAAAAAGCCAATAGAACCGGACTGCTGGACTTGGTTGTAGAGGCTTGGAATTTCAAAATCAAATGTGGACATGAATGCAAATAGTTGGAATGAAGTGGGCTTTTATGCAAAGATTTTGTTTACAGATCATAAAAATCAAGTTGAAGACCGGACTTGGCTTGGGCCGGAGATTTTCACAAATGAAATGTGGTGAATTGGACAGATTGCTGCAGCTGAACCCAAAGATGATAACCGGACTTGATTGGTGAAGAAAATCAAATGAATGGGCCTTTGATGGAGAAAATCAAATGGAAAATCAAATGAAGTCTATGGGCCGGTCTTCCAAAACTTCTTCAGCCATTTAATTTTGATTTGCAAAATCAAATGATGCCTAGGACCGGACCTGCTGCATAAAGACCGGACTGAAGAAGATATTTACTTGGGCCGGACTTGCATTTATTGCTTGGGCTTGGAAATTCAAAACTTAATTTACATTGGACATGCTTGGATGTTCACAATAAAATTAATGTGGACCGGATATAATGGTGTGGGCTGCAGATTTAATTTGGAAAATCAAAACTTAATTTACATTGGACTTGCTTGGAAAATCAATTGAAGATTGGGCCTTGGAAAATCAAATGAAGAGTGGACTAGAGAAGAACAAAAACCAAATTCAAAGGTGGAGATTGTTGCTTGGGGCTCAAGACAAATCCAATGGCTCATATTCATTGAAGATTACTATAAATAAGGGTAGAGAGTGAGGGGTTAAGGGTGTGAAAATTTTTGTAAACTCCTTTTGGAGAGGAGGGCTACTCTTAATTGAGAAGGCCTTCCAAAATTATAACTTTTTGTTGCAATTAATAATAATAATTTTTTCACCACTTTAAATTTTTCTCTTCTTCTCTTTGTTGGATGATGAAGATGAAGATGAAGATGGAGAATTATTTGAATGTTTGCATTTCTCTTTTATTTCCTTTTTTATTGCTTATTAGTGTAGATTTATTTCTATGCTTGTAGTTTAGATTTTATTTTCTTGTTAAATAGCCAAGAGGCTAGAACCCTCTTGCCTTAGATTTATTTCATGCTTATAGAGTAGATTTATTTTCTTGTATTTAATTCTTGCAATTTTATTTTGTAGTTTAGATTTTGTAATTTATTTTGTAGTTAGATTTTAATTTCTTATTCTATTCACCTTGAGGCTAGAACTCTCTTGGGTTTAGTTTTTCTTTTTGTTTATTTTTATTTTATTTGATTTGCCTTTAGGCTAGAACCCTCTAGGGAATCATCCTTTTCTAAGAAGTGGGTTCAATTTTAGATTACCCATATCTATAATTGAATCCACTATCTTTAAGTTCTTGCATTTTCTTTTATTCAAGAATTTTGTTCTTCATTCTTGATTTTTTTTTATTTGTTTCTAGATTTTATTCATTTTTTTTCTTCTCACCTTATTGATCATACTCTTTCTTTTTCAAATCCACTCTCACTTACACTTTGCACCTATTTACACACCATTTTCACTATCTCAATCTCTTCACAATCACATTCACTCATTAATTCTATTTGTCACGCACACAACATAAGAACCGATTTTATATTTTCTCCTACAAAACACCTTCCTCGTGGGATCGATATCTTAAATACTATAACTTGACACGGTTGTGCACTTGCAACATTTTTGGTACATGTTTATGCCGCATCAAGTTTTTAGCGCCGTTGCCGGGGAAGGTGCTTAAGTAGGTTTTAATTATTTTGGTTCTTTAACTTGTGTGTTTTTTTTTGTGAAGGAAACGCTTGGAGCTTGAAGATCGCGGATTGGAGAGCTAGGATTTGAAGATTTGCTTTCGGGTAAGTCCTCTTTCTAGTTTTTAATTTCACCCTTTAGCTACTTCTTCACAATTAGAGACAATTAGGACTTAAAAAAAAGGATTTTATTTTTTGTTAACCATAATAAAATTCATCCATCTACTTTGATATTTACTAACAAGATAATAAATTCAAACAAATCCCCCCTTCTCATTTGTTTGATTGTTAACCCTAATTAAAAAAAGATTTTTCTTTTCCATCTTTTTTAGTTTCTTTTAATTCATAGGGTTGCATTACATATTGATAGTAGGAATTCACCAAGTGATTTGAGCATCTTGATTTGGCACACACTTAAAAATATCTTTAAGGGCAAAACCCCATAATCAAGATAAGGTGAGGGATTTCATCACCCTTTCCTTAGCCCAAAAATCACTAATTCCTCACTACACCACCCAAGCCTAATAAAACTCATTAGACGTTGGCCCCTAAGGATTCGAGCTCAATAAGGAACAAGAAATTCTTAAGTGAACCGGTTTAAGTTTTCTCAGATTAGTTGGTGTCTAAGGCAAGGTTTAGGGGTTGCGTAAAGCGCTCCGCAAGGAAAGAGGTACTTAATTAATCTTTGATCATCCTCTAGTACTATCCTTACCTGGCAAACTACCTGAGTAAAACTTTAATCTTTTCACTGTAGGAGTTTTTGGTTAGAAGCTGGTCTAGTTGAGTTAGGCTAAACCCTAGAATTAAAGTGATTGAAAAGTGATTGCTTTGATTTGTTTTAGTAGGATTTTTCTTTTTCTTTATCTTCTCATAAAAAAACTAATTTTCTTTCTTTTCTTTTAAAAAAATATATAAAAAAATATAAAAAAAATAAAAAAATAAAAAGAAATATTTTGGTGTATGCAACAGTGGATTAGGGATAATACACGTCGATTAATTCGCTTTGAACCAATCATAGAAATGGAGCATCATAATCCACCCATTCTTCATGATATGTGCTATCCCATTAGGAATATAATCCCCTCGTGCATTAGGCTCTCCGAAACAAATGGAATAAATTTTGAGCTTAGACCGCAATATATAAACATGCTTCCCAAATTCCTTGGTAATGAAACAGAAGATGCATATATTTTTATTTTGGAATTTGAGGAAGTATGTATTATGATTAAAATGAGAGAATTAACCGAAGATGCGATTAAGCTTAGATTTATTCCATTTGCTCTTAAGGATAAAGCTAAAAAATAGCTGTACAGCTTACCAACAAATTCCATCTCAACTTGGGATGAATTTGTCACCGTTTTTCTTAAGAAATTTTTTCCTATTCATAAAACGGTAAAGCTTAGGAACAACATTCAAAACTTTAAAATTATCCCGGGAGAACCTTTTTGGAAGTATTTTGACTGATTTAAAGATCTTCTCATCCAATGTCCTCATCACGGTTTAGAAAAATGGCGATTGTGCCAAATAATTTATGAGGGATTAGATTATTCTGCAAAAACTTCCTTAGAATCAATGTGCCACGGGGATTTTATGAGGAAAAATGCTGATGAAGCTTGGGAGTTTTATGAGGAAAAATGCCGACGAAGCTTGGGAATTTCTAGAGAGTCTTTCTGAAAAAACAATGCAATGGGAACACTGTGATGACAGGGTTTCATCAGTTCCCCATTCTAAGTCTAGTGGTCTTTCCTTGGAGTCAAACATTGCTTCTGAAGCGAAAATGGCGACGATTCTGCGAAGGTTAGAAGCTTTAGAAATTAAGGAACGAGCTCCAGCTCAAATCAATCATGTTTCTGCCTCTGTGTATTATGATTAAAATGAGAGAATTAAATGAAGATGCGGTTAAGCTTAGATTTATTCCATTTGCTCTTAAGGATAAAGCTAAAAAATGGCTGTACAGCTTACCAACAAATTCCATCTCAACTTGGGATGAATTTGTCACCGTTTTTCTTAAGAAATTTTTTCCTATTCATAAAACGGTAAAGCTTAGGAACAGCATTCAAAACTTTAAAATTATCCCGGGAGAACCTTTTTGGAAGTATTTTGACCGATTTAAAGATCTTCTCATCCAATGTCCTCATCACGGTTTAGAGAAATGGCGATTGTGCCAAATAATTTATGAGGGATTAGATTATTCTGCAAAAACTTCCTTAGAATCAATGTGCCACGGGGATTTTATGAGGAAAAATGCTGATGAAGCTTGGGAGTTTTTGGAGAGTCTTTCTGAAAAAACAATGCAATGGGAACAGTGCGATGACAGGGTTTCATCAGTTCCCCATTCTAAGTCTAGTGGTCTTTCCTTGGAGTCAAACATTGCTTCTGAAGCGAAGATGGCGACAATTCTGCGGAGGTTAGAAGCCTTAGAAATTAAGGAACGAGCTCCAGCTCAACTCAATCATGTTTCTTTCCCAGGATGTCATAATTGTCAGTCTCCTACCCACGTTTCAGAGGAATGCCCTCTCTTAGGAAACAATCATTCATTAGAACAGATGAACGCTGCATTCCAGCACCCTAGAAATGATCCATTTTCTCCAACCTACAATCCAGGTTGGAGAAATCATCCCAACTTTGCATGGAATCTAGGAAATTCTCCCGGAACTCAAAATTTCACTCCCGCTTCGACCCAACATTTTCCTAGGGGAAACACAGTTCCATTCAATTCTCATTCACAATTTCAACAACCCAATCTGCCGTATCAAAATCAGTCTCCTCCTCATCAAGCTGTAATTCAAACTCCTCACAATCCAGATCAAGATAAACGTCTCAATGTCTTGGAAAGGGGTTTAGAAACCATAATTAAGGCCTCTACTCAAACCACGAATATGTTGACTCAAACATCTAGCACGTTGAATTCCTTCATGCAATCAACCGGACAAATGCTCAACTCCAACACTCAAGCTATAGCTAGATTAGAATCCCAACTTGGTCAACTAGCTAGTGCCGTGAGTGAAAGAGAGAAAGGAAAATTTCCGAGTCAACCCGTGGTCAACCCTAATAACACAGGATGCAGTTCATCCTATGAAGCTCAAGTGAATGCAATCCATTCACTTCGGTCAGGTAGACAGGTCGATAATCAAGTGAGAACTCCGCCAAGTCAAACTCTTGATCCTGTACAAATTCCTTCTCCTTCTCCTTCTGATGAATCTATTCAACAATCACTCCCCTCAGATGACCAAGAACCTGAACCCGAACCTGAGCCTGCTTTTGATAGGTTTAGACCGGTTGCTCCCTTCCCAGATAGACTCAGGTCTAGGAAACACTCTCCTCAGGAGGAGAAGATCCTAGAAACATTCAAGCAGGTTAAGGTCAACATTCCTCTCTTAGATGTAATTGAACAAATTCCATCTTATGCTAAATTTTTAAAAGAATTGTGTACTAAGAAGAGGAGAATAAATGTCCCAAAGAAAGTCTTTTTAGCCGCCAATATCAGAATCCATCCATCCTCCAACAACGTTGTTTGTCTACAAAACATAGGAATGCACAAACACTAGACAAACAACATTAGTAATAAATTGTTTGTTAGACATCATCAAAACAAGAAGGATAACAAATTTGCTTCCATATTCAGTCTATCAGCAATTGGGTCTAGGTGTACTGAACCCAACCAAATGCACCTTACAGTTGGCTGATAGATCTGTTAAGGTCCCTATGGGTGAGTTAGAGGATGTTCTGATTAAGGTTGGAGATTTTATTTTTCTAGTAGATTTTGTAGTCTTGGAAACACAGTCTGTTTCCAATCCCAAAGGACAGACACCTGTCATCTTAGGACGACCGTTCTTAGCCACTTCTAATGCTCTCATCAACTGTAGAACTGGTCAAATGAAGCTGTCATTTGGGAATTTGACTGCTGATCTCAACATTTGTAATCCAGGAGACCAACCAAATAATCAGCCTCTAGAAATAAACTACATTCAGGAAAGATCAGAAGAAGAAGAAGAAGAAGAAGAAGAAGAAGAAGAAGAAGAAGAGTCCGATTTGAGTTTTGAGGAAATTTTTATTGAAGAGTTAGAATTTTTAGAAGAAGCAGATCAGGTCCTTGAGAATAATAAAACTGTGTTAAACATGTGCTGCTTTGAATTAAATTTTGAAGAACTCTTTCTTGATGAACTTAGATTCTTGGAGAATAATCAACGACCAAATTTTCAGAACTTCACAGAAGAATTGGTTGTTAGAAAACAAAACTTCATAGTACAAGAGTCTAAGTTCATTAAGAAATACAAAACGCATGACACCAATGGAATGCTTAGAATTTTAGTACATTGTTGAGTATATCATGTTGAAATTGTTTAAAATCTGTGGGAGAATTTTCAGCAATAAGGTAGGATTCAATGTAGAACAGGAACTCTTCATGTTGAATAGTTCATTCTACATTGTTTATTTTGTTTTTTTCAGAATAATAAAAAGAATTTATTCTTCTCTCACGTGAGAGTTTCTTGTTTAGTTTTCAAAAAAAAGGGAAAAAAAAGAAAAAAAAGAGAAAAAAAAAAGAAAAAAAAGAAAGAAGAATAAATTTTTGTTTTCATCCTCCTCAGACCAAAGGTAATTACAGATTTTTATCAGCGGACCAAATATAAGTGATTTACTTCTTATCTGCTTTACTTTATGCATCATAGAGTTTGCATTGAGGACAATGCAAAATTTAGGTGTGGGGGTGAGAATTAGTTATTTTTTCTTTTTTCCCTTTTTCTTTAAAAAAAATTTATAAAAATATCGTCACTTGCCAAATTAATAGAGTTATGTAATAATTGATTCATTTGATAAATTTGAAATTTTCTAATCCCTAGTTGGTTATTTACTTAAGTTCACTTTTTATGATAACTCTAAATAAATTTCTTAAGAAATGATTTTCAAAGTAGTATACTTTACTTAAGCCTTAACTTGGACTTTTATTTAAAATAATGAAATTTTTTCAAAGTGTCTGATTTACATATTTTCAAAATATATATACATATACAAAAAAAATTGCAAAAGAAGAGTGCGAAAAATGGGCACCAAAAAGAAAAAAAAAACTCTTTAATTCAAGGTGATTCTATCTTATTAAGCCTAAGCTGACCGAGTAATTAAGCCCAAGGAGTATTTTCATACTTAATGACCTAAGCCCATTTGGGTTGAGATCCATTAGCCCAAAACTCGTTAAAATGTCACTTAGAAAGCCCGTTAAAGTAGAAAAAAATCACCAAGGATGAAAGACGTTAAAATGTCACTTAGAAAGCCCGTTAAAGTAGAAAAAAATCACCAAGGATGAAAGAGTTAAAAAAAGAATTTTTTTTAAATGTTTTATAGTTGTATATATGATCTTGGAAAATATTTTAAATCAAGCAACTTGAAAATTATTTAAAACAAAGAGTTGGCATGTTCTTTTCAAAACTTTTAAATTAAATTTCTAAGTTTGGCTTGGTTTTGTATTACTACAATAAGAAGATTTTCTTGAAAATATACCTTAGAGTTATATATAAAAATATTTTCTTGAGTGATAACTGGCTCCAATTAGATTATCTAAAAGTTATCAAGTGAATTTAGTTATTTACTGACTTTTTTAATTTGGTAAGTTGACCGAATTTTGTGAGTATATTCACTTCAAACCCTCACGAGACTATAACTCGTCCACTAGGGTAACCTAGGGGTTCAAAGGCTTGTTGTATACGCTAAATACAACCGCGATTCCTGCGAAAGTGAGTTAGGATTTTCTTTTTATTTTCTTTGCTAGAGGACTAGCAAAAGTTTAGATGTGGGGGTATTTGATAATCACATTTTATTATAATTTTATACCCTCATTATCTATTTTACATGAATAAATATACCATTAATAATTATTGTTAGATTAGTTTGCACATAAATGAATGGAAATATAAATAAATATTATTAAATGTAAAAACCCCTCAAAATCTCTCTTCTCTATTTTTGTAGCATTTTAGAAGCACATTGAAGCAAAAAGCCAATAGAACCGGACTGCTGGACTTGGTTGTAGAGGCTTGGAATTTCAAAATCAAATGTGGACATGGATGCAAATAGTTGGGATGAAGTATGCAAAGATTTTGTTTACAGATCATAAAAATCAAGTTGAAGACCGGACTTGGCTTGGGCCGGAGATTTTCACAAATGAAATGTGGTGAATTGGACAGATTGCTGCAGCTGAACCCAAAGATGATAACCGGACTTGATTGGTGAAGAAAATCAAATGAATGAGCCTTTGATGGAGAAAATGAAACGGAAAATCAAATGAAGTCTATGGGCCGGTCTTCCAAAACTTCTTCAGCCATTCAATTTTGATTTGCAAAATCAAATGATGCCTAGGACCGAACTTGCTGCATAAAGACCGGACTGAAGAAGATATTTACTTAGGTCGGACTTGCATTTATTGCTTGGGCTTGGAAATTCAAAACTTAATTTACATTGGACATGCTTGGATGTTCACAAGAAAATCAATGTGGACCGGATATAATGGTGTGGGCTGCAGATTTAACTTGGAAAATCAATTGAAGATTGGGCCTTGGAAAATCAAATGAAGAGTGGACTAGAGAAGAACAAAAACCAAATTCAAAGGTGAGATTGTTTCTTGGGGCTCAAGACAAATCCAATGGCTCATATTCATTGAAGATTACTATAAATAGGGGTAGAGAGTAAGGGGTTAAGAGTGTGAAAATTTTTGTAAACTCCTTTTGGAGAGGAGGGCTACTCTTAATTGAGAAGACCTTCCAAAATTGTAACTTTTTGTTGCAATTAACAATAATAATTTTTTCACCATTTTAAAATTTTCTCTTCTTCTCTTTGTTGGATGATGAAGATGAAGATGAAGATGGAGAATTATTTGAAGGTTTGTATTTCTCTTTTATTTCCTTTTTTATTGCTTATTAGTGTAGATTTATTTCTATGCTTGTAGTTTAGATTTTATTTTCTTGTTAAATAGCCAAGAGGCTAGAACCCTCTTGCCTTAGATTTATTTCATGCTTATAGAGTAGATTTATTTTCTTACATTTAATTCTTGTAATTTTATTTTATAGTTTAGATTTTGCAATTTATTTTATAGTTAGATTTTAATTTCTTATACTATTCACCTTGAGGCTAGAACCCTCTTGGATTTAGTTTTTCTTTTTGTTTATTTTTATTTTGTTTGATTCGCTTTTAGGCTAGAACCCTTTAGGGAATCACCTTTTTCTAAGAAGTGGGTTCAATTTTAGATTACCCATATCTATAATTGAATCCACTATCTTTAAGTTCTTGCATTTTCTTTTATTCAAGAATTTTGTTCTTCATTCTTGATTTTTTTTTTTATTTGTTTCTTGATTTTATTCATTTTTTTTCTTCTCACCTTATTGATCATACTCATTCTTTTTCAAATCCACTCTCACTTACACTTTGCACCTATTTACACACCATTTTCACTATCTCAATCTCTTCACAATCACATTCACTCATCAATTCTATTTGTCACGCACACAACATAAGAACCGATTTTATATTTTCTCCTACAAAACACCTTCCTCGTGGGATCGATATCTTAAATACTATAACTTGACACGGTTGTGCACTTGCAACCTTTTTGGTACATGTTTATGCCGCATCAGCAACCTCATCGAGTTCTTGTACCTATAAGATAAAAAGCGGAAGAAACTTATTAGCAATTGGATGATAATAAAAATAATAATCACAAAATAATTGTACATCTTGCCTATCTACTTACCAACTCTCTCTTAACTTGACTTCTCGGTGTGTACTCCTTAGGTGCTTTATTCTCCTGAAATATCCATCAGTGAGTAATCCCCCAATACCAACGTAAGTACACAACTATTTCTGGTGTGTCAGCTCTCTTTATCACTACAGCATCCTCCCTCAACTTCCAATTCTCAATGTGAGCTTGACGAATTACCTCTCAATTTTGATGATGTGCTCCTTTTTAGGTATTTCACTCTATTTTTTCTACAGGATCTGGAATATGTTATTTTAATCCAAATTGTCGAATCACACGATTAGGCACGTGCATTTCGACAATCTTAAAACATATAATTAGTGCTTGGGCACGCCATATATCTTCACCATCTCTACAAATATCTGATAGTGAAGCTAAAACTAGTTCATAGGGCATCCACTTGACCTGTGAAGAAAATTATGAAATTTTACATATCAGTAACATATGATGTATTGCTTGAATATAGTTAGATATTATGATTTTATACATGTTCATCATCCATTTGATCAAGCTCATTCATGTAAAAGTTTTCATGACCATTTGGGGAGGTTTGCCAATATCTGGAAACATTCCATCTATCTGATATATAAAAATTTAATATAGATTGAAATAAATATATAAAATTACATGTAATCATAAATGTTAAAAACTAATATACATGCATCCTAATAGAATCTAACCATCGAGAATGCGGGTCTCCCTCAAACCTGGTGTTCCCAAATATCATCGCTCCCATAACCATATTTGCAACAAAGTGAGGCATTCTTTGAATTCTTTATTTTGCACGAATGACACTTTTGTCATCTCCCTATAAAGAGGCACTGCACTTCCCCAAGATAATCCTCCACACTTCTCAAGATCCTCAAGAAGTGACAACCATCTAACATGCACTAAATCCTTAGTTGAATCCGGTAACAAAACGATACCGATCATATGGAGTATATACGCACGGGCATATGTCTTGACGATCTCATCAGTTGCATCGATCGATACATTCATGTAATTATTTCGTAACCACTTGAGCTTGATCTTACCACCCTTCATATTAGGAGCTTGACCCAGTAATTGTTCACACACTCCTCTCCAGTTGAAGTCATTGGTACTCGTAAGAGCATCTACATCCACTTTAAGGCCAAGTAAAACCCCTGCATCCTACAGAGTAATAGCTGACTCTCCTTGATGCATATGGAATATATTTGCCTTGGGCCTCCATCGTTCAAACAATGCCATCAAGAGAGGCCAATCAAGTCTTACTCATTTTATTCGTGAACATTCAAAAAAAAACTACTTGATGAACATAATATTGGACATGTGGATCCATCAAATCCCAACCTGAATGTGCACGAGTATGATCAACAATAGTAATAATCGGGGCCCACATATATTAAACAAGTTAAATGATCACATAATAGTAATAAAATAAAAAATTTAAAATGATTGAAAATAATAATAATAAATTTACCTCCCCTGAGACTATCTTCGCGGATCGATGTCGATTTTGGTCATATAAGACCACATATGTCAATGGTCCCCCCTGCATACTGTAAATATCTACACATATAAAGCTAAAATGTGTCAGTTATTATGATATATGATAAAATGTGTCAAAAGTAAATTACAGAATACAGGAGTATGCATTGACTTATAAATTACATAGAATTTATAAATTAAATAAATTGTACCCATAAATTGCTATCTATTCGGATTGGTAGGACAATGAGATCTATTATGGCCCGATTATCAGCAATATCCATACCTATTTTTCTTTAGAGCTCCTTCATCTATCGTACTTTTTATGCGTACTAATCACAAATGTCCGGCTTGTTTATTATATTCAGGGGGTAACACATGCGGCCCGTTATAGTATGGTCAGTAACTACTATTTACAATGGGATGGAAACACTGCTTGTATGAATCTCAATAGTGGCTTGATTGAAACCATTCAAAAGTGTACATATAATATGAAGTATTTGCACCCCCAATTGCTTGGACAAAACGGCTATAACATGCGAACATGGCAATTTTTGCAATTGTGGCATATTGAAAGTGCATGCACATTGTGTCCCTCGTAAATTGACAGTGTAATTATGATTGTGTTTGTCTGTAGCCTGCCATTCATCTATAGCAAATGTAACAATCAATAACGTTACCCACTTTGCTCCATCCTCTCACCACTTGTCAAAATGTTAACTGAGCCTATAAAATGTCCTTGCAACCAACGCCTATATGAGCATTGCTCAAGCTCCCTTAAGTACATCGTTGAAGCTTTCAGAACAATTAGTTGTCATTATGTAAAACCAATTCCCTCCATCTTTACTTAGTGCCCACCGGTCGATATATTCACTTTCCAAACTACTCTCAATCCAGTCATGTGCAACTTGAGATGTTACCTTAATTTGATCCTGAATCCGATCAAACACATATTTTTTGGGTATACAACCCGCTTGCCAAAGAAGGTTTTTGAAAAACCCTAATGCCACTAGGAAAGAACCCTAGAGGGAGGGTGAATAGGGTTTATGCTAATCTAATCCGATTTAATGCTAATAAAAACTAATTAACACATATCCTAGCAAATATAAAATATAACAAGATATATATGCAAGGATATACAAATAAACAAAGGGTAAAATAAACAAACTACAAATGTGATAGGGCAATATACACAAAGAGTAATAGACAATGGCAATATAAGATAAATACAAAAGTAAATGCGCTAATGATAAACTCAAACACAAGCAAATGATCATGGAGTTTGGAGCTTCCGTCCTACGTCTCCACTCCCCTCTTCCAGGGAGAAATCTACTATCATAGTGGGTTTTCAACGCTCATCCGAAAATGTTTACACCACACAATATTGGTTTTCAACGCTCACTGATCAATATTCACAATCACTCACAATGTAACTACACAACTACCACCTCAAGTGTTGGCCTCTCATATGTCTCCCTCAAGTGTTCGGAATTACTACCTCTCCCTAGGCTTTACTACCAACGCCACTTCTCTTGGGACCGATCACGTCTCTCACCTCTACACTCTTCTTGGTATATTTGTGCAATACAAAGTGAATCCTCATAAATTAACGCTCAACAATAAATGATTATTCTCTAAACAAGGTGAGAACTCAATTAAGCTCAATTCAATGTTACAATCTCACAACCCCAAATATATTATGTATGAAAATACTAAAAGTTCAAGTGGGTGTGTGTAACAATAAAATTTAATAAATAAAACAACTCTAAACTCAATTATAAATCTAGGTGTAATAAAAAATTGATAAACAACTAAATATGTAAATGTAAAGCTAGATAGAGTTTAGGGAAACTTCTCTATAGATCAAGAGTGAGAGAGAGAATGGAATGAAGCTCAAACACCAAAGATTATCTCCTCTTGTTCTTGTGAAAATCTCTTCACAAACAAACTTAAAACAAACACTGAAACAAACTTAAAACCCTTAAACTCTTTTATAAACTTGTATAAATAATTTTCTTAGGTCAAAACAGAGCTGGGTATGAGGGGTATATATAGGGAACCCTAATGATCAAGAAAACCCAACAAAAAGACCAAAAAATCAAAACAGTACAAATCTGGAAAAAACTAACCGTTACAGCATCAGTCAACTGACGGGTTTCATCAGTCGACTGATAAACTGACCGTTATAGGCATTTTCAACTCATCAGTCGACTGACGACCTTATCAGGCGACTGACGACCTCATCAGACGACTGGTCAGTCGACCAACATAAAAACAGAAACTATTGATGATTCCAGGTATTTTCATCAGTTGATTGAATACTTTCATCAGTCAACTGATAATACAATATCAGTCTATTTTAAATAGTAAAACTGATTTTTGAAGTGCCTTTAAAAATAGCAAATAAATTTCAGAAAAATATAAAACTTTGGAAAATATTTATAAACATGATAATAAACATGTTACAAGAGGAATTTTTAGAATTGCACTATAAAACTTTGGAAAATATTTATAAACATGATAATAAACATGTTACAAGAGGAATTTTTAGAATTGCACTTCCCAATTGTTAAATCTTATCATTTTTATGATAATAAACATGTTACAAGAGGAATTTTTAGAATTGCACTTCCCAATTGTTAAATCTTATCATTTTTCAAAATAGTCCAAAACATGAAAATACAAAACACATATTATTGTCATTTTGACTTAAACAAACTTTTAAAACTTTATAAAATGATTTTATAGACTTAATAAAAGATGTATATCATGATTGTTAAGTCCAAAAACTAAGAATACAATATTTTCACAAAAATGCATATTCTATGCAATATTTTATTAAACATAATATAATATGAAATAAATGAGAATGCGTATAAATTTGTTTGTTGTTTCATATCAATATAGATAAACCAAAATAAAAAAATAAATATAAAAATATAATTTCATATTTATATAAACTTGAAAACCAAAACACATATGTATATATATATAACTATATGTATATACATAGAAACCAAAATTTATATGTGTGTGGTATATGATTGAGCTTAGAGTATTAAACACACATAATATAAATCTACACTAAATTACCCAAGCTATTGGTCTTCAATAAGCTCTTCTTGGTTATGGATGAAGCTTGAACTTGAATCTTTAACTTGAATTGTATTGCTTCACTCCGATATTCATCTAACCTCCATTGGATATGATCGTGAAAGCTCGATTCCATCCATCCTCCAACATATTGTTTGTCTAGAATACCTAATAAGAAAACACAAACACTAGACAAACAATATTAGGAATTGTTTATAATCATCAAAACAAGATTAGGAAGTAGGTTCATAATCATGAGGCTACCAATCTCCCCCTTTTTTATGATGACAAACAATCTATACAAAGAGTATATAAAATATGCAATAAACCACAATACGCATAAATATACTCACAATCCACTTGTTTCTCCCCCTTTGACAACATCAAAAATGGGGGAAAACACCATAAAAGAATGAAGAGAGTGAAGACTCCCCCTACCTATTAGCACGATGAGTATAAAAACAAATATAGGGAAAAGCTCCCCCTATCAAAATGCCTAACGGAATATATGCAATGAATACTAAGGCAAACCCGTGAGCAAGCAAGATGAAAACATGCTTAAGAAAAACTCACATACAAAAATACAATGAGAACACATATAGATGTGTCAAAATAAAAAAAGTGTGTCTCAATACACAAACACAAAAACAATGTATAAAATAGATTTATGAAATCAAAAGAAAGAAGAACACGAGTATCATTAAAAAATTTCAAATAAGACAAAAACATGAGAACCATGAAAATCATGACAATCATGAAAGTCTAAATGAAAAACAAATCACTCATATGAAATCATAAATCAAGTGAAATCCCATAAAAACAAACCAATATCAATCTTCGAATAAAAGGGCAAGAGAGGCAACCATATCAAGCTCTTAAGCTTGTTCCAACCCATATAAACATATAGCACCCGGTAAGCATGATTTGGACATAAATTATATATATATATATATATCCAAAAATGATGTTTGATTAATAAAGGAATTTTTCTTATAAAACTTGATCAAACCACATAAAAATACATTATAAAGCACAAAAAGATGATCCATAAGCACAAACACATAAATATCATCACAGAAGTGTTTTATAATGAATTCAAAAATACAAATCGAAACAAACTCTTCATAGTTCAAATTAAGATTACTAATGAATTCAAAAATACAAATCGAAACAAACTCTTCATAGTTCAAATTAAGATTACAAAACATACAAGATTCATGAACTATGGATTTAAAACGAAACAAACTCTTCATAGTTCAAATTAAGATTACAAAACATACAAGATTCATGAACTATGGATTTAAAAACCCAAATAAAATTATTTTAAATTTATTAACAATGTAAAATAAATACTTTCTTTTAAATATTTTTTCAAAAAATTGTTTGCAATTTGTTTATAAAATCTCAAATAAAAATCATCTTTAAGAACATGAAAAACTAAAAATTAAAAAAATTGTTCTTAAAGATCAAACAAGTTTGTGTACCCAATTACTCTTGGTACCGAATAGTCTAGGGACATGATCCCTATCATTAAAGCTTAATGCCCTAGGTTTATGATCCCTTTTGGGTGTATTTTGTGCACGAACACGGTCAAAGCGAAAATTATGCAAATGACCTTTCCGATTGCAATAAGTGCAATGAAAGAGGCCCATTTGATTTTGTTGTCCAATAACTTGTGCACAAGAAACATTTGTAATCAATGATGGTCTTTTAAAATTATTTTGCAAATGTGAAACATTTTGAAACAAGGTTGGTCCTTTTGAAATATTTTACGATTTAGAAACTTTTCGCAAATCAAAACAAAACTTTGCTAAGTAACCAACTCTACCACAAAAATTACATTTATACATATTAGCATGCTTATGATGAACTTTATGAGTAGGAGCATGTGAATGTGTATATGTACATGAAGATGAAGCTTGATGGGATGCACAAACATGATTAGGCTTGATGAATTTTTGTGCAGTATAACAAAATTTAGCAATATGGCCTTTTCGGCCGCAAATGGAGCACTTGTAAATCTTGTTATACATGTATGCATAGTGTGTAGGTTTCTTGAAAGAATTTACATGGTACTTTGCACACAATTCCATAAGATTTTAATTATTTGCAATGCATGTATTTAAGGTTAAATCTGAAGATGATATGCGGTTTTTCACATGATTCAACTCATCGTTAGGCACATATGCATTGGCACTAGAAGTAGAAAGAGCATGATCATTCTTAAATGAATTAAACTCATTCCTAATAGTATCTACTTCTATCATGGCATTTTCTTTTTCATGAGTTAAAATAGCAAAGTTTGAAATTAAAGAATCATGATCCAAATTTAATTTATCATTCTTTTCCTTGAGGATCACATTCTCATTAGAAATTGTATCAAACTTAGAAGCTAACAACTCATGATCGGATTTTAATTCTACATGCTTGTTTTTAAGATCAATAAAATTATTTTACAACTTAGTATAGGTATGCATTAACTTATCCTATGCACAAGCGAGTTCATAAATTGAAAGTTCACTTTCGGAATCGGAATCGCTTGCCACACTAGGGTTATCTCCTAGTGGCCGTGTGCATGATGCTCCAATAGAACTTGAAGAGGAAGCCGCCAAAGCTTGTCGATCGCCTCCAAGTTCCCTTGATGCGCTTCTATAAATTTCCATAATATGTAAGCGCTATCAAAATGAACAAACTTGTTAGAAATAGATGAGTCAAAAGCATTTAGTAAAAATTCTAACAAGAGCTTGTTCATAGTAAACATTCTTTTATCATTTTTACTCCACTTGGATTTCTCTAAAATGGGTACAATATAAGCATTTCAATAACTTCCCATAAATTAAAATGTTTAGATCTAACAAATATATTAAATCTAGAACACTATTGGTCATAGGGGAAAGCATTGAATTTAGGAGCAACACTAGGATCATAGCCTAAACAAGATGCACCATTAATATCCATAATTATAAAAAAATGCAAGCAAGATGAAAATAAATCTCAAAATTAGATTAGCATAAAAAGATAATTTGGATCTTTAACTCAAGATGATTAGTCCTTAAATCAAAGAGCACCAAGCTCTGATACTAATTGAAAAACTCTAATGCCACTAGGAAAGAACCCTAAAGGGGGTGAATAGGGTTTATGTTAATCTAATCCGATTTAATGCCAATAAAAACTATTAATAAATATCCTAGCAAATATAAAATGTGACAATATATATATGCAAGGATATACAAATAAACAAAGGATAAAATAAACAAACTACAAATGTGATAGAGCAATATACACAAAGAGTAATAAACAATGGCGATATAAGATAAACACAAAAGTAAATGCGCAAATGACAAACTCAAACATAAGCAAATGATCACGGAGTTTGGACCTTCCGTCCTACGTCTCCGCTCCCCTCTCCCCGGGAGAAATCTGCTATCACACCGGGTTTTCAACGCTCACCCGAAAACGTTTACACCACACAATATCGGTTTTCAACGCTCACCGATCAACGTTCACAATCACTCACAATATAACTACACAACTACCACCTCAAGTGTTGGCCTCTCACGTGTCTCTCTCAAGTGCTCAGAATTACTACCTCTTCCTAGGCTTTACTACTGATGCCACTCCTCTTAGGACCGACCACGTCTCTCACATCTACACTCCTCTTGGTGTACTTGTGCAATACAAAGTTGAATCCTCACAAATTAATGCTCAACAATAAATGATTATTCTCTAAATAAGGTGAGAACTCAATTAAGCTCAACTCAATGTTACAATCTCACAACCCCAAATATACTACGTATGAAAATACTAAAAGCTCAAGTGGGTGTGTGTAACAATGAGATTTAATAAATAAAACATTTCTAAACTCAATTACAAATCTAGCTTTAATAAAAAATTGATAAACAACCAAATATGTAAATGTAAAGCTAGATAGAGTTTAGGAAAACTTCTCTATAGATCAAGAGTGAGAGAGAATGGAATGAAGCTCAAACACCAAAGATTATCTCCTCTTGATCTTGTGAAAATCTCTTCACAAACAAACTTGAAACAAACATTGAAACAAACTTAAAACCCTTAAACTCTTTTATAAACTTGTATAAACAATTTTCTTAGGTCAAAACAAAGCTGGGTATGAGGGGGTATATATAGGGAACCCCAATGATCAAGAAAACCTAGCAAAAAGACCAAAAAAACCAAAACAGTACAAAGCTGGGAAAAAACTAGCCGTTACAGTATCAGTCGACTGACGGGTTTCATCAGTCGACTGATGAGCTGACCATAATAGGCATTTTCCAGCTCATCAGTCGACTGACGACCTTATCAGGCGACTGATAACCTCATCAGTCGACTGGTCAGTCGACCAACATAAAAACAGAAACTATTGATGATTCCAGGTGTTTTCATCAGTCGACTGAACACTTTCATCAGTCGACTGATAACACAATATCAGCCTATTTTGAATAGTAAAACTGATTTTTGAAGTACCTTTAAATAACAAATAAATTTTAGAAAAATGTAAAACTTTGGAAAATATTTATAAACATGATAATAAACATGTTACAAGAGGAATTTTTAGAATTGCACTGTAAAACTTTGGAAAATATTTATAAACATGATAATAAACATGTTACAAGAGGAATTTTTAGAATTGCACTTCCCAATTGTTAAATCTTATCATTTTTATGATAATAAACATGTTACAAGAGGAATTTTTAGAATTGCACTTCCCAATTGTTAAATCTTATCATTTTTTAAAATAGTCCAAAACATGAAAGTACAAAACACATGTTTTTGTCATTTTGACTTAAACAAACTTTTAAAACTTTATAAAATAATTTTATAGACTTAATAAAAGATGTATATCATGATTGTTAAATCCAAAAACTAAGAATACAATATTTTCACAAAAATACATATTCTATGCAATATTTTCTTAAACATAATAGAATATGAAACAAATGAGAATACGTATAAATTTGTTTGTTGTTTCATATCAATATAGCTAAACCAAAACAAAACAATAAATATGAAAAATGTAATTTCATATTTGCCATAACTGATACCAAAACACATATGTGTATATATATATATATATATATATATTATATATATATATATATATATATATATATATATATATATATGAGAAAATGAGTATACTTGGTACCAGCACAAATTTTGTGCTTGGTAGTGATGTGTCTCATTCCATCACTCATTCAATTAGGGGACCATATTTAACCCATGTGAATGTGGCCCCATTTGAATGGTGGAGGATAATGTGCCACCTCACTACCAAGCACAAATTTTGTGCTTGGTACCAAGCATACCCATATCCTCTTATATTATATATATATATATATATACCACTTCATCAATATATATATATATATATATATATACACATAGAAACCAAAATTTATATGTGTGTGATATATGATTGAGCTTAGAGTATTAAACACACATAATATAAATCTATACTAAATTATCCAAGCTATTGGTCTTTAATAAGTTCTTGGTTGCGGATGAAGCTTGAATTTGAATCTTTAACTTGAATTGCATTGCTTTACTCTGATATTCCTCCAACCTCCATTCTATCCATCCTCTAACATATTTTTTGTCTAGAATACCTAATAAGAAAACACAAACACTAAACAAACAACATTAGTAATTGTTTCTAATCATTAAAACAAGATTAGGGAGTAGGCTCATAACCATGAGGCTAATAGTTTTGTAAATGTATCTAACCATGCCTCTTTTTTAAATTATCACTAATTGTCTTAAGTAATAGTGGTGATAGTGATGAGAGCCAAATCTCTTGTACAATACTTTAGTAATACCTTTCATCCTATTAGATATCGAATTAATTTTCCTAGGAGGTAACACATTCAGAATATATAATTGAATACATGCAAAAAACTACTCCCAATTTTCACTATTCTCGACCTCCACAACCACAAAAGCTAAAGAAAAATAAGTCACCATCACCATTAACAAGCAATACACCTTTATATTTAGCATATAAGTATGTACCGTTAATGCTAAGAACCGGCCGATAAATTTTAAATCCTTTGATTGAAGGACCAAATGCTCAAAATACAGAGGTGAATTGATGAACTTTCTGATGGGTCTCTTTGGTTATAAGTTTGTATTCAGTTCCAGGATTGCTTCTTTTGATCGCATCAAAAAATTGAGGAAGTGTTGCGTAAGACTTCTCCTAATTCAACAAATATTTTTGTCATCGAGATTCTCCTTGCATTCCATGCTTTACTATATGATATTTCAATGAACCTCATATCTAGCACTCTATCAATTATATTACCGTGAGTTAGTTCAAGCTTCTTCTTTAACTTTGGCATAATCAACCACGCTATATAAGAGGCAGATGCACCACTATGATCTTGCTCTAATGTCAGATTGCTACATGTGTGAACACCGCAGTATTCAGTGATTTTAAAATGCCCATTATGTTTCTTTTTGGCAAATGCATATAACTTCCAAGGACATGCGTAATCAGCTTCATTTCCCTTAACCTGACCTTTTCTTTCTGTATTCATAAAACAAATTGCATCATAACTTGTGCGATTGCTTTTAACTTGCTTAAATTTAACATTCTTTTTGATAGAGTAATCATGAATAACATCAACCAATTGGTCCTTATTCTCAAATAAATCTCCAACTTTAAAAGTCATGTCCTCATCTCTTTTACAAGTTGAACTTTGGTCGCTATCAATATCTTGTACTGTGGAAGAATGAATCCACTCATCATCTTCAAACTCGTTGGGAGGTGGCTCTTCGTAATCAACATATTCATTATTAACATAAGCCTCATCAGACCATTTTGGATTCTCTTCAACATCTTCAATCATAAATTGCATGCTATCAATTGGTGCACTATCTTGTTCTTCGCCTTCAGAGTTGTTGCTTCTTTCATCCTCTTCAATCGTTGCCCCTCTTAACAACCTCATATTTTCATAACGTATTTCATTGTTCATAACATTTGACGTTTCCCCAAATGAATATGCATTTAGATATTGAAATTGAGTCCGCTCCATTTCACTTGAAGAAAAAAGAAAACTATCATACTCGGCTTCCAAATCTAACATATGTGAAAATTCTCCCAAAGGTTTGAGCATTTGGCAAGAACTACATGGAAACTTTTCAATAAACAGTTCTATTATTTTATTGTGACTTGCTCAAATTAAAAATAATACTTATATGATGATCATTTGAGATCTCAACTGCAGACGTTCTATCAAAAGTTATGGGTCAATTGCATATTATTTTTAGTCAGTACTCTCGTGGATCAATTTCAGTAACTCGATGTAATTTCTTAATCAAGTCATAGTAACTATATGATTCCGAGATCATTAACCTCGTTGTTACCCCTTCAACGTACATTAGCATTTCATTCATTCTATAATTAATTTTCCCACCGTAAGAACAAATAATAAAAACCATATTGTTCAAGCTATGAAACAAATTAGATTATATCATTTAAATGTAAAAAGTTTAAATTTTTTTATCAGGCCATTGAATAAAAGAGGAAAACCCTAGATGCAAACAATCTCATAATTGTATAACTATAATTTTGATCAAAAACCCTAAACCCCAAAATGAAAACCCTAAACCCTAGAAATGAGCATTCTATGTCCTAGAATTTTAATTTTAATTAAAGCAATCCACACACAAAGACTGATAATCACCACAAAGATATCTAATGATATTAAATTTTAAACTCCATAAATTAGATTTTGATGAAAACCCTAGATTTGAATGTTGAAGAAGAGAGAAAAACCCTAGATTTATAAATGTTAAAAGAGGAGAGAAGGAAGAGAAATTACCCTAGAGATCTTTTGCAAACTTCCTCCTTGAATTTCGGCCACAAAACGGGGTTGGGAGACTTGGGTAGGCGGATGAGAATGAGAGATCGGAGTTAGAGAGAGAAAAACTCGGTATTGTGAGGGAAGAGGGGTTCGGTTGGTATATATAAGCAGGCGAGCCCCACCATAAATAGTCAGGGTTGGTAAAGCCGACTATTTGGTCCCTTGGCCGATTCCGCATTTTCGAGCAAGGGGGAGGGTCTACCAAATGATCGGGGTTGGCAACCCCGACCATTTTGGTTGGGCAGCTGCAAAATGATCGAGGTTGGCAACCCCGACCATTTGGTGGGCATCTTCAGAGCTGTTGGGGAAGTGTCCAAATATAAGCGTTGGAAAACCCTACCGTTATGGTCATGTTTGGCAACCCCGAAGAGTTTGACCCCTAATTCTCCTTGCTAATCCTGCAAGGAATGGGAGGTGCTCCTAATTAGTTAGGATTGGCAACCCCGACTTATTGAGAATTCGATTTTTTTTAAACAATCCACTTTCTGGCCACCATGCTGACGTGGCCAGGAATTGAATCGATTTTTATAATAAAGTTTGGAATGTGTCGATTTTTGGGATAAAAGTTTAGATTGGGTCTGTTTTGAAATTTTCTTCAATATCAAAAGCATGGGGTTAATTCAGAATAGAAAGATTTAATTAAGGGTCTTGTACTTATAAATAATCAAAGAAAATGGACGAAACCCAACACGCGGGCCGCACGGGGTCACACAGCCCCATCAGATATCGTTCGAAACCCTAAACCCTCGATCTCCTCCGATCCCCGCAGCCTCCGCCCGCCTCTCCTTCGCCGCCCCCAGGTAACCGAATAAAACCCTAACCCTAACCCTAGAAATCTCGTCTTTACGTCGAAACTCTTAAAATTTTGACGATTTCCTTCAGATCTCTCGGTGCACTCGGATGCGCTCAGTCTCTGCTACCTCTTCACAGCGTCGTCGCCGCCGCTCGCCTGACGTCTCACCTGTCGGTGAGCGTTAGGGCCTGCTGTGAGCTCTCCCAGGGTACCTTCTGCCGTACTTGTCAAGATCGCTAGTATTTTTCTCTCTCCTTTGTGAGTCTTGTCATTGATCTATCCATTTAGGTCATGATTGAAGAGGGAATTTTTTTTTCTTTTACGAGTTTTAATGGTTTGTGTGGGCGTCTAGGTGCTTATAATTTGTTTTATTTTTGAAAAATTGAGTTTTTGGTTGATACGAGGGTATTGAAATAGGGAAAAATGGAAAAGATGGTTGATTGCAGAGGGGAGGACTGAGGCTGATGCCTGCTTTCTAAGAGCTTGTAGGTTTTCCTCATCTTTTCCTAATATTGACTTCATTCCTCAAATTAAGTAGATAGGGGCTTAAATAAAACAAATCAGATGGGAGAAAGTTTAAGTTGAATGATTAGAAGCGATTTTTCCATATTTATGGGTACTTAGTCGTGTGTTTTTTAAATTTGTAAATACTTGTCTTTTCATGCTGTTAATGCTCGGTTTTTCGACAATGGGGATATGCCTAGTGCTGTGAATTTAATTTGACCGCTCTTGCAATGATATGATTATTATATAAGTTTAATTCAACTCCTTTGATTTGATTTGATTTGATTCTAATTCTAAAGTTAAGCTTATTCGCCAAATACATAGAGAAAATGCATTATGTGACATGTACTTGAGCAATTAGAAGAGATATTCATACTTGCCATTATGAGCTGATGTTATTTGAAGATGCAAGGTTGATATTTTGTTAATTATTATATCATTGTATCATTTTAATTAAATTTTTGTTGATTCGAGGAGCTTAAAATTGAGATTTGATAGGGAGGAATGGTAAAGATGGGTGATGCAAGAGAGGCCAACATTCAATGGAAGCTGCTCTTTCAACTTGTGTAGGTTTCTTCTTCTCTTAATCATCCTTCCCATAAAAAATGGTTAGGGTAGCATCAAAACAATGATATTTGGACAGAAAACAAAAGCTGGAAGATAAACGCACTAGATGTTGGAGACTACAATGTTACGTTAGTTTCTTGTACTTTTTGTTAGTTATTTCTCTTCACCGTAAAGAAGAACACAAATCATAAATGTTATCTTTATCTTTCTTAAGATTTCGTGTGTAATTTCTGAAGGAAATTCGGACAGTTATACATCTTCTATTGTCATATGGCATTAGTGATACGGAGTGAAGGGTCAAGTGTTCTAAAAGCGGAAGGCAATGTCAATAGGATGAAGTTCTATGTTGCCTGAGTGAACAAACGTAATTATACTCAAATAAGTAAGAAACATTACAATTTCTATGCAGTTAAACTCTTATCAATAAATCTCAATAGGGTTTTTTTTTGCAATTGAATTTTTTAAGTCACAACTTGTAGCACTTAACAATATATAAATCATCTAAATAAAGTAGTTGGTAAAGAATATTGAATAGTTATAATATTATACTAACTAGCAACTATTGACATAGATAACTAAACTACAAAGTTAACGAAACGACAATGTTTGAACTTTTAAGGTTCAAATTGTGGCATGTCCTCAAAATGATATATATAAGTAATAAGGTACATTACAACAAAAATGGCAAAGACTCAACCAAGAGAAAAGAAGCAAAAAATTGGTAAAAATAAATGTTACTTTATCAAACACTTCTCGTACTCTCGAAATTTTAAAATCGCAGCAGACATCTTTTGCTCCTTGTCATACATGCTTTAGGCAAAGCGTCTGAGGAGCAAAGGCAATCTCTTGAATCATCAATTGGTGCTCGACTTTAGTAACTTTCATCGCCTGGCAATATGCAAGGCGCTAGGTACAATATCGCTTTGCCTAGGCACTTAAGGTGCTATGGTGCATCCCTTTCAAAACACTGGTGCAAAGAGATTCATCTTTTTGCCCTTTAAGCATAGTCTTACAACCCTATGAGATCTTCCAAGAACCAATACAAAAGTGACAATAATTTTAGAATCATTCAATTGGCTTGCCGAATTTGGATTCTTTGTAATATTTGGATTCCGGAACATGCCTACATTCGTCTATGTATGCTTCTTTCCATCATCTTGCTTTATGACAACATCTTCCGTGCCCATGATTTTACAACCCCGACAAATACCAAGATAGACAACTTTATCATCAACATGTTATAAGTAGAGAAACCCAAGTGCCGGCACAAGAGGATTTCTTTTATGCAACACATAATGTAACTCCGCAATCTGCTTCCAAGGCGGTTTTTACCTCACCATCATCATCTTTGCCATTGTACTTTTGCTTCTTCAATTGTCGACAATCCTTTCTTGTATGACCCGACTTCTCGGAATGCCAACTGGTAAGCTTTGGTCTTGTGACTTCGACATTCATTTGCTTTGACATCTCCCTCTTATAGACAATTGATTCTTGCCCTTTCAAGTTCACTCGACAATGAAGCAACATCACTCAACTTGAACCTGTTCTGCATTGTATTAGCCATGGTAGTAAAGAGAGTATCCCGACTTGAAGGTAAAGAACTCAAGAGGAAGCTTAGAACTTTTCCATCGAGGTTTGACCTTGAGAGACTTCAATTGTGGTGCCATTGAGTTGAATTCACTCATATAATGCTTCTAAATGATAGAACTTTCTTGCATGTTCAAGAGAAATAGTCTATTTATAGCATGCATCTTGTTCACACTCGATGGTTGCTCAAACGAGTGTTCGATGCTTTCTACAACTCCGGTGCCATCTTTGCATTGATAGACATCAAATAAGATGATTGGTGAAATGCACAGTCTCATCGCCTCCAAACACTACCTATCAAGTGTTTGCCCTCTATTCAGTCTTCCGTACTAAATGGTGTGCGATTTGCCTTGAAGAGGTAGATCAAGCTTCTTCACCATTAGAATGCCCTCCATCATTATCTTCCATATGACCCAAGTGCTCTCATTTAGCTTATCAACCTCCATTGTTTCTCCATTGTCTTTTCCATATCCACCCAAAACGAAAGAGACCAATAATCTCTTTCAAGCAATTCAACAACCACCTTGCATGTTTGCACTCAAACAAAACAGAAGAGAGCAAAAATTCCCTTTCGAGCAAAATGAGAGCTTGAGCAACTGGCTAGCACAAATGGGTCCATGGGTGGGGTTTGACTTCACCCACGCGGACCCAACTACAACAAAATGCACATCTAGGACCTATTCAATGTTTATCTTTGATAAAAAAAGACCAAGACACAAAAATCAAAGACATACACAACAACTACAATTGAAGATGCCCACAATAACAAAACAAGTTCAATTACTAATCCATTATCAAGTTGGAATGCAACTCTTCATATAGAACCATGCAACTAGTTTCATCAACAAGCAACAAACTGACTGTAGAACAATTCTTCACCAAGTATAGTCATAAGCAACAACAAAAGAGTTTTATCATTTATTTAATTCCACCTAAAGCATTAACGAGATCATCAATACATGTGTAGCTTTAGCCATGCATTCTTTTTGTCCTAAGCCTTTGCCTTCTCTAGCAGTTTAACATGACAATCACAGTGAGATTTCTCGAGATGGCGACTAATGACTATACGAATCGCCACAACAGCTTAGTCAATTTTGCATCACTTGCCATTCAAATAGAAAAAGCTCGCAAAGACTCCCATTTGCTCGATCGTGCACCATTGCCTCTAACCCTTTCTGCAAGAAGTTTTCACACCATTTGGGAGATACTCCCACTCAAAGTCACGGGTTAGCAGATAAGCATTGTTCACAATAGTTGCAAAGAAAATGGAAGGAGTGAGAGAAGAAATTTAGGGTTTAGGATCAATTTAGAGACTTAATTAATTTTGTGATACTTGTTGTTTTTGCGAGATTAGGGTTGGTTTATTTATTTATTGGGCTTTTTCAAAAGTAGTCCTTAAATTTTTTTATTTTACCTCGATCATTGATATTGTTACTACTCTTTCAAACCTGTCTAGGTTATCAAATTTTATTCCTTCAAATAAATGGAATTGCTAATAGGTCCCCTTATCCTCATAAATCCTTCAAATTAGTCCCTTTAATTGGTCCCCTAAATCTTTACTGCTTTGACTAGTCTTAAAATTGCTATTTAGTCCTGGAATCTTATTACTTATGCTAAATTAGTCCCTATGTTAGTGGGGTACTAAGTAAGTTGTTAGGTTGGGTTATTTGTTCATGAAGCCATCATTTTTATCAAGAAATGGCCATGTTAGTTTAATGAGAGTATTTGTTATAATTTGTAGGATTTATTTTTTATTTTTTATTTAAATATGATAATTTGTATTATGTGCTTAATTGTCTTTTATTAGTTTAATGATCACAACTGAAAAATAGATTCATAATTACTGAAAATTGTTGTGCTTAGAATTAATGCTTCATTGTCAGTGTGTTTGAGAGTTAATGGCAAAAGGAAGAGCATTCGTTACAATCAGTGAGCCATGAAATTTACCAAAGCGCTTCTCATTTCATAATGGTCCTTTTTCATTAAGTAGACGGTGGTTAACAAGGTGATCATAAGCATCTCACTTGCCAATTTGAACCCACCTCTTGATCGTTTCAGTAGTTACAAAAAATTATGAGCTTGCACAATGCAAATATCTAGATCACATGTCCATGTTGTTAGCCCTTAATTCCCATTTTTCTTTTCTTAGTAAGGTGATATAATTAGGAGAATATAAAATAACAACTTTGATTATAGGCATTGCTTAGTTACTAACTTTTATTGTGTACAGATTATCTGTTTACTTAATCCATATATATAGATGATATGGCAATATAAGCTTTTATATTCTACTTTAGGTTGCTTCTTGAGGACATCTAAACACATTATAGAATTCTTTTGATAATAATACCTCTAAATTTTCTTTCTTTTACTCTTAGAAATTGCAAATATGATGATGATTTATGGATTTATTATAATTTGTTTATTTGCACTTTTAATGAAGTTTTTATTATGTTTTAAAGTCAACAACCATATGATGGGAAGATCAGCGAGCAGAAAGACATGCTTTTTGACGAATTTTGTTTGGTTATGTCGTACTATCTGCATTTATAAGCTAACCCTTAGTTTAAGAATTAGTATATAATCTAATGTAGAGGAATGAAGAACCTACGTACGTTGCATAGGCATCAAGGGAGTTTGAGGCTGATATATGAGAACTCAACTCTCCCTTTTCTTGTTAATATTTAGTGCGAGGAACGAATTTTAGTGAGGGTAGAACATAATAACCTAGAAATGTTTATTGGTTACTGAGGTAGTATAATGGAACTCTAGAAATGACTAAATGAGATTGGAGGCTGGAAAGGAGTCGTCACAAAGGGCTAAGTGTGAATAATAAAATTTAGCTAAAACCATAGTATAATGGAACTCTAAGCAACCACAGCTTGACCTGAGCCACACGTGGGTTTGTTGCCGGGTTTGTTACCACCATGGGTCATCAACCACAGGCAGTTTTCTGCCAGCAACAAGCCCCCTTAGTCGATTTCACCATAGAAGTTCAACTCTCTAAATCAGTGTTACTAAAGGGCGCGCCTCATTGTGCCCATGTACCAGCGATGCGAGGTGGAGAGGAAGCGCCCTGCATTAGCATGTGCAAGGCATGACCTCGTATGTTTTCTTCTTTAGCATTTCAATCGGGTCTTTACACTCGATAACCCGTATCCTAAGAAGAAAAATAAATCCATTTGGCCCTATTAGTAGCTCAATTAAGGACTTTAACTCGTTCTCATTTATTATTTGATTTTGCTTCGATATTAGTCTTTATTGGACTTTTGATATTTAAAGCTATGAACTTCGCTACTATGTTGGATGTCTTAGCATTATGAATTAAGACATTATCTTGTGATTTGGTAGTAGATATTATTTAGCTTGACATACTTCTAATATGAAAATTCATAAATGTGTTCTTTTGGGCTTAATTATCAATCTTGAAAAATTATGTATCATGTGCGCCTCGCTTCACTTGGGCGCACACATCACATTGCTTTGCGCATATGTGTATATAGGGACACTGCACCCCACATTGTGCATCTGTACATTAATAACACTGCTCCAAATCTAGATCCTAGTTCTCTTTGTTACGATGAAGCATAAAATAGATACATATACATGCATACATACATATATACATGATACATATGCTTGTGTATATATATGTATGTGCTCGCGGCGTGCGCATAGATATGTTACACATGTATGTGCACACATATACATGTACACATAGGCATTCATGCATGCATGCATGCATGCATGCATACAAATTGCCACCTCACGTGGCAAATTGTGCAACCAAGAGATGAAGCGTTGAGGGCTATTTCCTCCAGTGTGACTAGTAGGTTGATTATCACCACTATTCTATCTCTTGGTAACTCATTTGGCAACAAAAACAATCCTCTCATACCCAATAATTCCATTCGTCATGCTTGCATCACTGCTAATGTCGCTAATAGCTACCAATAGATAAAGTAATTGCTAGTCTTACCCTGCTAGTATCTGAATGTGGTGACCCTCACCACCAATATATCCTGCTAGTTCATTTTGCTAAATGAGGTGGCAACTTGTCCATCATCTCATGTATATGTGGTCACCCGTGTGCGTGCATGACATCTCATATCCTTCTTTGAGTTGCGACCACTAATTGCATGAAATTCATTCTCAACTACATTGACTGAATAATTAACTTATCAACAATTGCATTATTCGTTCAGTCATATGAAAATTGTATTTTGTCGAATTGATTGCTTTTATATTGACCATAAATAATTAATTTCTCGACGTTTTCATTATTTGTTCAGCTGTGTAATAATTGTATTTTGTGGGGTCGATGTTCTCATTTAGTTTGAAAATTCTATTCTTTAGTTGCCAGTCTCCTTGATCATGCTGCTAACCGTGATGATTGGTCTTCTGAGTTCTTGATTTTATGGAACTCCGTGACACGAGTGCATGTGTTTGTTCTTAGCTATTATGTGTAATATTCATCACATTTCTCACTTTTGTTTGCTGATGCAATGTTTTTCTTTGTTTTGCTTCTTTTTTACTTTTTTAAATCATTTCAATAATTGTCAATCTTTGCATACTTATTGCCAAATGTGCACAACTAAAATAATTGCATTTTATGCCTGTGATGATTTAACTTTTTCAGGTCACTGGAAATTGTCTTTAAAACTTGGATGTTGGATCCTTATTTGAGTTGTGCCTGAATACATGGATTTTGTTCTTAGCCATTCTGACTGTGGAGTAATTAATTTCTCAGCAATTTCATTATTCACTTGATTATGTTATATTTATATTAAATGTATTAAATGTTTTCTTTTCGTTTAAGAGTTTCCATTTTTTAGTTGTGCACTGTGTTTTATTTTGCTGTGTAACCATGACATTTAATTTTCCAAGTTTTGTGTGGTACTCTATAAAATAATTGCATGTGCTAGTTCTTCACTATTATTTGTTACATTATCACATTGCTGACTTTTATTTAACAAGTTTTGTGTGTGGAACTCTATGAAAATTGCCTGTGCTAGGTCTTCGCTATTATTTGTTACATTATTACATTGTGACTTTTTTTAACAATATAATCATCTTATCTTTTTTCCCCTTGCTTTATTAAATTATTTTGACTAATGACAATGTTACATACTGAATCACCATTAAAAGAAACAGTTATGAATAAAATTTTCGTTTGGTCTATCACTATTTGTGAGATATAAACCTAGGTTTGTAAAGTTGGGACCTGGAATTAAAAGATTTGCAAGATAGTTTATGGAATTGCGCTTACAAATTCCTGAGAGCAAATGTTGTATGAGTTACTTTTCTTTCTTTCCTTTTTGAACTGCCACTTTCACGTCATTTTGGTGAGTTCAGCTATTAACTCCTATATTTGATAAATGTGATATTCACTAATTCTAACTCCAGTTATAATTGCTGAACTTTTTTTTTTCCTTTTCTTTGAAAAATGTTACTGACTGCTGAACTTTGCATCTACATTCTCATAGTCCAAACTTTAACCCATCAAAAATATTAGCGAAAAATGTTCTAACCGCGTTGATTGATTTTCTAAGTTTTCTGGTTAATAGATATTTATAACGCAGTTACCTATGTTATTTCTTGCCTAATATTTTATGTTACATTATCACATTGCTCACTTTTACTTACTGATGATAATGTTTTACTTTGTTTTCTTTTCTTTCTACTTTTTAAAAAATCATTTAACTATTGACAAATTTTGCATATCTATAGCCAAATTTGCTGCTAAACATAATCGCATGTTGTGTCCATAAAGATTTAACTCTTTCAGGTCACTGGGAAAAATATGGAAGTCAAATCCTTATTTAAGTTTCTAATTAAATAGAGATTGTTCTCAACTATACTGACTGTCGAGTAATTAATTTCTCCGCAATTTCATTACTTGTTTAATTCTGTAATATTCTTGTTTGTGATGTTCTTGTTTGTTGAATTGAACTGTTTCTTTTAGTTAAAGAATTCCCTTTTTTTAGTTCACTCTTTGATTGTGCTACATAACCATTGACTTACTTTTTATGAGTTTTCTGTTTTATGGAACTCTATGAAACAATTGCTTGATAGTTATTTGCTTGAATAATGTTGACATTTACTGAAGGGACATTGCATCTTGTTTCTTTTTTCCTTTCTACTATTTTAAATAAGTTTGGCCAACTACAATGTTACATATTGAAAGTGGTATAATCGCAACTAAATTTTTACAGTTATGAATAAATTGTTGTTTTTGTCTTAATTATTAATCTAATATGAACCTAGGCTTGTAGGGTTGTGATCCTGAGTAAAAAAGATTCACAAAATAGTTCATGAATTTTTACCTACATTAACCCATAAAAAATGCTTTACCAATCCCATGCGAGATGTATTGCTACTTGGGAAAAGATTATTTCTTCTTGTATTATGGTTGAAATATCCTCTGATAACTCTCCTCTCTTTTTTCCCCCAGGTACTTGAATGCAGTAGGATTGAAATTAAAAAAAAAAAACAAGAAGAACAAGGATGGTATCTAGCACGGAGTGGTCTCGATGGGATGTACTGAGAGCGGGAAAAAAAACTCTTTTACTAAAATTACTTTTAAGCTTTTTTTAGCTACAAGCTTGGGACAAATCTGTTACTTGTTTTCCTTGGTTCCCAGTTCTGAGGAGTTTAATAAGTTATTGATATTGTTTCTACACCATTTATTAGTTGATTCGTAACTGTGATTTTCCTCTATTGGAGCTTTTGAGAATTTGATGACTTTTGATTTGTACAGTATCATCTATAACTTTAGCTATTGTGGATGTGCTGCGCATGTTCACAATGGAAAGCAAAAAACAGTTTGCCATTTTTTTTTGTTTTTGCGTATTTCCTATGATATGCCTAACGGTTGAATTCAGTCTGTGGAGGCCAGGAGGTGTGTAACTCAAGCCTAAGCAAGACCTTTCCATGGCCACGCAAAATGGAAAGAAATATTTGGGTTCAGCATTTGATACTCAACCAACAATAGGAAAGAACGAAAAGATATTTAATTGCCTATTCACTTGTCAAATAAAATGTTTTTGTTTTCCTTAAGAAGCTTTGTTTCCCAAGTACGAAGAAGGCGAAACGACACAAGAAAATAAACAGGGAAAGGAAAAAAAAAGAAGGGGTAAATATTGTAACTGACAATCCACGATTATTTTAGGGGTGTTTCTGAATTTTTTTTTTTTTAAATTGAAGAAGATTTTCAAAAAAAATCCCTAAACTTCACGAGTTTTCTAATACTTTGAAAAGTTTGGGGTTGGGGGAGGTGGGGCCTGGGGGTGAGGGGGTTAACGAAGTTTTCTGTTAAAAAGTTGAGAAAGAGGTAAAACCAAAATTTTGATTTAAATTTTCTATTTATCCATGTTTTGATTTGATAAGCATTTCAAAGAATTTGACTTTCAAAATTTTCTATTGAGGATCATACTTGAAGAATGGTTAGTGATACATATGTCAATTTGCAACTGGATAGATACACCACATCATAAACTTAATAAAGTTAATGCATTGGATACTTTCTTTAAAAAAAAAGGTTCGTGATTAATATGAATACAGTTTTGACCTTAGAAGTTATGTGTAACTAACTTAGATACACACATGTGAAAGTGCATGTTAGCTCATTCTTATTGTAAATCCAAACCATTCATTGTTAACTACATATCATCTAATCTAAATGGATTAAAGTCAAGTGTTTTGGAAAATTTTATGTTATAATTCAAGCAACTAAAAATAATTGATGCTCAAAACGACAAAACCGTTATAGACAGTTCATTTCTAGAGCAATAGATGTAGAAACTAGAAGTGTAGTATCTATGTGATTTATTATCTTCATGAAGTTTAAATGCATAGATCACAACAAACGTTGTGGATTATTAATATCGATGGTCAAATATACCTTTTTGTAGATGAATATAACTTGAGTTAGTTACATTCCATGTATTATGTAACCATATCTATTTTCATCAGGTTGAAAGCGTGTACCAACCAACTACTCATTGTAGGCGTCAAAAAATGCTAATAGATATCCCAAACATAGAGAAGATCACTCAGGGATCTCATATTGAAAATCAAAGCAGGAACAGCATTTACTGTCTCGCTGAGCGAGACAGCAAATTTACTGTCTCGCGGGTCGAGACAGCAAACGCTGTCTCGCCCAGCGAGACAGTAAACACTGTCTCGCCGTACTGACTTCTTCGATTGTTAAGTTTTTGCAGTTACTGACCCTTGAGGCTATAAATACCCCCCTAGGGTCACTTCTGACGAGGATCGAGCATTTGTTAGAGCATTCCAGAGCAGAGAGAGCAGAGATTTGGGTTCTTTTCTTGCAACGCCTTGAAATTAAGCTTTGACTTGATTTTAAGAAGAACGACTATCTTACTTCGATAAGATATCGTTTCAATTTCTACTTCGATAACGAAGTTAGAATCATAAGCCCCCTCTTCACGATCTGTGAATCGGCGGTCCACGAACCAAAGCGTTCCCGGCACAGGCAAAGTCCCACGAAAACAAAGATCGATAGACGATTTTTGTGTTTGTTTCTCAAGAGTTGTAATTTTCGTTTTGTTGTGTAGAAAAGGTCTTATAAAAAGATTATTCTTTCGAATTTGTTGTAATCGAACAAAGTTATAATGAATTCCTCAACAGAACCGACTTTTGAACCAAACAAGCTGGCGACCACAGTGGGAGCCAGCGGCCTCGCTGCCGAGGCCGCGGTGTCGCAACCAATCAAGATCGTTGTCAAAGAAGAGATCGAATACGAATTCGATCAGGCGAAATTTGAGGAGTACTTGTCGTCCTCATCATCAAAACTTTCCTCGCCCCGCAAATGTAGGAAAGTTTCATCTCCCAGAAAAAAGCTCAAGTCTGCAGTGTCAATGAAGACCGCAGGTGAAAGTTCTTGCCCGGATGTTGCTAAAGAATCTACTTGCAACATCTCTGCTCCGAACGACTCCACACCCATTCAGGAGTCGATGATGAATAGCTCGCCGGTGCTGACGAAGAGGGCTCGTCAGAGACAGCGTCAGCGCCGTGCTCGACAATTGGCTAAGGCCATGCAACAAACCGACGGGGTCCATTACTATACAGACCTAGAGTCGAGGAAGCAGAAAATGACTCAGTTGCCTCAACGGCAAAATAATCATATTTCTGCACAACTTACGACGGAGGAGTGGACTCTCATCAAAAGGGCCTGTTCAACCCTTAAGGAACGGATACAAAGGCGTAAAGCGAAGGCCGCCCATGCTCGTGCTCTTCGTCAACAAGTCCAAGGAACCAAGAAAGAGACGGTGTCTGAAAAGCCACCGAAGAATCGTAAAGTTTGGATGCCAAAGACGCCGCAAGCATCTGTTCCGGGCCCATCTACTGCATCGGCAGTAAAACCCTGGGTTAGCCCAGACTTGTCCAAGTTTAAGATAACAATGGCAGATCGCCTCGGTCCTTCAGTTGACAATCGAGGCAAAGCCCCGGTCAAGGAAGATCCAAGTCCAGCAAATAAACCGTTAATGGTTTCATATGCAGGGGGTCGTAAACACCCTCCTGTCAGAACTGCACAAGTCCAAAACGAGAGAATACCAGTTCACTCTCGTTTAGGACCTCTGAAAACTCCACACCCGCAAGGGGGTGGATTTAAAAATTCAACTTTGGATCGCTCAGAGGCGACGACCAGTCGTCCTGTGCATGTTAACAAAGTTCAAAGGCAAAAGATAGGTTGCTCAAATCACAATAATGATGAGTTGTACTATCAGAAAGATAACTCAAGAAAGAGAGTTGTCAGAGAAAACGAATCTCATTGCGCTTGCGAGAGACTCATTAAAACAGTGTTGACAGAATGCGGATGCTCTAAGAATAATTCAACAAGATTCTCCGTATTTCAAAGATTGTCCAATGAAGCGTCAAGACCCAAAACAAGACATTTCAACAAAAAGAAATCTGTAATCCGACAAGATGAGCTTCCTGAGGTCACTATCAACATGACCAATAAAGGAAAGCAAAAGTCAGTTAACTACGACCCTGATTTCTCTCCGGGAGGGAGAGTTGAGCAGGGTCTTTCTCAAAGGATGGCGCGATTACTATCTTCAGATGAAGAAATGTCAGATACTTGTTCCGCCATTGCATCGGACGATACCGCGTCCAGTGTTGGGCGAGTCAGAGAATCGTTTGCAATCATGCCGGATCAACTGACTCACATACTGCAGGAAGCGTTGGCTAAACAACGCGAAGAAATCAGAGCTGAGTTCAAAACCGAAATGGAGTTGACTATGCAGCAGATGCGAGACTTACAGGTTCAGCAACACTAACCGGAGTCGAGCCAGAAGGCGGAATCCAGCAGGCGTAATGAAGAGGATGAGACTATCTTTGATGATCCTCCTCCAGATAAAGACAACTCATCCGACCAAGTCAGCCACTCAACCTCCACAGATCTATTTGAAGAAAAGCGAGGAAGAGGACAAGAAGATGCACGATCTTGAGAGCAAAGTCAACGCTTTGATGACGGCTCAAGAAGTGAAGAAAACGGGCATCCCATACCCGTACCCGAGGGAGTGGGACCTGATTCCTTATCCCCAGAAGTTTAATTTGATTAACTTTACTCCTTTTGATGGCAGGGGTTCACCAACTCAGCACTTGATCTATTTCAAGTCGCATCTCGGCGCAATATCCGAGAACGAAGCCCTGATGGTCCGGTCATTCGTAGGAACCCTTCGCGGGCCTGCCTTCGATTGGTACCGACGCCTTAAGCCCAGGAGTATCATTAGCTGGGAGGATATGGAAGAACTATTCCTCACCAATTTCTTCGATGATGACATAGAGGTCTCAATTGGCACGTTGTTGGATGAAAAGCAGAAAGATGGGGAATCGGTTGACGTCTTTGTCAAACGATTCCGGGACAAAGCGGTGAACTGCAGAGATCCACTTACGGAAGAGTTCATCCTACAGACATGTCACAACAACTTGTCATTGGATGTGTTAGAAGTGATGGGGGTTGTGCCCTCTAAAACTTGGAAAGAATTGAAAGTGAGAGGTGAACAGGCTGAACGCTTTCTCAAGAGGAAGAACTTGGAGAGAGGTCTGCCACCAGCTAATAATCAAAAGCAGAACTTTAATCCTCGGGGTAGAGGAAGAGGGTCCACGGCAGCTGTGGATGCACATCAAACGTCGCAGCAGCCGCCGCAACAACAACCGCAGCAGTCATCCTTCCAACTGGCGCCAAATCAGAATCAGCAGCCCCCGAGGCAGCCCAAGACTTCTGAGCCTAGATTCCCGAAGGAATACTCATTCAAAGATGATGAAGTTCCGGTCATCTTCAAATACTTGTTAGAGAATAACAAGATCAAGCTTCCACCGGTCACAAACCAAGAAGAAGCAACGAAGACCAATGACCCGAAGTATTGTGCCTATCACAGGAGGGTCCACCATCCCACTAAGACGTGTTATGTCTTGAAAGACAAAATACAAACCTTAATTGATGTTGGTATTGTGACGCCGAAGCCAAAGGAGAAGAAGGTAGGCGCAAACGCGGTCTCTATCAGCTTCGGGTCAGTTCCTTTGTCCTGGTTTCAAGCCGAGCCAGTGTCGAAGGTCAAAGTGCAAACCATCAACGATGATCCTTACGGACAGCGTCAAAAGGGGCTTGTATCTCACACAACCCCCAACGGGAAAAGAGAAATCTTGTTACGGAGCCTCGGCGATTCCCGAGAAGAACGATGAAGAGATAGCAGCTTTATCACTTTCTGATGGAGAACAGGAGGTTTTCGCTACAAGAAGCGGGAATGAGTATCATTATAAATATCCTGAGACCTCTAACCCAAATGCTACAACTCTGAAGGAGCTGGGGGTTGTTACAACTCCTCCAGTAGCTGCCGAAAAGCCGCAACAACCGGCTAAGCAAAAAGAGAAAGAACCCCAACATAAAGAGGTTCAAATTCCGAAGCAGTCTCGTTTCAGCCGACCGATTGGACGAGATAAACCGGAAAGTTCGAACGCACCATATCGTTTCGACGTTATGGCTCAGCTAGCTAATATCCCAGCAAGGATCACGCTATATGAGTTATTGCGTCTCTCAAAAGAAACCAGAGAAGCTTTACAAGAAGCTTTGGCTGATTCTGAGGTATTCCTCACTCAGATCAAGCCAACTCCCGAAAAGCCAGAGTCATCAGTGCAGCACTGCAATCTAGCAGCCACCAAATTTCCTTGCATTGCTTTCACAAAAGAAGACATGCAAGTCAGGAATTCAAAGCATGATAGACCGTTATATTTTACTGGATATATCGGTTCGAGCATGGTTAACCGGATCCAAGTCGATCCGGGTTCCGCTGTTAGCATCATGCCACTTCGGTTGATGTACCACCTCGGAATTCCCGCCAGCAAGTTAGCCTCCACTGGAACGGTTATCTATGGTTTCAACACAAGCGGGTCACGACCGTTGGGAAAAATCCGGGTGAAGTGTCAACTCGGAGATCTGAAGTCTGAAGTCACCTGCTATGTGATCGATGCGGAGACTTCCTATAACTTACTGTTGGGTCGCCCATGGATCCACGGTAATCTTATAGTTCCCTCCACCCTCCATCAGTGTTTGAAATATGTCGACACTAATGAGGAGGTCAAGACGGTGGTCGCGGATAAGCAACCATTCAAGGGGTTAGAAAATTACTTTACTGACTCCCTTCTTTATGGTGCTGAGTCCGAAACTGAACCATCGGCCCATGGCACGGACAGCGGAGAAGAAGCTGATACCGAAGCCGGGCTCGATTATAGTGAAGGTCTTGTACTAAATGACATTGAACCTCTTGTAATCGATCTTGACGGTGATGAATCGTCGGACGAAAGTTGTAACTGGCAGCTTGCCGATGAAATAATAAATCATGATTTAGAGTACTCGCATTGTCTTGATGATGTAATGCAGAAATTGTACGACGACTCTAGTCTACATATGCCACTTCGTTCGTCTTGTACGGCGACGAAACACCTCCAAAGCTCATCTGGAACAACTATGATCCTACCCGCAAAGGCAGGGGGTGAAAAAGAGATAATCTTTGGAAAAGGGGAATCATCCCCCACTCCAGATCATTTCTTAGATAGTAATTCGGATGAAGAAAAACCCGGGCGACACTTCTCTCGGTATAGTTCTCAAGCGAATGATTATATGATGAGTCGAGGCTATGACCTTTCACTTGGTGAAGGCCTTTATTTTGGTCAAGGTATTAGGGTTCCACCCCGTTCTACCTATGTACCAAAAGGAAAACCAGATAATTACTACAGTCGTAATAGAGGTCTGGGTTATGATTCATCCGAAGACGATTATGGCCAACAAATCATTAACCAATTAATAGATAGGAGCGGACATTCATCCGACACTTCAAATTGGGATTCTGACGTGAGCATTGGTGAAAGATTCAAATCCCTAATGTCGAACATGGCGACGGTTGACCCTTCCACAACAGAAGAAGACGATCAGTTACCTGTTTGGGAAGATCCATGGATGCATTACATGAATATCCAATACGGTGATCGATTTGAGCAAAGAGAACCTCCTACCGAGGATAAAGTGGTTCAAGTTAATATGGGTGACGAAAATAATCCGAAGCCTATATTTATCAGCGGTGATCTCCCGCCAGACGAAAAAGAGGAATTAATTGCCCTCGTTAAAGAGTATATCGACGTTTTCGCATGGAACTACGAAGATATGCCAGGACTCGACCCAAATGTAGCAATGCATACCCTTAACATAAAATCGGATGCTAAACCTGTCAAGCAACAACAAAGACGGTTTCGTCCGCAAATTATGGAGGCAATAGAAGCTGAAGTTAAGAAGCTAATTGACTCGGGTTTTGTCAGAGAGGAACAACATCCTGAATGGTTGGCCAATATCGTTCCAGTCCTCAAAAAGAACGGAAAAATCAGAATCTGTATTGACTTCAGAGATCTGAATACAGCATGCCCCAAGGATGATTTTCCCCTACCGATTACGGACGTCATTATCGACAACACATGCGGGTTTGAAAGAATGTCGTTCATGGATGGATTTTCTGGGTATAATCAAATCAAGATGCATCCGGATGATGAAAAGCATACAGCTTTCAGAACACCTCTTGGCGTCTTTTGTTATACCGTTATGCCTTTCGGTTTGAAGAACGCCGGTGCTACGTATCAACGGGCGATGACGAAGATCTTTCAAGAACACCTTAGGAAGACAGTCGAATGCTACGTTGATGACCTAGTCGTTAAGAGTCGTGATAAAAATGAACCTGACTAAATCCTTCCTTGGAATGTCGAGCGGTAAATTTCTTGGGTTCGTCGTCACCACAAAAGGTATTCATATTGATCCTGATAAGGTGAAGGCAATACATGAGCTACAACCACCGAGGAATCTTAAAGAACTCAGGGGGTTGCAAGGTCGATTGGCATATATCCGTCGGTTTATATCAAATCTGTCTGGAAAATGTCAACCGTTCTCTAAACTTGCGAAAAAAGGCGTGTCGTTCGTCTGGGATGAAGCATGCCAAAAGGCATTCGAAGATATTAAGAAATATCTGGCGAATCCACCTATTCTCGTTGCACCGAAGTCGGGCAGACCGTTTTTGATTTATGTCAAAGCGACGAGCCATTCGTTAAGTGCATTACTTGCACAAGATGACGATAACGGTCACGAGCAAGCTGTGTATTATCTGAGTCATACATTGGTAGGAGCTGAATCTCGTTATCCGATGATTGAGAAAGAATGCCACGCCTTGGTATTCGCGATTCAGAAAATGCGACATTATTTAGTCGGACAGACGATTTATGTCATTTCCAACATAAATCCCGTCCGAGTGTTCATGACCCAACCGGCTTCCATGAATTGGCGTTTGGCCAGATGGGCTTTACTCTTATCGCAATATGACTTGTACTTCAAACAGCAGAAATCTGTTAAAGGACGAGCTATTTGCGACCTTCTGGCAGAAAACCCTACGAAGGATGTAGTCGAATTGTACGACGATCTGCCGATGAAACTCACGAAGTTAATACCACCTCACATCAACAAGTGTGGCAATTGTACTTCGATGGGGCTTCTCGATCAACCAACGTGGCAAGTGCACCCGGATGTTCTAAAATCTCCTCAGGAGTGGGGGTCGTTTTAGTTTCCCCGGAAAAGCACGTCTTGCCTAGAGCATATTCACTGACCGAACCATGCTCTAATAACGTGGCTGAATATAATGCATTAATAATCGGACTTAATTTTGCCAAAGAGCTGGGGGTCGAATACCTTGAGGTTTTTGGAGATTCTCAACTGGTAGTTAATCAAATACGAGGAGAGTATGAAGTCAGAAATCGAGACCTGATTCCATACCACCAGATGGCCATTGAGATAGCAAGCTCGTTTGAAGAATTTTTCATCGAGTACGTTCCGCGTCAGCAAAACACATACGCAGACGCATTGGCAGCATTATCAGTATCCTTGGCTCAACCTCCCGAAACAGAGTAATTGATTACAGTGAGGACTCACCAGCTTATTGTTCCAATCTACGATTCGAACGCTAAAGAAGTATACTCAACTGGAGTTGAACCCGAAGTTCGAGATTGGCGATTTCCCATTATCGACTATGTCTTACATGGTATATTACCTGAAGATGTAAGAGAAAGGGAATCGATTCGGCGAAGAGCGCCGAGATTTTATTACAACGCCACAGCGCAAATGTTGTATCGACGAGCTTATGATGGTCTTTTACTTCGTTGTCTATCCAGTAAAGAAGCGGAACAAGCACTCAAAGAGGCACATAATGGGATATGCGGTGCACATCAGCCCGGTCCTAAACTCTGCGACCGACTTAGGAGAATCGGATATTATTGGCCAACTATGGTGAAAGACGCAGTCGATTACGCACGACAATGTGTAGTGTGTCAATTGCATGCAAATTATATGCACATACCCCCTGAATATCTGCATCCTTCGGCGACATCGTGGCCGTTCGAAACTTGGGGAATGGATATAGTAGGTCCTATTTTTCCACCTTCGGTTAAAGGGGACCGTTTCATTCTGGCAATCACCGATTATTTCTCGAAATGGGCGGAAGCAGTTCCACTTAGAGAAGTAAAAACGACTGATGTTATCAAATTCATCAAACACCATATCATATATCGGTATGGTGTGCCAAGGCGAATAGTGCACGACAACGGTCCTCAGTTCGTGAGCAACGCATTTATCAAATTCTGCGGTAAATTCGGGATTAAAGACGTTTCGTCGACTGCTTATAATCCTACAGCTAATGGATTGGCCGAAGCTTTTAACAAAACTATCATCAAAATTCTGGCAAAATTGGTGAAAACCAATAAACGAGATTGGGATGACAAACTCGGCGAAGCTCTCTGGGCTTATCGTACGACTGTCCGCACGCCTACCGAAGCCACCCCGTATGCTTTAACATATGGATGTGAAGCTGTCCTTCCATTGGAGATACAGATTCCTTCCCTCCGTATCGCTCTTACAACGGGAATGACGACGGAAGAACATCATCAGAAACGTCTCGAAGAATTAGAGATGTTAGATGAGAAACGCTTGGAAGCTCAACAACAAATCGAGTTTTATCAAGCTAGAATTTCTCGGGCTTTCGATAAAAAGGTCCGACGACGAAGCTTTAAAGAAGAAGATCTAGTCCTCGCTGTTCGAAGACCTATGATTCTCACTTCCAAAAAGAAATGAAAGTTTGAACCAAAATGGGAAGGACCGTTCGTGATAGAAACAGTCTACTCAAACGGTGCATATCGCCTGATTACTCAAGATGGTAACAGATTGATGATGCCAATAAATGAGAAGTTCCTGAAAAAGTATTATCCGTAATACGTTCGGGATAACCTATGTAAAACGGGAAGTTCCTAGAGAATCCTGTATAGGATATTTCAGAATAACCCGATATCAGTTAATTATTTTAAATGAAGACTGATCATGTGAATAATTTATTCTTAATTGTTATAAAAATAATTAAGATCCTCATATTACTTTTGTTGAGATGAGATTTAATCACAATTAATCTTTCCTCACAAAACCCTGTAATGTGATCATGGAAGATGAGATTCGATAATTCGTGACCTCACACCACGAAATCTGCACTGGTCGGATTGATCAAAGGTTATCAGTCTGTATCAGTCGACAAATTACTTCATGTCAAATTCTCATGTTTGAAATAAAAATTTCCTACCGAGTAGTTTGTGCAAATCAACAAACTCATTGTTATTTACACCCTACTCCTATTCCTCACCTGGTCAAACCTTTAAATAGTTAAGACCAAAACCAAAATCCCCTCTCGATTCGTTCCATGAACGAGAGGTCCACAAATTGAGCGATCAAACCTTCCTACAGTTAGGATTGTCTCAAAACCCCCACTTGGTCAAACCTTACTACAGTTAGGACCACAGTCAAAATCTCCTTTTGATTCATTTTTGAGAACGAAAGGTCCACTTTTGAATTGAATAATCAAACCTTATGACAGTTAGGGTTATTCAAACCAATCCAGATTCTCTAAGTGGAGATCTCACTTTGAGCCTCTTTACTCCAGGAGATAGAATATAAAATTCTTCCTCTCCGATTCCGGGTTTATCTCTACCAACAAACAAGAGACCAGGAGATAGAATATAAAATTCTTCCTCTCCGATTCTGGGTTTATCTCTACCAACAAACAAGAGACCAGGAGATAGAATATAAAATTCTTCCTCTCCGATTCCGGGTTTATCTCTACCAACAAACAAGAGATCAGGAGATAGAATATAAAATTCTTCCTCTCCGATTCCGGGTTTATCTCTACCAACAAACAAGAGACCAGGAGATAGAATATAAAATTCTTCATCTCCGATTTCGGGTTCGTTGTCCTATATAGGAAACACAACCTATTCACATTTTAAAATCCATGTTGTTCATACATGGGGGATGTTATCTCTATCCCTTATTAGAGATAAGCCTACATCTAACACATGTAGCCTACATATTCAACATTGTAGTTTAAAGTCTAAAAGAGTTTAATTCTTTTAGCGCAACGTTATATGTGAAACGGACTTAGATAATTCACATACTAGCCCGATTCAAACGGTAATCGGTAAAGGCATATCAAATCCGTTGATGGCTGAGGATTTGCCAAAAATCCTATAAGTATTATGGTTATTTATTCTAAACAAGAATGAGTAATCATAATAAAACCTCAATAAGCAAAAAGATTCAATATAATGAGCAAAAAAGTTCACTATGTTGACCAAAAACGTTCAAATGAAGCTACAAAAATATATGTTCTCAGATTGCAAGAGTTTATATTGACTAATTTGATTTTCAAGTTTTGACAGCTCTAACGCATAAGTCTGTTCAAGCTCAGCCGTCAATTTAATTTTGAAAGCTTCTTCATCAACACTTTGAAGCGCGGCGACCTCTTGTTCCTTTTCAGCAATTATTTTATCTTGAAGGTTCAGTTGCTGTAACAGGTCTTCCTCAATATGAATTTCCTGCGTCAACTCAGACTCCAAGACATCAAGAGCATCCTTGGCCATTGCAAGTTCCTCCTCTAAGCGAGCTATTTCCGCTCGACTCGATTTTATATCTCGGCGTAGGTTGACCTTGGCTTGTGTTCTTTTGCCAACGTTCACCCTAAGCTGATGACTGTGGGCTCTTAACTTTTGGAGTTCAGAGTTGGCAGATTTTTGGGAATCACGCCACGCTTGCAGCCTGGATTCCATGTGAGAAGCGATGTAAAAAGGTATGCCTTTGGTGCGAAGAGTTTGCAGAAGTTCAATATGTTGCCTCAAGTCATCCAAATAAGCGGTGACTGAATCGGCTAAGTCGTTATACCCTTCCTCTCTGAACCTTGATATAAAACGCCCAAAAGATTTTTTATAACTCTCAAAATACGATCTTTTGAAGAGAATGCGTTCGACCATAGAGTTCAAAAAGGAGATGAAGCCTTGGAGATTAGAGCAGATAACAGACTTGTCCGTATCGTCATCAACCAATAACGCTTGGATTTGATTTGATAATGATGAAGGAGCAGATAACAGACTTGTCCGTATCGTCATCAACCAATAACGCTTGGATTTGATTTGATAATGATGAAGGCATTGCGAGAAAGTCAAATAAGTCAGTACAGGATATATATATGTATACAAGACAACAAGCTAAAGCATACCATTCAGCATGACTTGTTTCGCCCAAGGATAGTAATTTGGATTCCTGAACAGTCAAGATTGGTTCAGGAATGATAGCTGTTGATGCACCCGCTACGTCAGGGACTTTTTCAACTAAAGCCTCAGAAGACGGCGGGTCCAAACTAAGAGACTCCTTAAGAGGGGATTCTACAAACAAAAGAATTACAATAAGCGTAATGGAATGATAATCCGAACTTGAAACAAGTTATGAGTAAAACTTGCCAGCTCTAGGTACAACATCGGCTGAGGTACCAACTTCTTCAGTTGGTCTCACTTTTGTTGCGACCGGACTGATCTGGGGGGTGACGGTAACTTCTATCATCATCGGATCCATAGGAGTAGCAGGCTGGAATTCAGGAATAGATGATTGGAGATTAACTTCGGTTTCTGCCCACGGCACAAGTTCACTACCCTCCAGTCGATCAGACGTACCAATGATTATAGTAGTATCAGTTCCAGCAACTGGTCCTATAATTCAAATACTTATATAATTAATCAAGTCAAAATATATACGTATGTATATACAGAGTTTACAGAGCCAAAGTCTTACTCTCAGAAGGACCTGCTTCGGGTGAACCAATTCCAACATCTGAGCCGGTAGCTGGACCAGAAGCTTTCTCTAACAAAGAATCCAGGATTTGCTGATGGTCGTCCTCTGAGATATTAAAGTCGAAATTATTAAAATCATCGACTTTGGTGGCATGGGTAGCTTCTCCTTCAATAGGCTCATGCATCGGGACGTCTACAAAACGTGTTGAATCATAAATGACACGTAAATTCAAGCGAATTTGCTCAAGACAAAGATTAATTACCTTCGTTGGTCGGGGCAGATTCGAGAGCTTCACTACTTGTACCTGCTTCTTTTAATTTGACTAAAAGGAGAGAAAGCGCACAGGTCATTAGAGGAGGCACACGATCCGACTCATTCATTTCTCGGATTTCTCTGCCGACTTCTAAAGCAGGAAGATGAACGCGCGGTTTAGAGGCAGCTTTCTTTTGTTTCTTCAGAGGACGTGCATCAGAACCTTCGTGACGATGTTTAGTGCGTAACTCAGCTCGGGGAGAAACTTGAGTTTGAGCTTGAGTGGAAGATTGAGATCTTTGCCTACGAACAAGAGGCACTGTATCCTCTTCATCCTCTTCGTCGCAGCTGAGTACCTCTACCGTCATCCGGTTAGGATACTCCATGACGACTCTCTCCTTACGTTTTTTCGGAGCAGCTTGTGGTTGGGTCGGAGCGACAGAAGGCCTTACAAGTCCTCTATCAAAGAATGAATCGGGAAGGCCAGATAATCCACTATGAATATCGGCCACCATAGCGGGAAGCAAAGATAATTTGCGACCTGTAGTCAGCTGGACGGCGGGATACAATACTTCCATTGGCATTGCATCTGCGGACTGGTGGGGAACCACGCAAGTCTTTAGCCATAAAGCCAGAAAACCCGCCAGCAGAGCAGTAGGGCTAATTGGAACACCAGCTTGCCACAGATAAGAGCGGAACTTAGTGCCATGCGAAAATCCGTCTTCTGAGCGCGAGGTATAAGATTGTGAATTTGTTTTCTTTAACAGATGATTGATTTCGCCCGAATTCAAAGGAGACAACCCACATACATCTGCCGAACGGTCATCCAAGTTCTTGAATAGATAATCGGCGAATTGTTTCAAGCTGACCTGAGGAGATTTCTTTCTAGCTTTGGGCTCCATCTCGGCCATGGCTATATGATAATGGCAGGTCAATTCCCATAAAATATCATGAGTCACAGTTGAGCTATCTTTCATCTTGTTCAGTTGATTGCTAGTTGGAAAGAACTCTTGATAGAGAACATCGCTCATAGGCAAACCAGACACCTGCATCATTTCATGCAGTGGTAGTCCGAGTTCCCCGTTCTTAGTAAAGAATGTATTAGTGTCCGGGTTATAGATCTCGAACAAACAGAGGAAATGACCTACACTACTCTGCAGGCTATGCATGCTGGCACGAATCGGGACATCTAACCCTAATTCTGCTAACTCTCGCCCAAAACGGTTTAACACATATCGGGTCATCCTGGTCCACCACCATTTGTCCCCAGAATAATGGACCCATCCATAGCATCTAAAAGTCTCTTTGGGTAATCTTTTTCCTGCTGCCGCTAACCGGTTCTTCACGGTGTTGGCTTGCACTATGTTCTCATTCTGAGGTATGTTGTCTTGTCCTAAGACACCCGGATGAAGTCCCCGTACATGAGCTCTTTCACTGGAACCTGGGGTGGCTTCCTTCCCAATGAAACCACAATGAATACGCTCGTGGTTTTCAGTTAACCTCCAGAACATCTCACGTCCAACCGATAGGTTCCTGGACTTTAATAGCGAGTGATCTCGGGGGATAAAAGGCAGATATAAAAACGATGACCCACTCTGGTGTAACCATTGCGCAGACTTGCAGAAAATGACCTCTGGATCTTTCACCGAATCACCGAACAAGAAATCCGGCTTCCTTATACATTGATTTGAGTCTTGCTCCGAAATCAAGGTCGCATCTGTGATTAATCGTCGCAAAACACGACAACTACCTCGCTGGATTAATTCTCTAGCATTTTCGCTATAACCAGATTTGAACTGGGGAGATGATTCAACTAACGGGATCCCCTCATAATAAGAGTGGGTCACGCTACTCCGGCCAGTAACCACATCAGCAGCAAAGGTGGTAGAAGGAAATCGGACTGATAAAAGAAACATACACATAAATTGTATAAGTGTAGTCCTAAAATTTTAGAGAAAACGGTATATCTTACTTCATAAGATATAGTCGCCATCTCACAGCAGGCGTGACGATTTTCCATCTATCACATGTATAAAGGAGATATGCGTTACTATGCACAGGCATTATAACGGCATACCAAAACCTTTCAATACACGTGGGATGATATGAATTCGCCCCTGTGTATTCTGAAGTGTGTTTTGTCAAAGCAAAACAAACACTTTTAAGCGTCGACCCCCTCAAAGGAGGATACCGGCTCTTCTCCAGGGTATCTCAAAGGATACAAACGAGGATCTGCAAGCAAATACAGAGACATATATGGAACTGACGAAATACAGTATTTAAATTCGTGAAAAGGTGAAAGAAATATACCTCCACGTGAGATCACAGCAGGGGCAGCCTCCTCAGGGCTCTGAACAGTCGGTCGGCTTCGGGAAGCGCGGGATCGTCGCGGTGACATGATGAGTACACAAGCTGCAGTAAAATCCAACGAGAAAGTTAAGATTTTGAACATGAAATCGACAGAAAATAAGGCAAATACAACCGAAATGATGCATGCACAGTCACGGGTGAAGAGAGTCAAAATTTTGGAGAAAAGGGGATGAACAGACCTTTGAAATAATGCATGCACAGTCACGGGTGAAGAGAGTCAAAATTTTGGAGAAAAGGGGATGAACAGACCTTTGAAATCCAAGTGCAATCTTCCCAAACAAAAGCAGTCAAAATTTTGGAGAAAAGGGGATGAACAGACCTTTGAAATCCAAGTGCAATCTTCCCAAACAAAAGCTCCTCCCAAGTCGGCAACAAAGAGGAGAAGAAATAGAAGAAAACTGGTTGGAAATCGCCAAGAAATCGCCTGAAAATCGCCAGAAAATCGACGTGAAAAAGCCCTAAAACCCTAAGTCCCGACTTATATAGCTCTGTCTCGCTGAGCGGGACAGAAAACTCTGTCTCGCCGAGCGGGACAGAAAACTCTGTCTCGCCGAGCGAGACAGAAAACACTGTCTCGCCCAGCGAGACAGAAAACTCTGTCTCGCCGAGCGAGACAGTAAACTTTTCTGTTTTGCACTATGGAACAGTGGAATACTCCAATGGGTACACGAGTCTAAACTGTATTCCCACCCTCAACAGGAAGTTTCTGGAGAATATTAATCTGAATATTCTTAAGGATAACCTGAGGAATTCTCAATGGATATACCAATTCAATGGTAAACGCTGAATTCACAAGAGCAAGTATCAACTTCAATTCAAGATCTCGACAACGGTCAAGCGATAAACGCGACGCCGGGAGAACGTTAGCTATTCTACGAAGAACTGGATAGACTAACAGCAGAAGAGGTTAAACATTGAAGCCATTTACAAGTCCTTTCATACGATCTATTCAGCCAAGCATTGAAGGGATCGTAAGTAAAATCTATCTTATCCAAAGTATCCCATGCTCCTCTATAAAAGAATGAGTCTGGAATACTTTGGAGGGGGTATCTGTAGGCGTCAAAAAATGCTAATAGATATCCCAAGCATAGAGAAGATCACTCAAAAATTCACAAGAAAGGATTTCATACTGTTTTGGAAAAATCAAAACAAGTATGAACTGTCTCGCCAGCGAGACAGTCTTTGCTGTCTCGCCAGCGAGACAGTGTTGAAATAGTCAAAACTACATTTGTAACTGCCCTACACGTGTCCATTAACTGCCAAGGGACGTGGGAAACATCATGGGCGAAAATCACGTGGATAACTGCCAAAATAACGGAGTTTGAAACGTGAGAGAACAGTTACAGCGAGAAACTGCCATTTTCCGAGACAGCATTTACTGTCTCGCTGAGCGAGACAGCAAATTTACTGTCTCGCGGGTCGAGACAGTAAACACTGTCTCGACCAGCGAGACAGTAAACACTGTCTCGCCAGTTAACTTCTTCGTTTGTTTGAGTTCTGTGCAGTTATTACCCCAGAGGCTATAAATACCCCCCTAGGGTCATTTCTGACGAGGATCGAGCATTTGTTAGAGCATTCCAGAGCAGAGAGAGAGCAGATTTGGGTTTTTCTTGCAACGCCTTGAAATTAAGCTTTGACTTGATTTTAAGAAGAACGACTATCTTACTTCGATAAGATATCGTTTCAATTCTCACTTCGATAAACGAAGTCAGAATCATAAGCCCCCTTCACGATCTGTGATTCGGCGGTCCACGAACCAAAGCGTTCCCGGCACAGGCAAAGTCCCACGAAAACAAAGATCGATAGACGATTTTTGTGTTTGTTTCTCAAGAGTTGTAATTTTCGTTTTGTTGTGTAGAAAAAGTCTTATAAAAAGATTATTCTTTCGAATTTGTTGTAATCGAACAAAGTTATAATGAATTCCTCAACAGAACCAACTTTTGCACCAAACAATGACGTTCATTGAAAGATACCTTAACCTTTCTTTAATATGTTCATTTTTCAGAATAAGGGAAAACAATAACATAATCCATACATAATAAAACAAAGCAATAATATTCTTGAAAATACAAGGATATTATAACAAAAAGATCGGGAAATTGATGCAACCAATGCATCATCTAATTCCTTAAGAAAAGAAAATTCAACTATTTTTCCTCAAAAGGATAGTAACAAAGTAAAAAGTGGAAAAGTACAGTTAGTAACACATGTAGTAACTCCTCTAGAAAGATAAAGGTAAATTTCTCAGAACTACCATGAACTTTGGGATGTTAGCACAAAACCAGTTATCTTAAGATTTGTGTATATATACCCCTTAGATCATCATGCTTATTTGCAAAACTACTCCCAAATCAACAAATCATCAACTTTGATAGGCTAATCTAGCAATTTTACTTTAAGTTTTGCTGATTTGGGTTTTTTTTTTCTGAAGTTGATGTTTTGGGGTAGTTTTGCTAATAATCATGATTTAAGGTTTATATACACAAAAATCAGAGAAAACTACCATGACTAAACTATCATGCCTGACACAAGTATGATAAGTTGTGTTTCACATGTGACACGTCTTGGACAGTTTTTCCTATGACCTTATGTATCTTCTATATTATCCTTACGAACTTTGTGGTTAACAGATATACATTAGAGCACTTTAGACCTTTTAACCAAGATGTTAACACCAGTAGCAAACTTTCCAGTAATTCATGGTATTTTCTACAGTTTTCTAAGTTCATGATAATTCTCTCCAATAAAAAAATTATGTCATGTCTTGCTAGTTCTGTGAAATTTACCCAGAAATATAACATGTATCTTACAATAACAAACTACTAATAGATCCAAAATTTGTACAGGTCCACCAGTCATCTGTAGATGCAGCAGCTTCACTCCTAGTAACAGCACTCAACGAAGGCCGAGATGTAATAATGGATGGCACTTTAGCTTGGGAGCCATTTGTGGAGCAAACCATTGCTATGGCTAGGGCTGTTCATCGCCATCGATACAGAATGGGGATTGGATACAAGGAAGAAGAAGATGGATCAGTAACTGAGAATTACTGGGAGCAAATTGAAGATGATGAAAATGCAAGTGAAGAGTTAAGAATGAGGAAGCCCTACAGGATTGAGCTAGTTGGTGTTGTGTGTGATGCTTATCTTGCAGTTGTTAGAGGAATCAGGTATCAAACTTAACACAAACAAATGCGAACTGAAGAAACGAGAGGGAGAAAAAAAAAGGTTAATTACAGATAGACACCCTATACTATCACCAAATTGTGGGTAGACCCCCTTTAGTTCTATTGTTGCACATAGACCCCCTGTACTATTGTCCAATTGCAAACAGACCCCCAAGTAAAAAAAAATTTGCCTCTTTGACGCTTTGGATGTCTATTTGTTAAAAAATAATTGTCTTTTCTCTGAGAATAAAATAGTAAGAGAACTTCAATCAGGGGGTCTATCTGCAACAATAGTAGTATAGAACTACAGGGGCTCTATCCGCAATTGGGCGATAGTACAGGGAGTCAATCCACAATTGAATGATAGTATAGGAGGTCTATCCACAATTAATCCAAAAAGCTAGTACAACTGAAGTATAATTGCCAAATTTGAATAGAAGTCCAGAAATAAAGTTTTCATATTGATTTCAGTCGAACTAATATGATTATATTGTCTTTAAGTGTCTTCCACTGCACTAATACTTGGAAGGTATGATGAGGCTGAGAATCATATATAATTTTATGTGTCAACAACACAAACATGTCAGTCCTGAGTTTTTCCACGCAGTGGTACTTTTTTATAAACACTTTAAATGCATGTCCAATGGAAATTGAACCTGAGCTAAAAACTCCTACCACTTCAACAAACTCCGAAGTTATGACGAGGGTTATTGATTATAATTTTTTTTAATACTAACATCTTGACGCTCTTTATACATCTTCAGTTAATTGGCTTAACATGTAAACACCCTCGTTGTGACCAGTTACTGTCTCTATTGCAGGAGAGCGATAATTATGGGCCGAGCAGTGAGGGTGAAGTCCCAGCTGAAATCCCACAAGAGATTCGCCACTGCCTTCCCCAAATATTGCAAGCTAGTCGACAATGCACGACTCTATTGCACCACCTCAATGGGAGCTCCCAAGGTCTGTTTACGGTCTTTTCTTTTAAACTATCTGGTCTCTGACCACTAGCCACTAGTTCTTTTTTCTTTTTTCTTTTTCTTTTTTCCCTTTTTGTGGGTAAGTAAGTAAATAATCTTACTACCAGATAGCATGAAAGCTCAAAACAGCTCTGTATGCAAATATAAGTAAATAATCTTACTACCAGATAGCATGAAAGCTCAAAACAGCTCTGTATGCAAACATAAGCCTCTCTATCAATAGCCTCACTACCTCTCCTATATTCAAAGACTTACACTGAGGCTACAAGCTGGCCATATCTGGAACCGGCACTGAATATTTTCTCCTATTTATGGAAAATGAATAGCGTTAATCATGGATACACCCCCTAAACTATCGCCCAATTAAAATGAATGCCCTGTAGTTCTACTGTTGCAGCTAGATCGCGAGTTAAAATTTTGGCTCTTTTGCCCTCAGAAAAGCAAAAAATTATTATTTTTTGACAAATAGACCTCCTGAGGGTAAAAGAGTTAATAAATTACACTCAGGGGGTTATCTGCAACAATAGAACTACAAGGGGTCTATCTGCAGTTGGCAGATAGTACATGAGGTTTATGTGCAATTAACCGTCTTTTTTTTCTCATGGAAATCTATCCAATAGCCTCTAACCATTTGTTAATTGGTGCTATATAAACATGAATATTTTCTCCATTTCTATATCCAAACACTAATATCCACAATAAATTGAATGTTTGTGCAGTTGATAGCATGGAAAGACGGCGATAACAACTTGCTGGTTGATCCTGATGAGATTGAATGCTTGCAGAAGTTGAAGGCGCTGAATGAGGATGCACAGTCTATTTTCGATCTCTACCCGAACTCTGACACTAAATGTGGATCGTATTCATTCTGGGACGCTGCAGTTATGTGCCGGTCGAGAGCTGCAATACAACAGGATCTCAAAATGGTTTTAGGGAAAATTGAGAATCAAGTTGTGTCATCAACCTGAGTAAATTTTCATGAGAAGAATATGTGCATTGTTATGTGCCTGTATTTGTATCTGAACTTTGACGAAGTTATTATTTTGGCTTATTGTCTCTTTTCTTTTGTATCTTGTGCATGAATAAAGCATATTCCAATATACCTTCTTTCATTTTCATTAGATGATACGAGTCGCCGTGTGAGCACCCTTTGGTCGCGGAATTATCAAAAGGTGGGTTGAGAAGAGGATGACCAAAATACAAGAACAATTCAGTATAAGGCGAAGGAAAATACCTTCTCTAGATTATGAAGAACAAAGATTACAATCTCTCCCTCACAATCTCGCTAGAATTGAGAACAACCTCTCAACTCTCTCTCTAAAACCCTAATACAATTATTAGAATTTCTCTTGATCACTTCTCTCTGAGATCTGATTACAATCTAAACCCTAATCCTTTTGATCAGGATTTCACTTAGACCTAAAACCCTTTAGGACTACATCTTGGCCTCTAACCTCCTTGTTTAGAACCCTAAACAATCCCTATTTATAGGGTTTACAACGTGATGGTAATCTTGTAAATAAACAAGTCCAAAAGGATCAGTAATCCCTGTCAAAACAGAATCCAAAACGAAGCAGGAAAAGCCAAATATCGCGATCCGGTCGACCGCCAATCCTGGTCCGGTCGACCGGCCAGAGCGCTTCTGCAAACCCTGCCTTGTGCAGGTTTCTCCGGTCGACCGGCATGGGTGCCGCGGTCGACCGGCCAGAACCCGATCATGTTTTTCCTGATCTTCTGCGTTCCACTCCTTCTGACTTCTTTCGCCGTCCTCTATGGCTCCAATCACGCCTCTATTCTCAAGATATA
>NC_033796.1:62570312-62585964 GCF_001876935.1 Asparagus officinalis
GTTTGTTTCTCAAGAGTTGTAATTTTCGTTTTGTTGTGTAGAAAAGGTCTTATAAAAAGATTATTCTTTTGAATTTGTTGTAATCGAACAAAGTTATAATGAATTCCTCAACAGAACCGACTTTTGACGCAAACACTCATCATGTGGACTAACAGTTCATGCAGACGCGTAATACTGTGGCTTTGCGCTTATCTGTCCATTTTTTTCCTATTAATTTTTGCGTTCTAGAAAACTTTGAGAGAGTTTTCTTCAATACGTTTCATAAGCAAAATAATGATCATGATCATAATCTATGAAATAAACTCTGTTTTCAGTCTTCCTCTTTGATGTTCGATTGTTCTAACGGAAAAAAGATAAAGACATCAAAGGGAACCTCTAACTAATTACAATTCATGATAGTCTTTTTCCATGTTCATGATGATTTTTATCTTCTAGAACCCCTCATAATTCATGATACTTCTGAGAAACTAGTATGGTGCATGTGCTTTGTACGTGTATCTATTTTCATATTTAATTTAAAAGTAAAGGTTAAATTATAAATTCCTTGAAAAATGTATTTAATGTAAAACTCTATTTTTGGTATTCAAAATAATTTTGTGGGATTTAGAGGGCTAACAATTGTTTTGAAACTAAACCTCTTCTCTTCTTTCTTTTATTTACTGCAGTTATTGTTCTTTGGCTGTAAGAATTAATGATATTGAATATAATGTTATGTGCGTTAAAAAATAACCTTTTACAAATCTTTCATGAGGTTGTTAAGATATAATTGCCCTATTTTATTTTTTGATCATTTCTTTCTCAAAAAGAGAAAAAGATTACACACGAATAAAGAATACATTGATTAATGATATTGAATATCATTTCTTTCTCAAAAAGAGAAAAAGATTACACACGAATAAAGAATACATTGATTAATGATATTGAATATAATGTTATGTATATAAAATCCACATTATTAATGATATTGAATATAATGTTATGTATATAAAATCCACATTAATTACTAATTCTTAATCTTGCTTTCCCTCTTCTCTCTAAGAGTCTTAAAAGAAATCAAAGAGAAGATACTTTTTTTTGTGTATGTCTAAAATATTGTATAAAGAATGAGATCTTTTACATCCAATTTTTTTATAATTTCATAAGATTTAGAAAATAAAGTGAATTAAATTAAAATTTAATTCAGATATTAAGAAATAAAGAATAACAAAAGCAAGTTAGATAAAATCTGAAAGAAAATATACTCATGATAATCACATTTTTATTACAATTTTATACCCTTATTATCTATTTTACATGAATAAATATACCACTAATAATTGTTTTTATCTTTAATTATAGGTTAATCAAGAATAAAACCCAAGATCTCTTCTCTCAACAAAAACCCATGAATTAAATGAAGAACAAAAGCAAGAGCCAAAAGCCCAAGCCCAGAATCAAGCCGAGTAGCTTGTAGAAGCCGAAGAAAATAAAAAAATCAAATATGAAAAAAAATGTATTCAAGATGATTGACCATAAAGAAACGACGATATCTCTCAATCCGGAAGGCAAAATTTAACATATAATATATGAAAATCGCTTATCTCGACGAGACGAAACCATCTGTGAAGTCAAATTTTAGAAATAGTTAGCATCGATGGCGGCATCGATGGGGCATCGATGACGGCACCGATGCCTGTATCGATGCCAACGTCAGTCTGTTACGAATCTAATGCTGAAATTTAAGGTTTTTGGATAAGATTTTGATCCAAGAGCTCACATTCATTGATGTTTACTATAAATAGGGATAGAGAGTAAGGGGTTAGAGGTGTGAAAAATTTTATAACTCTATTTGGAGAGGAGTGTTACTCTTAATTGAGAAGACCTTTCAAAAATTATAACTTTTTATTGTAATCAATAAAAAGAATTTTTTTACCACTTTAAATTTTCTTCTCTTTGTTTGATGATGATGATGGAGATGAAGATCAATTAGAAGGTTTGCTTTTATTTTATTTTTCTCTTTTATTTTTTATTTCTTTTTAGTAATTTCTTTCTTATTGCTTGTTAGTTTAGATTTACATTCATGTCTTGTAGAGTAGATTTATTTTTTTGTATTGATTTTATGCATTTTTAATTTGTAGAGTAGATTTATTTTCTTATATTTTTATTTCTTTTGTAATTTAGTTAGATTTATTTCTTGTCCATAGTGTAAAGTTCCTTGTTCTTATTTCTTTTCTTTATAATTAGTTCTTATTCTTTTTCATTTAATTCATTGTTTTTATCTTTTAAGATGTGGAACTAATTCTTGTAGGAATCTTAGAATTACATGAAATTAGATTTATTTTCTTTATATTATATGAATTATTCTCTTATGCTTAAAATAATCATGTATAGGATAATCAACTAGAGAACTAATTGGTAAAAGAAAAATTTGATAATCTATGCTTATCTTGAGTGGTTTGATAGGTTATGCTTATGAATTCTAGAATTATTATCTAGTTGTTATTCTTTTCATGAATATTAATTTTACTTAGATGATAATTTGATAGGTTATACTTCCTTAAATGGTTTGATAGTCTATGCTTAATAAATCTAAAGTAAAATATTATAAAAAGAGAATAGTTCATATTTTGTAATTAAAATTAGCTAGTGGAATTTAATTCTAGATTTCTCATATCTTTAATTGAATCCTTCATCTTTTCTTTCTTGATTTTTTCTTTGTTCTTAATTTTCTATTATTTGTTTCTTGATCTTTATTATTATTTTTCTTTCCTTATGATTTTATTTATTCTTTATCACATCCACTCTCAATCACCTTTTATGCTTAATTACACATAATCACTCTCACTCCTCATATCTCTCCACAACCACATTTATCATCACTCCTAATTGTCACGCACACAACATAAGAACCGATTCTAATAATTTCTTATAAACACCTTCCTCGTTGGATCGATAACTTTTTATACTATAACTTGATTAGTTATGCACTTGTAACTTTTGGTACATATTTATGCCGTATCAAGTTTTTCGCGTCATTGCCGGGGAAGGTGCTTAAGTAGGATTTTATTTATTTTTGGTTCTTTAATTTGTGTGTTTTCTTGTGAAAGAACTACTTGGAGATTAAAGATCAAGGATTGGAGATTAAGGATTTGGAGATTCTCTTATGGTAGTAAGTCTTCTTCCTAATATTTTTAATTCCACATCTTTAGTTAGTTTATCACAATTAGCGACAATTAGGATCTAAAAAGAAAAAAAAGATTTTATTTTACGTCAACCATAATAAAATTCACCCTCCACTTGAATAAATACTAACAAGATAATAAATTCAAACAAGAGCTCTCTTTTCACTTTTGTTTGATTGTTGACCATAATAATAATTAAAAAAGATTTTCTTTTATCATCCTTTTGTAGTCATTTTTAATTCCTAGGGTTGCATTGCATATATTAGTAGGAATTCACAAAGTGATTTGAGCATCTTGATGTGACACACACTTAAAAATATTCTTAAGGGCAAAACCCCCTAATCAAGATAAGGTGAGGAATTTCATAACCCTTTTCTTAGCCCACAAATCACTAATTCCTCACTACATAAACCCAAGCCTCTTTAAAACTCATTAGATGTTGGCTCCTAAGGATTCGAGCTCAATAAGGTACAAGAAATCCCTAAGTGAACCGGTTTAAGTTTTTTTGGATTAGTTGGTGTCTAAGGGGTTGAGTAAGCACTCCACAAGGAATGAGATACTTAATTGATTTTTGATCTTCCTCAAGTACTATTCTTACCTGGCTAACTAACCGAGTAAAACTTTGATATTTTTTTTGGTTAAGAGCTGGTCTAGCTGAGTTAGCTTTAACCATAGAGTTTAGAATGATTTCAAAGTGATTGTTTTTTATATGTTTTAGTTAGGTTTTTCCTTTTTCTTTTTCTTCTCATTATAAAAAAAACTAACTTTTGTTTTTTTTTTCTTTAAAAAAAATTTAGAAAAAGAATTTGTTTTTGGTGCATGCAAACTGGGATTAGGGATAATATCAATCGTTTAATCTATTTTGAGCTAATTTTCGAAGACATGGCCTATCCTAATCCACCGGTTCTTCAAGTTATATGTTATCAAGAAAGATCAGAAAAAGAAAAAGATGAGTCTGATTTTAGTTTTGAGGAAATCTTTGGTGAGGAGTTGGAGTTATTAGAAGAAGTAGATCAGGTTTGTCAGAATAAGGAAACCGTGTTAAACATTTGCGGTTTTAAACTGAATTTTGAAGAACTCTTTCTTGATGAACTTAGATTCTTGGAAAATAAACAACAACCAAATTTTTATACCTCAACCATAAATCTTGGGTTTGAGGAAATTTTTAATAAAGAATTGGTTGTTAGAAAACAAAACTTCACAATTCAAGAGTCTAAGTTCAATAAGAAATTCAAAATGCATGACACAAATAATACCTATCTTATATTGTTGCAAGAATCATTGAACACCCTAGAATGTTCAAAATTTACACACATCATTGATCATATCATTGTGAATTTGTTTAAAACCCGAGGGAGAATTTTCAGCAATAAGGTAGGATTCAATGCAGAATATGAGCTCTTCATGTTGAACCTTTCATTCTACATTGTTTGTTTTATTTTATTTCATAATAATAAAAAGAATTTATTCTTCTCTCATTTGAGAGTTCTTGTTCGGTTGTAAAAAAAAGGAAAAAAAAGAAAAAAATCGAAAAAAAGAAGAATAGATTTTTGATTTCATCCTCCTCAGACCAAAGGTAATTACAGATTTTTATCCTCTAAGTCAGCCGACCAAATGTAAATGCTTCACTTCTTATCTGCATTACTTTGTTCATCATAGAGTTTGTATTGAGGACAATGCAAAATTCAGGTATGGGGGTGAGAATTAGTTATTTTTTCCTCTTTATTTTACCTTTTTAGTTGCATTTTTGCATTTTTGTTATTTTTTCCTTTTTCTTAAAAAGTTATAAAAATATTGTCACTTGTCAAATTAATAGAGCTAAGTAATAATTGATTCATTTGATAAAGTTTAAATTTTCTAATCCCTAGTTTGTTAAGAGCTAAGTAATAATTGATTCATTTGATAAAGTTTAAATTTTCTAATCCCTAGTTTGTTATGTACTCAAGTTTACCTTTTATCTAATCCCTAGTTTGTTATGTACTCAAGTTTACCTTTTATGATAACTCTAAATTAATTTCTTAAGAAATGATTTTCAAAATAGTATACTTGACTAAAGCCTTAACTTAGACTTTTAATTAAAATAATAAAAATTTTGCATACTTAACTTAAAGTTGAAAATAAATTTTCAAGTTGTCTTGATTTACATATTTTTTAGAATATATATATACATATACACATATATAAAAAAACCTAACCTTGCAAAAGAAGAGTGCGAAAAATAGGCACAAAAAAAACACTTGAATTCAAGGTGGTTCTATCTTATAAAGCCTAAGTTGGCCGAGTAATTAAGCCGAGTAATTAAGCCTAATGAGTATTTCCATACTTAATGATCTAAGCCCATTTGGGTTGGGATCTATTGGCCCAAAACTCGTTAAATGGTCACGTAGAAAGCCCGTTAAAGTAGAAAAAATTACCAAGGAAGAAAGAGTTAAAAAAATACTAACAAATGTTTTATATATAATTATATTTGTATATATGGTCTTAAAAAATACTTTTGATCAAACAACTTAAAAATTATTTAAAACAAAGAGTTAGCATGTTTTTTTTAAAACTTTTAAATTAAATTTCTAAGTTTAGTTTGGTTTTGTATTGCTATAATGAGAAGATTTTCTAGGAAATTTACCTTAGAGTTATATATAAAAATATTTTCTTGAGTGATAACTAGATTCAACTAGATGTCTAAATTTATCAAGTAATTTTAGTTATTTACTGACCTCTTTAAATTGGTAAGTTGACCAAATTTTGTGGGTATATTCACTGCAAACCCTCACGAGACTACAACTCGTCCACTAGGGGTAACCTAGGATTTTAAAGGCTTGTTGCATACGCTAAATACAACCGCAATTCCTGCGAAAGTGAGTTAGGATTTTTCTTTTTCTTTCTTTGCTAGAGGACTAGTAAAAGTTTAGGTGTGGGGGTATTTAATAATCACATTTTTATTATAATTTTATACCCTTATTATCTATTTTACATGAATAAATATACCACTAATAATTATTTTTATCTTTAATTACAGGCTAATCAAAAATAAAACCCAAGATCTCTTCTCTCAACAAAAACCCATGAATTAAATGAAGAACACAAGCAAGAGCCAAAAGCCCAAGCCCAGAATCAAGCTGAGTAGCTTGTAGAAGCCGGAGAAAATAAAAAAAAATTAAATATGAAAAATGTATTCAAGATGGTTGGTCGTAAAAAACGACGATATCTCTCAATCCGGAAGACGGAATTTAACATATAATATATAAAAATCACCTATTTCGACGAGACAAAGCCATCTGTGAAGTCAGATTTTGAAAATATTAGGCATCGATGGCGGCATCGATGGGAGCATCGATGCCGGCATCGATGCTTGTATCGATGCCAACATCAGTCTGTTACGAATCTAAGATGCCAACATCAGTCTGTTACGAATCTAAGGCTAAAATTCAAGGTTTTTGGATAAGATTTCGATCCAAATGCTCACATTCATTGATGTTTACTATAAATAGGGGTAGAGAGTAAGGGGTTAGAGGTGTGAAAAATTTTGTAACTCTATTTGGAGAGGAGGGTTACTCTTAATTGAGAAGATCTTTTAAAAATTATAACTTTTTGTTGCAATCAATAAAAGGAATTTTTTCATCACTTTAAATTTTCTTCTCTTTGTTTGATGGTGATGATGGAGATGAAGACCAATTTGAAGGTTTGCTTTTATTTTTATTTTTCTCTTTTATATTTTATTTTTTTAGTAATTTCTTTCTTATTGCTTGTTAGTTTAGATTTACATTCATATCTTATAGAGTAAATTTATTTTCTTGTCTTTATTTTATGCATTTTTAATTCGTAGAGTAGATTTATTTTCTTATATTTTTATTTTTTTTGCAATTTAGTTAGATTTATTTCTTGTTCATAGTGTAAAGTTCATTGTTCTTATTTCTTTTTTTTGTAATTAGTTCTTATTCTTTTTTATTTAATTCATTGGTTTTATGTCTTAAGATGTGGAACTAATTCTTGTAGGAATCTTAGAATTGCATGAAATTAGCTTTATTTCCTTTATATTGTATGGATTATTCTCTTATGCTTAAAATAATCATGTATAGGATAATCAACTAGAGAACTAATTGGTAGAAGAAGATGTATAGGATAATCAACTAGAGAACTAATTGGTAGAAGAAGAATTTGATAATTTATGCTTATCTTGAGTAGTTTGATAGGTTATGCTTATGAATTCTAGAATTATTATCTAGTTGTTGTTCTTGTCATAAATATTAATTTTGCTTAGATGATAATTTGATAGGTTATACTTCCTTAAATGGTTTGATAGTCTATGCTTAATAAATCTAAAGTAAAATATTATAAAAAGAGAATAGTTCATATTTTGTAATTGAAATTAGCTAGTGGAATTCAATTCTAGATTTCTCATATCTTTAATTGAATCCTTCATCTTTTCTTTCTTGATTTTTCCTTTGTTCTTAATTTTCTATTATTTGTTTCTTGATATTTATTATTTTTATCTTTCCTTATTATTTTATTTATTCTTTATCACATCCACTCTCAATCACCTTTTATGCTTAATTACACATAATTACTCTCACTCCTCATATCTCTCCACAACCATATTTTTCATCACTCCTAATTGTCACGCACATAACATAAGAACCGATTCTAATAATTTCTTACAAACACCTTCCTCGTGGGATCGATAACTTTTTATACTATAATTTGATTAGTTTTGCACTTGCAATTTTTGGTACATATTTATGCTGCATCAACTCACATGCATTACTCGATCTCATGAGGTGCATAATAGCATTTGAAACTATTTATTTAGGTCATCAAACTATCAATTCAAGTATTAAGACATCACAGTTCTAACATTTGGGAGAATAACAAAATTTCCTAATGTTAGGATTTATAGATGCAATATATACAAATTCCATAGAATTGAAAGCAGATTACAATTTTCTTTTCTTTCCATCTCATATAAACCCTTTTTTCTTCATATTGTCAATCTTAGGCCAAGTATTAGACCTTAATTAACTTCTTATTACAATTCAAAAATGAACAACAACAAATTATCATTAACCTTCAATTTCAAACAATCCAAATTATTAAGAAATAAGTGAGGAGGAAACTTACATGCGTACATCAATTAATCATTTAAAATAAAGATTTCTCTTCAACAAAGATTAATCTGGATCTCTTCTTCTCTTTGAAAAGAATGGGTAATTGAAATAAAATCCCAATTTATGGTATATTTTTTAATTATTTCTAAATATACATATTTTACTAACCTTTTTGAAACATTGCTTCCTTTCTTTCCTTTCTTTTCTTGTCCTTGTTCTGTTATCTCTTCTTCTTTGTTTTTAATAAGATTCAAGTGTAGAGAATTGATGTATATAGTATTTGATTTCATAACTGATTTTTTCCTTAATGAAAATACCTCATAATATTTTCATTACTGAACGCCTCATTATAATTCATAATGAAAATGCCTAAATGAGTTGAAACGGCCAAGATTTTTGTCTTCGCATTCAAATGCTCAACATGCTTAATTAATGACATACTATTAATTTAGATTCAAAATGCTAGATATAGTACAAGTATATATCCAACTATAGTATGGAGTATGAACAAAATAAGATTTAGTTACCATAAAAGAAACGTGCTCTGACTTTTGAGGATCTTTTCCAGTAGCTTAAAAAAGATTAAGATTGAAATGATAAATAAAATAAGTATGTACATATCAAACCACATTATATAATGCTTTTCTAAAAATATATTATATAATTCAAATGCTAAATAAAATAAGTATGCATTTATCAAATTACACGATACAATATTTTTTTAATTAATATATTATATAATAGTTACACTATTGTCTAAAACTTTAAATTAATATGATTTAATAAGAGGGGGTTATGAAAAGAATGTGAAGAGGCATAGTGTGTGTGTATCTATATGTATGATGTGTTTGATTTCAATGGGTAAGGTTCATGTATGTATATATGTGTATCATTTTAATTCTCTACCACTACCAAGCACCAACAAAATATGCTCCCCTCACTGCATCCCAAAATACAATAACCAAACTTAATCAACCCAAACCAAAACGAAACCATACCCAAATTAATGTAAGAGGGACCCAAAGCAATAACGGTCAAAGATGCAAAAGCACTGGCGTTAGCAAACAAAGAGGTGGCTAGCTAAGGTCAAGCTCGGCGCTGAAGCTAGCACGCATGCACTCACATTTTTAATGTTAATGAATTTGGTCAGATGATTTTTTATCTACATTTGTTTTGTTAAGGCGGTTGTGTTCTCTTCCTCTTTTGATTATGTGGGTTATGTTTACTTATGCAGAGGTTAGAAATGCTTAACAACAGTGGGAAGCTTAATAAGAGGATTAATGGGTTTATCTTTAATAACCTAATGAAAATGATAGTATAGTGGGGATGCTTTTTTCATTAGTGAATTGAATAGTTAGCAGTTACAACGTGCGCGTTTTTTTCTTTAGCCCTCGTCGATTTTTCATTTTTTATTTTTTGCCTGTTAAAAATGCATGTTATGCTATGCAAGTTGTAGTTATACTATAGATAATATACTGTACTATATTTTAGTATAGGACATGTTTGACTATAATATAATGGGTAATATAATATAGACATAAAGTTTATTAATTATTAATAATATCTAAATTTTAGTATAACTTAGATATATTTAACACTTCAATAAATAATGGTTGTAGTATAGTATAAAAAATATATCTAACTATACTAAATGTCATATGCATTTAATTAATAATTACCTAATTTGATTTGATAAAAAAATATATCTAACTATACTAAATGTCATATGCATTTAATTAATAATTACCTAATTTGATTTGATAAGATTTAGGGTTATGAGAAGAATTTGAAGCATATGCATTTAATTAATAATTACCTAATTTGATTTGATAAGATTTAGGGTTATGAGAAGAATTTGAAGAGAGACAGTTTATGTATGTACACGTGTTTGATTTGAATGATTTAAAGATGTATGACTTATGTATGCATGCATGTATTTTGTGTGTGTATGTACGTATGTTGGATGGCATTTTCGGAAAAAATATTTTAACATGACAACACATTTTTATAATAACTAGTTTTTATGCACGTACAATGCACGTGGTTAAATATCAAAAAAAATATTATTTTATATTTATTTCATTACTTTAAATAAGTAAGATTTATCTTAAGTTCAAATATGTATTATTGAATTATAAGATTTATTAGTATTTTATTTAAATATTTAAAAAAATAAATGTAAAGGAATTTAAGCTAAACTTGGATGAATATATGTATCTGGCATATTGTAATTGTTATTATGAATTTTAGTTATAGTAATGTAGAAAATATTTCAAAATTTTAAGTTATTTCAAATATTTTTTGACTTAAAAAGCTAAGATCATTGTTTGATTTACTGTAAACTTGTAAATTATTTTTGTTCTAAGAATTTTTAATTGATCACCACCACCAACACCTAACAGGAACTTAATTAAAGTATGAAAGTAAATATTGATCAAATTTGGTCCCTTATTCAACATGGCAACAATCTCAACAAGTAATAATTAGTAAGCCAAGGTTTTTTTTGAAAACAATGAATATTAAGGTTTGTGACAATCCCAAGCAAATTCATCACAATAGTAATTCTTTGTCAATTTGTTAAAGATGTCACCTTTATATCATAAATGATTGATCACATGATGCGTTATCCATAGACAATAATAAAATATAGCAATTGTTCTTCATGTTCAACTCTCCACAATGTCCGTGCATCATATGTTTTTTACCAATTCATAGTGGATCGATGTTTGGATCGGTTTGGAATTTCTGTAGATACATATTTATCATATTGATCTGATGATGTGATCTTGTGATCTCCAATAAGAATTATTAATATATGTACATGTGGTAGCCTTCTTTTTTGAAACTCAATCACATGAACATGTGCTACAACTTTCTCAAAGATCCCCTTCTTAGATAGTTGATCTTTCAAGCCTTGGAGCTTTGCTCGAAATATCATTGAGGTTAGGTCTGGCCTGTCATTATGGCTTTGGCCTGGATGTAGTTGCTCAATGATCTCTTCCCATTCTGGATTACATGTCATTGTTATAAAAAGATCTGGCTTTTCAAATCGTTGTACTAATGACATTGCATCAAGGTATTTGTGACGCATGTCTCTAAGACCACCTATGAATGATGATGGAAGAACTTTCCTTTTGCCCACTTGGCTTGCATTTGCTTTGCTTTGCCGACAGCTACACTGTCGACAATGCCTTGGAATAACTCTGCTTTGATTTCTGATTGTTTATTTCTAAAGTAATCAAGCCTTGTTGTTTCAAGATTTATGTACATATCAACAACATATTGATGGAATAAATGACCTACTGATGTAAGTATAAAAGATTGTCGAGTGTCTCTTATCTGGAGCTTATGACAATAATAATCTCGGCATGAAACTTTTCCGGGTTTTGGTGCCTTGACGCCTGTAAATTTAGGTGTTAATCTATATTCATATATAATAATATTACTTAGAAATGTGAATTAAATTTTACCTTCACTTTCTCGATTAAATATGTCTTCTGCAGATGTGAAGGTATGTGAAGATATTGAAGTTGGTATTATAGTTCTTTGTTGATTGTCAGTTCTGATATCCCTTTTATCCCTTCTTTTAATATTTTGATGCTATCCAACCTCTCTATTAGGAAAGAGTAAGTCTGATATCCCTTTTATCCCTTCTTTTAATATTTTGATGCTATCCAACCTCTCTATTAGGAAAGAGTAAGGGATACTGCAGTGGATCATAACAGCCAAAATAGTGTTTCACTTGATGTCTTCCTCCTGAGTATGCATGGACAATAATCTCTCTCTTAAATGGTGCATTGTCATTGTTTCCTTCAACCCAGATTGCAGCCACCTGATCTGCTGTTGGTGAGTTGTAAACACGTTGATCTAGTGCAACGTTACTATTTATTAGTATCTATAATTCTTTAAAAGATTGATAATCATTCAATTTGTGAAGGAACTTTGCATATGGGTTTTCTTGTAATATATCCATCAAGCTCTTAGTTGTGATTTCACTCATATTTGCATTGTGTAGAATTCTCAATCGATTTTGCAACTCATTCTCTGTATCATAGAAGTAAAGCTGAAAGTATGAAGGCTTATTTTCCTTTGGAATTAGAGTTAGGAGATTATGATATATATTTGTCCTTGTGCTCTAAATGTGAAAACTCCTTTTCTATTTGATGCGAGCTATTTATCAAATCGTGCCCTAAACGATGTGAATGAGAAAATACTGTTGTACATTCTGGTGTGGCTTCGGAACTCAATTGTCTCTGGTGTTTGCATTGTATAAAGGGCAAATAATTCATTTGGAATATTCACATCTGCTAGGTGGATTTCACCGTTGTGATAACAAAATGTTGGAGGCTCATGTTCAAACTTTTTGGATCCACAATATGCACAAGACTTTGGAATGCGTAGCTTATATAGTAAAGAACATACCGGTTAATAAACTAATATATAATATTATATGGCTCTTTCAATAAACTATAAAGTATATGTACACCAAACTTCATGCTCATAGGCTAGTAGAAGGGCTCCACAAAATAGGTCAACTTTACGTTGTCGTTTGCCATTAATAGTATTACCAGAAGAGTCATTACTGTGTCGCTTTCTCTTATTATCCGCAATTCTTTGAATGTAAGATTTTTTTTTGCTCATCACTCAACCGAGAATATTTAGTCTTTTTAATTCTGGGTATTGGAGTGTTCTCTTCTGTTTAAAAAATGTTCATGTAGTATTATAAATACATACACATATACTAATATAATAATATATGAATAATTCATTATTGAGTTTAATGCAAACATTAGCTTGAAGCCATATTAGGCGAGAAAGTGTTGTATAGTAGTTATGATATCCAAAAAACAGAGAATAAAATTCTACAAAGGAAAATCATATGTCATATTACTATTAATTTATGAATATATATATGAGCAATGCAGATAGTTGGACAAATTAGTGAAAATTTTCATAAAAATTCAAAAGTAAACAATCAACTATAATAATTATCACAATAAAAAAAATTATTGATATTCTAGACTAACCTGATACTCGTAATTATGGAATAAATTTTGAGTACAAAATTGGAATTAATTAAAAGCAGATACTCGTAATTATTGGTTACATATCATTATAATGATATGTAACCAGGTGATTGAATTTCAAAAACAATCATGAGTATGAATATATTGTAATCTACACAAAAACAGAAATTAATTAAAAGCATGGAAAGCGAAAAGAAAGAAAAAAAGAAACAGATGAAAGGTATCTGTTTTCTATTACCTCGATAGATGGGAGAACATGCAACAATCAAATCTTGAATCCTCTAAGTTCTGCATAAAAATTGAAGAAATTTCACCATTAAATCAAATACACAATATTTATAAAGAATAATCATGAAAATAAAAAATAAACATGCATGTTGAAGGAGATGAAGTTATTATGAAAATTATGTAATTTTTTGGTTTATATATAGGCATGAGGTATTGCATGTGATAGGATAATAGTCATAATTAGAGTTTTATTAGGATTTGAATTTGGTTATTGGTGCTTCAAAATATCAACCGCACTACAAAAAATGAAGCAACGGTGCATGGATATGTATATGGAATTTTAAGGGCAGGCATGATCTGAATGCTATCATGTACATTAACACAATGGTATCACCGTGTACTCCAGCAAGTCACTTCTTGGTGGACTAATGTAAAGTTAATTTGATGTGTGTGAAAATTCCACAATAGTTTTATTTTAATAGAATCCTTTGACTTGACAATGTCCAACGTGATCAAGAAGTGTAACTGTCAAAACCTTTAAAAAAACTAGTTAATTATTTCTTAGAGGAACTCATATGGAAATCACCAAAAGAATCGAGTCAGCATCAGCCTTACCAAAGATGATTACTTTCTTACTAAGATTACTACTAAATACATCATGTCTCCTCATTAAATGGGATACATTTACGCTTATGCTAAGTGCAGAAAATATAAATTGTTATTATGTGTTCTATATATTGATAAGAAGATCCACCTTATTCTGATTAATGGTAAAAAAAATTGAACAGTCACCCTAAACATTCAAAAAGATAGACAGTCGATGGATAAACCCAGAAGGGAAATATATCGACACCAGAAGATGATATGCATCTTCTTCCCCATGCTTATTTCAAATTAATCTACATTAGAGCCTTCTTGGAGCATGATGAGGATATCAAAGCTTTCTTCCTTCGGGTTTGAAGCAACAACAAATTAAATCTAAATTAAAATAATATCAAACATTAAGATTTACCTTGATATATGTGAGAACCTGCAACAATCAAATCTTTATTCCTCTAAATTCTGCATGAAAATTGAATAATTTTGAAAAAAAAATATCAATTTCCATAAAAATTAATTGCAGCATAAAACAAATATCACCATTAAATTAAATACACGATATATTTAAAGAATAATCATGAAAATAAAAAAAAACCATACATGTTGAAGGAGATGGAGAGTTACTATGAAAATTGTGTAATTTCTTAGTTTATATATAGGTATGATATGTGATGGGATAATAGTTATAATTAGAATTTTATTAGGATTTGATCATAATTAGAATATTTAATCAATAATAGTTCTGATAATAGTTCTGATAATCTGTTAATCTAAATTGTTATTATAATAATATGTATGGATAATTTAATTAATTTAAGATAGTTCATGCAATGCACGTAACTATTATAGAATATTTTCTCAAACATGAGTTATGAATATTTTCTGTTATGAAGCAATAGGGCATTAGATTATTTAAATAAAGTAAATAAAGTCTGCTTTATTTAAATAATTTTAAAATGTTATGATAAGATAAAGTCTGCCAATTAAATGTTATGATAAGATAAAGTCTGCCAATTAAAATGCACTATTATTTTTAATCTATTAGATTATTTAAATATTTTTAAAATGTTATGATAAGATAAAGTCTGCCAATTAAATTAAATTTAAAAATTAGAAATTGATTATAGATAGGGTAGTTCAAACTTTATAGGGGTATATTTATCTAAAAAAGATTTTTCTAACTCGTGCTTTTAAAGGGAGTATGATATGATATAGTATATAGTATTAGATTTGTCCCAACAACCAAGCCTAAACATGCTGTTTTAATAGTAGTAACGGAGTGGGCTCGCAGGATTCAAGATACTGAGATCGAAAATCGGCCCACAGCCACCCAGGTCACGTGTTCATCATTGCCACGCTGGCTTTCGCATCATCTACCGTGAGTTGCGTGATACAAAAATGGAAATGAGAAATCAAATAGAAATTGTTTGTAATGCGTAGTCCATTATAGTTCACAAAAAATTGAACAATAAATAGGTATACAGCTTCAGAGGGTTGCCGTTATAGTTCTAGAAATGATATAATGCTATATTTG
>NC_033796.1:62585979-62620979 GCF_001876935.1 Asparagus officinalis
ATCGGGGGAATTAAATAAACCAATACATATATTTGGAAGGAAGAATTGTAGAACTTCAATCATAGCTAGGAACTAGGAAGGAAGAAACAAAGAATTTAGAATCATCATTTTTGTTATCAAGCATCGACCGATCTCGATGCCTTTTGACGGTGGTTTTATGTTAAACTGCACGACATGAGTTGATAACCCGTTTGCAATTCTGCCTCATGTTGCATTAAGTTTGAATTTGCATCTTTCATATGATATCTACACATGTCCTCTTACTCTATTCAAAAAATACCCAACAACTGAATTGCGTTTGCCGAATAAGCTAATTAATAATGTTTTGCTTGTGTCTTGTACCAGATATATAAGAAGCTTTGTTTTCAAATCTAAACAAGGTGAATCAACATTAAGAACGCAAGATCATGGGAGTCCTATTGAAACTTCTCAACCATCCGGATCATCCGCAACGCTCATGGGTCCAGGCCCAGCCGGGTCTGGGCCGGACACTGGGTCGTGTTCGGGCCCGAAGCCCATTTGGACAGCCCTAGGTAGATCCAGAACATATAAAGACACGAGCTTCTTCAGATATCTAGTTTGTTAGGGTACACGCCAACAAGAACGCCTCAAACGGAGACGCAAAACACATCCAAACGATCTTGGAATCACAGAATAAAACCAGCAAACACGAATTCAATCACAGTACTCACAGATATAATATGGTTCACTCTTACGGAGCTACTCCACGGTACAAGGACGACGCCCAATTCCTTTATATTCCTTTCAAGGTTACAAAGGAAAAAGATAAAAGAGAACACCCTCTCTTGATCAAGATACTCTCCAAAAATTCTCACAAACTCTCTCTCACGATCTCTCAATGATATTACTTATATCTGGATCTTTCTCTTTCTCACTCTGCTACTAAGATACCTTACAAATCAAACTTAGGGGGGTATTTATAAGTTTTCTCATGGGGGTAGGTGAACACTATTTGGGGTAGGTGAACACTGTAGCACGGGGGTAGGTGAACACTGCCGACTCTTTGATGAGAAGGCTATCCACTCTCTCAATAATCTCCCACTTAGAGAGTCTTCTCAACGAACTCTGTTTCTTGGTTGCATCATGAGGATATCTTGTATCTTTGGCGTCTTTCACGGCTCTCAACTTTCTCAACGGAGGCCATATGAGGCTGCACACAGCCTCACCTTCTCGAGTAGAACTGTCTTGGTTAGCATATCGGCTGGATTGTACCTCGTACCAATATTTAACAAGCTTGAACTCGTTTCTGCTTTGCCATCTCTGTATGGCATGATGCTTCACATCAACATGCTTGGTCCAAGCATGGAATGTGTCGTTCTCTGACAAGTGAATGACACTCTGACTGTCGCAGTGGATGAAGTATTTTTCAAAGTTTACCCTAAGCTCGAGAAGAAAAGCTTTTAACCATAACAACTCCTTTGTTGCATCTGTTGCAGGCACGTACTCGGCTTCGGTTGTCGACATAGCCACATTATCCTGTAATTTGGATCTCCAACTTATCGCTCCACCACCCAAGATGAAGACGTAGCCGCTCGTGCTCCTTCTTGAGTCTTGAGTCTATGTCCTCGACATAGTTGGCATAACAAAAGCCCTCTAGCTGTAAATCTACCCCGCCATATTCAAGATAATGGTCGGACGAGCATCTCAAGTAGTGTAGAAGCCACTTGACCGCACCCCAGTGGTGCTTCCTTGGATTGCTCATGAAGTGGCTCACAACTCCCACTCCTTGTACAATATCTAGCCTCGTGCACACCATCGCATACATCAAACTCTCGATGGCAGATGCGTAAGGTATGTTGGTCACGAACTCATGCTCTTCAGCAGTCTCTGGTGCTTGGGTATTTGATAGCTTGAAATGGCTCGCAAACGGCGAGCCCATTGGTTTAGCTTTCTCCATGCCAAACTTTTCAAGAATCTTCTCAATATAGGCCTTCTGAGACAATCTCAGCCTACGTGCTGATCTGTCTCTGATGATCCTCATCTCAAGAATCTGATTTGCTAAACCCAGATCCTTTATCTCGAAGCACTCGGAGAGACGCCCCTTGAGTTCCTCAATGTGGGCCAAGTCGGGCCCTACAATCAACATGTCATCAACATAAATCAAAAGTATCACATAGGATTCGCCATACCTCTTGATGAAGCAGCAGTGGTCTGTGTAACATTTAAGTAAATCATTCTCATCCATAAAGTTCTCGAACTTCATGTACCACTGTCATGGAGCTTGCTTCAGACCATACAAGCTCTTACGCAGGCGACACACGAGGCCCTCGCTGACCTGTTACTCGAAGCCCACTAGTTGATGCATATAGATCTCTTCCTCCAAATCTCTATGAAGGAATACCGTCTTCACATCCATCTACTCTAGATGGAGATCTCGAACTGCCACAATGCTCAGTACAGTCCGGATCGTGGTCAGCTTAACGACGAGAGAGAAAACGTCAGAATAGTCTATCTCTACTTTCTGCTCATAGCCCTTCACTACAAGCCTCACCTTGTAGCATCTCTGTCCATCGGCTTCATCATTGACCCGATAAGTCTACCGATTGTGAAGAGCCTTTGGCTCTTGGAAGCTTTACGAGCTCCTAAATCTCATTCTTTGTCAAGGATTTCATTTCTTCCTCCATGGTAGACTCATACTCACCCCGATCTTTGTCGGTCTACTGTACCTACTCATAGCTCTCTGGCTCACCACTATCAGTTAGGAGAATATAATTTATGGTGGAAAGGTACCTCTCTGGCACCCTCGGATTTCTTGGAGCTTTGTGAACTGCGATCAGCAGCTCTGTTGGATCCTGCTGTTGTGCATCCGTCACGTTCTCTTGGTCTCCATCTTCTATACTAACTAGTATCTCATCACCGTCCTCACTGTCAGTAATATCTAGGAAAAGACAGGGAGATAGCTGACTCTCACTCACCTCTTTGGTCTTGTACACCGCATCCTCATAGAACATGACGTCACGACTGCGCACCACATTACACGTATCGTGATCCCAAAAATGATACCCATACTCATATCCTTCATAGTCGATGAAAGAAAGCTTCTTTAACTTTAAATCAAGATTTGACTGGTCTGTAGGATTGGTCATGACATAGGCGTCACAACCAAATACTCGTAAGCATTCTAGTTTCAGCTTCTTTTCAGTCTAAGTCTCTTCAGGTATCCCATAACTGAGAGCCGCAGATGGCCCATGATTGATCAAGTATACAGCAGTTTTCATAGCATCGGCCTAAAAACTCTTGGGCAATCCAGAGTGGATTCTTATACTTATGGTGCGCTCCAAGGTAGTGTGATTCATATGCTCCGCCACTCTGTTGTGCTGAGGTGTGCCTGGAATGGTCTTCAGTCTCATAATCCCACAGGATGAGCAAAAGTTCCCAAACTCCTAGCTGCAATACTCGCCTTCATTATCAGACTTTAGACACTTCAGCTTATTTCCTGTTTCATTCTCCATACAGGCAAGCCACTTCTTGAAGATGATGAAAACATCTGACTTGTGCTTCAAGAAGAATACTCATAGTTTTCTAGTAGCATCATCAATGAAAGAGACAAAGTAAAGAGAGTTACCAACAAATGAGACTTGCGCATGTCCCCACACATCGGTGTGCACCAACTCTAATTTCTACAGTTTTGGAGCCAGTCTAGTCTTATTGAAGTTCACCTTCTTCTGTTTGCTTAGGATGCAGTCCTCACAGAAAGTCAGATCGATCTTGCTCAGACCCAGAAGCCTCTCTTCCACGGCCATAATCTGCATCCCCTTCTCATTCATGTGGCCAAGTTGCTGATGCCAAGTCATATAGTCGGCGGATGATGATGATGCTTGTCCTACAGTAAGCAAGCGGTCGATCTTCCCATTGGCGATATAGAGAGACCTCTCGCATTTGCTGTGTCCTACCACTAGAGCACCCTTGGACACCTTCCAGCTTCCCTACTCGAAGGATACTCTATAACTAGAGTCAATCAGTTGCCCGACTGATATAATATTTCACCTAAGATCCCGTACATGCCAAATGTCATTCAGCGTCAAGGTGGTCCCGCCCTCCATTTTGAGGGTACAATTTCCCTTCCCGGTGACCTTTCAAGGTTGATCATCACCAAGATAGATTGTCCCTAAGTCCTTCTTCATGAACGATGAAAGCAGCTTTTGTTATGAGGTTGCATGGAAAGATGCGCCAGAGTTGATGACTTACGCATTGCTCTTGTCTTCAAGAGATATGAGAAGCGCATCTGAATCTATCTCGTGCATAATATTGGCTGCAACGTCTTCCTGATTATCCTCTGTTGATGCTGGAACATAAGTTCTGCAGTCCCGTGCAAAGTGACCCTTCTTTCCACATCTGAAGCACTTCCCTTTATCGTAACCATTCGGGTCCGGCCCTTTAGACTTCCTTCTAGACTTTGATTGGCCTCGTCGTCCCCTACCCTTCTTTTGCGCACGCCCTCATGCCTCAACGTGCAGAGCACTCGCACTGCTAGAGGCCTTAGCTCTTAAGACTTTGCAGCGAGATTCTTCATCCAGAATTGCCCCAATCACCGTGTCGAGCTTCATCTTGTCATTGCCATTAGCATTGCTCATCGCCTTCACCAAATTCTCCTACGAATCTGGTAGGCAAAAAAGTAGCAGAAGAGCTTGGATCTCATTGTCGAATTTAAGACCCACTACAGCAAGCTGTTGCACCACAGCTTGAAATTCATTCAAGAAATCCGCTACGTGAGCTCATTGCTGCATCTTTAGATTGAATATGTTCTTCATCAAGTACACATTATTTGAGGTAGACGGCTTCTCATACAGCTAGGTGTGTCCATCCGGGCCGGGCAAAACCGGAGCCCGGACTCGGACCCGGTACCCCGGGCCAGGTCCGGGCCCCGGACCGAGCCCAACCAGGCTGGGTTTTGGGGCGCCCCCCCCCCCCCCCCCCCCGAGCCGGCGCGGTTTTTTTATTAATTCTATTTAAATTTAAATTATAACAAAAAAGATAAAAAATTAATAAAACAATAATTTTATTAATCACTTAAAATGCACTATTAAATTACAAATGAAAAATTATAAAATAAATCTTTATTAATAATTAATAAATCATTTACAAATTATAAGTTAAATTTATTTGGAATTCATCGCATCACAGTAGATAAGTACATCCCAAGATTCTCACTAGGTTTTTTTAAAATTCTTTTCTTTTCTTTTCTTTTCTTTTCTTTTTTGATAAAAAATGCTAAAAATTAGTTAACATTATTATATTTTATATAATTATTTATTTGTATATACTTACAAATTATTATGTGACTAATTATATAATATATATCTAATATATATATATTATCATATATATAATATTATATATATATAAATGATATATATATTATATTATATAATATATTATATATATATATATATATATATATATATATATATAGCATATGGGTATAACTTGGTACCAAGCACAAAAAGTTGTGCTTGGTGAGTGATGTGTCACATCCCCCTCCACTCCTTCAAATATGGGACCACATCACAATGGTAGTGAGTGATGAGAATGTGACACATCACTACCAAGCACAAAATTTGTGCTTGGTACCAAGCATACCCATTTTTCTCCATAATAAATAATATAATTATAATATAATATATATATATATATATATATATATATATATTTAAATATATATATATATATATACTATATATATATAATATATATATATATAATATAATATATATATATATATATATATATATATATTATGTAAATATAATTGTATATATTTATAAGTTATAACTTGAGAGAGAGAGAGAATCGCATAAGTAGTCATTGCTCGTTGGATCAATGGAAAGAATAGTCGTGTAATATACTATACTTATATACTAAGAGAGAGAGACACACACAAACACACACACACACACACACACACATATTATACATATATAAGAGAGAGATATCTTATATAAGAGGAGTATACATATATAACGAGAGAGTATACTTATATACACATATACTAAGAGAGAGTATATATATATATATATATATATATATATATAATATATATATATATATATATATATATCATATATATATACTATACATATATATAATACATATATATATATATATATTATATATATATATATATATATATATATATATATATATATATATATATATATATATATAGTATATATATATATATAATTATACACACATATATTATACATATATAAGAGTGTATAATTATATATACTTATATAAGAGAGAGTATACATATATAAGAGAGAGGTATACTTATATATACATATATACTAGAGAGAGAGAGAGTATATACATACATACATACATACATACATTATACATATATAAGAGAGAGTATTCTTATATATATTTTATATAGAGAAAGTATACTTATATATACTTATACATATATATACTTAATATAAGAGAGAGTATACTTATATATATACTATTATATACTTCAAAGAGAGATATATAATATACACACATAGACATAATTGTACAATATATAGAAATCATTATAGCGCCCCCCCCCCCCCCCCCCCCGAGCCGGCGCGGTTTTTTATTAATTCTATTTAAAATTTAATTATACAAAAAAGATTAAAAAATTATAAACAACAATAATTTTATTAATCACGTTAAAATGCATATAAATTACAAATGAAAAATTATAAAATAAATCTTTATTAATAATTTAGATAAATCATTTACATAATTATAAGTGTATTTATTTTTGGAATTCATCGCCATGCACAGTAGATAAGTAGCATCCCAAGAATTCTCAACTAGGGTTTTTTTAAAATTCTTTCTTTCTTTTTCTTTCTTTTCTTTTTTGATAAAAAACATGCTAAAATTAGTTAACATTAGTTATATTTGTTATATAATTATTTATTTGTATATACTTACCAAATTATTATGTGACTAATGATTAAGAATATCTATATATTATATATATATATATATAATAATTACTTTATATCTTTACCCCCAATTTTGTATATATATAACTATATATATATATAATATATTTATATATATATATATATAACTATATTATATATATATATTAATATAGGCAACTATGGTATACTTGGTACAAGGCAAAAAAGTTGTGCTTGGTGTGTGGATGTGTCACATCCCCGCTCCACTCTTCCAATATGGGACACATTACATCATGGTAGTGAGTGAGATAGAGAATGTGACACATCACTACCAAGCACAAAATTTGCTTGCTTCGGTACCAAGTCATACCCATTTTTCTCCATATATAAATAATATAATTATAATAAATATATATATATATATATATATATATAATATTTTATATATATATATATAACTTATATATATATTATTATATATATACTATATAATATAATAGTAATATATATATATATATAATATATATTATGTAAATTAATTGTATATATTTATAAGTTATAACTTGAGAGAGAGAGAGAATCGCATAAGTAGTCATTGCTCGTTGGATCAATGGAAAGAAGTAGTCGGTTGTAATATACTATACTTATATACTAAGAGAGAGAGCACACACACAAACACACACACACACACACACACACATATTATACATATATAAGAGAGAGTATACTTATATAAGAGGAGTATACATATATAAGAGAAGTATACTTATATATACACATATACTAAAGAGAGAGTATATATAATTATATATATATATATATATATAATATATATATATATATATATATATACATATATATATATATACATATATATAATACATATATATATAATATATTATATATATATATATATATATATATATATATATATATATATATATATATATATATATATATATATATATATATAATATATACACACATATATTATACATATATATAGAGTGTATAATTATATATACTTATATAAGAGAGAGTATACATATATAAGAGAGAGTATACTTATATATACATATATACTAGAGAGAGAGAGAGTATATACATACATACATACATACTACATTATACATATATAAGAGAGAGTATTCTTATATTATATTTTATATAGAGAAAGTATACTTATATATACTTATACATATATATATCTTAATATAAGAGAGAGTATACTTATATATACTTATATACTAAGAGAGAGTATATATATACACACATATGACATATTGTACAATATATAGAAATATTATATATACATATATTATAATATATAAATATATATTATACATATATAAAAATATATTATATATAGATATTATACATATTATATATATTATATATACATATATTATACATATACTAATACATATAAAAAATATAAAAAAATCACTATTCCGGGCCGGGTCGGGCACCAAAGAGCGGCCCGGCCCGGCCGCGGAGCCGACTTGCCCGGGTTCCCGGCCGTGGCGGCCGGCCCGGCCCGAGCCCACGCCGGCCGGGCCCCGCGGCCGCGGCCCGGCCGAGCTACATACAACACCTCTAAGGCCTCCATCAACTCCTTGGTGGTGGTCGCATGTGAAATATTATAAGTCACATGCTGTTGAAGGTTAAGCCTGATGGTGGCAAGTACTTTACAATCAAGCACCTTCCACTTATCGTCACCCATCTTCTTAGGTTTCCCCACCTCTCCTTTGAGGGGTAGTAAGAGATCTTTCTGGTACAAATAGTCTTCTATCTGTATCTTCTAATACCTAAAATTTTGGCTGTCAAACTTCTCAATCTGAAGCCTGTTATCTTCAACCGTAGATCCCATGTCAAAAGATTCTTTCTTTCCTGAACCGTATACTCTGATACCACTTGTTAGGGTACACGTCAACAACGCCTCAAACGGAGACACAAAACACACACAAACGATCTTAGAATCATAGAATAAAACCAGCAAACACGAATTCAATCACAGTACTCACAAATATAACGTGATTCACTCTCACAGAGCTACTCCACGGTGTAACGATGATGCCCAATTTCTTTATATTCCTTTCGAGGTTACAAATGAAAAAGATAAAAGAGAACACTCTCTCTTGATGAAGATACTCTCTAAGAATTCTCATAAACTCTCTTAAGATCTCTTAATGATATTACTTATATCTGTATCTTTCTATTTCTCTCTCTGCTACTGAGATACCTTACAAATCAAACCTAGGGGGGTATTTATAAGTTTTTTCATGGGGGTAGGTGAACACTGTTGCACTAGGGGGGTGTAGGTGAACATTGTTAACTCTTTAATGAGAAGGCTATCCACTCCTTTAACATAGTTGAGTCTCTAAACTTGATTAACTTACCTCTTTATGGGAACCTCACTTCATCTAATCATAAAGTTGATGCAATCATTACTAGATTAGATAGATTTCTCATCTCTAGAGACTGGAGTTCCAAATTCCTCTCAAGCCTTCAGTTCTCTTTTCCTTCACGCTGCTCCGATCATTACCCTATTATCCTTGATAGTAGAGGGATTATCATATCAAGATAAACATTGAACGTTTCATTGGCAAATTAAAGTTTATTAGAAGGAAATGGCTGAAGAGAAATATTGTGAGTTCCCTTGTAACAAAGAAACCTTCTATCCTTGGAAGCATTGACGCTCTTGATAAGATAGAGGAGGCAAGATCCAAAATCTCTAAGGAGTTATGTCTAAGAAATGATTTTTAAAATCTAAATATGCATCAATTTTCAGAGAAGAAGAGATTTTATTAGCTAGAGTGATCAAGAATTCAGTGGCTTAAAAAATGGATACTAATATTGCCTTTTTTCACAAGTCTGTTTCTCATCGTACATAGAAGGAAAAATTATCAAAAGTTTTGTGAAGTTTTAAAGGTTATTTTATTCTCTTTGGTCACCTTTATAATGACCCTATGCATGAATTCATCATGGCCACCGCTACTCTGTTCCCAAAAGCGCAGGATACTTAATTCTTCTATTAGAGACTACATGCCTAGTAATCTTTTGAACTGTATTTTTTAAAAATCTTTACTAAGTTCTAGCAAACAGACTATCCTCTTTCCTCTCCATGCTAGTTGATAAATCTCAATCAGCTTTTCAAAGCAACAAATCAATTCTTGATTTTATCTTGGTAGCTCAAGAGGTACTACGTAGATGCTTAAAAAATAGAACATAAATGATTATTTATTTTGGCAGCTGAAATGTTAAGCACCATGCCATCTAAGAATATGGTTGATGACCATCCAGTTTGCCGATGATATTCTTATTTTCGTAAGAGATATATTCGTGCTAAAGGCCATCCTATATATCTTTGAGAATGTCTCTGATTTGAATATAAACTATACAAAAACATCTTCAATATTTTTTTTTTGGAAAGCTGAGGAACAGAGGTTAACTATAGCTGTTGCATTTAATTATAGTAAGGCATTGGCAGAGCCAAGATTTTTTTTAGCAAGGTGGGATCAAACCAGAAGAGGAAAAAAGGTAAAACGTGAACCAAGATAGATTTGATTGACAATGCGGCTGAACGCAGAGCCAACGTAGGTGCTTAAATGTAGAGGGCACGTAGACAGATGATATTTGATTAGATTTTTGTGAATAAGGGTTGAGAGAATGCTCGCGAAAAAACCAAAATGTCTCTCGATCTGATCATAATATGTTCATGACTTGCAAATGAAACAGAGGAGTCTTGAGATTTGAGTGATCTAATTTACCCCTTGATTTTATTATTATTATTATTTTCTTGGGTAATTTGTATATGTGCCCCTTAAGTCATGCAAATTTCCAAATCCATCCCTCAAATATGTTGGAATATTCAAGCCGCGGAAGATAAAACTTAAATAATCAAGAAATCCCAAATCTATCAAGCAATCAAGACAAATAGCAAACAATAATATTTAATGTGGTTCCACGCGATCAAGATGATCCGTGTACGTCCACAGGGAGAAGGAGGAATATCTTATTTCTTGTGAGAAGAGATTACAAGAGGTTGAAACTACACACCCCTAACAATAGTGGAATATAGATCTCTTTTTTCTTGTTGTTTAAATCCTCATTAGATTTCCTAATTCACTTAATTCCTTCAATCTAATCCTAATTAGGATAGTATAACTAATCCTAATTAGAGTCCAAACTCAATCCTGCTTCTCAACTGATTTGAGTCATCACGAACTCAACAATCTCCACCTTGACTCACATCACGTTGAATCAATCCTTGGCGAAGATTTTCCAAAATCAACCCCCACTTTATAGAACTCCCTCCCAAGAGTATTTCTCCAAAGTTACTTCTGAATAATATGGATGAAGTCCAGAGATGCTTTGAACTTCTCTACTGGAATGATCATTATCATCATATCCGCTGGATTCTTCTTTGTACTGATCTTCACCAATTCGATAACTTTTTCCCTGTCAATCCACTCTCGGATCTCGTGATACCTGATGTCAATGTGCTTCGTCCACTTGTGATACCTTTGATCCTTCGCAAGATGAATCACGCTCTGACTGTCACAATGAATAGGTACCGAATCCTGCATGATGTCAAACATCCTGACCAAAACCCGTAACCACAGAGCTGTTGGCCTTCTTGTTTTGATGATGATTTACAAACAATTTATTACTAATGTTGTTTGTCTAGTGTTTGTACATTCCTATGTATTGTAGACAAACAACGTAGTTGGAGGTTGGATGGATTAAGCCTACACGATCATGTCAAGAGGAGGTTGGCGGAATTGTGGAGTGAAGCATCGTACTATTCAAAGTTCAAGATCCAAGTTCAAGCTTCATCCGCGAGATTACCAAGTCAAGCTTATTGAAGATCAAGATCATTGCTTGGGTAATTTAGTTTAGGAATTTATATTATGTGTGTTAGTACTTTAAGCTCAATCATATACACACATACACGTTTTGGTTTTTGTATATATATACATATATGTTTTGGTTTGATAGTTTTCTATTTTTACTATGAAACAATTGAATATAATTAGAAAATATATTTTTGTTTCATACTTATATGCATATATATGATTTCATCAATATCAATTTTAGTTAGTTCAATGAAATCATATTTTAGTGCATTATATGTGTATTTTGATAAAATACTACATTCATTGTTTATAGACTTCATAACAATAGTTTACATCCTTCTTCAAGTCTATAAAATCATTTTGTAAAGTTTCAAAAGTTGATTTATGTCAAAACATCAAAATTCAAGTATCTCATATTTTCATGTTTTTGAACTATTTTGCAAAATGACGATTTTTCACAAATGGGAAATGTAATTTGGAAAATTCTTTTTGTAACATGTTTGTTTTCATGTTTATATACACTTCCCAAAGTTTCATTATTTTTGGACTTCATTTGTTATTTTTAACAATTTTCCAAAAGTTAAAAATCTGTTTAAAACTGTTTTTCAGTAGTATCAGTATTCGGTCGACCGCACCGGTCGACTGATCATTTGTTCATTTCTCACCATGCGACAGAGAGTTGGTCGGTCGACCGGTCCGGTCGACCGAAAGCTCCATCGGTCGACCGCACCGGTCGACCGACGATGGTCCAGATCGTTTCTTCGGGTTTTTGCTCTCCATCGGTCGACCGACAGAATTTTCGGTCGACCGACGTTAGTCCAGAAAGTTTTCTTCGTGTTTTTGCTCTCATCGGTCGACCGACAAAATTTCCGGTCGACCGACAATAGAGCCGTTGTCTCCTAACGGCTATTTCTGAGCTGATTTGTCAGTGTTTGTTTAAAAAGCTTTTAAGCATTTACAAGAGTTTGGTTTGTGGAGCAAATTTCACAAGAGCAAGTGGAGATCATCCTTGGTGTTTGAGCATTCATTCTTCTCCCTCTCTCTTGTCATCTATAGAGAAGTTTCCTTAAACTCAATTCTAGCATTTTATAAGTTTGTTCTTAATTTCATAAGCTAGATTTCATATTGAGTTTATATTGTTTTATCTCTTTGTTCACACACAACCTATTGAGCTTATTGTATTTACATTCATAGTATAATTTAGGGTTGTGGGTTTGTGACATTGAGAGTGAGCTTAATTGAGTTCTCACCTTGTTTAGAGAACAATCAATTGATTTATATTGTTCTTAATTGTGAGGATTCACTTGTAATACACTTGTACACCGAGAGAAGTGTGTGGTAAGAGATGGGATCGAATCCAAGAGGAGTGGCGTCGGTTGACGTGCCTAGGGAGAGGTTGTAACCGAGCACTTGAGGAGGAGGACACAGGCTAGGACCAACACTTAGTGTGTAAGGTGTGATTGCATAGTGATTGTATTGTGAGGTGTAAACGTTGTTCGGGTGAACGTAGAAAACCCGATTGAGATAGTGGAGATCTCCTCGAGGTGAGGAGCGGAGACGTAGGTTGTGAGGACCGAACTCCGTAATCATATTGTTTGTTTGTGATTGCATTGACGCACTTACTTTTATGTTCATACCTTATATCGCCTTTGTATATTATTTGTTGATTATATTACCCACTATCTAGTTTAGATTGTTTACCCTTGAGTTTATATATCCTTGCACATACATTGCATATATCTCTTTGTTAGGATATATCTTGTTGTTCATATTGCTTATCCTAGCTCATATACATTGTTGTATTTCATACTTGCTAGGATAACTTGTTAATAAGTTTTAATTGGCATAAAATCGGATTAGATTAGCATAAGACCCTAATCACCCCCCTCTAGGGTCTAACAATTGGTATCAGAGATTGATGCTCTTTGATTTAAGGACTAACCGTCTTGAGTTAAAGATCCAAGTTATTGTATTTGTGCTAATCTAGTTATGATTACATTTGTCTTGCTTGCATATATTCACATATATATTATGAATATAAATGTATTTCGTTTAGGCTATGAATCAAATGTTGCTCCTAAATTCATTAATTTCCCCTATGCACAATGGGTTTCTAGATTTAAACTATTTGTTGAATCTAGAAATATTAACTTATGGAAAATTATTGATTGTGCTTATATTGTGCCCACATTAGAGAAATCTAAATAATAAAATGTTTACAATGAACAAGCGTTTGTTAGAATTTTTGCTTAATGCTTTTGACTCATCATTTTCTAACAAATTTGTTCATTTTGATAGTGCTTACAAACTTTGGAAATTTATTGAAGCATATCAAGGGGACTTGGAGGCAATCCGACAAGCTTTGGATGATTATTCTTTAAGTGAGTGTGGAGCATCATCATGCACACGGCCACTAGGCGATAGTCCTAGTGTGGTAAGCGATTCGGAATCCGATAATGATTTATCTATTGATGAACTCGCTTGTGCATATGATAGATTATCTCATGCATATACTAAATTGCAAAATAATTTTATTAATCTTAAAAGCAAGCATGTAGAAAACTTGATATTGTTGTTAAAGAGAATGCTATTTTAAAAGAAAACAATGAGTTATTAAGTTTGGAAAATAATAACATGTCTTCATCTATTGCTAGCTTAACTCATGCTAATAATGATGCCATGATAGAAGTAGAAACTATTAGAAATATGTTTAGTTCGTTTAAAAATGATCATGTTTCATCTACTTCTATTTCCAATGCTTGTATCCCTAAAAATGAGTTGGATCATGTTAAAGAACGCATATCATCTTTAGATTCAACCCTTAAAACATGCATTGTAGATAATAAGAAACTTATGGACTTGGGTGCAAAGTCTCGTACTACAACTTCTAAACCCGTACACTTTGCACACTTGTATAGCAAAACTTATAAATGTTCTATTTGCGGTCGTAAAGGCCATTTAGCTAAGTTTTGTTAAGATGCACATAAATCCTCCAAGACTAATGTTTCTTGTGCATCTCATAAGGCTTCTTCATCACATGCACATGCACATGCACACTCTCATAAAGTTCATCATATGCATGCTCATGTGTATTCATGTGATCTTTGTGGTCGTTTTGGTCATTTGGCCAAATATTGTTTTGATTTAAAAAATAAATCTCATTTGCCAAATATTTCTAGTAGACCACATGTTTATAAATGTAATGTTTGTGGTAAACATGGCCACCTAGGAAAGTTTTGTTTTGATAATGTTTCACATTTGCAAAAAGCTTCCAATAATCTACCCTTATTTGCAAATGTCCCACGTGCACCTTTTAATGGTCAACATAAGCAAATGGTTCCTTTCCATTGTACATATTGCAATCGGAATGGTCATTTGAGTGATTATTGCTATGACCGATCCCGTGCACCACATATGCCCAAGAGGGTTCATAACCCTAGGGAGAAATATTGTGAGTATATGTATATTCTTTCTTGTTTATATGCATGTGAATTATAATTTATATATTCTTCATTTTCTTTCATGCATATATCCTTTTTTGTAAATTGTTTGTCATCATCAAAAATGGGGAGATTGTTGGCCTTCTTGTTTTGATGATGATTTACAAATAATTTATTACTAATGTTGTTTGTCTAGTGTTTGTACATTCCTATGTATTATAGACAAACAACGTAGTTGGAGGTTGGATGGATTAAGCCTACACGATCATATCAAGAGGAGGTTGGCGGAATTGTGGAGTGAAGCATCGTACTATTCAAAGTTCAAGATCCAAGTTCAAGCTTCATCCGCGAGATTACCAAGTCAAGCTTATTGAAGATCAAGATCATTGCTTGGGTAATTTAGTTTAGGTTTTATATTATGTGTGTTAAGTACTCTAAGCTCAATTATCTATACACACACATTTATTGGTTTCTTCGTATATATATATATAGTTTTACTATGAAACAATTGAATATAATTAGAAAATATATTTTTGTTTCATACTTATATGCATATATATGATTTCATCAATATCAATTTTAGTTAGTTCAATGAAATCATGTTTTAGTGCATTATATGTGTATTTTGATAAAATACTACATTCATTGTTTATAGACTTCATAACAATAGTTTACATCCTTCTTCAAGTCTATAAAATCATTTTGTAAAGTTTCAAAAGCTGGTTTATGTCAAAACATCAAAATTCAAGTATCTCATATTTTCATGTTTTTGAACTATTTTGCAAAATGACGATTTTTCACAAATGGGAAATGTAATTTGGAAAATTCTTTTTGTAACATGTTTTTTTTCATGTTTATATACACTTCCCAAAGTTTCATTATTTTTGGACTTCATTTGTTATTTTTAATAATTTTCCAAAAGTCAAAAATCTGTTTAAAACTGTTTTTCAGTAGTATCAGTATTCGGTCGACCGCACCGGTCGACTGATCATTTGTTCATTTCTCACCATGCGACAGAGAGTTGGTCGGTCGACCGGTCCGGTCGACCGAAAGCTCCATCGGTCGACCGCACCGGTCGACCGACGAAGTCTCTGCTTGTTTTTTGTTTTTCAGACCTGCTCGCGGTAGACCGGATTTTTCGTCGGTCGACCGAATTCTTTTTTCGGTCGACCGAACGATCTGTCGGTCGACCGCCAATAGATCCGTTAGACACTAACGGCTATTTTTCTAAGCTGTCTGCTGGGGACTTTTCTGTCATTTGTTTTGGGGTTTTTTTGACTGAGTTTTTTAGAGGGTATAAATACCCCATTGCTGATCATTTTGTTTGATATATATGAAAAGAAGTTTTTAAGAGAGTTTTAAAAACAAGTTTAAAGAGTTTTGTTTAAGGGTTTAGTGTATGTTTAAAAAGCTTTTAAGCATTTACAAGAGTTTGAGTTTGTGAATTCAATTTCACAAGAGCAAGTGGAGATCATCCTTGGTGTTTGAGCATTCATTCTTCTCCCTCTCTCTTGTCATCTATAGAGAAGTTTCCTTAAACTCAATTCTAGCATTTTATAAGTTTGTTCTTAATTTCATAAGCTAGATTTCATATTGAGTTTATATTGTTTTATCTCTTTGTTCACACACAACCTATTGAGCTTAATGTATTTACATTCATAGTATAATTTAGGGTTGTGGGTTTGTGACATTGAGAGTGAGCTTAATTGAGTTCTCACCTTGTTAGAGAGAACAATCATTTGTCATATTGTGCCTAATTGTGAGGATTCACTTGTAATACACTTGTACACCGAGAGAAGTGTGTGGTGAGAGACGGGGTCGAATCCAAGAGGAGTGGCGTCGGTTGACGTGCCTAGGGAGAGGTTGTAACCGAGCACTTGAGGAGGAGGACACGGGCTAGGACCAACACTTAGTGTGTGAGGTGTGATTACATAGTGATTGTATTGTGAGGTGTAAACGTTGTTCGGGTGAACGTAGAAAACCCGGTTGTGATAGTGGAGATCTCCTCGAGGTGAGGAGCGGAGACGTAGGTCGTGGGGACCGAACTCCGTAATCATATTGCTTGTTTGTGATTGCATTGGCGCACTTACTTTTATGTTCATATCTTATATCGCCTTTGTATATTGCTTGTTGATTATATTGCCCACTATCTAGTTTAGATTGTTTACCCTTGAGTTTATATATCCTTGCACATACATTGCCTATATCTCTTTGTTAGGATATATCTTGTTGTTCATATTGCTTATCCTAGCTCATATACATTGTTGTATTTCATACTTGCTAGGATAACTTGTTAATAAGTTTTAATTGGCATAAAATCGGATTAGATTAGCATAAGACCCTAATCACCCCCCCCCCTCTAGGGTCTAACAAGAGCTTCCTTCGATACTTCAACTGCAGCTATGTACTCCGCCTCAGTCGTCGAAAGAGCCATAGTTTCCTATAACTCAGCCTTCCAACTAATGACACAGTTAGAAACTATGAATACATACCCCGTCGTTGACCTTCGCTGATCAAGGTCGCATGTATAATCTTGATACGAGTTGCCGTGCGAGCACCTTTGATCGCGGAATTATCAAAGGTGGGTTGAGAAGAGGATAACAGAAACACAAGCACAATTCAGTATATGGCGGGAAAATACATTCTCTAGATTATGAGTATGAAAAGATTACAATCCCTCTCTCACAATCTCACTAGAATCGAGAACAACCTCTCAATCCTCTCTAAACCCTAATACAATGATTAGAATCTCTTTCTGATCTAAGATCTCATAGATCATCACAACCTAAACCCTAATCCTTTTGATCAGGATCTCTCTTAGACCTAAAACTCTTTAGGACTACATCTGGTCTCTCCCCTACTGTTTAGAACCCTAAACAGTCCCTATTTATAGGGTTTATAACGTGGTGGTAATCTAGTAAATAACCAAAACCAAATCAAACTAGAATTCCTTCAAAACAGAAACCAAGTCTGCCCAGGAAACCTCGATGAGTTGACTCATGACTACATATGGGTCGACTCATGACTAATGAGTCGACTCGTAAACTGATGAGTCGACCGAGCAGAAGCTTTTGACAGAACGGCTAGGTTTCGTGAGTCGACTCATGACAGACATGAGTCGACTCAACCTGATGAGTCGACTCATGTACATGTATGAGTCGACTCACAAGCTAAAATCTAGATTCTTCGAATCTGCTGCTCGTCGTCTCGTTCTATGCTTCTACCTGTGCTCCGCCGTATCGCTTCACACTACTATTCTCAAGATATCATGAGAATCACCTATCCTCAAGCTCCCATGAGGATCACTAAGCTCCCGAAGCAGAGAAGAAGATACACACGTATCATGGCTCCCCTCTTTAAGAACTTGAAGTCCATTTCAAGTTTAGAACTTCTGCTGAGGGAACTCTCGGGCCCCTCCATCTTTGTGGCCTTCAATCATCTTCTTCTTCCTTAATCTCTGAACTCCTTCCAAAGAAAAGGATCTCGCTAAGCTTCTTGTATTGCGATCGAGTAAGGACCATACACAGGATGCCCCTTCACCGGATCTGATGCTCTGATACCAACTTGATACGAGTTGCCGTGCGAGCACCTTTGATCGCGGAATTATCAAAGGTGGGTTAAGAAGAGGATGACAGAAACACAAGCACAATTCACTATATGGCGAAGGAAAATACCTTCTCTAGATTATGAGTATGAAAAGATTATAATCCCTCTCTCACAATCTCACTAGAATCGAGAACAACCTCTCAATCCTCTCTAAACCCTAATATAATGATTAGAATCTCTCTCTGATCTAAGATCTCATAGATCATCACAACCTAAACCCTAATCCTTTTGATCAGGATCTCTCTTAGACCTAAAACTCTTTAGGACTATATCTGGTCTCTCTCCTACTGTTTAGAACCCTAAACAGTCCCTATTTATAGGGTTTACAATGTGGTGGCAATCTGGTAAATAACCAAAACCAAACCAAACTAGAATTCCTTCAAAACAGAAACCAAGTCTGCCCAGGAAACCTCGATGAGTCGACTCATGACTGCATATGGGTCGACTCATGACTGATGAATCGACTCATGACTGATGAGTCGACTCATAAACTGATGAGTCGACCGAGCAGAAGCTTTTGACAGAACGGCTGGGTTTCGTGAGTCGACTCATGACAGGCATGAGTCAACTCAACCTGATGAGTCGACTCATGTACATGTATGAGTCGACTCATGAGCTGAAATCTGGATTTTTCGAATCTGCTGCTCGCCGTCTCGTTCCATGCTTCCACCTGTGCTGCGCTGTGTCTCTTCACACCACTATTCTCAAGATATCATGAGAATCACCTATCCTCAAGCTCCCATGAGGATCACTAAGCTCCCGAAGCAGAAAAGAAGATACACACGTATCAAATCTGCATCGACGTATCCCTGTAGTTTCTTGGACCCCTTATCCTCCAAAGGCTGAAACAATAGGCCCACCTTTGCAATCCCTTGTAGATAACGCAGAATCCACTTCACCACCTCCCAATGCTGATTTTCTGGATTTGACATGAATCGACTTACTGAACTTACTGCATAGGCTAAGTCAGACTTAGTGCAAACCATAACATACATTAGCGATCTTACCGTACTCTCATATGGTATCCTGGATATTTTTTCATGCTCCTCAACTGTTTGTGGACACTGCTCTAAGGATAAATTGAAGTGACCGTCTAAAGAAATAGAAACCGATCGTTCTTCATCCATGCTGAACCTTTTCAACACCTTGAGAATATAATTCTTTTGGGGTAGCCAAAGTTTGCCAAAAACCCTATCTCGTGAGATCTCCATACCTAAGATCTTCCCGACTGCTCCCATATCCTTCATGTCAAACTCCATCTTCAGCAACTGCTTGACTTCCTCGATTTGTGCTCTTTCCTTTACAGCTATCAGTATATCATCCACATATAACAGCAAATATGTTGGATGCTCAGTCTGCCTGTAATAGACACAATCATCATACTCACATCGATTGAAGCCGACATTGATCATGAATGAGTCAAAGCGCTTGTACCACTGCCTCGGAGATTGTTTAAGCCTATATAGAGACCTCTTAAGAAGACAAACCATGTCCTCTTCACCTTCATGGAGATATCCCTTGGGCTGCTTCATGTAAATTTGCTCCTCCAATTCTCCATGTAGAAATGTTGTTTTAACGTCCATCTGCTCCAACTCTAAATCATACTGTGCAACAATAGCCAACAACAAACAAATGGATGTATGTTTGACTACTGGAGAAAAAATCTCATTGTAGTCCATTCATTCCTTCTAAGCATATCCCTTGGCAACTGTTTGGTAGGAAAATTGGAAGAATAATTGCGAGAAATGTATTTGATTTTATTCTCTCTAACTGATTTAGATAAAGAATGGTTTATAATTCTCTCAATATAATTTCTCTCTAACTAACTTAGAAAAAGAAATTATAATCTTCTTATATTGGAATCCTGATTTACAAAAGAGAAGAAGATCGACGGAGACCCTCCATTTTGTTTAAAACTGGGTTCTTCACGGTAGTGATGAGTTGCCTCCCTCGATGTCCATATCGAGTTTGCTTCTCGTTGACGATCCAACCACATCGCTTTGTAGAACGTGGTTGATTCCTCTTGATTGACATTGAGGAGAACTTGCGTGGTAAGTTTGAAACTCTTGATAAGTTGATAACTCAGAGTGAGTGTAAACTCTTGATAAAGAGTTGATTTGAACTAAAAATTGGTTAATAAGCCATGGATGAAAGCTCCAAGAACTCTCTGTTGTAGAGGATGCTCTTGGTCCAAGAATGTCGACTTCTCCTTTCTGTAGTTTTTGATCTCCAAAATTCTAGATCGAAGATTCCCGAACTCATCTGAGTTTTTTGCTATTTATAGGGGTTTTTAGGGGTGTAACCGTCCCCTAAAATCTCTCCTTAATAGGGTGTAACCAACCCCATTTTGTGGAAAATAGTTTTAAAACCGTTCAAGGGTTTAAGGGGTGTAATATTCCCCTAAAATCTCTCCATATTGGGGTGTAACCAACCCCATTAAGTAGAGATATGATTTTAAAATCGTTCAGGTTCTGCTTGAACCAGTCAAACGCAGAAAACGCAGGTTCGGCCCCTGTGTTTTGATGTTGTAACGTGTTTTGATGTTGTAATGCAGGGATGACCTCTGTGTTTTGATGCTATAACACAGGGATTACCTTTGTGTTTTTATGCTGCAACGCAGGGAGGACCTCTGCGTTTTGATGTTGTAAAGCAGGGATGACCTCTGCGTTTTGATGTTATAACATAAGGATGACCTCTGCGTTTTTATATTGCAACATAGGGAGGATCTCTGTGTTTTGATGTTGTAATGCAGGGATGACCTCTGCATTTTGATGTTATAATGCAGGGATGACCTCTGCGTTTTGATGTGAAGAGACCATCAATTTATGGTCTCTTTTGCTAGAGCGTTGCAAAGATCGTCATCTTATAATCTTCGTCTTGGCTCCTAGAAAATATAAGAATCATTAGATTGTATCTTCCGATGTTGATTATAAAAGCTGTTGAATTAGAGCTTTGATCGGTTGTTGTGAAGGTCGTCGGATTGTAACCTTCATCGATCTACGTAAAAGTTTTCTAATTATAGCATTCTAGAAGTCGTCAATTTGTAACTTCCATCATTAGTTTTTGATGGGGATCAGCTATCTGTAGTAATTTTTAGACAGCCTACAACAACCAACCTTGCCTTGAATTGCTCACCATCTTTCTTCTGAAAGATTCACTTGCAACCAATCGCCTTTGAGCCTCTTAGAAGATTAACTAGAACCCAAGTCTGATTCTTCTCCAAAGACTCCATCTCCAGTTCCATGGCTATAATCCACTTGTCATGATCATCTGCTTCAACGGACTCTCTGTAGCTACATGGGTCTCTAGCTTTTGTGAATAAAGCAAAATATACGTGAACATCATCTTCCCAACCATATCTGGTAGGTGGCACCACTGTACGGCTCGAATGTCTCAACGCTATTGGCTGATCTTCCTGTGTAGTAGCTCTATCTCCATTGCTGGTTAGAGTCTCATCGGTAGACCCACTAGGGCTTGTAAGGCTTTTCGAAAACTCCACCTCCTATACCCAAGAATCCGTAGAAGCATCTGGAGCTCCACCTTGCGCCTTGTCTTCTGTCTTCAAATCTTCCCGCATGATAGCGTCTTCATCAAAGACCACATCTCTACTAGTAAATGCACTGTGAGTCTCAGGATCCCATAACTAGTACCCTTTGACTCCAGAAGTGAATCCTATGAAGATACACTGTTTCGACTTGGACTCCAGCTTGTTTCTCTTCTGACTGTCTACAAGACTATATGCTGGACAACCAAATATGCGTAAACTTAAGTAGCCCACTGATTCTCCTTGCCATATCTCCTTTGGGATCTGAAGATCAACGACTGTAGATGGTGACCTGCTAATCAAATAACACGCATGATTTACCTCTTCCGCCCAAAAACCTTCGGACATGTCTACTTGTAGCAAGAGACTGCGAGCTCTTTTCATCAGTGTCTGATTCATGCGTTCAGCTACTTCGTTTTGTTCTGGCCGTCCTGACACACTTAACTAATGTTGGATGCCTTCATTAGTCAAGTACTCTTTGAATTCTCCGGATGTATACTCACCCCCATTATCTAACCTCAAGACTTTTAATTTCATCCCCTTCTGATTTTCTACCAACACCTTCCACTCCTTGAACTTCTGAAAAACCTCAGACTTCTGCCTCAAGAAATAGACCCAAAGCTTCCTGGATAAATCATCAATGAAGGTAACATAATACCTCACACCCCTAATGGATACCTTCGGTGAGGGCCCCTACACATCAGTGTGTAAAAGATCTAGCAACCCCTTGGACTTATGCCGCGAAGTAGAGAAAGATACTCTATGTTGCTTCCCCATAATATAATACTTACAAAAGTCAAGTTTGTATTGAATTATTCCTGAAAGCACGCCCTTGCCGTGGAGTACTTGTAGACTCCTTTCACTCATGTGTCCTAGACGCATATGCTAAAGTCTCAATCGATCAGTCTTCTCTATTGCGGCTGAAACCTCGCCCTCAATGACACTGCCTACCAGTCTGTACAAGTTACTCGTGTGCTCTCTTTTCAGAACAACAGCAGCACCCTTGAAGACTGTGATAGCTCCACCTTCATCACTGAACTTGCACCCTTGAGCCTCAAGAGATCCCAGCAAAAGAAGATTTTTCTTTAAGCCCGGAACATACCGAACATTAGAGAGAGTCCTTTCCTGTCCATCGTGCATCTTCATCCTGACGTTCCCAATGCTAACAATCTGACACACTGCATCATTCCCCGTGAGAATTGATCCTCCAGAAATAGGCTTGTAAGCGCTGAACTACTCCTTCCTTAGGCACATATGCTATGTGCATACTGAATCAAGTAACCAATCATTTGTATACTTGCCCGTACCTAACTCCGTAGTCAGTACGTCACAGAGATCTTCTACGACACCAGCATGGTTATCCTTACGCTTAGTGCTATCAGTCCCACCATCCTATTTCTTCAAGTACTCCTTGTACAACTTGCAATCTTTCTTGAAGTGACCTGGTCGTTTGCACCAAACCAGATGACAGAACTAGAATTTCCTTGAGCCTTGACCGACTCCTTGCCCTTCGACTTCCCTTTCTTTACATTGGCCACTAGACCTGAAGATTCCTTCTTGGTGTGTGTCTTCCTGATGAGTTTATTATTCTGAAGCACCAAGATGACATCCTCCAACTCCAAAGTCTCATTCTCATACATGATGGTAGTCGCCAAGTGATTGTAACTTAGTGGCAGCAACAAAAAAGCTTAGTCTTCTTCTTTTAGCTTCACCTCAAGAGCCAACAAATCGCCAATAATCCTATTAAAGATGTTCAAGTGTTGCAGAATAGGTGTACCTTCCTTCATGCGAAGTTCATAGAGCTACTTCTTCTTGAAGAGTTTATTTGACAAACTCTTCATTATATACAAGCTTTCCAACTTACACCACATAGCCGTAGTCGTGCTCTCGTTCATAACATTGTAGAGCACCTCATCTGACAAGCACATGATAATCATAGCCTTTGCGCTGACATCCATGTCTTTCCACTCATCTTTATCCAAATTGGATGACTTCTTCTCAAAACCGTCTAGGGATCGGTGGACCCCTTACTTCATGAGTAACGCCGTGAAACGCATCTTCCACAAGAGAAAATTCAACTTTCTATCAAATTTCTCCACCTCGAACTTGGTCGATGTCGTCTTGGTCGTCATAGTAGCTCTGATACCAATTGTTAGAATATTCTAGCCGCAGAAGATAAAAGTTAAATAATCAAGAAATCTCAAATCTACCAAGCAATCAAGATAAATAAAAAAACAACAAGATTTAACGTGATTCCACGTGATCAAGATAATCAGTGTATGTCCACGGGGAGAAGGGGGAAGATCTTATTTCTTTTGAGAAAAGATTACAAGATATTGAAACTACACACCCTAACAATGGTGAAATATAGATCTTTTTTTAACCCATGGATTGATACTATATATATATATATATATATATATATTATATAATTATAATATATATATATATATATATATATATATATATATATATAGAGAGAGAGAGAGAGAGAGAGAGAGAGAGAGATTGTATTTTGCTCCATCCTATTCAGAACTCTACTTGAATCCTAATTGGATTTCCTAATAATTAATTTCTTCATCCAATGCCTAATAGGATAGTATAACTAATCCTAATTAGAGTCTAAACTAATGCATGGCTTCTCCATAATTTGAGTTCATCACGAACTAACAAAATATCAGTATATTGCAAACCATTACAAATCATCAAACTTTGGGGGGGGGGGAGGAGGAGACTGCCAATAAGAAAAATGCACATGACTTGAATACATCGAATTGTGCTCTGTTATCAAAGTAGCGGAAAGCAATTAAAAGGGAATCTTTCTCTGGATCTAGCCTAAATTCCCTCAATCATAGCAGGAAAGCGTCAATTCAATGTTCTTCTTTCACTAGTTCATCTCATTCTAACTTCTCCAATAACATCTCTCTGGCAAAGGAGCATATGCTTTGCTGCATTAATTAGAGGTTAGGAGATGATTCTTCAATCAGATTTTGGGAGGATAAATGGACTAATACGAATTCCTTGGCAAGTTTATTTCCTCAAATGTAGTAGTGCAAAGTCAGGGATTCTTTTCAAAGGGAGAGTGGGGTCTGGTACCCTCTCTTAAGAAGATCTCACTGTAATAACGTCAGAAGTGACTAGCAAAAATTGATGATACTGCTGTTATCTTTTGCATCCAATTATTCTGCTTAACTCTCCAACTTGGTGTCTCATACAATCAGGAGAATTTCTTACAATAAATTCCTTATATATAAATTCTCTATGATTAGAGGATTTCTTCCAATCATCTTAGGTTCATATAGAACCCCATTATCCCAAGCGAAGGTTCGTATTTTCATATGGCTTCTCTCTTCTAATAAACTGTTGAGCGCTACGGAAGTCAAACAACCAAACCAACGTGCTACGAGAAATCAAATCAAACGAACGTCGAGAGAAGGCCAAACGAATTAAATTAATGCCACAAACACAAACAACCAATTTTAACGTGGTTCGATAAGTTGCCTACGTCCACGGGGCAAGAAGGGGATATGGTTTTTTACTAATAGAGAAGAAGAGTACAAACTGAGATTACAAATCACTCAAACTTACCAATTAATCTCACCAACAAATCTCTAATTCTCTCCAAATAAAACCTGAACCAATAGCTCAAAAAATATCTCTTTTCTGTGCTCCAAATATCCCTAATTTTCTTCTTAATTCTCTCTTCCAATTGTTCCATAAATATAGAAATCCTAAAATCATAAACATACTAGGAATTATAAAACAAAAAATAAAATAGATTAGGAATCCTAATAACATGTTACCAAAACAGATTTGGAATCATGTTACCAAAACAGATTAGGAATCCCAATAACCTGTTACCAAAAGAAATTAGGAAACATATTAGGAACCTGCTATCCAATAATTCTCCACCTCGGTGAAGTTTTTCCAAAACTGAGCAACACTAATACCAATCAAACGTCTCACTTGTTGCGTCCGGTATGAAGTGAAACAAATCCACGACAATGGACTCAATCCACGATAATTCGAGAACCCAAATGAGAATGCGAACAAACTCCAAATATCGGTATCAACTCACCAGACCGGCTGCATCATAAATGACTGCCTACGTATCCTCTTACCCAAGGAATCAACCCAAACGTGCAATCGGATCAAATCTTACATCCTCGATGTGATCAAATACTGTGAAACCAAATATCCGACGCAACCCAAAATTTGAAGCAGCTTCACCAGATCCAAAATATCCACACGCACCAGTCGGCAACCTATGACCAAGATGACCCAAATATATCAAAGCTCCAAAACCAAAACCATTGCTCGATAACCAATGCTGATCCCCCTCCAGTAAGGAACGACCCATCAAAACTGTCATCTCATCTCGTCACCCCAATGTCTCCACATCAATGAAGTATCTCAAACTGCCATGAGCTCGGCAAAAATGCAAGAAAGAACCCCTACCAAAGCTAGAACGACGGGTTATCTTTCTTCCAATACACTTCTTCCAATTGTTGTTGACTTCTAGGACTTCACACCAACGGGACCTAGTTGTAATCCGCTAATGTCTAGAACAATCCCCAACTATGGAAACCAAATACCGATTACCTCCCAATGATGCCTCCTTGGAAGGCCCCCAAATACCTAACTGAGCACCACCTAAAAGACCCCTCGATCGATGAATAGAAGTGCCAAACTCCACCTCAGTCTTCTTGCTCATACCAATATGCTCAAAGGACTTCAATCTGCAGGTCAAAGCACTCCTTAACAAACCATGCACGGGATAACTAATCAAATAACCTAGTCTCAACAAATGCCACAGTCTAGCCTAATCCAAAGAAGTCATCAGCTCTCTATCAAACACCGTGCTCCTAATCAAATAATACAAATTATTCCTCCTGACGTCCTTCATCACAATCATGGACCCCAATGTGACCTTCAAACATGAATCAACCAAGGTCACCCTATAACCTACTGCCTCCAAAACTCCAAGTGAAATGATGTTCTTCTTCAACTGAGGAACAAACCTCACTCCAACCAACTCTTGAATCACTCCATCACTTATCCTAATCCGAACGGTAGCGATACCACCAATAGGACATTTATGATCATTATCCATGAGCATGACCTCCTCTCTTTCCAACTCCTGAAAGCTGGAGAACTAATCCTTCCTAGGGCAAATATGGTAAGAAGCACCCGAATCCAACATCCACTCTGTAGATTCGGTAACACAAACTGACGGTAGTTCAGATAACGAGTAGCCCGAAGAATCTAAATCTGAATTATTGCCACTAGCCTTGACAACATTCACCTCTGAAGCTTGAATAGTTTTTTTCTTATTCTTCCCGACTCGATCAACCAACTTTGGGCATTCGGCTTTCCAATGTCCATCCTCTTTACAAAAGACACACTGTGATAATCACATTTTATTACAATTTTATACCCTCATTATCTATTTTATATGAATAAATATACCACTAATAATTGTTTTTATCTTTTAATTGCAGATTAATGAAGAATAAATCTCAACTTCCCATCTCTCAACCAAAAACCAATTGATTAAATGAAAAAATGATTCAAGAAGCCAAAGTGAAATTTTCGACTTTTTGAAGGCCCAAAGCAAAAAGATTACACCAAGGGAAATGGAGACCGGCTGCTGGAGGTTCATTTTGAAAAGCAAAAGGATCTGTGGACTTGATTGCTTAATTTTCGGTTTTTGAAAATGAATTGGATGTTGATTTACACCGGATGCTGACTTTGGTTGCTGCTTGAAGACCGGACTGAAGAAGAATTGATTGGGCCGAAAATGAACTCTCCAATGGGCCAAGGACCTGCTGCAATAAATGGATTTCATGACTTGCTCAAATAAAAGCATTGGATTTTATGCAATAGGAACCGGACCTTGCTGCTGTGATTTAATTTTGAAAATCAACTTCATGGACCGATTGGACTTTGGACTTGGATGATATTCATTTTCTTTTAAAAATCATTGTGTGCAAGGGCCCTGCTGCAGTGGACCGAAAATGGGCTGAAGAGAATTGATTTTGAAAATCAAATGGAGACTTGATTGCTTGCTGCTCATTTCAGTTTTGGAAATGAAATGGGAAAATCAAAGGAGCTCTCATGGACCTGCTACAGTGGACCAAACTTGGACTTGGGCTGCAAGGCCGGATTTGTTTTGGATTTGAAAATCAATGTGGAATGCCATTGGACCGGATGCTTTGGACTGGTATTGGGCTGCAGAGTTGGACTTCCATTTTCCGAAAATCAAATGCCATTGTGTTGCTGCACCTTTGATTTTCATTAGACTTAGATTTTAACATCTATGGGCCGAAATTCGAGAGTTGGATTTTAATTCCGAAAATCAAATGCCATGGACTTGGGCTGCAAACTTTGATTTGAAAATCATTGTGTGGGCATTTTGCATTGGACTAGGCTTTTGCAATTGGATTTTGAATTTCTTTTGAAAATCAAATAAATCAAAGGTGGAGATTGTTGCTTGGGGCTCAAGACAAATCCAATGGCTCATATTCATTGAAGATTACTATAAATAGGGGTAGAGAGTGAGGGGTTAGGGGTGTGAAAATTTTTATAACTCCTTATGGAAAGGAGGGCTACTCTTAATTGAGAAGGCCTTCCAAAATTGTAACTTTAGTTGCAATTAATAATAAATAATTTTTTCCTCTTTAAATTTGTTCTTTCTCCTCTTGTTGAATGATGAGGATGGAGATGAAGAGCAATTTGAAGGTTTGCATTTCTTTTCTCTTTTATTTCTTTTTAGTAATTTCTTTATTATTGCTTATTAGTTAGATTTAAATTCATGCTTGTAGTATAGATTTACTTTCTTGTCTTTTTTATTTTCTTTTTGCACTTTAATTTGTAGAGTAGATTTATTTTTCTTGCATTTAATTTCTGCAATTTATTTTGTAGTTTAGATTTTTATTTTCTTTGTAATTAGATTTATTTCTTGTTCATAGTTTAGATTTTTCTTTTCTTTTTAATTTTGTAATTAGTCTTCTTTTTCTTGTTTTTATTTCTTAAGATGTGAATTTAATTCTTGTAGGAATCTTAGAATTGTATGAAACTAGTCTAATTTCTTTTATATTGTATGAATTATTCTTCTTAAATACTATAACTTGACACGGTTGTGCACTTGCAATTTTTTTTGGTACATGTTTATGCCGCATCACACTGATTCCTACGAACTCTAAGATTTGCCCTTCTAGACTGCGACCTCCTACCACGGTTTGGACTCTTTATTCTTGCAACCAATGCTCCCACTACCGGCTCAACTGAAATCTCATTATCCTTCTTTCGAAGCTGATAATTCACAAGTGCAGCGGTGACCTCACTATAAGAAAGAGATGTCTTCCCATTAATAAGAGTAAGAATGAAGGTCTCATATTCCTCGTCAGGTAAGGAACTCAACAACAACAACGCATTGTCCTCATCTTCAATCATCACATCTACATTCGCCAAATCCGTAAGAAGCTTCGTGTAGTGGTTCATGTGATCACCAATGGAGGTCCCCTTCTTCAATTGGAAGCGATAAAACCTCCTCTTCAATACTTGCCCTCTAGGATCTTTCAAATCTTCTTAGCCGAATTCTCATTGATCACATCATATTTTAAATCTTGAGTCAAACAAGATCTAATCACACCACACACCGTTCTATTCATCTTTTTCCAAACCTTCTCCTCAATGTCGTCCGATTTCCCGTCCAACTCCAAAGTATCTTCCAAATTTTACGCATTGAGCACATCCAAGACTTCACATATCCAAAAACCAAAATTGTTTGTGTCATTAAACTTCTCCACATCTATCTTCATAGAGTGGATATTCAAACTTTGGACGGTCTTCACGCCGGAAGTACCCTCCACAACTCCTTCTTTCCCGACCATTTTTCTTAAAGCATCAAAACAAATACGGAACAAATGAAGAATAGATCCAAAACTGAAAAAGATAGAGTCTTTACCAAAAAGATCCTATATTTATCACCAAACGAAGCCCTAAGCAAGCTTCCAAAACGACCTACTCCTCCAAATAGCCCAAGCGTAGCTCGAGCTCTAATACCACTTGTTGAGCGCTATGGAAGCCAAACAACCAAACCAATATGCTACGAGAAATCAAATCAAACGAACGTCGAGAGAAGGCCAAACGAACCAAATCAATGCCACAAATACAAACAACCAATTTTAATGTGGTTCGGCAAGTTGCCTACGTCCACGGGGCAAGAAGGGGATAGGGTTTTTCACTAATAGAGAAAAAGAGTACAAACTGAGATTACAAATCACTCAAACTCACCAATTAATCTCACCAACAAATCTCTAATTCTCTCCAAACGAAACCCTAACCAATAGCTCAGAAAATACCCCTTTTATGTGTTCTAAATATCCCCAATTTTCTTCTCAATTCTCTCTTCCAATTGTTCCATATATATAGAAATCCTAAAATCATAAACATATTAGGAATTCTAAAACAAAAAACAAAACAGATTAGGAATCCTAATAACCTGTTATCAAAACAGATTTGGAATCGAATCCTAATAACCTGTTATCAAAACAGATTTGGAATCATGTTACCAAAACATATTAGGAATCCCAATAATCTGTTACCAAAAATAAATTAGGAAATATATTAGGAATCTGCTATCCAACATAAACTCTATACAAAAGTGCATCTACATAGAAGGGGATGACCTGGAGATACGACCTGTTCTTTGTTCAATCATGATCATCTTGCTATTGAGCGCGTTTTCAATTTGAGAATATGGGATCACTTTAATTTATATCTGAATGGCAATAGCTAGCCAAATCCAGAGGAAACTTTTTAATGCCAAGGAGAACCAAACTTTTTAATGTCACTTTAATTTATATGCGTAGAAGAACACACAATTCCGAGTTATCGAGTTATGGAAGTATCAGAAGATCAGATGAAACTATAAGAGATGCTGAGATGTTGAATGATGATCATGAAGAATGAAGCCTTTAGCTTGATCAATCTTTTGCTGTTTTTCTGTTTTTATTTTTATTTTTTGAGGAGTTCTTTGTTCAGACTGCTCGCTTAAGCAGATGAACTTGTGATCGTTTTTGGAAATACACAAGAAGAAACACATAATTCAGAGATAATTACTGCACTAAAAAATATACTGCACTTGCATATAATACAAGAAGTTTATCCAAGGATTTTCTACTATACCGATGATTCAGTGAATATAAAAGGCAAATAGAAGCTCAAAACAAACGCCAAAAACCATTAAAGTTCAAGTACTTCAATTCTTAGTTGAAATATTACAGCAAGAAACACATGCGCATAGACATATGCTGCAATTGCATAGAATACTAGAAGTTTATGCCAAAGGCAAATCAAAGCTAACCCTGTCGAAACTTAAGCCTTAGTAAAGTTCAAGTACTCCTACGTCGAAAATATTACAGCAAGAAGAAAGACATGAGAATAGTAGACATACTTGCATATAATCCTAGGTTCCTACCTTGGATTTCCTACTGATCATTTCCTAATCTTTAATCAGTCTCTCGTGCTGCAGCACGGCAGATGCTAACCATCATAATGACGTCGCCCGAGTTTTGAAGACACTGGAAGAGGCAGGCATCCCCAAGTTGTAAGCTGTTGTCGACAACGAAGGACTCCCAGCAGAACCTCGCCATAGTGCTGTAAACGTAAAATTGGGAACGCCACTTCTTTCTTTGGTTAGGAAGTTGGAGGTAAATGGTGCAGTGTTTGGAAGGAAGGTGTGCTCTCTGGAATTTTATGGGGACATACTACAAAGAAAAAGGAGAAACAAGTGAAAGAAGCAATTGAAGTAATAGAGAACACTAACACCTATTATGTGTATTTATTTCCTTTAACTAAAGAAGCATTTACATAATTTATCAGGAAAAACAATGGCTAAATTTCAGAAAAACCCCTTAAATTTGCATGCTTATCAAATAAGCCCCTTGACTTTCAAAATCTCATAAAACCCCCCCTTAAGTTTAGTGCTTATTAGAAAACCCCCTTGAATTTCAACTTTTTTCAGAAAATCTCCTAAAGGCATGAACAACAATTCTCAGTGGCAAATACATCCTCTTGTGTAATTCTACACATGCATCCATGTGAAAATTGCATTTAACACTAATGGGAGGCTTTTATGATGAAATCTTATTCAAGGGGCATTTCGAATAACCCCAAAACTTAATGGGTGTCTCTTACATTTTGAAAGTTATGGGGGGTTATCTGATAAAGCTAAAGGGCGGTTTCTCAAATTTAGTAAAAAGTAACATACCATTTGCCATTGTAGAAAATACATTCAAAAAGAAAAAAAATCCATGATAAAGTGGAAATATAAACTATAAACATAGAAAACAGGCAAATGGAATGTACCATAAAACAAGCATTGTAGACACTGCCATATGGCAAAATTGAGATGAAACATGGATTTCTTGGTTTAACTGAGTGAACCAACAGCAATGCCAATTCTTCCTCTTCACGAGTTAAACTTCTCCTTTTCGATATATAAAAATTTGGACTTATAAGTTCCTCAAGGTTGTGCGCGTCAACAAATTCTTGCTTAATGTTGTGACCCATTCCTTCAGCATCGACATCCAGACCTAGATCATATGAGAGTTAAATAACATTAGAGATTGTTAATAATAAAAGTAAATAAAGAACAGAATATGTCAAAACTTCTAAGCCATCAACTGAAACAAAAATACTTTTATCCCTCAGTTTCTTTATTTTACAAATACCCTGTATTGGCAAGCAAAGTGGCTCACTGAGGTTGCAGTTCTTTTTCTTTGCATAACCATTCAGTTCACTGGTACCATAAATTGCTCTCTTACAATTCGACTTTACCCTTTGATACTTAGATGCTGGGTTTTCTTTTTCTCTAGAAATTTTTCGAGTAGTTGAAGAGTTACGCATAAACACTTTCCCATGAGATTTTGCATTCAAAACTTCCACAGAATCCTCACTTTTTTCTTCTTCACAATCACTTTCCATAAACAAATGGAAAGCTTCTTTCTTGCAATGATCTTTGCCAAAGATCGAAACATCGAAGGATTGATTTCCATCATACTTGAAAATCAAAAGGTCTCCGTCAGTTATATGGAGAGCTTCGACGAATTCCTTCCATCCAGATTGCAACAGTATTCCTTCATTGGTTTGTTTCAAACCAATGGGCCAAATGTTATCATCAGGGTCCTTGAGATCAACAGTTTCAGGAGTTTCTCCTCTAAAGTAATATGTGCATTTCTTTGGTATTTTCTGCAAATAGAAGCAATGGCATGATTCAATCAAACATAGCTAAATGTTGAGCATGAAACAATCCTTCTTTCAAAAGATAAATAAATGAGCTTACAAACATGATGATAGTTCATAGTAGCACTGCATAACTGGAGCAGATTGGGTAAGTATTGTTTCATGTTTCATTTAAAAGAGAATATCAAACACAATAATGTCAATCTTTTTAAATAATAATTAATGGTTTCAGGAGTTTCTCATCTAAAGTAATATGTGAATTTCTTTTGTATTCTCTGCAAATAGAAGCAATGATCGGTTTCAATCAAACAGAGCTAACTGTTGGCTTACAAAGTAATCCTTCTCTTCGAAGGGTAACCTACATAAGCACACTCAGACACACAAATATAGATGATGACCGTTCATAATAGCACTACATAACAGAAGTAGATTGGGTAAAATCTATTTCTTGTTGCATTTAAAAGGGAGTATCTGTTATTTTTTTTACTTTGAATTCAAAACTCACCAACCCTATTACTGTTTCACCAATCCAAAATACTGTTCCACCAACACTTTTAAAGGCTATAAATAGAGGAGAGTAGTGAAGGGTTAGAACATCGAACAGAGATCCAGAACAGAGAGAAAAAAAAAAGAGAGAGTTGAAGAGATTCACCAACCCAAAATACTGTTCCACCAACCCTTTTAAAGGCTATAAATAGAGGAGAGTGGTGAATGGTTAGAACATCGAACAGAGATCCAGAACAGAGAGAAAAAAAAGAGAGAGTTGAAGAGAAAAAGAAAAAAAGTGTTTTCTTTGAGTGCTCTCTTCTTTGTGTGAGTTTGGTGAGATATTAGAGTGATCTCCCTTTGTAATCTTCTCTTTTGTGATTAATGAAGTTCTATGTTGTTCTCGCCCATGGATGTAGGTCATATTAACCGAACCACGTTAAATCTTTTTGTGCTGTTCTTTTTGTCTTCCCTGTATTTATTTAGTATTGTTATTATCTACTTTTGTATAGACATCTTATGTGTCTGTGAAGCCCCCCGCTGTAATAAACTAGTATCAGAGTTTGGCTTAGGGCACCGAAGCTGTTCACGAGTACGGTTACTATTCACAAGTACGGTTATTGTTCACAACTACAGTTACTGTTCTAGTGGACTTCAAGATGTCTTCTGTAAAAATACAAAGTGAAGAAATTTGATGAGAGAAATTCGTTGGGTTGGCAACCCCGACTATTCTATCCCTTAGCCATTTTCCCACTTCGTTAACTCGGGGGGTGTAAACTCTCTGCTAGATGGTCGAGGTTGGGAGCCCGGAGCATTTCGAATTAGGCAGTTCGAAATGGTCGGGGTTCCCAATCCCAACCAATTTAAACATGCGCTTAATTAGTCGGTGTTTCGAACCCCGACTAATTTAGCT
>NC_033796.1:62625979-62638479 GCF_001876935.1 Asparagus officinalis
TCAAGATTTAAAATATGATGTGATCAATGAGACTAGATCTTGTTTGACTCAAGATTTAAAATATGATGTGATCAATGAGACTTCGGCTAAGAAGATTTAGGAGGTCCTAGAGGGCAAGTATTTAACCAAGTGTGTAGAGAACCGCTTGCATTTGAAGAGGAGGCTTTATCGCTTCTAATTGAAAAAGGGGAGCTCCATTGGTGATCACATGAACCACTACACGAAGCTTCTTGTGGATTTGGCGAATGTAGATGTGATGATTGAAGATGAGGACAAGGCGTTGTTGTTGTTGAGTTCCTTGCCTGACGAGGAATATGAGACCTTCATTCTTACTCTTATTAATGGGAAGGCATCTCTTTCTTATAGCAAGGTCACCGTTGTACTTGTGAATTATCAGCTTTGAAAGAAGGATAAGGAGACTTCAGTTAAGCCGGTAGCGGGAGCATTGGTCGCAAGGGCAAAGAGTCCAAACCGTGGTAGGAGGTCGCAGTCTAGAGGGGCACATCTTGGAGTTCGTAGGAATCAGTGTACCTTTTGTAAAGAAGATGGATATTGGAAAGCCGAATGCCCAAAGTTGGTTGATCGAGCCGGAAAGAATAATGGGAAAGCTATTCAAGCTTCAGAGGTAAATGTTGTCAAGGCTAGTAGTAATAATTCAAATTCGGATTCTTCAGGCTACCTGTTATCTACACTACCATCAGTTTGTGTTGCCGACTCTACAGAGTAGATGTTGGATTCTGGTGCTTTTTACCATATTTACCCTATGAAGGATTGGTTCTCCAGCTTTCAGGAGTTGGAAAGAGGGGAGATCATGCTCATGAGTAGTGATCATGAATGTCCTATTGGTGGTATCGGTACCGTTCGGATTAGGATGAGTGACAAAGTGAATCGGGAGTTGGTTGGAGTGAGGTTCGTTCCTCAGTTAAAGAAGAACATCATTTTACTTGGAGTTTTAGAGGCAACAGGCTATAAGGTGACCTTAGTCGATTCACGTTTTAAGGTCACATTGGGGTCCATGATTGTGATGAAGGGCGTTAGGAGGAATAATTTGTATTATTTGATTGAGAGCACGGTGTTTGATAGAGAGCTGACGACTTCTTTGGTTTTGGCTAGACTGTGGCATTTGTTGAGGCTGGGTTATTTGATTGGTTATGTCGTGCATGGTTTGTTGAGAAGTGCTTTGACCTGCAGATTAAAGTCCTTTGAGCACATTGGTATGAGCAAGAAGACCGAGGTGGAGTTGACACTTCTATCCATCGATCGAGGGGTCTTTTAGGTGGTGTTCAGTCAGGCATTTGGGGGCTTTCTAAGGGGGCATCATTAGGAGGTAATTGGTATTTGGTTTCCGTAGTTGTGGATTGTTGTAGGCATTGGTGGGTTGCAACCAGACCCCATTGGTGTGAAGTCCTAGAAGTCAATAACAATTGGAAGAAGTGTATTGGCAGAAAGGTAACCCGTCATTCTAGCTTTGGTAGGGGTTCTTTCTTGCATTTGTGCCTATCTCATGGCAGTTTGAGACACTTCATTAATATGGAGACATTAGGGTGACGAGATGAGATGACAGTTTTGATGGGTCGTTCCTTACTGGAGGGGGATCGTCATTGGTTGTCGAGCATTGATTTTGGTTTTGGAGCTTCGACATATTTGGATCATCTTGGTCATAGATTGTCGACTTCTGCGTGTCGAGATTTTGGATCTGGTGGAGCTGCTTCAGATTTTGGGTTGCATCGGATATTTAGTTACTCAGCATTTGGTCACATCGAGGATGTGAGATTTGATTCGATTGCATGTTTGGGATTCATAGGTTCGTTTGATTATCAGTTAGGAGCTTCTGATTTTGTTCTGAGCAGGTGTGTCACATTTGACTCTCGGCAAGTGGAGAGTGTTGATCAGATCATTGGGATATCACAGCGAGTGGAGGGTGATGCTACTTCACATTGGATGGGAGATTACTCAACATACTCCAGATCATACTACATCGTTTGGGATCTAGCTGAGGTGACACAGTGTGGAGATCATTTGGATTTGGATACAGATGATGAGTTGGTTTTTGATTCGAGTGCAGCTGGTGGACATGTTTTGGATACGACCATTGGTTCATCTCAGATGAAGGTGTTTGATTTATTTTGATTTGGGGCCATTGAGACTGCTATCAGTTGCAGATCCGTTGGTGATATTGGTGAAGAGTTGTAAACTTTTCTATTTGATTGAGGGTCTTTGGAGGCCGTTTGAGTGAACTACGTGAAGGCTTGATTCCTTGGGAAAGAGGATACGTAGGCAGTCATTTATGATGCAGTCGGTTTGATGAGTTGATACCGACATTTAGAGTTTGTTCGTATTCTCGTTTGAGTTCTCGACTTGTTGTGGATTGAGTCCGTTATCGTGCATTTGTTCCACTTCGTACTGGACGCAACAAGTGAGATGTTTGGTTGGTATTGGTGTCGGCTCAGTTTGGAAAAACTTCGCCGATGTGGAGAATTGTTGGATAGTAGGTTACTAATATGTTTACTAATTTGTTTTGGTAATAGGTTATTGGGATTCTTAATCTGTTTTGGTAACATGATTCTAAATCTGTTTTGGTAACGGGTTATTAGGATTTCTAATCTGTTTTGTTTTTTATTTTAGAATTCCTAATATGTTTATGATTTTAGGATTTCTATATATATGGAACAATTGGAAGAGAGAATTGAGAAGAAAATTAGGGATATTTGGAACACAGAAAAGATGTATTTTCTGAGCTATTGGTTATGGTTTTATTTGGAGAGAATTAGAGATTTGTTGGTGAGATTAATTGGTGAGTTTGAGTGATTTGTAATCTCAGTTTGTACTCTTCTTCTCTATTAGTGAAAAACCCTATCCCCTTTTTACCCCGTGGACGTAGGCAACTTATCGAACCGCGTTAAAATTAGTTGTTTGTGTTTGCGGTATTGATTTGGTTCGTTTGGCCTTCTCTCGACGTTCGTTGGATTTGATTTCTCGTAACACGTTGGTTTGGTTGTTTGGCTTCCGCAGCGCTCAACAAAACATACATATTGTAACACCAAGAAGAAATCTAAAAGCTTATAGTTATTGTTTGGCGGTTTATAATCTACTCGAAATATGTTATGAAACACGTGAAAATGAATTATAATGCAAAAAACTGAATTATATTCCAATTGATCAAGTTGTTAAATGTGCTCTAATTGTATTTGTTGTAAATTTTGCCATCTTTCTTCACAGTTGAACTGAATGAAAACAACGTTGAGATTTTAACAAGGGAAGGAAATATTTTTGTTCTGAGGGAGTGGGTTTTAATGGTCATATCATTTGAAATTTGAGCTTATGTTTGGTTGGCAAATAAGTCAAAGCAAATAATTATAGGAAACTTATTTCCTATGATTATTTCTTTTCCCTAGTTTAGTTCACACTTTGAAATGAAGAAATGAGGTGATATGACACATTCTTATTGGGTGATGTGACGTAAAGTTTAGGAAACTCATTTCATGAATTTTGTTGAGAAAATAGGTAGAAATCATCAAAATTCATTTCCTCCCCTTGTTTTCTTTTTCTTTGATTTTCAAGAAACCAACCAAAATAGGCGGATATGAGCTGAGATGATCTGTAGCTAGATAAAGAAATTAGTAAGTAAAAAGGGTTTTTCAACGTCAGTTACCCACATCTGTCCTATTTTGAAGCTAATACTTCATATCTTCATATTTTTAAATTAATCTTTTAAATCTTTTAGCACATATGGTCACCGACACTAAATAGGATCAGGATTAGTCCTGACTCAAGTCGTTCCTAAGCCAGTTCTAAATTAAACCGGGAGGACGCTGGTCCAAAGAAAAACTGATTTTATAACCTTTTATTGGCCTAAACAAAATTGGACCATGGTAGAAGTCTAAGTTTTGTCGAATAAGAAATAGCCCGAATCTGGGTCAGGTTCATTACTAACCAAAATTCAAGAGATTGCCTGAAGTGTTTCGAAGTAAGTCCCAACTTCTCCATGTTTCGAAAGTGGTCTTCTAAATTCATTAAGGCCCCGTTTGGTTCCCTTTTTTGGATGGGTAAAAGGGGAGAAAGCTGCTAAAAATGGCAGCTTTTGACAGCTTTCCCCTAAAATCACCTTTTATAGAGGTGATTTTGGGGGAAAGCTGCCAAAAAGCTGTCATTTTTGACAGCTTTCCCCCTTTTACTCATCCAAAAAACAGATCCAAACATCCCCTAACTGTTTTGAAATTAGTCTCCTAAAATTTGCTGACTAGAGAGACTAATTTCAAGACGCTCGAAGTACGAAAGTTGTAGGTGAGGGGCTAATATTGAGAATACCCCAATTTATATACTTGCCCAAAATTTCCCCCCATCAACAGCCCATTAGCCCATGCCTCAAAAGAACAAAATTTCAAAACAGCCCCAAATTTTTTTTTCAAAATCGACCCATTTTTTTATTTACCAAAATCGACCCGATTTTTACCACGTGGGCTTAATGACGTTCCTAAACAGTCGGGGTTGGCAACCCCGACTGTTTAGAAGGGTGTTAAATCCTAATTAATATCGTTAAACCTAAAATTTGCATGTCCTAAACAGTCGGGGTTGCCAACCCCGACTGTTTAGGAACGTCATTAAGCCCACGTGGCAAAAACCGGGTCGATTTTGGTAAATAAAAAAAAACCGGGTCGATTTTGAAAAATAAAAATCTCTTTGGGGCTGTTTTGAAAATTTGTTCTGCCTCAAAACCCTCGTTAAACCCTCTATCAATCTGCTAAAAACTCGCTCCCCTCTTCAACCTCATCGGAGGGTGGGGAAAAAATGCTCGCGACCCCCAAAACCCTACCTCCTCCTCCGCCGCCTCATCCACGCGCGCCCCTCAAAGCCTAAATCCCCTCCTCCTCCACTCCGCCGCCGTCACCTCCGCGCCCCCTCAGAAGCCTGTCCCCTTCACCGTCCACGGGTGACGTGGCAGGACCCTACAGCTGGATGTCGAACTCTCCGACCAATCTCGATGCGCCACAATGGACATCTACATGGAGCAAGAGGAGAAGTACACCGAGGCCGTCATGGCTCCGCTCGCCGCCGACCGGCTCCAGCGAAAGCTCCAGATCGAGATGCGACGAGGATGGCGGGAGATTCTTGCACGACGCCGGTGAGGTGGGGCCCGTGGCTGTATTATAGGAGGTGGAGGAGGGGAAGCAGTACCCTGTGCTTTGCCGGAGGTCGGCGAAGCTGAATGAGGAGTTTGTTTCGTATAGTGAGGCGTCGCCGGGTTTGATTTTACGGGCGGGAAGAGGATTGAGCAGAAGATTGTGGATTATAATGTGGAGGCAGAGAGGTTTGGAGGTAAAAGATGCAATCTTCGTGATATTTTTAGGGTTATTTGCATTTTAACACATCAAAGTTTTAGTTTTTATTTTTATTTTTATAACTTTGATATCCTGAAGTTCTATTTGGACAATGCGATAACTCAAAGTTTGCAAATTGACGTTAAGTTGACAATTTGATACCCAGAGCCCTAACTTTTTTTTCTCACTTTCCCCGAACTCAAAGAACTGAAATTTGATAAGACAATTGTTTTTCATTCATTTTTCTATGATGATATTCTCTAACAAAACTATCGCTTTACTTTTTTTTCCACTTTGGGGTATTAAATTGTCAAAACGGAAATTCTGCTATTAAAAATTAGAATAGGGAGAAACTTTCAGTCAAGTGCCAATGACCTTATTTTTAGGGTAATTACAGAAAATTTGCCTAAGGTGTGAATGATTGACAGAAAAATCTCTTAACATTTAAAGTGATAATTTACCCCCTTTCGATTTCTAGTTAAATAATAAACAAAATTTGGATGTAATTATCAGTTTCCGAAATAATAATCTTATATATGTTTATGTCACAGTGCATACAGTTGTTGTGGCCAATGATGTTATCTTCTGCATCAAAAGTTAGTTTTATAGAAATTGCAAAAGAGGCGTTCAAAATGTCATATTTAGAAATTTAGGGCGGAATTTTTTGTCCATAATGTGAACACTTAGAAAGATTTCTGTTAGTTACCCTCTTTTTACCTAATTGTTGGATATAATATAATAAATTTACCAAGTGAAGAATGATTGCGACCTTGAGCTTGAAAATTTGTGCTATGAAGGATCATGAACTTAGAGATGTAAACTCAATCACTTGTGATAAGTGTATTGTTTCACCTATAATTTGTATTTTGTACTTTAAATATAGCAGAAATGCTGTACATATCTGTTGAGATATAATTGGATTTATGTAAATTGGTAGTTTGCTCAATAGCATATTATTAGACTTGTAGAATTTCTCATCTTAAGTTCATATACTGACTGAATTAATTCTTCTTCGTACCTCCTAGAGGATGCCTGTATTCCTTGTCTTTCATGACCTCGGCATTTGATTGCTTATCCTTCTTGGTGTTTTGCCATGTTTTAACTTATGAACACATCCTTTGTGTAACAAAGAGACTCGTGGACAATATTATATTTTTAAGCTAGTCACTTCAAGTGTATCTAAAGAATTTTTGTGCTGAATTCCAGTGAATGTCATATGATCGTGAGCCTATTGGTGGTAGTGATCTTCACTTTAGATCTAGCAAGAAAACTTGCTATTTCTGTTCAAATGGATTTATGAAATTTCTAATTCACACTCTTAGACTAGGTCTGTAGACTGACTTTTAAATTGATGTTCACAAAGGTGACCTTAGAATAAGCTGGTTACTTTGATTAGTTCAAAGATACCTCTAACAGGATGCTTTATTCTTAGCCTTTACAGCATCATCATTTGTAATAATCCTTGCTGTTTTTACGGTGAATACATCTTGTACCCTTCAGTAGCTGTCTCAGAAAATTCTGCTGCACTGCATAACATACATACTTTCTCCATGTTATACAGGAACATTGTATCAGTATTGCGTGCTCCCATTAGCACATGTTCATGTTGTCTGTCCAATTTACAGGATACTCCTATGAAGAACTATCTGAGATATCTCCGGACCATCGTTTTCTTGCATATACTATGTATGATAAAGATAAAGACTGCTTCACACTATCTGTAAGGGACTTAAGTACCGGTTCACTATGTGACAAACCCCATGCTGATCGGGTTTCAAATTTGTCATGGGCAATGAATGGAAAGGCATTGCTATATACAGTCACAAACAAGGATAAGAGGCCATTTCGGTGAGTATATTGAAATTCCTGCATTTAGATTCCTTTTATTTTCCGTAATGATGTAATTAAATATTTCCTCTGCTTAGGATATTTTGTAGCATACTTGGATCCAGTAAGGATGATGTGTTGATTCTCGAAGAATCCGATGAGAATGTGTATCTTAACATTAGAAATACCAAGGATTTTCAGTTTGTTACTGTAAATATCTTTTCAAATACTTACTCGAAGGTATTGCTAAATTTCACATTTGCCATATTGGTTTCATTTTATATATCATCATTTCAGTTGGAACTTTCTTTGGTAGGTGTACTTGATAAACGCAGCTGATCCCCTGTCTCCAATGAAGTTAGTGTGGGAATGTGAACCTCATGTTCATTGTATTATTGAGCATCATCGAGGATATTTATATATGTTTACTGATGCTCCTAGGGGAGGTGTACCTGCTAATTCACACTATCTCCTTCGATGTTCTATTGAAGATTCCAATTTGAGAACCTGGGAGGTTAGTATGATGCATGAACAAATTTATCTTACGGCAATGCACATGGATTATATGCCCATGTACTTTGGTCAGTGGAGTATGTGTTACTATATATTTGTTTTCCCCCATCTCTTCCGGTTGAGTGATAAGAACTCATTCCTATTAAGCCGTAAAAATTAGATTGAATGAGTGTAACATGCTTATCTTTTTACAAATGTGAGAAAATCCGAAATATTGGTACAAAAATTGAAAGGTTGAGTTTTCAGTGCTATATAACTATTTGAGCAAGTTGTAGTTTTAACTTTCTATTTATTGGTTATGTGGCATGGTTTTAGCTTAATTACAGGCAAGACGTGTTTGCTGTGGCGCCCCTGAGAAGGATCCATGTAAATGTTAACAATGTCAACCGTGGCTTGGCAATCAAACATGAAAGCCAACCTTCTGATGGGAAACTATTCCCAACATTTACAGGCTGGTGGTAGGTAGAGAAACATTACCTTACTGGTTATGCAACAGAGGGGTAATTGATACACTTCTCTTACAATAGGAAAGTCTAGATTCTAGAAGAAGGCAAAAAGACAATAAAATTTGTCATTGGAAATTTCATTGCTTGCATGATATCGGTATGACTATTGTTGTTTGGGAGGCACCAACGTGATGGCCTCATTTGCCAGGCACTGCAATTGTGTCCTACATGAGGAGCCATCACGTGGTACTGCAATCCTCTATTTTAAGTCATTCTCATTAATTGATGCTGGACCACGCTGACAAGAGGGACAGGGAGAGATCACTGGAATGACATAGAGTAGTTGTGGGGCTAAACGAATATAGGTATGAGTCAGGGCCTTATGTTTTTTATCCCAACTGTCCTTATCTGACTGAGGAGTTAAGCTTTTATATTAATGTGGTTTCAGATAGCTGTAGATATCATTTAGCATGTTCTGCAAGCTAGTTTCTCATCTGTTGTATATATGATGTCATTTGCAAACCTACAGCTCTTAGTTTTCTAACATCTTTTCTCATACTTTGTAAACCATTCAGAATGTAGTTCTTGAGGAGCCTGGTATTTCAATTGAAGATGTTGACTTCTGTGATACGCATATGGTGCTAGTTCTGAGAGAAGGCAAAAGATTTCAGATTTGCTCAGTGCCTTTGCCCCTAGCAGGGTATGGCAAGGTGAGTTATAGCTTACTATTCTGTTCAGCTGTTATAGAATTTCAGGCTGTGTCAGTAATAGCTTTGACCTGATATTGTGCTATATTTTCTTTATAGCATATTGTTTTGAGGCAGTTTACTGTTTTATCAAGCTTTCTTAAAGATATCTTATAGTTAATTGGAACTTTTAGGTTGGTGTTTTGTTTATTTATGTATCTGATGGTTATCAAAGATTTTTATGTGCATGATACATTTATTAAAGTTGACAGTTGACGTCTTTTCCATTGTTCAAACAATCATGACTTCTTTGATTGCGCTGCACTGTTCTGATTACAGTGAGAGATAGAATGAGTAAATCCAGAGCATTTAAAGAACGAATTGATGGGCGAAGAGAATGATGATTTCAGCTTAATGTTCATTTTATTTTTGGGTTAATTGCGAACACACCCCCTGTAGTTTCAACGAGTTGTACTTACTACCCCTGTAGTATGTATTGTTGCGTTTAACCGCTGCGAACTAAACTTTGTCTAAGTCTGTTAGATGTGGGTTGCATCATTATATAATCCCCAAAATGCGCTTACATGGTTTGAACTTTCGTTTCTAAATTTTTTCATTTGAAAAAAGGGCATAGAATCTCTCTCTCTCTCTCTCTCTCTCTCTCTCTCTCTTTATGTATCTGATGGTTATCAAAGATTTTTATGTGCATGATACATTTATTAAAGTTGACAGTTGACGTCTTTTCCATTGTTCAAACAATCATGACTTCTTTGATTGCGCTGCACTGTTCTGATTACAGTGAGAGATAGAATGAGTAAATCCAGAGCATTTAAAGAACGAATTGATGGGCGAAGAGAATGATGATTTCAGCTTAATGTTCATTTTATTTTTGGGTTAATTGCGAACACACCCCCTGTAGTTTCAACGAGTTGTACTTACTACCCCTGTAGTATGTATTGTTGCGTTTAACCGCTGCGAACTAAACTTTGTCTAAGTCTGTTAGATGTGGGTTGCATCATTATATAATCCCCAAAATGCGCTTACATGGTTTGAACTTTCGTTTCTAAATTTTTTCATTTGAAAAAAGGGCATAGAATCTCTCTCTCTCTCTCTCTCTCTCTCTCTCTCTCTCTCTCTCTCTCTCTCTCTCTCTGCGTGTGTGTGTTCTGCTTTTCACATCAATTCTCTCTCTTTGTTCTGCTCTTCACATCAATTCTCAGTTTCATTCTACTCTTCAAATGGTACAATTCCAATCAATTTGTGAACACAGAACGTTCTCAACTTTCATTTTAATAGCAAAGACACCCCTTGTGATTTCAATTTAAGTGCAAAGACACCCCTGTTTTTTGACTTCAGATGCAAAATAATTCTTCCTCCATATTTACATGTATATACTCCTGCTACAGTCTAAAAAAAAGACAAATTCAATTAAGTGGATTATTGCATTCCACAACAAAACATGATTTCGCATGATGGTTAATAACTAAGATCAATAAATTCACATTCATGATAATAACAAACAATAATCCAACAAATCTTTAAGCACAAAAAACACCCATTCGTAACTGGTCAATAATAATACTAGATTCTTACATATCATATGGTTTCTTACAAAAGATACTACAAAAACTTTGTACAAATTAACTTTCAAAAGCAAGAACCTTGCAAGTCTTATTGCATAGTAGTTGTCCCTTTAGAATGTTCTTTCAGTTTCCCCCTTTCATTCACCACACCTGAAACTGTTCCGCTTCTTGGTGGGATAAAACCGGTACAACCAAGGTCCCTCCCTGAGCCTGACAAGAAACCCACATTTCTTCTAGGTATTGATTTCATTTTTTGCCGGGAGCCTCAGTTGGTTTTCTAACATCGTCGGTTATTTTCCTCTTCTTTGTTGAGGGGTTTACAAGTAACAAATTGTAACAAGTCAGTAGCAATCATAATGATTCAAGTACATTCACGAAGATAGAAGCGTATTTGATCAGATCAAGAGGCATGTTACCATACATTATAACCCTTTCATATAGAGTATTAAACATGCTTATATAAGAAAAAAATATCAAATTAGTGCGTGATAATTATGAGTTACTAATAAAAATAATACCTTTTCTCACTCTAAATTGTTTTGTAGCTAACTTGTTGAGAATGCCACAGTCATCCCACACTAAACCAAGACAGTGATCACCCTCTTTTGTTGTTTTCTCCGCTGGCCTGCATGATCCATGTGTAGAAGCTCCTTCTTCTCCACATTCTTGTTGATCTCCATCTATAGTCTCTATAACTACCATTTTTGCATCCTCTGACATTATGACCAAGTTGTGTCATTTACTACATCTCATCATCTTATATTGCCTTCTAAACCCACCCTTCTTCTCAGTGTCTTTGTCAACCGCTTTTATCCTGTTCTTCTTAGGTCTTCCTAGTTGTTTCCTAAAAGGTGGTGGTAACACTCTGTCCTCTTCAGAAACTTCAAGACATTGGTTTATTCGGGGAACTGGGTATATCAGCCTATCATATGTCTTCTTATATGTTTCTATAGCAAAACATGAGTCAATGTAATTTTCAAAGTGTACTCTTTTCTTTATAATTGTCGCAACAGAGTGAATACAGGGCATTTGAGGGCATTCTACTGATTTGCCATTGTCCACAACTACATAGCCTTGTTTCAAAGTCAACGGACCAAACATCATCATTGTGCTCTACCTCGTATTTCGAATCTCCAACATGATGTACATTACATTGCCTACTCTCATCTCCAACTGTCGGCAACTTATTCATGATTCTCAGACATATTTTTTCCTCCCATTTCACCAAACTCTCTCTTTTGGTTTGAAGCCTTCTCATAACAAGCCTTCTTATTGTGTCGAGCAATGTTATTATAGGCTGGTCACGTGCTTCTAATATCAACTTGTTCCATGACTCACTGGAATTGTTAGTATCCGTATCGCATTTCACATGTGGATGAAATTTCCATCTAGCCCAGTTATCAACATGTTTTGCATCTAGCCATCGATATCTTTCCTTGTGCTCCTTCTCAATTTCTTTCTTTGCTTTGTTGAATTAGACTTCTTTATACGAACATGCCACTTTCCAAATCTTATCTTTTAGTGACTTTCCACATTTAAATTTATCCTTGAAATTGGCATACGTATGGTGCACACAAAAACGAACATCGGCGTGACCATAAACTTTATCAAACACGACCAACAATCCCTACATTTCAGAAAATTATGTACATCAATTAACTTTTAAATTGAATATAATTTTCTGAATATCATATGTATGAGAACAGAACATGTTTGTTTCTGTTCTGAATTGAAACACAACTTGCGGTTTCAGTTCAGAACAGAAACCAAGTTTCAGTTCAGAATGGAAACCAAGTTTCAGTTTAGAACTGAGTTTCAGGTCAGGACTGAAACCTGTTTCAGTTCTGGGTTCAGCTCAAAACTGAAACTAGGTTTCAGTTCTTAACTGAAACCAGGTTTCAATTCATTGGTTCAGTTCAGAAATGAAACCACATTTCAGTTCTGGACAGAATTAGACTGAAACATGGTTTAGGTTCATAGTTTTAGTTCCATAAGATGAAATGGAATGTGTTTCAGATTATGCTCTATTTTAGTAAAAAAAGTAAAAGATAGGTTTGCTAGCTTTCTGTTGATTGGATATGAATGTTAGCCCCCGCTCTTCAACTTGACCTATGGCCTCCATTAAAT
>NC_033796.1:62643479-62666071 GCF_001876935.1 Asparagus officinalis
GATAAGTTTTGAGGTTTTACTGAGGGAGGGCTATTGTAGTAATTTGTCACCACGTGCATGACACATGCAAATCTAAAATTAACAGAGTTGGACGGAGTTAATTCGCAAGGGGTGTAAATGCAACAATACATAATACAGGGGTAGTAAGTGCAACTCGTTGAAACTACAGGGGGTGTGTTCGCAATTAACCCTTTATTTTTTGTCCAACTAATATTTTGTCTGTTGATAGCAGATATATCTTGAATGGTGGGTGTTTGACTTCTTTCCTGATTTCTTTTCTTTGTTATATTGGTAACGGATCTTAACATTTGACTGGTTATACTCGGTCATCATGATAGTTTTGTTTGCTTAGAATTTGCATACTGTTGTAAAAAACAGCATGGAATAAAAGATGTGAAGCTATCGAAAAGACATGAAGTTACTCTTGTAAAAGACAGCATGGAATAAAAGCAGGAACCACCATGTGGGAATGTAGCTGTCCACCATATCTTAGCATCTGAAGTTGTCCTATTGACGGTTAGCTAGCTTTATTCAGCTACATTTGGTGGGCATTTCTTTTGCATAAATTGAAATTATCATGTTTGCTGACCTTTCTAAACTTTTACTGAGTTCTTATATTGGAAATTCTAGAGTTGTAATTATGGATCTACCTAAGTAGTTTCAAGATCTTGTCACTTTTGATAGTTGCCTCTAAAACGATCATCCATTCTCACTTTCAATTGAACTTATTTCTTTCGTTGAATGCATATGGTACTGAACACCAGAGATGGCAAAACCTATTAGTTAAAATTTTGCAAGTTCCTCCAGCCTTCGCACTAGCAACTTTCTTCCTACCACTGTTCTGCCAAAATGCCCTCCCAATCCCACAACGGAGCCAGCCAAAAACCACCAGAAAACTCTTCATTCTTGACGTTAGGACTCGGAGATGGTTTTTTCAATTGAAGTAGCACATGTGAACCTTGGATCTGGAGCTTTGGTTCATCAAACAACATCAGTCCATGATATGTCTAGTTTCGGAGGTTGTCTGATAAAGGTTATGTAAAGGAATAAAAAATTGATGACATTCTGAATTTGTAGTACTGCTTTTCAAAATTTTCACCTTCTAATGTTCAATAGATATTTGCATCAAACATGTCAGAGTAGTTCTCCCTGCAAAAACTGGTATACAGCTGTACAGCTTCATATAATTCATTGATTTAATGTAGTTTTGTGTTGCTTTAGTAATGATATCCTGGGAAAAGTGGCATGGATGATATTCTTAGCATCTAAACTACTGCACTGAAGGACTTATCTAAAAATTAAAGGACTGATGCCTTTTCACAATTAACATACCTTTCTGTACAGCTACAAGTAAAAATGAGTTAAATCATGGTAATTGAGATAACATTGACAATGACGTACATTTATATTATTAATAAATCAGTGTTTTTGTTAGGTTATAAAATTATAACCCTCAACTCTCACAATTGGTATACTGTGAGGGAATTTAAGATGATATCATAGTAGATCAGGTTCGATTCCTATTGCCAATTTTGTTTTGTATTTTTATTGGCACTGTTCAATTAAGGGTTTAATATCAAACACAATTATATTGGTAAAACTATTAACACGGTTGGGAGAAATGATTTTCCAAATAATTGGTTTATAGGTTTTTTCGTAGAAAAGTTCTTAATGAAGTTTCCACCTTTAATTAGGTTATAAAGTATCAAAATCTAGAGAATGTTGAGAAGCATGTTCCTTAATAAGAATTGTGAAGACTGGTTTTAGAAGTTCATTTAATGTTGTTCCGGCCAGCTATATCTTTGAATTATAGTTGGATTGGTTAAAACTTAGAGATTCGTATGTATTATATAGCAATAAAATCTCCATCTGGCAGCTGAGCTGGCATGAGATAGGGGTGCAGGGCAAGGTTTGCATAGAAAGAAATCTGTCAGATAGTACATTTTACATTTCGTCTTCTGCATTTTTAGTGTCCAGCTTTGTAAATTAATATTCCATGGTCATCACTGTTTTCATATTATTTGTGGCTTTATCACATAATTAATTTCCTCTTCATCTTTGGTTTTTTGTTGGCAGGGAGCTAAGCATTTAACTGACTTTCATCCATGCTTTCTACCTCTTCCAAACCATGTCTGTCAGATTTCATCTGGGCCCAATTATGACTACTACTCCTCAGTCATGCGATTTATAATATCATCACCTGTGGTATGCAGATTATTTTCGATGTTTATGGGTTCTTACTTTTGGATGCTTGTAAAAAACAGGCATAACATTTAATTTCTTTTTTTTTCCTTTTACTTGCTAAAACCTAAGGTACTATGCTAACAATATGCCATGTGTTTGCTGGTGCTATGTGAAAGTACAAAACATTATTGAAATCAAATGCTTCATTATCTTCTGCAAGCCACACTTTACCCTAAAACAATGATATATTAAAAATATTTGGTTTGATAAAATTTTTTTTAGTATTAACCTAAAGTCTGCTCTCCATTCATGCATGACAAACAAGATGACATTTTCGTTCAATTAAGAAATGTGATAAATTACAAAATTATATACATTGCGTGAAGCTACTTTTTCTAATTTTGGAATCTGAGAAGAATTATCTTCTCAACTTATGATCGTGACAATTTTTTTAATGTTCTCATGAGAGTGTATGTGTCAAACTTCTACATCAGATATGACCTATGAGTGGGACATGATTTTATCGATCTTACTGAAATTGGTCTCTTTGGTTAGACCTAGTTACATTCAATATTTGCTGCCTAGCATCAAGAAATTATTTTCAATATTTCACAAACATCATGCCTACCAACAGGCAAGACTTGTGCAGTGAGCACAATTCGTTCTATATCCTTTAATTTGCTTTTGTGATATCTCAAAGGCATCTGTTTTGAGTGATATTATATTCTGTTCTACTTTGTTAAAGAGCACTGAGAATTCTAACAGATGCCTGATGCCGTTGTGGATTACAATTTATCAACTGGCAAGTGGCTAATAGTGCAGCAACAAAATGTTCTGCATGAACGAACAAGGACTTTATATGGAACTTCTTCAACTACTATGAAAGACAAATCCCCTTCTCCAAAGAGCTTTGATGCCACACTAGAAGCTGAGAATCCATGTGGTATCTGGAATGAGCTCTCTGAGTTCTATACATGTGATCATTATGATGTCCCTTCGAATGATGAAATCTTGGTCCCCTTGACTGTTGTGTATTCACAGAAACACAAGCAAGAAGGTAATCCAGGGCTACTTCATGGCCATGGTGCCTATGGCGAGCTACTAGACAAACGCTGGCGAAGTGAATTGAAAAGCCTCCTTGATCGGGGTTGGGTAATTGCATACGCTGATGTCAGGTTTGTCGTTTGCATCTTACTTTTAACAACATCTTCCTTTTTGCTCCATGAACATAACCTGTTCAAGAGGGGTCACTCTATTATATTCGTTACTGCGATCTCCATAAATAACATTCTCAATCTTGCAATTGTTTTAGTTCTTCTATAGGCATTTTTATGTTTTCCAATCTTCTACCCTTTAAGAAGAAATCAGATTTGATATTTTGACTGATTATGGCATTTTTCGTATCTGTTTCATGGAGATGCAACTGAGCTGGTTGCTAGCTATCCAACGCCATCTTCCGTTGTCTTTGCTTGTATAGAAAGTGAAAATGTAAAACCTTAAATACAACATTGACGGAGCTGATGGCACATGGGCAAATGTAGTAGTTAATTATGGGGAAAAGTGTGAAATAAGATATATGAATTTGGATTTTTCTCAGCATATGATCTTATAACATCAAATACAATTTTTAAAAAGAGAAAATAACACTTAATATATTTTAAAAGTAGTCAAGTAACTTGTTTCCTTAACAGATAGGTTAATATACGAAGGTTGCAAAATTATACAAGGATTCAACTTGATCGCACAACACAGATTAGTGATATGAGACATTAGCATTAAGAAGTGGAGGAAAGCTAGTAGTAAGAATAGACTAGACACTAAATGGTGGAGCTTGAAGGAAGAAAAACATGGTTCGTTTTAAGGACAGAATGTGCGTATTATGTCCGTGAAAGTGCACTTCTATATATGTCTGTACATGTGCATGCATTGACACATGTTCTTTTTCATAAGGGCTATAACTCTAATTGTCACTAACACATTGGTATTAGACATTGCTGATAAACTGGCTTTTGTTCTAGTACTCTGCCCCATGTGGAAATTAATATGCTATAATGACCCCTGACGCTTGTTTATCCAATTTTAGAGGCGGTGGCGGCGGTGGTAAGAAGTGGCACCAAAATGGCATACGTATGAAGAAGAAAAATTCAATTCAAGATTATATTTCATGTGCTGATTTTCTAATTGAGAAAGGGATTGTTCAAGAAAATAAGCTTGCTGGCTGGGGATACAGTGCTGGGGGCCTTTTAGTTGCTTCTGCCATTAACACTCGTCCAGACTTATTTCATGCTACAGTATTGAAGGTATTCATATGTTTTACCTTTTTTCTCTTATGGTTGCTAGTTTAACCTTCTCCCTTTTTAGTTAATGTTTGTTTGTTCAACAAATTGTTTGGATCTGTTTAGCATTTCCAAGAAGATGTTTAGTTGACAGCCGCTTTGCACATGTGAAAGTCATTTGTTAAATTGCACGTGTCAGCCATTGTTAGCACCTAAAGTGTTGTTTCTCCTTATTTCATATTATATGAGCAAGCACAGCAGATTGTATGATGGTTGCTAGAACTTTGGAGAAAAAAATGGTGCATATTTTCTTGACTTTAGGGTTACAAGTGAAGCTGCACAAATGAAGCTAGCAGATTGTATGATGGTTGGTTACATCTAATGAAGGCCAGCAATGACAGTTATGGAAACTCAGATTTTCTTTGATTGGGTAAATCACGGTTTAAATAGGAAGTCTAGTTGCAAGATGTAAGAAATGATTAGATAATCCTATTTTGGTGTAGCTTTTATTACTTATTAACATGGCATACATGTTCGTTGTGATTATAGTTACAATAATCAAATTGTTTGAGACTTCCCATCAAAATGGCATTGGTTTCAACTCACAAGGCTCCATGAAACACTTTAAATGGTAATTTTTCAGTCAGGTGTCAGCCTGATATGGACCAACTGAATTGGTGTGAAGCTCTTGGTTTATAGGAATTATGGCAGTTTAAAGCAAGAAGTAATAGCTCCAGAAAACGAAATGTTTTAATCATTGAAAGAAATGCTTTCAGTAGAGTGTTATAGAATCATCTAAGCATTTTCCATATCATGAAGTCCATTCTATTACCAAGAGGCTCCAGCGAAGGGTTGTTTGGCAAATTGAAAGTATGAAAATTATTTATTTTTACAAAATAACTGTCACATCCCCATCAGCATGCAACTGAAAGTATAAAAATAAATTATTATTAAAAGCACAAAAGTGAAGATGGCATGGCAAAATAAGATTTTATTAATAAATATAGTTAATTGCTTATTTAATTAGAAGTGGTCCAACATTTTCACTTTCATGTGACTTTTTAGGGAAAGTTAAAATTGCATTAAATCCTATGTGGAAATCTTTTTGCATTTCTTTTTCATAATCACTTGCATACAAACAAACACTTAAAAAGTGTTATAAGTGTCACTTTCTCTCTTCATTTTTCACTTGTATACGAACAAACACCCCCAGTTCACGAAGATCTATAGCTGGCTGTAGCCTGTCAATCAACCGATACTAAGGCTCTGTGCCAAATTTCTAGCGGGTATAAGTAACAAAGGGTTTCATGCCCGAGAAACTTTGATGCTCACTGCTCAGTTGACAGGTAAACCTACTTTTTGTCATGCAGTTTAAGCTCATGGGAGAAGGATATCTTTGTGCATTTAAAATAGAGTTTCAGTGGATAAAGTTGGATATCTTTCACTGCCAGACTGCCAGTATGTATGGGTGGTCCCAATTTATGTCCTCGAGCAGTAGAAAGAAAGAAAACCTATGCCAATACAAGGAATACATACGTGGACACACACACATACAACATGTGTTGTACTTGTTTGTTACTATAGTATTTAACTTTTTTTTTCTTTCTCTAGATGTTAGCTATTTATCATTAATTCAGTGCTCTTTTCCTGTATAGGTTCCCTTTTTAGATGCATGCAACACTCTCCTCTACCCTATTTTACCACTTCTACCAAGTGACTATGAAGAGTTTGGATATCCTGTGGACCTTGAGGAATTCATGGCCATTAGGAACTATTCCCCTTATGATAACATTCAGAAGGATATTGCATACCCAGCTATATTGGTGACATCATCTCTTAATACAAGGTAAATCTTGCCTGAATATAATTTGAAGTTGCTTTGATTCTAGTGCTGAAAGTTTTTAATTGGATAATTTGCTAGCACGTGAACTTCAACTTGTGATAGATTTTTACATGGAATTTTACCATTGCCATGAGGAAGGTTCATGCATATTTACCAATTTCAGGACTAGATTTCTTATGGCAGGTTTAACTTGCTTCAGTATAAGTGATTACTCTTAGGTATGACTAGGTTTAATTTGCTTTTGGATCATAAAGAATTGAGATGTTCTGTTGTTTTTCTCCTACTGAGGTTTTGGTTGGACGCTCAATGAAGCTAGATATTTTTTTAGCTGACTTAGGTGCACTCATCTGCCTTTAATGTCAATTTAGGGTCAATGAAGTACATTTTTCTACACTAACATCATCTCTTACTCCATGTTTCCAACATGTACATTGTAGTCTGCTCATAATGGTAGCTGTTGTCTATGGTTACTGAATATCATATTATTTCTAACTGCTTGAGATTTAGATATAGCTGGCCAGGATTTTGTGCTGTTTTGATCCCATAATAAAAAATCACAAGGAAACGATCAGGACCAAGATTGTGATTAACAGCATGATATTTTTGCAGTTATCATGCCTCTGGGAGGTGATCAACCTCTATTAAGGGTTATTTTGGTGTCTACTTTTGTTTACAGATAAGTCCCTCATCCAAAATATTTTTTCAGAGAACAACTTCTACGTGTAAGAAATTCTTATAGCATGATTAACAGAATTTAACACTCGTTTACATACTAAAACGAGATTGAATAAAATGGTACATACCTTCTTCCTTGTCCACTCCACAACACAAAACCAAGATGATGGATTATTATCACAGGACTTGATTATTGATCATCCATTGTGTGTGGACAAGTGACTCTCTTTATAGAACTCCTACCATCAAGGAGGACTTGATTATTGATCATCCATTGTGTGTGGACAAGTGACTCTCTTTATAGAACTCCTACCATCAAGGAGTTCATAACTACCAAATGTAGTTATGTCGTGGACAAGTGACTCTCTTTATAGAACTCCTACCATCAAGGAGTTCATAACTACCAAATGTAGTTATGTCTTAAAAAAACCACCAAAGTAGTTAATTCTAAAATTCAAATTCAAATTGCTATTAATGTCACATAATAGAATATGAAGAATCAAAATTCTAACATTCTCCCACTATACTCAAATATTCTATTAATGTTCTAATGACATAACAATATTGCAACTATACTTTATGACTAAACAATTTGTTGCAATTGAATAAGCAAAATAATTAATTCTTAAGCAACATCAAATAAGTCTAGACATAAAACATAACAAACACTTAAACATTAACGAGCCCCATGTTGCTTACATGATCCTTAAATGGAATGACTGATATAGCTTTAGTCAATGGGTCAGCAATCATGAACTCTGTTCTTGTGTGTTCAAACTTCGCAATGTGATCACGAACTCGACCTTTAGCGTTAAGGAACTTGATGTCAATGTATTTCGATTGACTTCCGCTTTTATTGTTGTTAGCAAATGCAACCGCAGATGTGTTGTCACAATAAATAAGCAATGGTTTTAAAATGAGATCAACCACTTTAAGCTCCACAACAAAATCCCTTAACCATGATGCCTGTGATGACGCCTCGTAGCAACCTATAAATTCTGCTTTCATAGTCGAGGATGTAACTAAACTTTGTTTCATATGTTTTCAGGATATTGCACCTCCAGCAAGTAGCAAAATATATCCCGAAGTAGATTTTCTTGTATCCTCGTAACCAGCCCAATCAGAATCTGTATATCCAATCATTTCCAAATGATCTAAATAACTATATGTGAGCCTATAATCTTTAGTTCCTTTTAGGTATCTCATTATCCTCTTGACAGCTTTTCAATGAGTCATTCCATGATTATTTTGATACCTTCCCAACATTCCTACTGAAAAGGCAAGATCTGGTCTTGTGCAAACAACCGCATACATAAGACTTTCAACTACAGAAGCATATGGAATGTTTTTCATTTCTTTTAGTTTTGAAACATTGCTTGGACATTGATCCAAACCAAACTTGTCACCTTTGGAATTAGGTGCATCTTTAGGTGCACAATTCTGCATTCCAAATTTATCCAAAACTTTGTTAATGTAAGCTTTTTGAGATAATCTCAATTTTCTTAGGGATCTATCTCTGTGAATCTCTATTCCAATGACATAAGAGGCTTCACCTAAATCCTTCATTTTAAAGTTTTGTGACAAGTAAATTTTAGTCTCATGTAATAGGTCATTATCATTACATGCAAGTAATATATCATCAACATATAGGACTAATATAACAAATTTACTCCCACTGATTTTAACATATATGCATTCATCCACAATATTCTCTATAAAATCAAATTTAAGAATTGTATTGTGGAATTTTATATGCCATTGACGGGAAGCTTGTTTAAGCCCATATAATGATTTATTTAGCTTGCAATATAATTGATCTTTTTCGCCCAAAATTAAATCCTTTGGATTGTCTCATGTATATTTCTTCCTCAAGATCACTATTTAGAAAAACCGTCTTCACATTCGTTTGATGTAACTCTAAATCCATATGAGCTACTAATGTCATAACTATTCTTAAAGAATCCTTAGAAGAAACAGGAGAAAATGTTTCATGAAAATCAATGTTTTCCTTTTGGGTAAACCCTTTGGCTACAAGTCTGGCTTTATATCGTTCAACTTTACCAGATGAGTCTCGTTTTGTTTTGAATATCCATTTACAACCAACAACTGAGACTCCTTTCGGTAATTCAATGAGATCACATACTTTATTCTTTTCGATAGACTCTAATTCTTCTTTTATGGCATTAAGCCATAAATTAGAATTTTCTCCATTAATGGCTTGTGAAAACGAAGTAGGATCATTTTTAGGTCCTACATCAGTGTTAGACTCTTAAAGATATGCAACATAGTCACTAGGTATTGTTGGTTTTCTGATTCCAAAGGATCTTCTTAGTTCAACTTGATTATCCAAATTTTCTTGATTTTGGAGAACCGGTACCTCATGAATTTCCTCAACATGAGGAAGTTCGTCATCTATTTCATTTTGAATTATTTGTTCATTAACTTGATTTGGTGTGTCTTCTATAATAGGCACAATTCTCCTTCGAACAAATAATTCTTTACCTGTAGATGATGAACTGTGATTCTTTATTTCTTCAAAATTCTCATTTTACGAGGAAACTCATCAAAGGTTGAATCCTCAAGAAATTTAGCATTCCTAGCTTCTACAAACTTTGGTGTGTGCAACGGATAATAGAATCTATATCCTTTTGAATTTAAAGTATACCTAATAAAGAAGCCACTTTCGATTCTTGAATCAAGTTTCTTAATGTGAGGATTATATATTCTCACTTCAACTCGGCAACCCCATGCGTGCATATAGGTTTCCATTCTTTCCAAATCTCAAAAGGAGTTTTTGGAACTGCTTTTGATGGAAGTATATACACAACAGTCGTAAGTGTTTCACTCCAAAAGGATGACGGTAGATTAACATTACTAATCATGCTTCTAACCATATCCATTAGTGTCTTATTCTTTTTTTTAGCCACACCATTTTGTTGTGGTGTACCCGACATTGTGTATTGATAGTATTGTGCTATAATACCTTCACTTTTAAGGAATTGGGCAAACAGACTTGGCATTTGTTATTTTTCGGTGTATCTCTTATAGTACTCTCCACCCGTATCTGATCTCACAATCTTTATTTTCTTGTCTAATTGATTTTCTACCTCGACCTTATAAGTCTTAAAAGCATCTAATGCTTCAGACTTTTCACTTAGGAGGTATAAATACATATACCTAGAATGGTCATCAATAAATGAGATGAAATATTTTTGACCATTTAGACAAAGAGTTGGAGATGGTCCCCATATGTCTGTATGAATAATTTCAAGACATTCTGTATCCTTTTAGAATCCTTTTTAGTAATGTTAGTTTGCTTTCCCTTATGCAATCCACATATGTACTAAAGTTAGTAAAGTTTAGATTAGAAAGAATCCCTTCATTTACTAACCTTTTAATTCTATTAACTAAAATATGGCCTAATCTCTTATGCCATAGTATAGAGGAGTTTTCCTTAATGATACTTCTTTTATTGCCAACATTATCGACGTTTAAAGAAAACAAATTATTTTTAAAGTTTGTGTCTAAATCAAGCTTGTAAAGATTTTCAAATAATATTCCAGAACCAATACAAACTTCGCCTTTATATAAAAGAAATCTATTAACATTGAAATTAATTTCATAACCACAAATACTTAGTTTTGATACAGAAATCAAATTTCTTGAAAATGAAGGTACATAGAACACATTTTTCAAATCAATTACATAACCAGATTTTAAAATAAGTTGATATGTTCCCACGGTCTTTACAAGTGACCACATCCCATTTCCTGAATAGATGTCCGACTCACTTGTCGTCGGTGTCCGTTAGGTTAAAAACCCCTGCATAGTATTGATAACATGAATTGACGAACCAGAATCAATCCATCAAGTATTATTAGGAACATGACTAAAATTAGATTCGAAGCAAACATTTAATATGATATTACCTTTCTTCGCGAGCTATTTCTTGTATTTCAGGCAATCTTTCTTAACGTGTCCTCTTTTTTTACAGAAGAAGCACTTTGGACCCTTATCCTTGAACTTCATAGGTTGTTTTCCTTTAACCTTTAACAGATCAGATCCATTTTTGCCTTTAAATGCATTTTTCTTATCATGAGTTGTTATATTAACACTTTCTATAACCTCATGTTTAAGTCTTTCTTCTTCTTGAACACACATGGTTAGGAGCTCATTTAAGGACCAATTCTCTTTGTGTGTGTATTGTAAGAGATCTTGAAAGGTCCATACTCCATTGGAAGTGAAGAAAATATGAAATGCACTAGAAATGATTCAGATATATCAATTTTTAGAGGTTTAAGTTGGGAAGCAATATCCTTTAATTGCATAATATGTATGCACACACCCTTACGAGTATCATATTTCACATTTGTGAGTTTCTGAATCAAGGTTGTAGCCATAGCCTTGTCACAAACAATAAATTACTCCTCGATTGCTTTCATGAAATCCTTTACCCTATCAAATTCAGGAATTGATCCCCGAATACTTCGACTAATATGGGATTTCATAAGCATCATACTGAGACGATTTGCACGCTCCCATTTTTCAAATTCAGCCTTCTTACTTGGTTTCGTAGTCTCCGTGGGAGTAGGAGGACATTCTTTATGGAGAGCCAAGTCTAGATCTAAACATCCCAATTTTAGAAGGATCTTGTCCTTCCAATCTGAAAAATTATCGCCGCTTAGAATCAAGACTTCATTAACTGCAGAAACAGGAACAACTACATTGAAATGAAACAAAATTAATGCTACAAAAATTAAACTTTATTCAAAGTAATGACTTTTAACCTTCCTGTGGGTAGAGGTCCTAAAATGCATAGATTCATTATTTAGTCTTTAATTAAGAACAATAAAAGTTTGATTATAATGAAAGAAAATGTCCATACCCGTGGGTATAGGAAATTTCCCCATTATAAACAAATATGCTTTCTTAACCCAATAAATTTACATAGATCATTACTTCCCTGTGGGGTATAGCAGAGATATATGTAAATATAATTGCAACTCTGAATTGAATTAACATCTTTAATAATGAGATATAACATATATTTTCAAGACTTATAGATGCTGTGACCATTCTACAAATTTAAACTTAATCCCATTAAAACAGTCATTATAAAATCATTCAATCCAAAAGAAAATTAAATTGAAATGTAGGCAGTTTGTTCAAATGGAAATTCGGAACTGCAATGTAATAAGAGAAAAAAAATTCTTTTTTTTATTATCAAACCCAAGACCACCAAGGCCCTTGTCAAGATATATTAATATTGGGGGATTTGAACCTATGACCTTGGATTCCTCACTCAAAATTCTTACCACTAGGCTACTTTATTAGTTGGTAAAAGATGATTCCAAGTTCTATAAAACCTTCAATAGTACAGAAAACAAATTGTACCAAAATGAATTCGGGAAAATAACAAACTTGCATCATATAATGGCTCTGATACCAATTGTAAGAATTTCTTATGGCATGATTAACAGAATTTAACACTCGTTTACATACTAAAACAAGATTGAATAAAATGGTACATACCTTCTTCCATTGTTGAATGTAATGAACACCGAATTACCGATAATTGTTCTTCCTTGTCCACTCCACAACACAAAACCGAGATGATGGATTATTATCACATGACTTGATTATTGATCATCCATTGTGTGTGGACAAGTGACTCTCTTTATAGAACTCCTACCATCAAGGAGTTCATAACTACCAAATGTAGTTATGTTTAAAAAAAACTCACCAAAGTAGTTAAGTCCAAAATTCAAAATGCTATTAATGTCACATAATAGAATATGAAGAGTCAAAATTCTAACAATTGATATGGTGTTTGGGGCATCTAAAATTCTTATGAAAATGATCAGTATTTGGAATGGATTTTCAGTGGAGAATGGATGTTTACTATACCAATTTTTACATAACATTGATAATAAATAAGAGTACCATGTAGAGACCTTTTCTTCTTCTTAGGGGAATTGACAAGCAGGCTGCACGAGGGACCTTTTTCTCCTTCTTTTCTCTTTTGACGCAAGGCCGCAGTTCTTTTTTACCAAGTAGCTTATGATGGAATATTGAGTATCACTTTCTTCTAGAAAGGACATATTATTGCTATTGTTCTCAAATTACAAATAACACTATCCGATGCAATATTAAGTGCCGTGTGCTATTCCTTACTGCAGGTTTGGCGTGTGGGAAGCCGCCAAGTGGGTTGCAAGAGTTCGTGAGCTCACGGTCTATGATCCTAGGCGTCCAGTTCTACTCAATCTAACAACAGATATTGTGGAGGATAATAAGTATCTCCAGACCAAGGAGTTGGCGATGGAGACTGCTTTTCTTATCAAAATGATGACTGATACCTAGATTTGTTGCATCCGTGCAGCTGGATGTTTCAATGGGGTACACACATCCTGTGAATATCATGCTTCCCAAGTTTATGATATTGGTATGAGATCATGCTAATTGCTGGACTGTAGATTCGATGGAGGTATTTGATTTAGAAGAAGCTGAGATATCTGTGAAGTTGTTTGTTTGGCGTGCAGCCGTATTTGGAGGAAGCCATTGACAAAGAGAAGGCAGAGTCTGCAACTTTCCGCTCACCAGCTTATATTACATTTTTTTTATTTGGATAAAGGGATAGTAATACTGGGCTTAATGTAAGCTTGTTGTATAATCATGCTCTTCGTACAATAATTGAGGTATCGTATGCAAGAATACATATCGTTGCATAAGTGATACCATCTTCTATGCATTTGGTGCAAAGTTTGCGTTATTAATTTGTCGACGATGTCATCTTTTCACATTATTTCCGAAATTAAGTGGGGAAGTGACTGTCTACTGCTGGATTAGGCTGATTCTAATTGCAAAAAGGATTATTTACATTCTGCTACATTGTGGTAAGATGTAATTATACAGCTAATCTTGGAGTCTATGTGTCCGTGTCCGCAGGGACGATACTAAAATTACTGACTGAAATTATATAGGCAACCATAATAAAAGTAAATAGGGTTACTCAGGGTTATTGGAGTAATCTAAAATCAATAATCTTAGCGTTATCTGTATAGATACATAACTACCATGAGTTAAACGCCAGAAAGTTGTACCATGAGATGTCCGGTGTTGAAAATAGTGTTATTGAAAATAGTTAACACTATGACTTTTTAACTGTTCTGACCAAAATACCCGTCCCTTAATTAAAACCCTCAACCGGTAAATACTCCACCCCCCACCAAAAAAAAAAAAACTGACACCAGATAATCTCAAATACACATAATTTGTTCAATATCTCAGCAAAAAAAAAAAAAAAAAAGCCAACGCAGGCTTACAATTCATGTCACTACCATGATTTTTTTTTCTCTTCAAATCTTCTTCTATCTCCCTCAAATGAGCCTCAAATTTGAGAATTTCTCTTTCTCTATTCCTTATAACGCTTTCATTATCAAGTAATTTATTCTCCCTCTCCTTTAATTTCATCTTCTTTTCTCTCAAATTTTTTTTTTCAAATTTCCCAAAATTTCTCTTTGAACATTGACCATATCTTCCTTAGACAACTCTTTTTCATATAACAATTCCTTAATCACAAATTGAGCTTGGGGACGAAAGGGCTTATCTTTCCACTCAAAAAGCTTACACTTCGATGTTGTACAATAGTTTAGAGAGCTAAAAAATGCCTCCCATAATTTTCCATTGTCCAAGCCTATCCCATGCTTGAAGTTGCATTGTAGTAACACACCTTAATCTCCTTCTCTTCATCCATACCCCATTGACTAGAGTAGCATTTAAAACCCTAGAGCATGATTTCATGACACATGCCATGAATTAGGAAGATGGAAGAGGTAATGAGATTTTGAGATATGAAATTTAGCGGGAGATGGTATTTTAGAAGAGGGGGAGAATTGTAGATATAGTAAATAAAATTATAAATAAGGGCAAGATATACTTAAAAGTGTCACATGAGAGTCACATGGGATTATTCCAAAGAATATTTCCACGTGTAACTAACGGATAGCAGTAACTTGTCAACTTTATGTAACTCATGGTATTTTTCTTCTACTTTTTACAACTTGTGGTATTCAAGTGTCACGGTAAGGAAACTTTATGATATTTAAGTGCCACGATAAGGAAAGTTTATGGTATTTAAGTGCCATTAGCCAAAAAAAAAAAAAAAAAAAAACCCAAAAGTTATCCATCTACTATTTTCGTTTTGAGAGGAGTTTATTCTCCAGACTTGCCACAACAACCTCGCGCTGGACGTGTTGGAAGCAATGGGGACAACACCATCCAAGACATGGAAAGATCTGAAGGTCCGAGGAGAGCAGGCCGAGCGGTTCCTCAGAAGGAAGAAGGCGGAAAAAGGCCAACAGGCGAATAATGCTCCGCAACAGAATTTCGTCCCACGGGGGAAAGGTAAGGCACATGCTAATGCAGTTGATGCTAATCAAACTTTCCAATTGCAACCTCAGCAACAGCAGTAGCAACAAGCATCACAACAACCTTGGGGACAATGGCAACAACGGCCTCAGAAGCAGAAATCCTCGGAGCCGAGGTTTCCTAAAGTGTACTCCTTCAAGGATGACGAAGTTCCCGGCATCTTTAAGTACCTGTTAGAGAATAACAAAATCCAGCTGCCGACGATTATGGATCAAGAAGGGGCTAACAAAGTGACGGATCCGAAGTATTGCGCATACCATAGAGCGGTCCATCACCCTAAGTGCCATTAGCCAAAAAAAAAAAAAAAAAAAAACCCAAAAGTTATCCATCTACTATTTTCGTTTTGAGAAATGAGATTGAGTCGATTCATCTTTTGACTTGAAGGTTAACATCGGGTCCAACATAACCACGGTTGTCTAAAGCATGCTTCAGAAGCTGAACGCCGGTTTACTCCGTTGCTCGGCGCTCTTTTGAATATTATGCAGTGAAAAAAACATTAATTTAGCAAACATTCACTGTTTAACGTCAGCCACCACCTTTGACAATACTACTTTCACCTTCAAAAATCCTAACCTCCTCCATCGTCAACGATTTACTGTTAAAACTCTTTTCTGATGTTAAACGTCAACAAACAATTTAATTACATCTTACCGTACAAATAGATAATTCAACCATGGACAAGCTTTGAAATCAAAATTCGCAACGTTAGCACAACCAGTTCATGAACACCTTAAACTGATCGTATGACTATAATTGGCCCCTTCAACGCCGCAAACGAATCAAAAGTGAAGGCGTAGATTTGATGAAGAAAAACGACGGTAAGCTCAGGAACAGTATATATAAAAACTTTGGTAGATTTGGAAAAGCATGAGCTCATAATTATCATGAAATTTTGGGATTGGGTAAATGAATCCCTTGTCTCTTGTTAACAGTAAAGAAATGAGCTATAACAATCAATAAGCAAGTCCTCTGAATTCAACATGTATGGTGAGCTACAGAGTACTAGGATTGCTGGACTGTGGTTTGTTCAGCAGTAAAAGTAGGATGTCGGAAACAACTTTCAGCTTCACCTAACCTAACATATCTTTGGGGTCAATCCACATTAAAAATAATCATAAGAAGAGAAATATGAACTTCTCAATTGTACAAAAGAGCCTAAGATGAGGCAAGCTGATGAAGAATTTCCTTGCTGATAAATAAAAAGAATACAAGACCGAGTGCTCGGTCCTACCAAACAAAGAACAAATCTTCAATGTAGAAATGCGTTTTGATAGCGCATATGGTGGTTATGTTACCTTGACTTAAAAGATCAGATCACAAGCAAAAAATATAAGCCTATGAAAGGTAATGAACTGTCCTCACAGCGGGATTAGCCACCAACTCTCAAGCCCTTGTAATCCACATGGATGCTGACAGAAGTAGCCATATCCCAGACTTCCCCCTTCTAAACAACTCCATATTGAGACCTCCCAGTTTGCTTGATCACATGCAAACAGGTGGATTCTTAAGTTATCTGCAAAAAAATGACAGATCCTCTTTTGAATCATTACCTAATCCTAAACTGAAGAAAAATAATAGTACAGAAGAAAAAGAGAGAGAAAACTGCAAACTCACTTTGTCACGCTCAACTTGGGTCCAATGCTCCATTGCGTTCCAGTCAATTTACTCAATACCGAGCGAGAACCGACAATATTTATAGCCATAATAAGCAAGCATGATAGGGGATTATCTTAAATGAAGTTAGAAAAGATTAATAACAAACTATGATTCATCATTTAAGCAGGTAAAACAGTAAGACTCCACTCCTTAATTGCACATAATATATGCATCAGCCGAAAAGAATAAGCTGAGAAGTAGCACAAGTGTAAATCATGATTTCATCTTCCTATCCAAGCCTTGAGATCTTACAAGGTAAGCTGAGAAGTAGCACAAGTGTAAATCATGATTTCATCTTCCTATCCAAGCCTTGAGATCTTACAAGGTTTCCTGCCCATTTCACCTTTGCCTTGAGATCTTACAAGGTTTCCTGCCCATTTCACCTTTATGCTTTACAAACAGCAATAGATTGACATGGTGCTCCGCGTGTCACTGAGGAGGATACATATCTCCAAGCAAAATCTATATGAAATGGCGAAAAAGATACATACAATGAGGAATGCGCCAAGAATAAATAAATCCAACTCCTTAACACAAGCTATCACCTCAGCAAGGACGCAAAAGGAATAAACAAAACATTAGACCATCCTCCTGTTCTATGGGTCCCAGCATCTCTTGATCAAACCATATTTGTGGTTAACCAAGCTGCACAAGAGGCCATGCATCACCCTTGAAGCTTGAAAGAATATGAGAAAAACCAATTTCAACTGCTAAGTCTCCACAGATTCCTCAACAGTAGATAGTCTACCAGCTTCAACAAAAGCCGGATCAAGAAATCTCGCAACAAAAGCCCACACTCTGTATACATCTTCGAAGTTTGAGAGGAATCCAAGTGACGCTGTGACGACTTCCACTCTGATTATGGTATTCTTACTATCAACTGCCGCATGTTTCTGATTCTCTAAAACTCGTATATGACTAAGAAAGCCAATGCCTAAAGAGATGCCGTGCTTCTCAGCAAGCCTTTGAACAACTTCCGGGTTGATTAATGATCCACTGCTATCTTTCACATTGAATGCTACAGATGCACCCCTCTCATACTTGATCTTTGGGCCATATATGCATACTAGAGGATCACCATTTTCCCCATTTAAATCTGGTAGCCTCAACTGAAGTAAAGATGTCACCAGCCAATTGATCAGATACCGAAGTCTAAATGTGGTTTTGTTGAGACCCAACATGTTCACATGATCAAGATGTCTGCAAACAATCTCTGGTTCCCTTCTGCCCCATTCTTGGGTATCATCATCATCACCATCGCTAGCACCATTATCATCGTCTCCTTGGTTCTGTCCAGAGACTTCCCCAGCTTCTTGACTCAATCTTTCAGTATGTCTATTGTCATCTACACTGAAGGATACTCTATGCCCCATGCTTAAAACCTGCTCGTTCTCTTCAACAGTGAAGAACCTCCCTCCACCATACCGGCCATTTCCTTCTCTTCTTCCCAATAGTCTGAATTCACCTTCGGTTTCTCTTCTGATAGCACTTTCTTTTGTCTTTGGACATACTTCAGATGTTGAGCCATTCTCATGACAAATATGATGACCAAAGATAGAGGCTGAGCTATCGGCTACTGATCCATTCGCAGAAGAGAATTTCACAGTATGTGGCCTGGTCTCAGGCTCTTCTTGAATCTCACTGCTGTAATGAAAATTTTGCACCTTCCTGCCTAGTTCATGTGATTCTTCTTCTGAATCCTCTTTTACCCTGTCCAATTCTAAAACAGCCGCATCAAAGGACACGACATGATCATCATATATCGGACTTCTTGAAATCTTGGTTGCAAGTCTTGGTGACTGTCTCTTCTGGGTCTTTCTCCCAGTGAACCAAGAAGGTGGCAATGGAGAGCCCAACTTCCCTCCTCTATTCAGCTGACCAGAATGATCTGACCCATACGGGCTTTGACCCAAATCAATCCAGAAAGAGTGATCAGAGGATTCATCCTCACTAAATACTGGACTTTTCATAACTTCTCCAATGGACACACTCTCTTCCTCAAAGATTGTACTCGCCCCATCCCTATCTGAGCTATTATCATGATCCATCTCAGTCTCAATCACATCCTGAACCTGAGCCGAAGTGTATGCACCTGAAAAAGCTGGCATTTGAGATCCTTTGCTAGTACCTGGCATCAAAGACTCATCGTTTCCATTGATCAAATCATCCTCAATCCCGTCCAATTCTTCCAAACCATCAACTGAATCACTCAGATACTGAGGGAACACCGGAATAATCTTCACCATCCCCGACCCAGTTCCACCATTTTGGTTCTGCAAACAACCCATCACCGATTTTTTGATTAGGAGGCAACCGAAACCACTTGGGTCAGACCCAAAAACCCGATAAAATGAAGTTATAATGAAATCCGGTCTAAAAAGAGAAAGCCCAAGTGAGTCCATATCCTTAGGACCCAAAGAACCAGCATCCAGCAACACATGCCAATTGTTCTGTTGTGCCAAAGCCATCCACTGATACGAGTACTTTGCACCCGTAACCCTAGATTGAACAGGAAAAACGAACAAGCCAACCGCCGAATCCTTCTTTCTTCTCTTCTTGGTCGATATTTGCTTTCTCAGCTCAATTGAAGAAAGCTTTAGCGTTGGCCACTTGAACCAAGCACTGTAAGTCTTTGCCCCCTTCTCTTTTGCACACTGAGCCATCAAATTCACAGACTGACTCTCGTGATCAAACATCGTCAACAGCTTCTTATTAGTTTGAAACGGGTAAGATTCAGCAAGAAGCTTGAACGCCGAACCTCTACTCACAGTAAAAACCAGCCCATACTCATTTTCAGGTATATTCAAATAATCCATAATCCTAACCTTTATATCATGTTCAACAGTGCCAGCCTCAGCACCCCCATACAGTGCATGATTGCTCAAATTAGCAGTGATCTCAGACAAGCTAAAAGCACAAGACTCCCACTGGTGGAAACTCTGAATATAAGAAAACAATCCGAAACCGCAGTAATCAAGGCACGCCTTGGCTCCAGCCTCAGCAAGATGAGAGTACTCGTCGGCGCGAAGCTCGTCGACCTTCTCAGAGTTCTTGAACTTGGGGTACATGGTGATGAACTTGGAGAAGGACTCGCGGAGGTCGGGGATGGATGCGGGGTCCGTGAAAGCGTGGTCAGCGGCCAGGGCGGTGGCTTGGAGGAATTCCTTTTGCGCGTGCGGGAGAGGAGCGGACCGGCCGACGAGGGAAATCGGCGTGGCGGAGGCGGAGGAGAGGAAGGGATCGTCGATGCTTGGGTTTGGCGAGGGCCCATCTTCAGAGGCCTCTCTCGCAGGGCTTCCACGGAGCTTTGGTTTCTTGAGATTTGCGGAGAGCGAGGAGGACGAGGGAGGAGGGGCTATCTTCTTGGCTCCGGCGGTGGGCATGCCGGCGGCGGGATCCGCGAGCTACGGCGTTCTTCCTTTGTTCGAGGATTAGAGAAGCGCAGTGTGAAATTGGTTTCCATAGTGAAATATGCATGAGAGAGAGAGATTTGGGGAACCCTCAATTTCTTCTTATCTCATTTTAAACCGAATCATTCACAGATTCAAACCCTAGAACTCAAATATTCCTCACAAAAAGAAACGACGAACTCAAAACCTTCTCTCTCTCTCTCTCTCTCTCTCTCTCTCTCTCTCTTTCCCCCTTTCTAGACCGAAAGAAGACACCAAAACCCTAATTTGCGGGGGGCGTTACCTCGTTTGAACTCTAAATTAATCAATTCACTACAATTCAAACTCCCCCCCAAAAAAATAAAAATAAAATCAGATATTCGACACGAAGAAGAAAGAGATACTCAAAATTTTCTCCTCCTCACCCTTTTCGTATAAGATCAGAAGAGGATACTGAAACCCTAATTGAAATGCTGGGGAATTTTACTGAAGACGAGAGGGATCTTCCCCTGGTCAACAAAACGCAGATCCCCAATTTCTCTCTCCTCTTCTGGTTTCTCTCTCCTCGCACGCTGACTCTGTTTCTTATTTCTCTAAAAACAGAGCAAAAACAGAGTAGCAGCAAAATAAATAAAATAATTTAAAAAATGCCATGAAATTAATCCCCCGCACTCACCCAATTCTCATAACTGAGACAGTCAAAGTTTTTGAGGAGAAGATAAAAATAAAAGCGAGGAGAGATCAATAATAATGACATGGTGATTAATAATTAAGATATGGACATTGACTTTCTCAGATATTTTTCTATACTTTTTTTTTTTTGGTTTGATTTTTGTTCCGTTCGAATGGTTTTGTAGGGTGCAAGGTGTAAAGTGGCGTGGGGCCCATCGGGAAGCTTTCGTGACCGAAGATTGCGAAAGTCAATTTCCACCAACATTAGATGGTCCAAGTCATGCTTGATGAGGGTTGAATTGTACAGTGGATCTTTTGTTTAAAAGGATAAATTTGCACATAACTCCTCCCATATTTCTTTGGATGTAGTTAGCACCCCGCAACGCATTTATTAGGACTTATCCTACCGAACTGATGAGGGCGAGGAGCATTATCTAACATCTACACTTCATCATTTTAAAAGTGGCAACCTAGACGTGCTAAATGATAATCAATAAATTGAGGGATGATGAGTGCAATTTAAGAAATCAATGAGGGCCTTACATGCAATTTACCGAAAAGGAACAGGTACAACTTTTGCACAAACTTTTTTGGTTTTTTAATATAACTTACTCAAAGCATCATAATAGCTATTACCTCCTCCAAATCACACTAGCAAGGGGCTGTCTGGTTCACTGTTTTTGAGGGAAATGCTCTCTTGAAAGCCTATCAAAAGTGTCAAAAATATCACTTTTTGACAAGCTTTCAGCCAAAATCTTTTTTTTAGAGGCGATTTTGGCTGAAAAAAATCTTCTTTTTAGAGGCGATTTTGGCTGAAAGCCTGCCAAAAAGTGATATTTTTGACACTTTTGGCAGGCTTTCAAGAGAGTCTTTCCCTCAAAAACAAGGAACCAAACATCCCCTAAGTTGAATTAGACCGCTCTAATTATTTTGGGTTATAAATAGCAATAAATATTTTCTTATGTTTAGCTTTTATGCTATAGATTGATTGTTTTACTTCTCCTTTATTCTCCCAAACTCATTGCCCTCTTCTCCAATAAGGGTCCTTTCCTTTCCATCAACGGTTTTTTTTTTTCATTCTATAGAAGTTATTGTAGAACCTCCAAGCTCATTAACTCTCTAGTTCTCGAAGTCTCTCATATGTTATCTTTAGGCCTGCATTGGAGATTTCAATTTCGAACTCCTCTTCTAATGGAAATGATGGCACCGGGGCTATAACTCAAGACTAGGACATAAAATCAAGGAAAAATTGCTTCAAGGCCCCAAAACTCAATTTCTATTGTGCTGCAGCTCCCTTTACTTTCCCTAATGTGCTACAGCCCCTTCTTTTTTAAAAAATTACGTCCATGCCCCTACAGTCCAAAATCCCGATTTTGCCCTCCTTTCACCTCCCTCCTCCTCCTCCTTTGCCGGTCCCCCTTTGCCCCTTCCCCCGCTCCGCCTCCCTCCCCCGCCCCCACCTCCCTCCTC
>NC_033796.1:62666081-62706825 GCF_001876935.1 Asparagus officinalis
CCCATGATATATTGCAAATGCACTATTACTAATAGATGAAGCTACTTTAACTAACTTAAATGATGTAAAAAGCTAATAGGCATTATCACTTTTTGAGAGAGTTATATCAAAATATAGGTGATTTGAGGGAGGAATATCTTAAAAACCCAAAAATTTTAAGATTTTGATAATTTGAAAAAAAAAAATTATCCATGTATATATTTTATGTATGTGATATTTTATTAATAAAACATCTATACACAGTGGTGGGATTGGAACAATAGAGATTACCTGATCAAGATATTTTTTTTCTTAGGGCTATTTGTTTGCTCAAAAAAAAAAAGAGAAATGGAGCTTTTGAAATCTAACAACGGAGACATATCAGTTTTTGATTTCTACCCATTTCCATTTCTAGCATTTGGTTCGTTGAATAATTTAAAGAAATGGAGGTGTCAAATGTGCTGCCACGTCAGAATTTGTAGAAAATCCATTGTAGACCCAAAGTGAGTGAAATGAGTGAGAAATGTATTTAATGAGTAATGAAATATTGTCCCACTCACCTTTTCGAGACCCAAAGTGACTAAAGTGGTTGAAATGGGTAAGATTTCTGTATGTTTGGATGTTGAAACAAACCTAAGAAATGGAAAACAATGCTTTTCAGCGTATGATTTCATGGTGAAAGTAACAAACTAAATAAATCAAATATGAGAAACCATCTGAAATGTTCTGAAATGGTTTTCATCATGATTTTGTGTTTTCTTTTTTTTATGGAAATGTACCAAACATGCCCTTAAAAGAAAACTAGATACTGATGGTTTATCAATCTATGCATATTGCTCTAACAAAAACATAGGCGAACGAGATTTTCTAATAATTAAAAAGAATTCTTATTATATAAACACAATAGTTCCGAGTCTCCAACACACAACCTATATCCTAATAATCGGCATGAAAAAAATAGTCTAAAAAGATATTTTAAAACGTGGTAACTACACTTGTTTTGTTGTTCTAACTACTTAAAATAAAACCCTTCCTAAATTTCATTGTAAAGTTAAAGTAGAAAGAGCTAAATACAACCTTTGACTACATACACTTTTCTCTCTTAACAACAACTAAATCAAAAGATTACAGAGTCTTCTACAAGGAATAAAAACAACTCCAAATTAAACGCATCCCGTCTTTTTCAAGAGGGTCTATAAAATTTAAAAATTCTTAAAAACATTGCATATATAAGAATTTAATAAACTAACCAGCTGAAGTTGGAGAAATCAAACCCCCAACTGACCCCTCTATTGTCATCTAGAGAGCTCTCAGTCAACATTTTTAGGTTTTGTTTTATGTTAAGTCAGAGTTTGTCTGCAACCTGTTTTTTTCTTTTTAAATTAGCTAATACTTACAGGGGTAGCTTCAAGGCTTGTTTGTGTGCGTGTATTGGGGCACTTTTATTCAAGCAAGCATCTTGATTAGAGTGTTGTTAAAGGCCTGATTAGCTTAACAAGCTGGTCATCTCATTTGTTAACTTTATCATTAAGGGTATGTTTTTAGGGTTAATTGCACATCGACCCGTTGTAGTATTGTTGTTTTGAACTCACAAACACCGGAGGTTTAATTTTATCATTATTCTTGGAATTCAAAGTATGCGAGATAGAATATCTAGAATCTTAAGTTTAAACCAGGAAAAATATTTAAGATCAGTTTTTAAAAGGTCTAGAATGAAGAATTCCAATCCGGCACCAACTCTATTGGTTATAGGAAAGAGATTGTGTAAAGAGCAAAACCCTGAATAAGGATAAAAGTCATTAGATGTTCCTTTTGCTCAAGCAATTCGAAGCTTGATGTATGCTATATTGTGCACCAGATTTGATTTAGCTTATGTTGTAAGTCTACGTGACCGATATCAAAGTACTCTGGGACCATTACATTGGAAAGTTATTGGATTATAAAGTATATCAGAGGCACATTAACTCATGGATTGTTTTATTAAGCGAGTTTGCTTCAAGTTATTGGTTACTCTGATGTTGATTTCAGAGGTGATAAAGATGACGGAATGTCCACTTCGGGACATTTGTTCAAATTTGGAGGAGCTGTTTCTTGGAATATTAAGAAACAAAGGTGCTAGATACACACAGGAAGCTGAATATGTAGATTGCAATATGGCAACTACGCATGCTATCTAGATAAGGTGGTTTTTGATTGATCTAGAATTCAATTAGTTAGAAAGACCTATTGATATTTATTGTGATAGTCAGACAACGATTAGCCTAATCAATAGTGGAGTGAATATTTCTAATAAAGACTCATTGGGATCCAATATCACTATATTCGAGATATTGTTGAAAAGAAAGAAGTGAAAGTGACTTACATCCTTACTACACGTATGATTGTTGATCATTTGACAAAGAGAATAGCATAATCTTTTATTAAACACATGAATTTGATGAGATTTAGGAATTACAAGTCAAACTAAACTTCATGAATAATAAAATAAGAAATACTCATCACGGGTAGTGGAAGTATGAATAAAACATTTGATCTCACGGATAATGGGAAACATATCAGTTGGATAATTTGGCCAAATGAGAGATGTTAGTAATGATTGTCTAAATAAACTAAAAAACTATGTGGAAAATAAGTGTATAACGGGTGATAATAAACCATTAGTGGAGAAATAATACCCCATGCACCAGAGCCCTCAAAAATCTAATCTTCTCTCCCTAATTATGATAATAAAGACCCTGGGTGAAATAGTTTTGACTTTTTCACTCTCATATATGTTAGGGATTCGAATCACACAATCGAACCTGTGCCCTTCCTGATCTTATGCTAAGAGTTTAACAAGTAGGAAAATCACCACAAATAAAAGAAAAACTTACAGGAAAGAATAATCAAACCAGAGAACACCAGATTTAACGAGGTTCGGTAAATGTGCCTACGTCCTCGGGAGCCACACCACAAAAACTTGATTAATTGAAGAATATTACAATGCTCACAATATGCCTCTCTCTCTCTCTCTAAGATCTCTGATCTCAAAGTGCCGTCAAAAACTCTCTTTTTTGTGTTCTACAAACCCAAAAAACATATCAAGGTATATATAGTATCGGTTCCCCAAACGAATCAGGAAACTGAAAAAACCAATTCCGGTCGACCGGACCATGTGTGTCGATCGACTGGCTAGAAAGTAGTTTCTTATAGGGGTTTTGTGCACCTTTTCAGTCGATCGGTTCATCACCTTCGGTCGACTGATTTGTCACCCTCGACCAACCGACAACACAGCTTCGGTCGACCAGCCAGAGCGTGTTCCTAAGCTCGTTTTTTGTAGTCTCTTTGGTCGACTGGGGTCACTCCGACGGTCGACCAACCCAAGATTTTTCAGCCTCGCGGATTTGTTTTAGGTTTCGGTCTTCACACTTCCAAAACCAACAATCTTCCACTTGGAAACGAAACTGCCATCAACGAGCTCAACTCCTGCCTTCTTCGCATGCATCTTCTCCTACCCGAAAAAATCCATTCTTCAATCAATATCATCTCGGCAATCCCGTCGATCCTCCTAATGTGGCTCCGCCTTCATCTCCTACGCGTGAAGGCCAACTGAAGTTGTGCACAACTCCAGTTTGTCGGTAGTCACTGCTTTTGTCAACATATCCGCATGATTTTAGCTCCCAAAATCTTCTCCAATCATAACTTTCCATCCTCAATCAGCGAGCGTATGAAGTAGTAACGTACGTCAATGTGTTTTGTTCTAGCATGATAAACTAGATTCTTGACAAGGTGTATAGCACTCTAGCTATCATAATAAAGAACATTGTTCCCCTGTTTCAAACCTAACTCTTCCAGGCACCTGACCCACAAGTGTGTCTTGGTCGATTGACCAGAGAGCACGTTTCTCGTCCTATAGTGTGCATTAATCCGGTTGATCGATGTTGAGTGTTCGGTCGACCAGCCAGAGACTTGTCGCCAGATTCCTAAGTTCGTCATTTTCCTACTTTTGGCCGCTTTCGCCACCACCAATGGCTCTACCCACTTCCTCTATTCTCAAACTCCCATGAGAGTCATCTATCATCAAGCTTCTATGAGAACCGCTAAGCCCCCAAAGCAGAGAGAAAATACACCCGTATCATGGCTCCCCCTTTAGGAACTTGAAGTCCCGTTCAAGTTAGAACTTCAGCTAAGGGAACTCACGAGTCCCTCCTTCCCTATTGAACCACCTGGTCTTGCTAGGAACCTAACCTTGACGCCCGATCAGAAACGACTCCTTTGTCCCGTGTCTCGTCGTAGTCACCTTCCACTCTAAAATGCAATCCTCTTTCATGGCTCTTCTCTATCAAACCACAAGTCTTCAATGTGAGGTAAGATCACTTTGTTTCCATCCTCATCATCCAATAATAGAGGCTCAAACAACTTCAAGTACTCGACATTAATCACCGAATACATGCCTAAGTAATATGGAAAATCTAGCTTGAAGGCGTTGTCACCAATCTAATTAAGAATCCAAAACAGACCATATCATATAAGCTTCAACTTATTCCCTTCTCCTTTTAGCCACTTCTTACTTAACTTCAGCCACACCATGTCACCTTTACCAAAATTATAAGGAACTCGATGTTGATCATGTTTTGCCTTGTACTTTGCTTGTGACTTCTTCAACTGAGCTTCAACCGTAGCGTGAATCTGTGCAATATTCTCTAGAAATTGTTGAGCCTATTGTCTTTCACTCCCTTCTTTCCCATCAGTCGTAGCTTCAGTAGAAAATACTAAGTCAAACAGACTTAGAGGTAAAACTCATAAAACGTCTCAAACGGTGACTTTCCCGAAGATCCATGAATAGCCCTATTGAAAGCAAACTGAAGGTATAGTAAGCTCTCATCCTAATCTTGGGATGCCTGGAATTATACCCCCGCAATATGTGAACCATAGTCCGGTTGACTACTTCTGTTTGCCCGTCTATTTGTGGATGAAAGGCCATGCTCTTCTTCAATTTAGTATCTATCAAACTCCACAAAGAATCTCAAAGTGGCAGACAAACCGGCTATTCCGATCCGAAATAATCGAACTCGGCAACCCAAAGTGCTTTCACACATGTTCAAAGAACAATTACACTGCACCTGCTCCCATCACGGTCTTCATACAAGGAATTAAGATCACCATCTTGTTGAACCGGTCCACCATAACAAACTGTAGGTTGTCTAAAAATCACAATAGATAGCTGATTCCTCATCAAACACCGATGATGGAAGTTATAATCTGACGATTTCCAGAAGGCTACAATTTGAAGACTTTCATGTAGATCGATGAAGGTTACAATCTGATGACCTTTACAACAACTGATGAAAGCTCTAATTAACAACCTTCACAATCAACATCAGGAGTTACAATCTGACAACTCTCACATATCAAAGAGCTAAAGCAAAGATTACAAAACGACGATCTTTGCAACGCTCTGACAGAAAGAGACTACAAATCGATGGTCTCTTCAAACCAAGACATGGAAGTCCTCCCCGCGTACCATCATCAAGATGCAACACCAATTCGATCGCGGACACAGGTCAAACCTGGCTGCAAACGCATCTCACATTCAGCTCCAAACGCTGCAAGATCCAGCTGCCAACGCAGCTCATGTTCGGCCACAAACGCAGCCTCCGAAAGCTGCCAACGCAGCTTTCATCCATTGCCAAACATAGCTTCCAACAAGCAGCCAAATGAGCTTCCAGCCGCTGCGTTCGAGCTTTCAGACACTGCGTTCAAGCTTCTAGACACTGCGTTTGAATGCAGAATTCACACCAGAACGCGGATTTTACGTTTGACTCGTTCAAACACGAGCTGAACGGTTTCAAAACCATTCACACCAGAACGCGGATTTTACGTTTGACTCGTTCAAACACGAGCTGAACGGTTTCAAAACCGTTTTCCACGATCTGAGGGGATCACAACTCCACTCATGAGTGATTTAAGGGGCGGTTACATCCTATTATCCCCACTTAAGAGCGAATTAAGGGGGCGGTTATACCCCTTAATCCCTTATAAATAACTAAGAAATCAGCTTAGTTCGGGCGAATTAAGGGGGCGGTTATACCCCTTAATCCCTTATAAATAACTAAGAAATCAGCTTAGTTCGGGGGCTGGATCTTTCATCCTTTTTTTTGGCAGCAAAGAAGAGATCTTTGGGGGGAATTGCTAGAGCTTTGGAGATCAGCAACAGGAGCTTTCTTCATCCTTAGCTTATAGACCGATTTCGGTTAAATCGACTCTTTCATAGAGTTTCAAACTCGTTCAGAGTCCTAAAACTTGCCACGCAAGTTCTCCACAACGTCAAATCGTGAGGAGAAGATCATGTTCCAGTGAATTGAGATATTCAGATCGTCAACGGAAAACAAATTCGACGCAAGCATTCGAAGGAGACACTTCATCACTACCGTGAAGAATCCAGAATTAAACAAAGGGGAGAATCAAATTCATTCTCCTCTCTTTTGTAATCGGAATTCAAATTGTAATTAAGATCGAGAGAATACAAGTCAATTTTTATTTCATTCTTTTTACTACAAAATTTCCACAAACACAAACAAGTAATCATGTCCGTGCTTGGTCGTTGACTAACCTCCTAAGAAATCTATAGAAATACTCTCTCATGGTCTCGAAGGTATCGGAAATGGTAGATACAATCCCCTCTTCTTGTTAGAAGGCTTTGATACGAAACATAGCTTACACCCTCTAACATACTTGGTAATGTCCTCCAACATTTTTGGCCAAAAGACATGGCGTTGTAGATTAAGAAGCGTCTTCTAAATCCTAAAATGACATTACACACATGATGTATGTGCCTCTCAAATCCACTACAATCGATGGCCATCCTCCGGAATACAAAGTGACGTCCCACGATACAATGAACCATCTGCTCCAATCTCATACTCCCCCTTCGACCAGCCTTCGCCTGCTCAAACACACTGTCAAAATCTCTACTAGAAGTGTATATATGTACATACACTAAAGGAACAAAGGGCTAAATACGTATCGCCACCAATAAATCTCTAACTGGCGGTCGAGATAACATATCGGTCAACTTGTTCATTGCCCCTTTCTTATACCTAATGATGATGTTGAACGCAAACAAATAGGACATTCACTTTATATGTCGTGCCTACTGTAGCTTGGTCTAGGCATGCAGAAACTCTAATGGCTTGTGATCTGAGTACACAACCACCTCCTTACCCAATAAATACACACTCCAGTGCTTGATTGCCTAATAGAGTGCATAAAACTCTTTATCATAGGTAGGATAGTTAAGAATAGCACCCGTAAACATCTCAGAATGGTATTCCACCAGCTTCCCATCCCGTGTTAACACAATGCCCATAGCATAACTAGAAGCGTCGGTCTCTACCTCGAAGGTCCTCTGTAAATTAGGCAACACTAACACCAGTGCCTCCAATATCTTCCTCTTTAGTAACTGAAAAGCCTCCTCATGCGTTCGTCCCCACTCAAACTAAACATTCGCCTTCGTAAGACCATGTAAAGGTGTCGTATAAATAGAAAAATGTTGAATGAACTTGTGCAAATATTGGCAAGCTCTCATGAAGCTTATCATGATACGTGTGTATCTTCTTCTCCGTTTTAGGAGCTTAGTGATCCTCATGAGAGCTTGAGGATAGACGATTCTCATGGTATCTTAAGAATACAGACGTGGATGAAGCCGTTGGTGGCGGTGAAAGAAGCCAAAAGTAAGAAGATAACAAAATCAGGGAACTGATGCTCAGGCTCTGGCCAGACGACCGAGACACACTGGTCGGTCGACCGAACGTGGTTCTTCCTGCAGGGTTTAAAACCAACCCCCTGGCTGGTCGACCACAACATGTGTGCCAGTCGACCAGATCGGGTTTTCTGGGTTTTCCCGGGCCAATTAGGACTCTGTTTTGAGACGAATCCTGATTGTATTTGACTTAGTTATTTACAATTTGCCATCCACGTTGTGTACTCTATAAATAGAGATTGTTTAGGGTTTCTAAACGTCGCTGGTTGATTAGAGAAGATCAGTTTTGATCAGATTGAAGATTCTAATCAAGAGATTAGGGTTTTACAGAGAGAAGATAGGTTGTTCTTTGTTCTAGTGAGATTGTGTGAGAGAGAGATTTGTAATCTTTTATTACTCATAATCTAGAGAAGATATTTTCCTTCGTTAATTGAATTGTTTTGTGTGTTTGTTGTTCTTCTTCTCAAAAACCATATTTGATAATTTCGTGATCAAATGTGCTCACACGGTGACTCGTATCATGTTGGTATTAGAGCGATCAGATCTTGTGAAGGGGGAATCCTATGTACGATCCTTACTCGATCGCAGTACAAGAAGTTAGGTGAGATTCTTATTTCCTTGGAAGAAATATAGAAAGGAAGAAGAAGATGACAGAAAGTGATAATTCAATAAGGCTTGATACATTGGAGAAACAGATCGAAACAATTGGGTCGACTCTCACATAACTCGTCAATCTCATCCATGGTGGGAACAATAAAGGCGAATCTTCTTTGAAATCTAAGAAGAAACCTGAAGAGTCTGATGGAGAGAGTGAAGATTCAGATTCTGATGAGGAGGTCGAGATCGTCAAGACTACTCCACATCAAGGGGGAATGGTCCTTATCAAAATCTGAAGATTAATTTCAAAGTAGAGATTCCTATTTATAATGGGAGTGTTGACATCGAGAGGCTTGATGACTGGATCAAGCGGATGAAGACATATTTTACTCTTTATGACTATTTGTCCAAGGAGAAGATTATGTTCATGACTTTGAAGCTTTCAGGACATGCGTTGACATGGTGAAAATCTTACTGTAAGTAGGAGAAGAAGGCGATGTTGTGGAATAAGTTCAAGGATCTACTGCGAAAGCAATTCTACCAGGTGTGGTTCCTTGAAGAGTATTGGTACAAGTGGTATGGCTTGTGCCAAAGAATCAATCAAACTGTTCAAGAATACACGACTGAGTTTTAGCAACAAGAGATGGTCCTCAATATTGCGACGGAGGAGTACTCGGTCTTTATGAAGTATATGGTAGGATTGAATGGTTACATCCGGAAGAAGATGAAGTTATTCATGGTCGAATCCATTGCAGAAGCGAGCGTGAAGGTTATTGCCATTGAGGGAAAGCAAAAGAAGAGCATCGAGTCCAAAAGAGAGGTTAAACAAGTTAGAGGCGAGTCTAGTGGCTCTTAATCTAAGAAGTAGAAGAAGAAGGGTGATCTAGGGAAAACAGGGCTGATTTATAGTCATTACAAGAAGACATGACACATAGTTGATCGGTGATGGGAGAAGTATCCTCATCTCAAGCCAAGGGGGTTAAAGAAGAAGGATGAGAAAAAAACATATGTGATAGCTCAAGTTCCAAAAGAAGCCCCGAGGATAACAGAGCCCAACAACAGTCTCAACCTTATGACGGGAAAGCAGGCCATGAAAGAGGACGACGACCCTAGAGAGCAGCTCTTTGTTCTTAAGTTACAGGTGAAGACTAGTTTGGTTGATGCCATAGTTGATTCGAGCAGCGAGAAGAATTTAATATCTGAGGCCTTGGTTCAGAAGCTGGGTCTGAAGATGGTCAAGCATCCAAAACCCTATCCATTAGGGTGGATTCAGAAGGAGATGGGACTGAGTGTAGTTAATCAATGCACTTTCAGATTTGTTCTTCACAAGTCATTTATTAACGAGGTAACATGCGACGTGGTTCTATTGGATGTTTGTTAGGTTCTACTGGGCAATCCCTATTTATGGGATATATACGCAATCTATGAGAGACGGACTTAGAAGTACACATTCACCAAAGATGGTAAAAAGTTCATATTTCATTTGGCATCTCTTTCGAAGGAGACAAAATTAGTGACAGTGAACCGAGCTAAGAAGCTAGTGAATGCAAGAAAAAAGTTTGTCTTGCTATGCATTAGTTCTTATGAGGAGCCACTGAAAGAGGGTTACAAATTGGAGCGAAAGGTGACTACCGTGAGCCGTGGGACAAAGGAGTCATTTCTGATCAGACGTTAAGACTAGGTTCCTAGCAAAGCCAGGTGGTTCAGATATGGAGGAGCTTGAGAGTTTCCTCAGCTGAAGTTCTAACTTGAACGTGACTTCAAGTTCTGTTTAGTGGAAAATTTGTAGTAAAAAGAATTAAAGAAAATTGACTTGTATTTTCTTGATCTTAATTACAATTTAGATTCCGATTACAAAAAAAAGAGAATGATCTGGATTCTCCCCTTTGTTTAATTTTGGATTCTTCACGGTTGCGATTGAGTGTCTCCTTCGAATGCTCACGTTGAATTTGCTCCCTGTTGATGATCCGCACGTCTTGTCTTGCTGGAATAACTAACTTGCGTGGCAAGTTTGATTAAGAACTCTTGATGAGTTATGTAACTCAGAGCGAGTTGAAAACTCTGTGAAAAGAGTTGTTGAAACTGAATAATCGGTTAATAAACCAAATATCTTGATCCTTTGCTGCTGGTGGATACTCCAAGATCTTCTTGTTGCTAAGAACTTCTCTCTAGCCGATATGCTGGATGATCTGATCTAAAAAATCCAACCAACCAACCAACCAACTTGGTTGAGTAATGCGGTTATTTATAGGGGGATAAGGGGTGTAACCGACCCATAAATTTGCTCCTAAGTGGGCGAAAATCTCTCAAAACGTAGGATAAATGGTTTTGAGGCCGTTCATCTTATGCTTAAATAAGTCAAACACCTAAATTAGCGTTACAGACTTTAACTCTGCGTCTTAGACTTGAGACGCATAGTTGGGTGCTTGCTAAGAATTAAAAACGCAAGGGCCGTTTGCGTTTTGGGTCTTAACTCTGCGCCTCAGACTTGGGACGCAGAGTTGGGTATCTACGGATGATTGAAACGCACAGGCCGCTTATGTTCTGGGTCTTAACTCTACGTCTTAGACTTGAGACGCAGAGTTGGGTATCTGCTGAAGATAGGAAACGCACGGGCCGTTTTACATTTCGTTTGATTGAAGGTGGAAAACGCACGGGTTGCCTGCGTTTCAAAAACTGACATGCACAGGAAAACTCTACGTTTAGAAGGGGCTAGTGATCTATAACCTCTTCTGTAAAATATTGCAAAAGACCGTTGTTCGGTGATCTTTGCCTTGGCTATTTTAGGGTGTGAAAGTCGTCAGATTGTAACTCTCACAGTTGATGGTAAACGCCATTGAATAGAGTTTTCGTCAGACGTCGGGAGGGGTCGTTGAAGCATAACTCCTCTCGATCTATGTGAAAAGTCCTCTATTTATAGCTTTCATTTGTTGACAAGAAAGTCGTTGGATTATAACTTTCTTTGTCTATATGTTGATAGAAGCTTGATAATGATTAGCTATCTATTGCGATTTTTAGATAGCCTATAGAACCCCCTCCAAAGTTTTAGAAAGTTCACGGTTGACTGGGACGAATTTTCAGAATACTTTGGATCTTGAGATATTGTTGCTTGATCATTCACTCTGTCTGATTTGAAGACATCACGAACCTGGTTGTCGGAACGTAGTGATTCAACTTCCTTAAACCAAATAAGGTAACTTTTGTGTTTTGATGACAATGAACTTAGTCAAACAAGCCAAAGCCCATTGTTATTGAGCCAAACAAGGACGAAGATGATAACGAACTTGTCTGGATCCTTAAGATACACCACTCAATCTGTGATGAGGTGTATTCTTCGGATTTTGTATGGGTCCTTAAGATACTCCACTCAATCTACAATGAGGTGTATTCTTCGGATTTTATCTGGATCCTTCAGATACTCCACTCGATCTACAATGAGGTCTATTTTTCGGATTTTGTCTGGATCCTTCAGATACTCCACTCGATCTATGATGAGGTGTATTCAGTTATCCAGATAATTTTTTTAGGCATTGATGAACACTTATCACGTGGCAGCGAGCGTAATAACGAAGCTATCATAGAAATGCTAACTGCAAACTTGTCAATGAGGTCTTCTTCAGTGAAGTTGAGCATCTTTTGACTTTGTTAATCTTAGTGGGAATGTTAAGCCCTTCAGAAGAATGAGTTGCTTGACAGATCGAACTCGATGATTTCAATCATCACTGACTGTAATCTATCTGTACTCATTCTAAAGGATGCAAAGTTGTTTGTCATCAACAAGTTTCTTCTCGGCTTTGGTCACCTTGATGACTAACATTAGCCTCTCTTTATTTATTTGAAGCTATGTCGTAGCCCTATTTGTCGAAAAGTTCTTTTTGAGGCGTTAAAACGCACAGGTGGACTTTTGTGCTTGATAATTGAAACACAGATACGAATTTTGCGTTAAGAAGTTCTACCAACATCGACGTAGAGATCGCGTTTGGTGGGATTCTTGATTGAAGGTGGAAAACGCACGGGTTGCCTGCGTTTCAAAAACTGACATGCACAGGAAAACTCTACGTTTAGAAGGGGCTAGTGATCTATAACCTCTTCTGTAAAATATTGCAAAAGACCGTTGTTCGGTGATCTTTGCCTTGGCTATTTTAGGGTGTGAAAGTCGTCAGATTGTAACTCTCACAGTTGATGGTAAACGCCATTGAATAGAGTTTTCGTCAGACGTCGGGAGGGGTCGTTGAAGCATAACTCCTCTCGATCTATGTGAAAAGTCCTCTATTTATAGCTTTCATTTGTTGACAAGAAAGTCGTTGGATTATAACTTTCTTTGTCTATATGTTGATAGAAGCTTGATAATGATTAGCTATCTATTGCGATTTTTAGATAGCCTATAGAACCCCCTCCAAAGTTTTAGAAAGTTCACGGTTGACTGGGACGAATTTTCAGAATACTTTGGATCTTGAGATATTGTTGCTTGATCATTCACTCTGTCTGATTTGAAGACATCACGAACCTGGTTGTCGGAACGTAGTGATTCAACTTCCTTAAACCAAATAAGGTAACTTTTGTGTTTTGATGACAATGAACTTAGTCAAACAAGCCAAAGCCCATTGTTATTGAGCCAAACAAGGACGAAGATGATAACGAACTTGTCTGGATCCTTAAGATACACCACTCAATCTGTGATGAGGTGTATTCTTCGGATTTTGTATGGGTCCTTAAGATACTCCACTCAATCTACAATGAGGTGTATTCTTCGGATTTTATCTGGATCCTTCAGATACTCCACTCGATCTACAATGAGGTCTATTTTTCGGATTTTGTCTGGATCCTTCAGATACTCCACTCGATCTATGATGAGGTGTATTCAGTTATCCAGATAATTTTTTTAGGCATTGATGAACACTTATCACGTGGCAGCGAGCGTAATAACGAAGCTATCATAGAAATGCTAACTGCAAACTTGTCAATGAGGTCTTCTTCAGTGAAGTTGAGCATCTTTTGACTTTGTTAATCTTAGTGGGAATGTTAAGCCCTTCAGAAGAATGAGTTGCTTGACAGATCGAACTCGATGATTTCAATCATCACTGACTGTAATCTATCTGTACTCATTCTAAAGGATGCAAAGTTGTTTGTCATCAACAAGTTTCTTCTCGGCTTTGGTCACCTTGATGACTAACATTAGCCTCTCTTTATTTATTTGAAGCTATGTCGTAGCCCTATTTGTCGAAAAGTTCTTTTTGAGGCGTTAAAACGCACAGGTGGACTTTTGTGCTTGATAATTGAAACACAGATACGAATTTTGCGTTAAGAAGTTCTACCAACATCGACGTAGAGATCGCGTTTGGTGGGATTCTTGCCTAGAATATCGTCCTGATTTGATAGCTCACATCTGTCTTATAAACAAACCGCTGGAGTCAAATCAAGAGTCATTTGACTCTTGCTTCTATTCCTCTCTGAAAGACTTAACGAAAAAATTTTTGTTTTAAAATCCGACTCACCTGTTCATCTTCTTCGATCGTCGCCTTTAATGGGTCCCAGGAAGAAGACTGTTTCTCATCCCAAATCCGCCGTCACTGCTGCTCAGAGTTCGCTACCGGATTCGGTCACCGGTGGTGCTGCAGTCCCGACCAATGCGCCGCCACTGCTAGTTCTTCTCGTCAGTGGTGAGTGTCGATTTTATGGCCATAAAACTTACTTCGGCAAGTTGTGATCAACGAGGAAACTGTTTTGAGGTTGTGATGCAGAGTTGGGCATCTGTGTTTAGAATTTGAAGCGTTGGGGTCCGACTTCTATGCTCGAATTTTATAACACAGGGCTTAGACTCTGCATTTGAATGTTTAACACAAGATCTTAACCGTGCGTTTGGGCACCTGACGCAAAGTTTGACCTCTGCATTAAAAAATATTTAACACAGGGTCTGAACTATGCGTTTGAATGTTTAACGCAAAGTTTGATTTCTGCGTTAATAATATTTGACGCAGGATCTGAACCGTGCATTTGGATGTTAAACGCAGAGTTTGATTTCTACGTTAATAATATTTAACACAGGGTCTAAACCGTGCGTTTGGATGTTGAACGCAGGATCAAACTTCTGTGTTAAGATATTTGATGTAGATTTTGAACTCTGTGTGTATCCTCTTTTTTAAGAAGTTCAACCTCTGTAATTAAATAAGGTCTCTTTCATTTTGTTTTCGTGCTAACTGATTGAGTGCCTTTCTTTTTGTAGTGCCTTACACCCATGACCCTCTCACTCTTCGTCATCACTTTGGGCGCGAGGGCGGCGTGGATTCAACATGCAATTTAGTCTACGTCAAGAACTCTCAATTTTTCAGGATACTGACAAAGAACGTATCACTCTAATCACCCAAGCTAACCCGGCTACACTCAGGATTTTGGTCATAGATGCCAAGTTTGAAACTGAGTCCCGTAAGAAGCTCACTAAGCCAGCATTTTTGTTTGGAGATCATGTTACCATCCAGAAAGAAATCGTACACTGTGGTCATTACAAGTGGTTGAGGCAAATAGGAGGTCACCGCTTCTTTCTTCCCGAGGTGCCTAGGATGTTCCTTATCTCCTATTATCAATGTGCCTCCATCTCTCGACATATGAATTGGGACGTTGTTAGAGAGTAGGATAGGGTAGCCGTTGGGGCTTTGACTTATACAGGCGTACACACCGTAGGTTATAACTGACATGTGTCAGCCTTAGAACCATGTTTATTCTCCTGGGGATATCCCGTAGGAGAAACAGCTAGTCTAGCCAACACTTTCATACGGAGATTTTTGGTTGTGAAAGGGACTTCCCATCTTCAGTATTTTGAACTCCCGGATGGGTACGTTCCACCAGGGTAGGATGGTGGACAAGGATGACAGAATTTGTGCTGAATGAATTAGAGGGGCCGTTAGCTCGCTCTAGACTCAGCTGCCCTATAATGACTACTAGATGTGGTATTGATTATAACCACTATTTTTTTTTTGCTATTCTGGAGAGGTACAACCCAGAGACATGTACATTTTTTACTCCGGTAGGGGAATTAGGGTTTGCTCTCCACAAAATGTATGATGTTTCTGGCCTTAACTTTGGAGACTTACCTTACGAAGAGTTCATCCCAGGGTCGAATGAGCTTAGGATTTTGAAGGAGACAAGCCCTGAGGTATATGACACCTTATGGGAAGTGATGTGTCATTTTCAAATCTACACTCAACTAACGGGGACACGAGAATGTGGCATAAAACAGCTGTCCTGGGCTGAATATCTCTTTCAAAATCTATCTCACAAAGTTGTTGCTGTGTCTTATCGGAGTGTGAACACCCCTGAGACTATCCAAGCTTTGATCAATGATGCAACTGTTCATTACGTCAACGAGGGATCAGAAGATGACTTCCCTACTCAGACTGAATTCGAAAGCTTCCACCATCAAGATGCCACTCTTATTTCTAACATGGCCTTGCTGGCAGGTTTCCTCATGCTGTGGCTGAAACGGTGTGTTGTCCCCACCAGGCCGATAGACGCTGTAGTAATAGAGGTAGTCTGCCCAGCTGTTCTCTTAGCCTATGGGAGGTCTGTGAATTTACTTTCGGCTATGACATGCTGTTTGCAGCATGGTTTAAGGGAGTTGTGCCTTGAATTCATTCAGGTGAAAGAGATAGATAGCGAAGAGAAGAAAAGTTTGACAACTCCTAACCCTCAAGTACCATTGTCGTATACTTATCTGATGGTATGGTATGTATCCCATTATCCTCATTTAATGAGTGTGCCATCTTCATCAGACGACAAATTCGTCCCCTTCTTGCAGATATTGGGAGGAGCTACCTGGGAGGGTACTTACGTTGTAAGGGTTCGCCAAATTTTATCGAGAGACCTCAACTATCAGATATTCCGCTGCTTCCCAGACTTTGAAGGCGGGGGTTATGGGCAAATATTTCAAGACGCAGTTAGCTCGAATGGTTTCACTCGATTAGACGGAGGAGTTTTCCACTGGTTACTTAACATCAGACCATGTTATCTCCTTCTCAGGTAGAATAAGAAATGCATAATTGAACCGTACTAATCGTACAGGTTTGCTCGACAATTTGGGTACGATCAATTATATATTGGAAATCCACGGGGTCAGCTTACAATTATTGGTAATATATATAAAGGAGCTCGGGTCTGGTACTATTCCACAGCAGGCTGCACTGGAGCTACATTTAGATTACCCCACAAGATGCCTAATTCTCTTCTCTCCATGGCTTTATGCAATTGGTATCACACGACCTCTAAGATGCCTAATTATAGGTTGAATTTGTCCGGCTTATGAGAAATTAGAAGAATGTACACATCTAGAAGAGGATCCCGAGTATCTCACCTGAAAGGAATCAACGAGTTCTTATCTTATGAAGATGAAGCTGAAGAAGAAGAAGGGGACCAGGGACCAGAGAATGCTCCAGTAGTGAGTCCTAAAGCTGTCGAAACTCTAAGAACAAGGACAACTGGAAAGAGGGTTCTTACTGAGGAGGAAGCAGTTCAGTACGAGAAACAAACTCATAGGAAACTATTAGTAGTCTCTCCTTCTCAGAAATTAATGGCGGATACTTTTAAATCCACTAAGAGAGAGGAAAGATAATAATCTGTTGCTGCAAGTCATCTCCTTCGCACAGGACTTCACTCTGGGGGTCCTGCATTGTCTAGCGAATTTTCTTCTTATCATCCTTTGGACCAGGAAGAGGACGAGGATGAGTCGTTGGCTGAAGATGCCGAATCTTCTCCCATAATGGACCCTATTATTTCACCCTTTCCGGGTTAAGCCTCAGATGCTACTCTTCCAACTGCAGAGGTGATACCTACATCGTTTCCATCTGAAGAGGCTAGGCCTCCCGCAGACGAGCCTACAATGGCTGAGTTTAAAAAGCCTAGTGAAAACCAATCCCCTGCGGCTTCTGCATTATTGCCACCTATGGAGGTTACTATCCCTAGCCCAACAACAGGTATAATGACTAAAGCAGATGCAATCATGAGTTCTCCTGGACCTTCAGCTACAGATGATGAAAAAAAGTGGATTATGAGACCTCTTCTCACGACGATGGTACTGATGGGGAGGAAAGTGATAGTGGTGATAATCTCATTGATTAAGCTATTCAACCACCAATCTCTTCTGACAAGGCATCGACTTTCGTCTATCCTTCCCCTATTGGTAAATATTACTCACTGTGGCCTTTTTGATATTTTCCTTTTTGTGTACTAACTACTTTTTTGTGTAGGCTCTCCCACTCGTGAGGCCATTGACACGACCTTGCCTCCCGACCAACAGACAACAACTACTTCTTTTTCAGAACCCTCACAGACAACGATAACTCCTTTGCAAGAGAAATCCCCTCCATTAATGATTTCTCTCAAAACTGCGGAGGCGGAGAGTATGCTAAGCTCAACCCAGGCGGGGGCACTCATGGTTCTCCCTTCAAGTCCTTCACAATTGGACATTACAATGGCTTCTCCAGCTTCTTCACGATCATCACCAATAGTTCTTGCATTAAGATCTACAACTCATAATTGGACGTTACAATGGCTTCTCCAGCTTCTTCACAATCATCACCAACTCTTCTTGCACTGAGAGCTACCACTTCAGAAGCCGCAGTGATGTCTGCTGTTGCTTCTCTAAGTCCGATGGTCATTCTTTCCATGCTTAAAAGTCTTATGCGACCATTGGAGGATATGATGAAGGTGACGATTGAGGAAGTCAGTGTCAGACGAGCTTTATTTGATTCTTTCAGGAAAATACCCATGAACTCCCTGAACGGTATTCGATATGTGGACAACGCTCAATGGTTTCAGCACTGCTCGGACAATGTCTCTCGATTGGAAAATGACCTGAAAGCTTTAGAAGAGCTACAGCGTGCTGATATTGCTTCTCAAATTATATCAACCTTTGACAATCTTAAGGCTGAGGCAGCTCATAAATATGAAACTCTTCAGAAGAATATAACTGAAAGGGAACTTGAGATTACGTTCTTACGAGGGCAATGTGTTCAGAAGAACCAAGCTGTGGTTGCTTCTAACACTGTTATACAAACATCTCGGGCAGAGATCGATCGATTAGAGGTAAAATTGGCCCGACACAAGGCTGAGCTTGGTCGAGAGGAAGAAATCCTGAAAAGGCTTATAGTTGAAAGCGTGAAGACATACGCCACGTATCGTTCATTGATCCAATCTCTTGAACTTGCCCAAAAGGAAGCTTCCACAACGATGTCAGATGAGCATGAACTCCAGAAGAAGGCCGAAATAATGGTACAAGCCGTTCATGAAGAAAAACTTTATGCTATCAAATCTTGGCTCGCATCTTTTAATTTTATGGGCCCAGAGGCTTAATCATGTATTACTCTTTTTGTTTGATAAAAACAAAGCTTTACGTCACTTCTTAATATTTCTGAATAAAATAAAAAGAAAATGATTTTTGCCTTTCCTTATTTATTGCACATGTCGTGTTTTGACTTGCAACAATGAGGAATAACAGATTTAGAAAATTCTCTTCATTATCATTTGAGATAATTCTAGAAAATCTCCACATGCTGGGTATAAGTACTTGTCATTCCCCTAGGATAGAACTGGCTAGTAGAATTCTTCCTGTGTTATGTTTTTTTGCTTGAAATACTAAAAGAAATCTATAAGTGCCAGAGGTGTGGTATTAGCTTGGCATGAATTTTCACATGGAGTGAAGTTCAGAAATTTTTCTTGTTACCATTAGGGATAGTTCTGGAAAGAGTTTGATTCTTTGGGGATTTTATGAGAACACTTGTTATTCTTATGTTGATGAATAAAAAGGTTCAAATACGGGGGTTTTGAACTGTTAGAGGTATGATGTTAACGTAACAGGAGAAATATTGTGATCACGACAATTTTGAGGACCTATTGCTCTATTGGAGAGAGTCGATAAGTGGATTTTATTAGAGGTGTGATTTTAACGTGACAAGAGAGAGATTGCGATCGGGGTAATTTTAAGGACTTATCGCTCTATTAGAGAGAGTCGATAAGTTGATTTTGTCAGAGGTATGATTTTAACGTGACAAGAAAAACATTACGGTCGGGGCAATTTTGAGGACTTATTGCTCTATTAGAGAGAGTCGATAAGTTAATTTTGTCAGAGGTGTGATATTAACGTGACGAGAAAAATATTACAATCAGGGTAATTTTGAGGACTTATCCTCTATTGGAGAGAGTCAATAAGTTAATTTTTTTCAGAGGTGTGATATTAACATGACAGGAAAATTATTACGATCGAGGTAATTTTGAAAACTTATCGCTCTATTGAGCAGAGTCGATAAGTGAATTTTGTCAGAGGTGTGATATTAACATGACTGGAAAATTATTGCGATCGTGGTAATTTTGAGGACTTATCGCTCTATTGGAGAGAGTCGATAAATGGACTTTGTCAAATGTGTAATTTTAACGTGACAGGAAAAACATTACGGTCGGGGCAATTTTGAGGACTTATCACTCTATTGGAGAGAGTCAATAAGTTGATTTTTTCAAAGGTGTGATATTAACGTGATGAGGAAAGATATTACGATCGGGGAAATTTTAAGGACTTATCACTCTATTGGAGAGAGTCGATAAGTTGATTTTGTCAGATATGTGATATTAACATAATGCGAAAAATATTTATGTGATTGGAGCACAATTTGGGGGACTTAGCGTCTCACTGGGGAGAATTGCTAAATAATTTATCATCGGAGCGATGAATTGTGATACTTGTGATTTGAACAAGATTTTAAGAATTTTATCATTCCGCTGAAGGGAGTTGATAGATTAGTTATTTACTACTCTGCTGAGGAGAGTCAGTAAATAGACCATGATTTGAATGATTTTGCATACTTATCGTTTTATTGACGAGAATCGATAAGTTGGTTTTAACAAAATTATCATCGCATTGGGAGAAATACTGGCTAGATACCAACTCTGTGGGGATGATGATCATCAGAAGTGTAGTGTTAATCTAACGAAAGATTTGCCAGTTGAAAATGACTTTGATTTTGTTGAAGAGATTCAGAAGTTTTGATTAACACTATGTTAAAAGGATTCATGACCTTAGAGACTAAGTGTCATGTTTGAAAACACAAGGGTGGATCCTTCGTTCGGAAGAATTGCAACGCAAAGATGACCTCTGCGTTTGAGGTTTGAAACGCGAAGTTATGAACACTCATGACGCCAGTCTAGGCCTAGCATTTGGGAAGTTGAACGCGGAGGTGAACTTTGCGTTAAGGTTAAAGTCTTAACTGACTTTATCCATAAACGCTGAAGGTTGCATTTCAGAAAATGGTTGGGATTCTTTTCTTAGAATCCCGTACCACTTTAACAGCTTGACGACTATTATAAATAGACCTGTGTAGTCACGTCAAGAGTCATTCGACTCTTTATATTTTTGGCTTAGTTCTAAGAATAAGAACTCTCGTTTGATTTCGACAAGACTTTCGGCAAACTTCGTCCTCTCCGACCAACATCATCTTCTTCGGCCGATTGCATCAATGGCGCTACGAAGAATGAGCTCTGGCTCCAAGAAGGTCGCTGGAGCGACTTTCGAAACGCCGTCGGCCAGGGACGCCGACGGTGTTCTTGTTTCTGCGGTAACATCATTGTCGCCATCACCGTCACGTGGACCTTCCTGTCATGGTAGGTGGTGATTGTAATAACTTGTTTTGACAAGTTTTCTGAAAACCCTAGACGGGTTCTTGACAACGAGGAAGATGACTTGTCTGTTTAATAGAAACGCAGAGTTAGGACTCTGTGTTAATCATGAAACGCAACGTTGACTCCTGCATTTTAACTCTAAACGTGGGTCTTGGCCTTCGCATTTGAGCTTTATAACACATGTGTCGACTCCTGTGTTTGAACTCTAAACGTGGGTCTTGGCCTTTGCGTTTGAGCTTTATAACTCATGTCTCGACTCCTGCGTTTAAGATTTACAACACAAGGCTGGCCCTTGTGTTTAAGTTTTAACACATGGGTCTTAACCTTTGTGTTTTTAGTTTCTTCTTTTGTATTTATGTCAACAACTTGCTTTAGCTGCTAATCTTTGCTTTTGACTTTGTAGTGTTCTTTCCGAATGTGCCGCTTTCGTAGGAGCATCATTTTCAGTACATTGGCAGCCCTGACAAGAATGAAGTTTTTAGTCTTCGTGAAAGAATTCCGTTGTGCACTTTCCCTGATTCAGAAAGAACACACTTGATCGGATTTTCCTTATGCTCTACTCTTAGAGCTTTGATCACCGACTTAGATCTGGAGACTCCTGTCGGCCATGATCAATTCCCTAAACCGGCATTCATATTTGGAGATCATATAGCAGCCAATGATAATCTTATATATGCAAAAGATTCAAAGCTACTACGGAGAGTCAATAACCGCTTCCTATTTTTCCAAATATGAAGAGGATGTATCCACTCTTATACTTCTTGAACGTGAGCTGCCGCCGAGGTTTGACTTTTGATCTAGTCAAGGAGAAAGAAAATGTGTCGCTTGGATTTGGTCGACAAGCTCACACAAATTGGGGGATAACTCAAGGGTTTGAGGCCCGGCTTATTTGAGAAAAAAGATCTTGCTCAAGAAGTGCCACTTCTAGCGAATGTCTTCATTCGCCAGTTCATTGAGGCTCAGGGTGAATTCCCTGCCCAAACGTTCAGATCCCCAAGATGGGTTTGTTCTGGAGAAGGGGGGTGGTGGACCTGGATGGTGGATTTTGTTCTTGAGGAACTTAAGGAACCACTCGCTCAATCGGGTCTCATAATGCCGGTGTTGGCTTCTCGACGTGGGATTGTTCAAAGTTATCCAAATTTCCTTGCCATGCTGGAGAGATACAACCTGGATGGCTGCACATTCTTCACACTTGTAGGGGAGTTAGGCTTCGCTCTCTATGAGATGCAAGCGGTATCGGGGCTTCCATTCGGACGGATGCCCTATGAAGAATTCATCTCCACTACTGAAGAGCTCTCTCTTTTGAGGGCGACACACCCAGAAGTTTATGTCACTTTTTGGGAGCTGATGTGCCACTTCCACATATGTGCTCAGGTTGTTGGGATGCGCGGAGGGGGTCTTATGCATACTGTATCGGCGGACTATCTCTTTCAAAACTTAGGTCAGAAAGATGAGGCCGTGACCCGACTTGCTGCTATTTCTCCTAAAAGCGTTAAAGCCCGAATTAATGCTTCCAACACTATTTACAAGACTGGGCACATAGAAGATGGGTTTGAGGCTGGTGTCAAATTCGAGAGTTTTTACTACCAAGCCACAGCTCCTATTTCTAACATGGCTCTTCTCGCTGGCTTCCTCATGATATGGTTAAAACACTGCGTAGTACCATCGAAGCCAGTCGAGGCGATATTAGCTAAGGTTGTGTACCCAGCTATTTTATTAGCTCATGGGAGGCCAGTGAGCCTTCTCACTGCAATGGTAGGCTGCATATAGAGTGGCTTACGGACGTTGACGTCTGAACTTGTCGGCGCCCAGGAAATTAAGGTTACTGGGAGGAAAGCTTGGAAAACTCCCCAACCACGTGTACTAGTGTCGTATACGTACTTGGTGGCCTGGTTCACGCTGCATTGCCCTTCGTTGATGACAGAGGTTGCTGAAGAAAATGAAGCTCATATTCCCTTTGTACAGAGATTAGAGTCGGCCACATGGACTAATACCTACATAGTCAAGGCTCGACAACTTTTGTCTTTGGAGAACAATTATAATCTTTTTTGTTGCCGCCCTTGTTTTGATGGGGCTGAAGAAGAAGGCATGAAGTTTGGAGATGTGGTCTTCGAAGGCTCCTCACTCTTAAATACAGGGACTTTTCAATGGCTTCTCGCTATCAGGGTATGTTACCTAGTTTTCGGACTGGGCGAGAGATGTATAATTGAACCATATGTCCCCTCGCATTTTTCTCGACGATTTGGGTACGGCGAACTTTATGTTAGTAACCCTAATCTACGACTAGCTCACATCCGGAACTTATATGAAGGGGCTCGTGCTTGGTTTTTCTTTTTTGCCAAAGGAACTCATGCGTAATTCACTCTACCCAGCTTACCGCCTAGCTGCTCAACCGTTACGTACTTCCGTGATTGGTTTGATGAGGCTTCTCAAATCCTAGAATATGATGTATACACTTTATGCATAAATGAGATTCGGGAACTCTATAAATCGAGAAGTGGTTCTACCAGGACTCGGCTACCAGGGATAGAGGATTATCTATCCTGCGAATGAGAAGTGGTCAGAATCGAAGAGATCCCAAAGGAGTTACCAGCTACTGAGCCTTCTGAAGAAGAGGCCACTAAAGAAATTCTTGAGGGAGCACCGCTTCCTGAGCCCCACTCCTTAAGATCATCAGGAAAGAAGGCCCTTACTGCTGAGGAGGAAGGCGAATATGATAGGAGAATTCGCAAGCAGAAGCCCGTTGTGGCCAAAAACTCTAAGAGAGCCAAGTTAATGGGAGACGCAATAAAGTCTGCACCTATCGCGCTCTCGGCTGATAGAGAGGACAAAATGCTTCAACCAATTCCTTCCATTCCTGAGGATGTGGGAGCCGGAGAGACGTTGCCTATTAGGGATTCAGGGTCTGCTTCTCCCCCTCTAGTCCAGAATCAGGGTTCGCATGAAGACTCTCCTTCCGAGGTTGTTCCCCAATCTACTCGTAATGTATATATGGGTCTGATCTATCCGACTGCTCCTCCCCCACACTCGAGAGCTTTGATAGAGTGCATCAGGTAACTAGAGATGAAGATGCAGTTTATGATTGATATTGTTAGCTTAGGGTAGGTCCCCTTTGAACGTTTTAGACCCCTCCTGAATGAAAGCTTAACAGATATCAAAAGTCATGGGAATGCATTCTGGAATGAGACCTACAGGGAAGGTATCATCATTTTGGAAATAGAATTAGAGATGCTTTGGATTCTTTAACATAGCGATTTAGGCAAAGAAGTAGACCAGGCTCTTTCTGCGGCCAAGGCTTCGAGAGCACAACGCCATGAAGCTCTTCAGAAGAGTTTGTCTGAGAAATAATCTCGCATTGCTAGTCTACGAGAGGAGGACCTTCAAATACAAATAGACATGGGCAGTCTCGCTATGGGTATCCGGGATACTGCAGCAGAACTTACTCGCATAGGTGTTGAGCTATCTCAGAGGAATGCCCAGCTGGCTGACGATATGAAAGTCATAAAAGGGTTAGCTGCTCACTGTGACGGGCTTCTCAAAGATTATTGCAATGAGATCGTCGCTGCCGATAAGATTTGACGAGAGATTGTAGAAGCAGCACCTGATGAAGAGGAACTCAGGAGTAAGATAACCGAAGAAGTCAAAAAGGTTCGTGAGGAGAACATATCAGTGTTGAAGTCCAAGCTCAAGTCCTTTAGGCTGATGGGCCCTTAGGCTTGCTTTTAGCTGGGGAATAATTTTGTGTCATCTTCCTTCCAATTATCATCACTTTGTATCAAGTTATCAAAATTGAATAAAAATGATGTCATTGTATCTTCCATCATCTCTTTGTTGTTGAATTTCCATTTAGGACAATGAACATTATTGCAAATGCCATAACTGTAGTGTTAACTTAGCATGAACTCGAAATTCTCTTTATTACTACTTAGAATAATCTCAGAAAATTTCAATCGTCAGAGGTGTAGTGTTAACATGACGACATACAAAATAAAAAAATTAAACATTTATTCCCAAAATATACTCTGACTTGGCAACCCCCAGCATGACTTGACTAAAGTTTGAGAGTAAGAGAGGGGGCTACATGACTTACGGGAAGTATCTCTTAAGGAACTTCCCGTTAATTGGCATCACGATTCTGTCTCTTTTTTGATCGATGAGGCGATAAGCTCTATTTGAATAGACTGATTCTATTACAAATGGCCCTTCCCATTTGCGATTGAACTTCCCTTTGGTTTTGTGTGTCATCACCATGGATCGTCTTACGGCTATGACCAAATCACCTCTCTTAAATATCTATTCTCTAACCTTTTTGTTGTAGGCTTTAGAAATCCGGGCTTGATACAACTTGATCTGCTGCTGAGCTTGAAGTTGCTTATCGTCTAAGGCTTCAAGTTCCTGAAGGCGCAGTTGATGTTTTTCTTCCTCTGTTATTCCTGTTGCGATAGCAACTCTCAGGGAAGGGATCTGAATTTCTAACGGTAACACAGCTTCACAACCATATACTAAAGAGAATGGTATAGCTTTTGTAGGGGTTCTCACCGTTGTGTGGTAGGCCCACAGACATTCGCCGAGTCTTTCGTCCCAATCGCGTCCGCTCTTAGAAACAAACTTTTTGAGAAGCTTCACGATGGTCTTGTTAAAAGCTTCTGCGAGGCCATTTGCTGGCGGATAATACGTCGTAGATGTGACACTTTGGATTCTAAACCTGTCATAAATCTCTAAAATCCAAAGCTGACAAATTATGTTCTGTTGTCGTGAACTATTCGTCTCGGGACTCCAAAGCGATAGATGACGTGATGTTTGATGAATTTAACCACATTCGAAGTATTGACTTCTTTCAGCGGGATTACCTCCGCCTATTTGGAGAAGTAGTCGGTCATGGTCAAAATAAACCGGTGTCCTTTGGAAGTCGGAGGAGAGATTGGTCCTACGACATCCATACCCCACATCTCAAATGGCCGAGACACAGATGTGGGATGTAAGTTCCCTAGCACTTGATGGATAAAGTCACCATGAATTTGACACACGTGATAACGTTTAGCATAGTCAACTGCATCTGAAAATATTTTTGGCCAATAATAGCCAATTCATCGGAGGCGATCTCCCAACTTAGCCCCGGGTTGATGAGCTCCGCACATTCCATCGTGAGCTTCCTTGAGGGCCTCTTTTGCTTCCTTTCGTGAGAGGCATCAAAGCAAAACTTCGTCATATGATTTATGATACAGGATTTGAGAAACTGTATCGTAATAGAATCAGAGAGCCTTTCGTTTGATCGCGGCCGCTTCTTTGGAATTGTCGGGCAAAATTCCATACACGACATAGTCGATGTACGGGAATCGCCAATCCCTACATTCAAGCTCCATGGAGGTTGTACAAACTTCTCCTGTTATTGTCTTGTCTGAACTTTCTTCTACAGGAAACTTGGAACAATATAATTCACGTCCGATGACAGGAATCGTTGTTTCAGCCCCTGGGGGCAATGCTAATGAGATGGGGGTGTATTGTTATACAGTGATGCCCTTTGGATTAAAAAACACGGGTGCAACTTATCAACGTGCAATGAACACAATCTTTCATGAACATCTACGCAAAAAGATTGAATGTTACGTTGATAACATAGTAGTGAAAAGCCAACACAAAGGCGATCATCTCACAGATTTGAAGGCAATAATTCAACATCATGCGAATACATCAGCTGAAGATGAACCCGACAAAATCATTCCTTGGGGTATCAAGTGGAAAATTCCTGGGATTTATAGTTACATCCAAAGGGATTTCTCTTGATCTAGAGAAAGTTTGTGCTATCTAAGACATGCTGCCTCTGAAGAATCTCAAAGAACTCAAAGGTTTACAAGGCAGACTGGCTTACATCAAGAGATTCATATCAAATCTCTCAGGATGATGCCAACCTTTTTCTAAGCTCATGAAGAAGGGAGTATCGTTCGTTTGGGATGGAGACTGCCAAAGAGCATTTGAGGAGATTAAGAGATACCTCACTCAACCGCCAGTTCTTGTGGCCTTAATATCGGGAAAACATTTTCTGTTATATGTGAGAGCCATGGACCATTCTCTTGGAGCTTTATTCGCCCAGAACAATGACCAAGGGCAAGAGCAAGCCATTTACTACTTAAGTAGAACTATGATAGGAGTTGAACACCGATATAATCCAGTGAAAAAAGAATGTCTCGCTTTGGTATTCGCCATCCAAAAGATACGACACTACCTGGTTGGACAAACAATCTATGTTATCTCTGAGGTAAATCCTTTGAGAGTCCTGAAGACAAAACCATCATCTCTGAGTTACCGGCTAGCAAAATGGGCAATCCTCTTGTCATAATATGACATGCAATTTATGCCCCATAAAGCAGTCAAGGGTCAAATGTTGGCAGACTTCCTAGCTGATCACCCGGTGCCAGGGACATCTAAGCTGTATGAAGAATTGCCCGATGAAGTTGTCGAAACTTGTGTTACTCAAGAAGTTATGCAAATATGGAAGTTATTCTTTGACGGTGCATCCAGAGCAAATCCTCATGGAGAAATTATTGCGGGAGTAGTAGTATTCATCTCTCCACACGGTCACGTGATCCCAAGGAGATTTTCCCTAATCGAGCCCTGCACCAACAATGTAGCTGAGTGTAAACTAGGCTTATAGTTTTCTTTATCGGTTCCCCGATTTACAAAAGAAGGAAGGATGAAACCATCCCTTTGTTTAAAACTGGGTTCTTTTTTTGTGGCGATGGGAGTTTGAATCTTGTATCCCGTTGACGATCCGAGCACTTCAGCTTCGTGGGGTGTTGGTCTTCTCTCCTTGACTTGAAGCCTTGAGAGAACTTGGGAGGCAAGTTTATAACTCTAGGCGAGTTTGAAAGAAACTTGTTTGAACAAGTTAGAAACTCTCTGTGAGAGAGTTGAGAAACTCTAGCTGAGTTTAAATCTCCAAGAAGGGTTGATTTTAGAGAGAAGATGAAACTCAAGAAACCTAACCCAAATGGGTTTAAAGAGCAAGCCAAAAAGCTCAAAGAAAAGCTCCAAGAAAGCTCCAAGAATCCCCTCCAAGAAGCCTCTCTCCTTCCCTTTCTTCTCTCATTTGATCCCCCTTTTCTCCTCTTTTTTCCCAACCTTTGGCTTGATGGAGATCCAACCCTATTTATAGGGTTATCATGGAGTAAGGTACCCTATAACAGGCCCTTAACTATGCCCATACCTTGATGGAACAGTTTTGAAAAGTGTTCCAGTGTTAAAAACACAAGGGTCGCGTTCTGGAGAGAAAAACGCGGGTGAACTCTGCGTCTGATGACCTTCACGTCTGGCGACCTCCGCATCTGAGCTTGGGAAAAACTTCGTGTCTGGTGATCTCTGCATCTGGTGACCTCTACATCTGACAACCTCTACATCTGGCGACCTCCGCATCTGGGCTTGGGACGAATTCTGTGTATGGTGACCTCTGCGTCTGGCTACCTCTGCGTCTGACGACCTCTGCATCTGGCGACCTCTATGTCTGGCGACCTCTGCGTCTTGCGACCTCCGCGTCTAGCGACCTCTGCGTCTTGCGACCTTTGCGTCTGGCGACCTCCGTGTCTGGTGACCTCCGCGTTTGGATTTGTAGAGATCGTTAATTGTAATCTCTTTCCTTTGACTTCTGGGCAGATTATCATTTTGTAATCTTTACACTTGGCCTTTGTGGAATGTGAGAGTCGTTAATTTGTAACTCTAATACGTTGCTGTGAAAGTCTTTACATTGTAACTTTCATTGACTGTTTGTAGAGGTCGTCAGATTGTAACTTTCGCTTGTTGATGTGAAGGACGTCAGATTGTATCTTTCATCATCTATTGAATCTGTGGAGATCATCTATCTGCAGTGATTTTTAGACAGCCTACAGAACCCCCATCGAAGTTTTTGAAAGTTCACAGTTCACTGGAATGAATTTTCGGAATACTTTGGATCCCAAAATGATTTTCATGATTCTGCATACAATAGGATTTTTGGCAAACCCTCAGCTATTAACGTATTTGATAAGCCTTTACCGACTATCGTTTGAGTCAGGTTAGCATGTGGATTGTCTAAGTCTGTTCCACATGTAACGTTGTGCTAAAAGAATAAACTCTCTTAGGCTTAGTGCTGTGATATTGAATACATAGACTTTACCGCTGTTTCTTCCTGTGTTATGTTTTCATTTGTAACACTGAAAGAAAGTTGGCAGTGCCAGAGGTATACTATTAACTTGGCATGAATTTTCACTTAGAGTAAAATTCAGAAATTTTCTTCATTATCACTAGGATAACTCCAGAAAATCTTCAATCCGCTAGGGATTCTACAATGAAGACTTGCTATTTCTTTTCGAAATAGACCTAACAAGTTCATTTGGGGTCTGACTGTTGGAGGTGTGATGTTAACCTAACAGTATTTTATGGGCCTATCGCTCTATTGAAGAGAGTCGATAAACTGGTTTGATCGTCAGAGGTGTGATGTTAACTTGACGGGTTTGTACTTATGATTTGAACAAGATTTTGAAGACTTAGCGTCTCGTTGGGGAAGATTACGATTTGAGCAATTTTGAGGACCTACCATCCTATTGGAGAGGATTGATAAGTTGACTGTCAGAGGTATAGTGTTAACATGACAGGAATTTCGTTGTGATTTGAACAACTTTGTGAACCTATCATCCTATTAGAGAGGATTGATAAGCTGACTGTCAGAGGTGTAGTGTTAACATGACAGGAATTTTGTTATGATTTGAACAACTTTGTGGATCTATCATCCTATTAGAGAGGATTGATAAGCTGACTGTCAGAGGTGTAGTGTTAACATGACAAGAATTTTGTTGTGATTTGAACAACTTTGTGGACTTATCATCCTATTGGAGAGGATTGATAAGTTAATTGTCAGAGGTATAGTGTTAACATGATAGGAATTTCGTTGTGATTTGAACAACTTTGTGGACCTATAATCCTATTGGAGAGGATTGACAAGCTGACTGTCAGAGGTGTAGTGTTAATATGACAAGAATTTCGTTGTGATTTGAACAATTTTGTGGACCTATCATCCTATTAGAGAGGATTGATAAGTTAACTGTCAGAGATGTAGTGTTAACATGACAGGAATTTTATCACCAGAGAAGATTGTCATATTAAATATGAAACAGACTGAAGTTATACTCCATGGGGATGATGATCATCAGAAGTGTAATATTAACTTGACGACGTGAAAGATTTTGTTACTCTTAATCCAGTGGATTCCAAGTAACCAACCCCCAGTCTAAGTAAGTTTAATTTCTCTTTTTAGGCTCAGCTGGGGGGGAAGAAAAAAAAGGGGGTCCCATGATTCTCTATGGGTAATATTTCTTAAGAAATTTCCCATTGATTGGCATCATGAGCCTATCATCTTTTTGATTGATGAGACGGTAGGCTCCATTCGAGTAGACTGACTCTACCACGAAGGATCCTTCCTATTTGGGATTAAACTTCCCTTTCGTCTTGTGCGTCATGACCATAGGTCATCTAACTGCTAAGACAAGATCGCCTCTCTTAAAGATCCTTTCTTCGACCTTTTTGTTGTAGTCTTTGGAGATTCGGGCTTGGTATAACTCGACCTGTTGTTGAGCATGAAGTCGCTTATCATCCAACACTTATAGTTCTTGAAGGCGTAGTCGATGACGGTCCTCATCTGTCATCCCGGTCGCAAGGGAAACTCTCAGGGATGGGATCTAAATTTCTAATAGTAGCACAGCCTCGCAGCCATACACCAAAGAGAAGGGAGTAGCTTTTGTTGGGGTCCTCACCGTTGTACGATAGGCCCATAGACATTCGCCGAGTCGTTCGTCCCAGTCGCGTCGGCTTTTGGAGACGAACTTCTTGAGAAGCTTTACGATCGTCTTGTTAAAAGCTTTTGCAAGACCATTAGCTGGTAGATAATATGTTGTTGATGCAACGCTTTAGATTCTAAACTTATTGCAGAATCTCTAAAAACTATAGTTGACAAATTGGGCTCCATTATCATGAACTATTCACCTAGGTACGTCAAAGCGGTAGATGACATGGTGTTTGATGAACTTGACCACGTCCGAAGCCTTGATTTCTTTCAAAGGAACTGCTTCTGCCCATTTGGAAAAGTAATCGGTTACTGCTAAGATAAACCGATGCCCTTTGGATGTTGGAGGGAAAATGGGTCTAACAATATCTATTCCCCACATCTCGAATGGCCAAGATGGAGATGTCGGATGCAGATTCCCTGGTGCTTGATGAATGAAATCACCGTGGACCTGGCACGCGTGACATATTTTAGCATAATTGATGGTATCAATGATCATTTTAGGCTAGTAATAGCCAAGCCTGTGGAGTCGATCCCCTAGTTTAGCTCTGGGTTGATGAGCTCCACACATTCCGTCATGAGCTTCCTTGAGGGCTTCTTGTGCCTCTTTTCTAGAAAGGCAGCAAAGTAAAACTCCATCATACGATTTTTGATACATAGTTCGAGATGCCGCATCATAATAGAATCGAAGGACCTTCCGTTTGACGGTGGTCGCTTCTTTAGAATCATCGGGTAGTATGCCGTGCAAGACATAATCGATGAATGGGAATCACCAATCTCTTTGTTCAAGACTTGTGGAAGCTTCACAAACGATCTCTGTTGTTGCCTCTTCTGAGTGATTTCCTAGAGGGAAATTGGGATGATACAAATCATGGCCTACCACGAGTATCTTTGTTTCTGCCTTTGGTGGTAATGCCAGTGAAGTTGCTAACGAAGCTAAGGCATCTGCATAGGCGTTACGGGCCTGTGGAACATGTCCGATAAAGAAGCCCTTAAAATTTTGAGCTAACTTTAGCGCTGCAAAGTGGTATGGGACTAAATCCTCATTACGCACTTCGTATTCTCCTCCGGACTTGATTTACGATGAGTTGAGAATCACCGTAGGCTTTAAGGTATTGGATGTTGAGCTCCTCGGCCAGCTGTATTCCTAGTAGCAAAGCATTGTACTCTACTACATTGTTGGTGCATGACTCGATTAAGAAAAATCCTCTTGGGATCATCTGACCAGTTGGGGATACGAGCACAACCCCCACACAGACTGTGATTCCTCCATCAGGACTTGCTCTAGATGCACCGTCGAAGAACAATTTCCATACTTTCATGACTCCTTGAGTTACATAAGCCTCTGCAACTTTGTCTGGTAAGTCTTCATATAATCTGGAAGAATCAGGCATCGGATGGTTAGCTAAGAAATCTGCTAGGGTTTAGCCTTTAACAGCCTTCCGAGGCATGAACTGCATTGAATACCGTGACAGAAGTATTAACCATTTTGCAAGGCGACAATTTAGCGAAGAAGGTTTCGTCATGAGAACTCTCAAAGGGTTCACTTTGGAGATAACATGAATAGTTTGTCCAACTAAGTAATGCCGCATTTTCTGAATGACGAAAACCAAGGCACAACATTCTTTTTCCACTGGATTGTACCAGTGTTCAGCTCCAATCATGGTTCTACTGAGGTAGTAGATTGCCTTTTCATGGCCCTCATCATTGTTCTGAGCTAATAAAGCTCCAAGAGAATGTTCCATGGCCCTCACATATAACAGGAATGGTTTTTCTGTCACCGGGGCCACTAGAACGGGCGACTGAGTGAGATATTGCTTGATCTCCTCAAATGCATTTTGGCAGTCTCCATCCCAAGCAAAGGAGAACCCTTTCTTCATTAACTTGGTGAAGGGCTGGTAACGTCCTGAGAGGTTTGATATGAATCTCCGGATGTAAGCTAATCTGCCCTGTAGGCCTCTGAGTTCCTTGATATTCTTCGGAGACTGCATCTCTTGGATAGCCCGAACCTTTTCTGGATCAATTGGAGGGAAAATGGGTCTAACAATATCTATTCCCCACATCTCGAATGGCCAAGATGGAGATGTCGGATGCAGATTCCCTGGTGCTTGATGAATGAAATCACCGTGGACCTGGCACGCGTGACATATTTTAGCATAATTGATGGTATCAATGATCATTTTAGGCTAGTAATAGCCAAGCCTGTGGAGTCGATCCCCTAGTTTAGCTCTGGGTTGATGAGCTCCACACATTCCGTCATGAGCTTCCTTGAGGGCTTCTTGTGCCTCTTTTCTAGAAAGGCAGCAAAGTAAAACTCCATCATACGATTTTTGATACATAGTTCGAGATGCCGCATCATAATAGAATCGAAGGACCTTCCGTTTGACGGTGGTCGCTTCTTTAGAATCATCGGGTAGTATGCCGTGCAAGACATAATCGATGAATGGGAATCACCAATCTCTTTGTTCAAGACTTGTGGAAGCTTCACAAACGATCTCTGTTGTTGCCTCTTCTGAGTGATTTCCTAGAGGGAAATTGGGATGATACAAATCATGGCCTACCACGAGTATCTTTGTTTCTGCCTTTGGTGGTAATGCCAGTGAAGTTGCTAACGAAGCTAAGGCATCTGCATAGGCGTTACGGGCCTGTGGAACATGTCCGATAAAGAAGCCCTTAAAATTTTGAGCTAACTTTAGCGCTGCAAAGTGGTATGGGACTAAATCCTCATTACGCACTTCGTATTCTCCTCCGGACTTGATTTACGATGAGTTGAGAATCACCGTAGGCTTTAAGGTATTGGATGTTGAGCTCCTCGGCCAGCTGTATTCCTAGTAGCAAAGCATTGTACTCTACTACATTGTTGGTGCATGACTCGATTAAGAAAAATCCTCTTGGGATCATCTGACCAGTTGGGGATACGAGCACAACCCCCACACAGACTGTGATTCCTCCATCAGGACTTGCTCTAGATGCACCGTCGAAGAACAATTTCCATACTTTCATGACTCCTTGAGTTACATAAGCCTCTGCAACTTTGTCTGGTAAGTCTTCATATAATCTGGAAGAATCAGGCATCGGATGGTTAGCTAAGAAATCTGCTAGGGTTTAGCCTTTAACAGCCTTCCGAGGCATGAACTGCATTGAATACCGTGACAGAAGTATTAACCATTTTGCAAGGCGACAATTTAGCGAAGAAGGTTTCGTCATGAGAACTCTCAAAGGGTTCACTTTGGAGATAACATGAATAGTTTGTCCAACTAAGTAATGCCGCATTTTCTGAATGACGAAAACCAAGGCACAACATTCTTTTTCCACTGGATTGTACCAGTGTTCAGCTCCAATCATGGTTCTACTGAGGTAGTAGATTGCCTTTTCATGGCCCTCATCATTGTTCTGAGCTAATAAAGCTCCAAGAGAATGTTCCATGGCCCTCACATATAACAGGAATGGTTTTTCTGTCACCGGGGCCACTAGAACGGGCGACTGAGTGAGATATTGCTTGATCTCCTCAAATGCATTTTGGCAGTCTCCATCCCAAGCAAAGGAGAACCCTTTCTTCATTAACTTGGTGAAGGGCTGGTAACGTCCTGAGAGGTTTGATATGAATCTCCGGATGTAAGCTAATCTGCCCTGTAGGCCTCTGAGTTCCTTGATATTCTTCGGAGACTGCATCTCTTGGATAGCCCGAACCTTTTCTGGATCAACGGAAATACCTTTAGAGGTGACTATGAACCCAAGGAATTTACTGTTGGATACCCCTAGGAAAGATTTGGTGGGGTTCATCTTCAGTTGATGTACTCGCATGATGTCAAACATCATCCTCAAGTTTGAGAGATGATCACCTTTCTTCTGGCTCTTCACTGCGATGTCATCTAGGTAGCAATCTACCTTTTTACAAAGATGTTCATGGAAGATCATGCTCATGGCACGCTGATAGGTTGCACCAGCATTCTTCAGTCCAAACAGTATTACTGTATAACAGTACACCCCCAGTGGTATTCTGAAAGCCGTGTGCTTTTCATCTTCAGGGGTATTTTGATCTGATTATATCCTAAGAATCCGTCCATGAAAGACATTCTCTCATACCCACAAGTATTGTCAATCATGACGTCCGTGATGGGAAGGGGAAACTCATCCTTCAGACATGCGGCATTTAAGTCACGGAAGTCGATGCAAATCCTGACTTTCCCATTTTTCTTGGTTACGGGGACAATGTTAGCGACCCAGTCAAGGTGTTGTTCCTCTCTGACAAAGCCTGAATCGATAAGCTTTTTAACTTCTGATTCAATTGCTTCCATGATCTCTAGATGGAACTGACGTTGTTGTTGTTTAACGGGTTTCGCATCCGGATCAATGTTAAGATGATGCACAGCTACTTTTGGGTCAAGACCAGGCATGTCTTCATAGTTCTAGACGAAGACATCTATATATTCTCGGATGAGAGATATAAGATCCTCTTTCTCGGATGATGATAAGCTTTTACTTATAAAAATAGGCTTGGGATCGGTTTCATCTCCCATGTTTATCTGGATCACCTTATCTTTCGTGGGTGGCTCACATTGCTCGAAACGCATATCCCATAAAATATTAAGGTATTTGATCCAAGGATCGCCGTTTGATTTAATCAACTCCTTGTCATCCTCTTCGTCTTCGTCTGGATGACTAGATGAGGTCATATTCATAGACAAGCCCTTGAAGACTGCACCAATGCTAACGTCCGAGTCCCATGATGATGTTCCAGATGAGTAGTCCTGACATAGACATTCATTTTCTGAAGAGGGGGGGGGGCGTTGAAATGTAGCCTAATCCTCTCTCAGTTTTATGATAATAATCAGAGGGTTTTCCTTCTGGAGTGAAAGACCAAATTAGTGCTCGTCTTCCTTTCCCGAAGTTTAAACCTTTCGGGTTATTAAAGTCATAACCTATTTTCTTCATCATACTGAGGGACTTGGATCCATAATGATGGAATTGTGGGATTCCGAGGTCTTCCTCTAAACTTCCCTGATCAGGTGGCCCAGGGTTGACTTTCCCAAAATAGATTGGCATTTGGCCACTCTTCTTGGTTGGGACTATGAAGAAGGCTATCTTAGTGTCTTCCATCTCTTCGAATGTTGTGAAAGATGATTTGAGCGGCAGGATAAGCGATGCTTCGGCATACAATGCATGCTACAGATCTGTTCTTGCACCTGCATCAGAGGATACTTCAGACAAGTAAGCCAAGTTAAAATATTTATTAATGTATCACTCGCCCTTACTAGATACATCATTGTTGTTGAGCTCATTCTGACTCATTACATTCAAATCTAATTCCCACAGACATTCTTCCTCAGGTTCAGGCTCGGGCTCGTCGTCTACTTCGTTATCGCTATCAGAATCTTCTTTTGGCTGCTCCGGTTCTTGGGAGTCCATGTAGAAAACTGAATCAGTATGATAGTTTTCCACACCCTTGAATGGTTGTCCCTGGGCTATCAGGGTTCTGACTTCTCCCTTATCATCGACATACTTCATCACTTGATGGAGGGTAGACGGGACAATGCGATTTGCATAAATCCAAGCTCGCCCTAACAATAGATTGTAGGACGTGTCCGTATCTATGATGTAGCTGGTCACTTCTGATCTGAGATCCCCTTTTTGACATTTGAGTTTGATCTTGCCCATGGGTCGTGTGCTGTTAGCGTTGAAGCCGAAGATAGTGGTCTGTGTTGAGTGTAGCCGATGCAGAGGAATCCCCAAGAACTACATAACTCTGTATGGCATAATACCGAGGGCGGATCCCGGGTCGACTTGGACACGGTTGATTTCCGAAGACCCGATATACCCTGTGTAGTATAAGGGTCGGTCATTCTTGTGTTTGATTTGCATGTCTTCATGGGTGAACGATACGCAAGGCAAACTCCTTGTAGCTTGTAAGCATTGTGCATAAGAAGATCCTTCAGTAGCTTCTGGGATGACAGGCACTTGAGTAATAAAGCTCTCTATATCCGTTAAAGCTTCAATCAGAGCCCTTCTCGTGGACTTGGACAGTTTCAAAAGCTCATAAAGAGTGATTCTGGCAGGGATATTAGCCAGTTGCGCCATGACATTGAAGCAAAAGGGAGCGCTTGACCCTCCTGCCTCTGGTTGGAGGACGTTCTTGTTATAACGAACTTCTTTCGGCTTCCCTTTATTGGTTGGCTTCTTGAGAATGGAACCCCCAACCTCCTCGGGTGGCTTTTCTACTTCTTCGGTAGTTTGATCATACCTCTTCAAGTATGTCTTCCCTGACCTAGTGCATATTCCCGGGTTTGCTCCTTGCCCGGCTGCCAGGGCACTCTTCTCTTCCTCTGAGTCAGTGAGTGGGGCTAGATGTGCATCATCCTCATTCAGAGAGAGGCTAATCATATTGGAAGCTTTAGCCTTGTGTCTCTTCTTCTTCCCTGATACTCCGGTCCACTGCTGGTCATCAAGAAGATCAAGATGGACCCACATTATCTCTCCTTTTGGAGTGGTAAGGGGTACCAATCCTTTATCCTTTTGACCATGTGGATCAATATTTCTCATGTGTAACTCCTCTTCAGGGATAGGAACAACACCATCCAGAGCTGCAACAGGTGGGAAATCTCCGAATTGGACCGATATCATGTTAGTAGACACAGTCTTCTGTTCTGGCCTCAATTTAAGCACCTCGGCATCAATCAAAGCTTGTAGGATATCCTTGAAGATATAACATCTCTTCGTTGGATGACCCAACATTTTATGGTATAGGTAATAGTTAGGGTCTTCCACCTTTCCTGCTTCAGGTTTCTTAACTTCAGGAAGCTTTAACTTGTTATTCTTCTGAAGTAGCTTGAAAAGAGTGATCACATGATCCTCTTTGAAGGAGTCTTGGATGTTCTCGGCTGGCTCGATGCCTTGCCCTGCTTAGCAGGTGGCGCTCGAGTGTTATTTTCAGTGGCCAGAATATCTTTTCCCTTGGATCGAGGAGCATTATTTTGGCCACGTTGCGCAGGTTGTCTTTGCTTATCTTCCTCTTCAGCTTTAACCCTGGCGATGATTTCCTCAGCTTGTTCACCTTGAGAGACTAGTTGCTTCCATGAACGGCATTCTGCGACCCCCATCTAAGCTAAGAGACTAGTCTGTAAGTTGTGTCGACAGGTTTCCACCAGAGTTGCTTGCGTCATACATGTTGGGCATCGGAGAGCCATGCTTCGAAATCTTTCAACAAAGACTTTTATGGATTCTCCTTTCCTTTGCTTGGTGGCAAGAAGAGAAGGAACCAAAACTTCTGAGTTGTCTTCGAAGAATCTGGCCAGAAATAATCTCTCCAGGTCTGCCCATTTCTGGATAGATCCCGCAGGCAGTTTCATGAACCATTCAAAGGCAATTCCCTTGAGAGTGCCAATGAACAAACGAGTCAACACCGCGTCAGTTGCTATCACATTGCCGGTTTGTGACTTGAAGTAATAGATATGACGCTTAGGGGATCCCGTGCCGTCAAAGGCCTGTAGGGTTGGGACCTTGAACTTTGAAGGATACGGGGTAGCATCCCATTCGGCAGGATAGGGCCTAACAACCCCCTCCTCTTAGAGTTCGCTTCTATTTGCAATGGCATTGAGGCGGGCTTCCAATTCCTCCATTTTAGTAGATTGGGGATTTTGCTCATCTTCAGTTTCCTCCTTCTCTTCAGAGGAAGAATCTGTGTTGTGGATTTCTTGGTCGGAAGTAGTATTATCAATCACCTTTTTCTTTCCCTTTTGATGAAGATGACCTTTTCTTTTGGAAAGTCTTATGTCTGGGTGGGGAGTTTGCTCTTTGGGATTTAGTTTTGTCTGCGACCAACTAGGCCATCATGTTTCGAAGTTCATTGATGGTTTCTTGTTGTGATCTGAGCATGGCTTGCTGCTCATCAAGTATGTTTCGAAGTTCATTGATGGTTTCTTGTTGTGATCTGAGCATGGCTTGCTGCTCATCAAGTCTCTTTGTGAGATCTTCGGGGCCTCCTGCCTTCTTGTTGTGATCTGAGCATGGCTTGCTGCTCATCAAGTCTCTTTGTGAGATCTTCGGGGCCTCCTGCAAAACAAGCGGAACTCTCATGCTCTACAGAGGAGCTAGAGGATTGAGACTCTGCGATAGCTGAATGTTCATCGTCAGACTTCATCCCTCTATCTAGTCTTCATAGTTAATAAGGAGTATGACTCCTTTTTGCATCCGAGTGCGTCGAAAAATTCCATCAGATCCGTTCAAAGCCTCTTTCAAGCCATGGGGTTGATCCTCCTTTGACTCGTTAGAACTGGGGATTGGTGACCTCCTCACTCCGATCATATTAGAAGTGGCTCCAAGGTACCCATCCTCCGAATCCTTCTTCCTGTGAGAGCATCGTCACTTGTACGGCTTGATGAGGAGACATTTGTTAATCGGTCAAACACCGATGGCTTGGTTGCATGTGAGCAGCATCGGCATCCTGAGAGGACCGCGAAAATTAATCGTTCATATTGGCATGAATGCGTGACTGGTTGAACCGGTCTTTCTCTCAATAACAACTCTCTCAAATCTGTTACACAGCTTTGAGAAGAGTTACTCATTGAAGGGGAGACTTGGATTGACACCCCCTGTCTGTGGCTAGACGAAGTGGGTTCTTGACGAACATGGATCTTGAATCCGTGTCGATCTCCTTGAACGCGACGGCTCACATTGTGTTTAACATTAGAAGCATGAGGGTCACGTTTTAACATTGAAATGCAGGGGTCGCGTTGAGGAGAGGAAACTCAGAGCTGATGTTCACGCTCAACGTGGAGCTAGCCTCTGTGCTCAGGCTGGGCAATGCAAGGGCGGCGCTCTTCGTGGTCGTGAGATTTGCACTCCAACTGGGAAATGCAGTCTTAAGGTCTGCGTCTCAACTGTGAAACGTGCCACTAAGGACTGCGTTTAGTCTGGCTTTGGCGAAGCTTGTGCTTGGGCACAAAAACGTGGAGTTCACGCTCAGAAGCAGAAAAGCGAAGCTCGGGAGTGTGTTTGGGCTCACAAGCATGAGGTTCGCGTTGATCAGAGAGTCGGCTTGCTTGAAGTTTTGCTCGTCGATAGGATCTCCTTCTTCGACGAGCAGCGTTCTTCTTGGCCTGTCTTAAGGCTTTTACAGTAGTATCTTCCTCCGTAAAGATCAATTGCACCGCTTCAATGAGCCTTTTGTGACCCAATACCTGTTGTTTGGGCATGGATGTAGGATCTTCAACTCGATTGACGAGTTCCATTGGAGCTAAGTCTTCTCCTTTAGAGGAGGGACTGTCTAAACAGTCCAACCTAAGGGAGAGACTCTCCTTTGGTGGGTCGGCCATAGGTGGAGCTTTAGTCTCTTTAGAGACTTTACGGGCCTTGCGCATAGCCTTGGGGCTAAGGGACCCGGAGGAGAGAAACTCCTCATACTTGGCTTGGTCAAATTCCACGGTTAGAGTTTCAACAGTAGTCCCAACTAGTTGGGTGTCGGATTGCGCCACCACTTCTTTATCGGTGAAAGAGCTCATCCCCAGCGGAGTCATCATCTTTTGTACGCGCGGGAAATTACGAGAAACTTAAGAATTAAATCTTTGTTATTCTCTCTAACTGACTTAGAAAAAGAATGATTATAATCCTCTCAATAAAATTTCTTTCTAACTGACTTAGAAAAAAACTATGGTTTTCTTTATCGGTTCCCCGATTTACAAAAGAGGAAAGGATGAAACATTCCTTTTGTTTAAAACTGAGTTCTTTCTTTGTGGCGATGAGAGTTTGAATCTTGTATCCCGTTAACGATTCGAGCACGTCAACTTCATAGGGTGTTAGTCTTCTCTCCTTGACTTGATGCCTTGAGAGAACTTGGGAGGCAAGTTTATAACTCTAGGCGAGTTTGAAAGAAACTTGTTTGAACAAGTTAGAAACTCTCTGTGAGAGAGTTGAGAAACTCTAGCCGAGTTTAAATCCCCAAGAAGGGTTGATTTTAGAGAGAAGAT
>NC_033796.1:62707924-62755800 GCF_001876935.1 Asparagus officinalis
CTTAACTTCAGGAAGCTTCAACTTGTTATTCTTCTGAAGTAGCTTGAAAAGAGTGATCACATGATCCTCTTTGAAGGAGTACTGCTTGGATGTTCTCGGCTGGCTCGATGCCTTGCCCTGCTTAGCAGGTGGCGCTCGAGTGTTATTTTCAGTGGCCAGAATATCTTTTCCCTTGGATCGAGGAGCATTATTTTGGCCACGTTGCGCAGGTTGTCTTTGCTTATCTTCCTCTTCAGCTTTAACCCTGGCGATGATTTCCTCAGCTTGTTCACCTTGAGAGACTAGTTGCTTCCATGAACGGCATTCTGCGACCCCCATCTAAGCTAAGAGACTAGTCTGTAAGTTGTGTCGACAGGTTTCCACCAGAGTTGCTTGCGTCATACATGTTGGGCATCGGAGAGCCATGCTTCGAAATCTTTCAACAAAGACTTTTATGGATTCTCCTTTCCTTTGCTTGGTGGCAAGAAGAGAAGGAACCAAAACTTCTGAGTTGTCTTCGAAGAATCTGGCCAGAAATAATCTCTCCAGGTCTGCCCATTTCTGGATAGATCCCGCAGGCAGTTTCATGAACCATTCAAAGGCAATTCCCTTGAGAGTGCCAATGAACAAACGAGTCAACACCGCGTCAGTTGCTATCACATTGCCGGTTTGTGACTTGAAGTAATAGATATGACGCTTAGGGGATCCCGTGCCGTCAAAGGCCTGTAGGGTTGGGACCTTGAACTTTGAAGGATACGGGGTAGCATCCCATTCGGCAGGATAGGGCCTAACAACCCCCTCCTCTTAGAGTTCGCTTCTATTTGCAATGGCATTGAGGCGGGCTTCCAATTCCTCCATTTTAGTAGATTGGGGATTTTGCTCATCTTCAGTTTCCTCCTTCTCTTCAGAGGAAGAATCTGTGTTGTGGATTTCTTGGTCGGAAGTAGTATTATCAATCACCTTTTTCTTTCCCTTTTGATGAAGATGACCTTTTCTTTTGGAAAGTCTTATGTCTGGGTGGGGAGTTTGCTCTTTGGGATTTAGTTTTGTCTGCGACCAACTAGGCCATCATGTTTCGAAGTTCATTGATGGTTTCTTGTTGTGATCTGAGCATGGCTTGCTGCTCATCAAGTCTCTTTGTGAGATCTTCGGGGCCTCCTGCAAAACAAGCGGAACTCTCATGCTCTACAGAGGAGCTAGAGGATTGAGACTCTGCGATAGCTGAATGTTCATCGTCAGACTTCATCCCTCTATCTAGTCTTCATAGTTAATAAGGAGTATGACTCCTTTTTGCATCCGAGTGCGTCGAAAAATTCCATCAGATCCGTTCAAAGCCTCTTTCAAGCCATGGGGTTGATCCTCCTTTGACTCGTTAGAACTGGGGATTGGTGACCTCCTCACTCCGATCATATTAGAAGTGGCTCCAAGGTACCCATCCTCCGAATCCTTCTTCCTGTGAGAGCATCGTCACTTGTACGGCTTGATGAGGAGACATTTGTTAATCGGTCAAACACCGATGGCTTGGTTGCATGTGAGCAGCATCGGCATCCTGAGAGGACCGCGAAAATTAATCGTTCATATTGGCATGAATGCGTGACTGGTTGAACCGGTCTTTCTCTCAATAACAACTCTCTCAAATCTGTTACACAGCTTTGAGAAGAGTTACTCATTGAAGGGGAGACTTGGATTGACACCCCCTGTCTGTGGCTAGACGAAGTGGGTTCTTGACGAACATGGATCTTGAATCCGTGTCGATCTCCTTGAACGCGACGGCTCACATTGTGTTTAACATTAGAAGCATGAGGGTCACGTTTTAACATTGAAATGCAGGGGTCGCGTTGAGGAGAGGAAACTCAGAGCTGATGTTCACGCTCAACGTGGAGCTAGCCTCTGTGCTCAGGCTGGGCAATGCAAGGGCGGCGCTCTTCGTGGTCGTGAGATTTGCACTCCAACTGGGAAATGCAGTCTTAAGGTCTGCGTCTCAACTGTGAAACGTGCCACTAAGGACTGCGTTTAGTCTGGCTTTGGCGAAGCTTGTGCTTGGGCACAAAAACGTGGAGTTCACGCTCAGAAGCAGAAAAGCGAAGCTCGGGAGTGTGTTTGGGCTCACAAGCATGAGGTTCGCGTTGATCAGAGAGTCGGCTTGCTTGAAGTTTTGCTCGTCGATAGGATCTCCTTCTTCGACGAGCAGCGTTCTTCTTGGCCTGTCTTAAGGCTTTTACAGTAGTATCTTCCTCCGTAAAGATCAATTGCACCGCTTCAATGAGCCTTTTGTGACCCAATACCTGTTGTTTGGGCATGGATGTAGGATCTTCAACTCGATTGACGAGTTCCATTGGAGCTAAGTCTTCTCCTTTAGAGGAGGGACTGTCTAAACAGTCCAACCTAAGGGAGAGACTCTCCTTTGGTGGGTCGGCCATAGGTGGAGCTTTAGTCTTTTTAGAGACTTTACGGGCCTTGCGCATAACCTTGGGGCTAAGGGACCCGGAGGAGAGAAACTCCTCATACTTGGCTTGGTCAAATTCCACGGTTAGAGTTTCAATGAAAGTCTGTTCATGCAAGCTGAGGTCCAAGCCATTATTGACAAAGCAAACAAGAAGGAGGGTGTCGAAAAAATTTGCCTAAAACCCTGAGAGGCTCTACTCAGTCTACTATAGAATACATTTAATCAGCAAAGTTTTGGGATCCAAAGTATTCCGAAAATTCGTCCCAGTCAACCGCGAACTTTCGAAAACTTTGGAGGGGGTTCTGTAGGCTGTCTAAAAATCACAATGGATAGTTGAGTCTCCATCGAACACTGATGATGGAAGTTACAATCTGACGACTTCCAGAAGGCTACAATTCGAAGATTTTCACATGTCAAAGAGTTAAAGCAAAGATTACAAAACGGCAGTCTTTAGCAATACTCTGACAGAAAGGATTACAAATCGACGATCTCTTCAAACCAAGACGTGGAAGTCCTCCCCGCGTACCATCATCAAGACACTACACCGATTCAATCACCTACGCCGCTTCAACAGCTATAAACACGAATGCAGCTTCTTATGTGAGATGATTGATCTTGATGGCTGCGACAACAACATGACTAATATTATATTAGCAACCATTAGAGGTGCTGATGAGCAGTGTAATGATATTCGACACACTCAGTGGAGATCATGACCTGCAGTTGATAGAGCGTTATTGAGATGCCTCAATTGTCACAAATGGCCTGAATAAGACCTTTGGGTCGGCCATAGGTGGAGCTTTAGTCTTTTTAGAGACTTTACGGGCCTTGCGCATAACCTTGGGGCTAAGGGACCCGGAGGAGAGAAACTCCTCATACTTGGCTTGGTCAAATTCCACGGTTAGAGTTTCAACAGTAGTCCCAACTAGTTGGGTGTCGGATTGCGCCACCACTTCTTTATCGGTGAAAGAGCTCATCCCCAGCGGAGTCATCATCTTTTGTACGCGCGGGAAATTACGAGAAACTTAAGAATTAAATCTTTGTTATTCTCTCTAACTGACTTAGAAAAAGAATGATTATAATCCTCTCAATAAAATTTCTTTCTAACTGACTTAGAAAAAAACTATGGTTTTCTTTATCGGTTCCCCGATTTACAAAAGAGGAAAGGATGAAACATTCCTTTTGTTTAAAACTGAGTTCTTTCTTTGTGGCGATGAGAGTTTGAATCTTGTATCCCGTTAACGATTCGAGCACGTCAACTTCATAGGGTGTTAGTCTTCTCTCCTTGACTTGATGCCTTGAGAGAACTTGGGAGGCAAGTTTATAACTCTAGGCGAGTTTGAAAGAAACTTGTTTGAACAAGTTAGAAACTCTCTGTGAGAGAGTTGAGAAACTCTAGCCGAGTTTAAATCCCCAAGAAGGGTTGATTTTAGAGAGAAGATAAAACTCAAGAAACCTAACCCAAATGGGTTTAAAGAGCAAGCCAAAAAGCTCCAAGAAAAGCTCTAAGAAAGCTCCAAGAAAGCTCCAAGAATCCCCTCCAAGAAGCCTCTCTCCTTCCCTTTCTTCTCTCTTTTGATCCCCCTTTTCTCCTCTTTTTTCCCAGCCCAAGAAGCCTCTCTCCTTCCCTTTCTTCTCTCTTTTGATCCCCCTTTTCTCCTCTTTTTTCCCAGCCTTTGGCTTGCTAGAGACCCAACCCTATTTATAGGGTTATCATGGAGTAAGGTACCCATAACAGGCCCTTAACTGTGCCCATACCTTGATGGGACAGTTTTGAAAAGTGTTCTAGCGTCAAAAACGCAAGGGTCGTTTTCTGGAGAGAAAAACGCGGGTGAACACTACGTCTGACGACCTTTGCGTCTGGCGACCTCCGTGTTTGAGCTTGGGACGAACTCCGCATCTGGTGACCTCTGCGTCTGGTGACCTCTACGTCTGGTGACCTCTGCGTCTTGTGACTTTCGTGTCTGGCGACCTCTGTGTCTGGTGACCTCTGTGTCTAGAGCCGTGTTTGGATTTATAGAGATCGTCAATTGTAATCTCTTTCCTTTGACTTCTGTGCAGATTGTCATTTTGTAATCTTTACACTTGGCCTTTGTAGAATGTGTGAGTCGTCAATTTGTAACTCAAACACGTTGCTGTGAAAGTCTTTACATTATAACTTTCATTGACTGTTTGCATAGGTCGTCTGATTGTAACTTCCGCTTGTTGATGTGAAGGACGTCAGATTGTATCTTTCATCATCTGTTGAATCTATGGAGATCAGCTATCTGTAGTTATTTTTAGACAGCCTATAGTTATACACCAAGATATCATCGAGGTAGACTATTACAAAATCCTCTATAAAAGGTCATAACAAATCATTCATAAGCCTCATAAAGGTCACTGGAGCATTGCACAACCCGAACAACATCACCAACCACTCAAACAAACTCTGCTTAGTCTTGAACACAGTTTTCCAAGTGTCATCCTCTCGAATCCTCACCTGGTGATAGCCAGACTTAAGATCTACCTTCGTGAAAAACCTCACCCCATCTAACTGGTCCATAAGATCATCTATCCATGGTAGTGGGTAAGAATTTTTGACCGTTATCTTGTTGTGCGCCCCGTAATCCACGCACATGCGCCAGTCTCCATCCTTCTTAGGAACCAACAAAACTGGTGACCTACAAGGCGAACAACTCAGCACTATCACTCCCATCTATAGAAGCTCCTGAACTTGTTTCTTGATCTCCTCGGATTCCTTTACAGATGTGCGGTAGAGACCTATATTCGACAATAAACTCTCTCCCGTCAACATAATCTCGTGCTCCACACTCTGCCTCGGTGGTAGTCCTATGATCTACAAAAACAAGTCCGCATACTTGGCCTTTAACCTATCAAGATCTTCCTTCTAAAGCTTGCTCAAGGTAATCAAGCACACCCTACTCAGCTGCTCCTCATAAGGTCTAATGAACAATAAAACAAACTTCTTGCTCATATTCACTAGACTCTTCGCTTGAGTCACCATCACCAAACTCGTCTCCTGTGAGAGATGCCAAATGAATTATGAAGTGATCATCATCCTTGGTGAACGTATACTTCTGGGCCCGCCTGTCATAGATCACGTACATGTCCCAAAAATAAGGATTGCCCAGTATAACTTAGCAAACATCTAATGGAACAATATCACACGTGACCTCGTTAATATACGACTCGTGGAGTGCAAATTTGAAAGTGCATTGATTGATCACACTCAGCCTCACCTCCTTCTCAATCTACCTTAAAGGATAAGGTTTTGGATGCCTGACCGTCTTCAGACCCAACTTCTAAATCAGGGTCTTGGATATCAAATTCTTCTGACTCTCTGAAGCAACTATGGCATCAACCAAACTGGTCTTCACCTACAACTTAAGAACAAAGAGCTGCTCCCTGGGGTCCTCGTCTTCCTTCGCGGCCTGCTTCACTACCATAAGGTTAAGACTACTATTGGGCTATGTCATCCTGGGGACTTCCTTCGGACCCTTTGCCACTACGTATGCCTTTTTCTCCTCCTTCTTCTTCAACCCTTTCAGCTTCAGATGATGATACTTCTCTCAGCATCGATCAGCTACGTTCCATGTCTTCTTGCAGAGATTACAAGTCAATCCTACCTTTCCTGGGTCGCCCTTCTTCTTCTCCTCTTTAGGTTGGGATCCACTAGACTTGCCCCCCACTTGTTTGACATACTCCTTTGTCTCGTTGCCTTTCTTCTAGTTTCCCTCTATGGCAATAGCCTTCATGCTCGCCTCTGCAATCGACTCAACCGTGAATAGCTTCATCTCCTTCCGAATGTATTCATTCAAACCCACCATATACTTCATAAAGACCGAGTACTCCTCCGTTGCAATTTTAAGGACCATCGTTTGTTGTTGAAACTCAGTCGTGTATTCTTGAATGGTTTGATTGAATCTTTAGTGCAAGTCATACCACTTGTACCAACACTCTTTAAAAAATCCCACGGGTAGAACTACTTTCTTAGTAACTCCTTGAACTTGTTCCACGACATCGCTTTATTCTCCTACTTGCAATAGGATTTCCACCACATCAACGCGTGCCCTGAAAGCTTCAATGTTACAAAAACAATCTTCTCTTTAAACGAATAGCCATAAAGAGTAAAATAAGTCTTCATACACTCGATCCAATCATCAAGCATTTCAACGTTAATGCTCCCATCATAAACAAGAATCTCTACTTTAAAATCAATCTTCAAATTTTGGTAAGAACCATTACCCCCCCTTGATGTGGAACAGCCTGACGGCCTTGACCTCCACATCGAAATCTAAATTTCCACTCTCCCCACCTAACTCTACAGGTTTCTTCTTGGACTTCGAAGAAGATTCCCCCTTTTGGTCCCTCCGTGGATGAGTTCGACGAGCTGTATGAGAGTTGACCCAATTATTTCGATCAGTTTCTCTAATGCATCAAGCCTCACTGAGTTGTCATTATCCGCCATCTTCTTCTTTCTTAATTTCTGGACCTTTTCCAAAGAAATAAGGATCTCGCCTAGCTTCTTGTATTACGATCAAGTAAGGACAATGCACATGACACCCCTTTCACAGGATCTAAAGTCTCTGATACTAACTTGATACGAGTCGCCGAGTGAGTACCTTTGATCATGGAATTATCGAAGATATAGATGATAAGAAAACAACAGGAACACACAAGATAATTCAATTGGCAAAGGAAATTACCTTCTCTAGATTATGAAGAATAAAAGATCACAAAATCTCTCCTCACAATCTCTCTAGAATAAAGAACAATCTTCCTATTCTCTTTAAAATCCAATCTAATGTTTAGAAACCCTAAACAATCCCTATTTATATGTCTAACAACATGGATAACAAAATCGTAAATAACCAAGTCAAAACCTAATCAGGATTCATCTCAAAACAGAGTGCAACTCGGTCGACCGATATATCAATACCGGTCGATCGGTCTTCCACTATCGATCGACCGACAAGTGTGTCTCAGTCGACCGACCAGAGAACACGTTTCTCGTTCTGTAGTGTGCACTAATCTGGTCGGCCAGTGTGAGTGTTCGGTCGACCGGTCAGAGACTTGTCGCCAGATTCCTGATTTCGCCGTTATCCTGCTTTTGACCGCTTTTGCCACTACTAACGGCTCCACCGACACCTCTATTCTTAAACTCCAATGAGAATCATCTATCATCAAGCTCTCATGAGGATTGTTAAGCTCCCGAAGAGAGAGAAGATACACATGTATCAATCGCATACATAAGGCTACCAATAGCTGATGAGTATGACACCCCACTCATGTACTCCTTTTCTGCATCTGTCTTGGGTGATTGCTCCTGAGATAGCTTGAATTAACTTTCAAGGGGTGTGACGACGAGCTTAGCATTCTCCGTGTTGAATCTTTGAAGTACCTTCTCGATGTATTTAGCTTGACTCAACTTCAACGTCTCTTCAGCTTCATCTGTACTGATTCGCATCCCAAGAATTAGCTTCGATGCACCTAGATCCTTCATAGTAAATTTCTTCGCTAACTACTTCTTTAATTTGTTTATCTCTTCTAAACACGATCCTGCAACTAATATGTCATCAACATACAACAATAACACGATATAGCCGGACTCGAACTTCTTAAAATAGCAACAATAATATGAATTGTATCTTCCATAGCTATTGCTCTGTATGAAGTTGTCGAACTTCTTATACCACTGTCTTAGAGCATGTTTCAAACCGTACAAGCTCTTCTTGAGCCTACACACCATCTCTTCCTTTCCTTCTTCTATAAAACCAACAGGTTGCTTCATGTAAATTTTTTTTTATCTAAGTCACCATGAAGAAAGACAGTCTTCATATCTAATTGCTCAAGATAGAGATTTTTAGCATCTAGTAAGCTTAATACCACTCTGATGGTTGTAAGCTTCACAACAGGGAAAAATATCTCCGTATAATCTACTCATTCCCACTGTTGGAACCCCTTCACGACTAATCTGACCTTGTACCTCTTGCTTCCATCACTATTTTACTTGACTCGGTAGACCCATTTATTGTGTAAGGCTTTCTTCTGTGTAGATAGATGGGCTAACTCCCATATCTCGTTTGAGTGGAGAGAATTCATCTCTTCTTGCATCGCCTACTCCCGCTGTTGAGATTCACTAACTTGCATAGCCTCCTCATAGAACTCCGGTTCTCCGCTATCTATCAAGAGTAAGTAATCGAGTGATGAGAGATATCTAGGATTCGGTTTGGGTACCCTGGATGACCTCTTAAGCTCCACGCCCTAGGTAGTAGCTTCTGTACATGAAGTCTCTTCCGTTCTTCACTCAGAACTAACATTGTCTTCCCCATCTGGAAGTTCCTCTAAATCCATGTACTCGGATCCACCTACATCCTTAGTACTTCTCCCACTACTTTGGTTATCCTTAGCATTGTCCCTGTCCTTGTACATCACCTCCTCATTGAATATCACATCTCTGCTCCTGATGATTTTCATGTTCTTCTCATCTTAAAGACGATACTCGAACTCATCAATATTGTATCTAATGAATGTACACTTCTATGACTTAGCTTCTAGATTGTCCCTGACATGGCCACTGATATAAACATATGCCATGCAACCGAAGACCTTCAAATGTGAGAGATTAACCTTCTTACCACTACAAACCTCTTCTGGAATCCCAAAATCTAATAGAACTGATGGCCCATGATTAATCAGATAAGCTGCTATATGCACTATGTCCGCTCAAAATATCTTAGGTAGACCTACATATAAACGCATGCTCCTCGTACGCTCTGTCAATGTCCTGTTCATCATCTCTGTGACGTTATTCTGTTGTAGTGTCCCTAGAGTAGTCCTCTCTAAACAAATCCTATTTAGAGCACAGAACCTCTTGAACTCTTCCAGCTCATATTATTCACCGTTGTCTGATCTCAGACACTTCACCTTTAGATCTGTCTCGCTCCCTACCATGGTTTTCCACTTCTTAAAGATCCCGAACACCTCTGACTTATGCTTCATGAAGTATACCCATATCTTCCTCGAGTGATTGTAGATAAAGGTGATATAGTACGCCGAGCCACTAAGAAAAGACAAGCTAGTTGGACCCTAAACATCTGTATGGACAAGCTCTAGCTTCTGAGCTTTAGATGGTCTTCCACCCTTCTAAAAGCTGACCCTCTTCTTATTGGCCTTCTTGTTTTGATGGTGATTTAGCAAATAATTTACATCTAATGTTGTTTATCTAGTATTTGTGTTTTCGTATTTATTCTAGGCAAACAACGTGTTGGAGGATGGATTGAATAAAGCTTCAACGATCATATCAAAAGGAGGTTGGCAGAATGTCGGGTTGAAGCCCTTGCAATTCAAAGTTAAAGATCAAGTTCAAGCTTCATCCACATAGTGTACCAAGTCAAGCTTATTGAAGATCAAGATCGGCTTGGGTAATCTAGTTTAGGTTTTATATTATGTGTGTTAGATACTCTAAGCTCAATATCATATACACACACATTTTATTGGTTTCCTTGTATATATATGTAGTCATATATAGTTTAGGTTTTATATTATGTGTGTTAGATACTCTAAGCTCAATATCATATACACACACATTTTATTGGTTTCCTTGTATATATATGTAGTCATATATATATACAACACAAGTTTTGGTTTTCATGTTTATAAATATGAAATTACATATTTCATATTTATTATTGTGATTTGGTTTATCTACTTAGATATAAAACAAATATATTTTCATATTTTATTAAGTCTACATAATCATTTTGTAAAGTTTCAAAATATTGTTTAGCCAAAATGTCAAAATTCGCATATTTACATTTTCATGTTTTGGCCTATTTTGTAAAATGATAATATTTTTCATTTGGGAAGTCCTTTATGGAAACCAGTTATTGTAGCATGTTTATTATCATGTCTACAATCATTCCCCAAAGTTTTATATTTTTTGGAATTTGTTTGATATTTTTAAACAGTGTTTTAAAATCAGAAAAATAGTTTTCAAAACTTTATTTTCATATATCAGTTCACGGTCGACCGCCACGGTCGACTGCGCCTGAGTCCTTTGTTTGGGGTTTCTATAAATACCCCCCTTACCTCAGTTCTATACATAAAACCCAAGAGAATGTTTTAACAAGTTTTAAACGAGTTTAAGTTTGTTTAGTTTGTTTTTGGGGTTTGCTGTTACAAAGAGGAGTTTGCATCATCTGTTGAGGAATTCATCTTCAATATCCTTTCATCCTCTCTTTGTGTTTTTAGAGAAGTTTCCTTAACTCTATTTCCTAGCATTTCTACTATTGTATTTCATATTAATCTTATTGCTAGTTCTTATTGAGCTAAGTTTTTATTGAATCTCATTGTTACACACACCCACTTAAGCTTATTGTATTTGCATACATAGTATATTAGGGTTATGAGAGATTGTAACATTGAGTTATGCTTAATTGAGTTCTCATCTATTGTAGAGAACAAATTTATATTTGTTACATTGTGAGTGTTGTTAGGTTTTCGGTGAGCTAGAAAACCGAGTGTGTTGTTGTGAAGTTTTCGGTGAACTAGAAAACCGAATGTGATGAGTGAACGTTGATCGGTAAACGTTGAAAACCGACATTGTGAGTGATTGTATACGTTGATCGGTGAGCGTTGAAAACCGACACTGTGAGGTGTAAACGTTATTCGGGTGAGCGTAGAAAACCCGGTTGTGATAGTGGATTTCTCCCCGGGAGTGGGGAGCGGAGACGTAGGACGGAAGGTCCGAACTCCGTGATCATTTGAGTGTGTTTGAGTTTGTCATTAGCGCATTTGCTTATGCATTTATCTTATATAGCCAATTTCCTTTACTCTTGTATATTTTACCCTATCACATTTGTAGTTTGATTATATCACCCTTGTGTTAGTTTATATATCCTTGCATATATTTTTATCATATAGGATATATCTCATTGTTCATATTACTTGTCCTAGCTCACATATCATGTTGTATTTTATACTTGCTAGGATAACTTGTTAATAGTTTTTAATTAGCATAAAATCGGATTAGATTAGCATAAGACCCTAATCACCCCCCCTCTAGGGTCTAACACTTCTGCTTCCCGTAGATGCAGTCTTCACAAACACCAACTTTCAATGAGTCGATGCCGGTTAGCTTTCCTTGTGAGTGTAGAATCTTCATACCCTTATCACTCATGTGTCCTAACATATTGTGCCACAGATATGCACTCTCCTTGCTAGCTGTAATTGTGAGGGTGTCACTCGCTTGTGAAGTAAGATAGAGAGTTTTTGTTTTGTTATCGCGGGCAACCGCCATAGTACCAATGGAGATTTTCTACGAATCTCCAGTGAATGTTGAAACATAGCCTTTTGCTCTAAGTTAGCCTACCGAAACAAGATTCCTCTTTAGTTTTGATACGTGTCTGACATTCTTCAGATTCTACTTAGAGCCCTTCATCTGAATCTGCATATTGCCTCTTCTAATAATACTACAAGGCTCGTTATCCCCCAACTATACTTTTCAAAAGTCCCCTGCTACATTGTTCTGAAAAAGCTTCCTATAAGCAGTGGCGTGGAAAGAGGCTCTTGAATCAATAACCCATGAATCAGAATCATTATCCATAACAAGGATCAATGCATCTTGCACAAGATGAGCCTCCTGCTCATTCGCATCCTTCTTTTACACTTTGCAGACTGAAGACATATGACCCTCCTGGCTGCAGTTCTAACACTTTCCTTTGATAGGACTAATCATCGAGTTCGACCTTTTCTTCTTCGACTTTGACCGATTCCTATTCTGGTTACCCTTATTACAGCTTCGGCCTCTCTGCTCGAGATTTAAGGCTGAACCTGAACCTTCTGATTAGGACGATTTCCTTCTAACCTCCTCGGATAGAATCATGCTAACAACCTCGCTCAGCTTCAACTTCTCCTTCCCCGCTGAGTTGCTAATTACGGTCACGCAACTTGCCCAACTATCCGGTAGCTGTGATAGAATCAATAGGTCCTGCACTTCATCATCAAACATGATGTCCACAGAGATAAGTTGATCAACAATCATATTGAACTCGTTGAGATGAATCGTGAAGGAGCATCCTTCTACCATCTTGAGGTTGAAGAGCATTTTGATGAGATGCATCTTGTTTGCGGCTGACGGTTGCTCGTACATCTTCACGAGCGCTTCCATAAGCTCCACCGTCGTCTTCTCCTTCAATATATTATGGGTGACTAATTTGGCAAGCGACAATCTGATCTGCCATAGAGCCTTTCGATCCAATATTTTCATGTCCTCATCTGATTCCTCCTTCTTCTTTCCCTTAGCCTTGCCCATCAACGGATGGTAAAGGTCCTTCTAGTACAGATAGTCCTCCATCTGCGACTTCCAGTAGGCGAAGTCTGACCTATCAAACTTCTCAATCTTCAATTTAATTTCCTCTGTCATGGCTCTCGCACAAATCTTCTGAACGAAGTTCTTATACTAGTTGTTGGGGATTTGAATCACGCAATCGAACCCATACCGTTCTGAATCTTGTGCTAAGAGTTTAACAAGTAGGAAAATCATCGTAAATAAAAGAAAAACTTGCAGGAAAGAATAATCAAACCAGAGAACACCAGATTTAACGAGGTTCGGCAAACGTGTCTACATCCTTAGGAGCCACACCACAAAAACTTGATTAATTGAAGAAGATTATAATGCTCACAATAAGTCTCTCTTTCTAAGATCTTTGATCTCAAAGTGCTGTCAAAAACTCTCTTTTTTCGTGTTCTACAAACCATAAAAACATATCAAGTATATATAGTATCCTGACCCAAATCAGTTTCCCAAACGAATCAGGAAACTAGAAAAACCGATTCCGGTCGACCGGACCATGTGTGTCGGTCGACCAGCCAGAAAGCAGTTTCTTACAAGGTTTTCAAGTACCTTTTCGGTCGATCGGTTCATCACCTTCGGTTGACTGGTTTGTCACTCTCAGTCGATCGACAACACAGCTTCGGTCGACCAGCCAGAGCGTGTTCCTGAGCTCATCTTCTACAGTCCCTTCAGTCGATCGGGTCACTCCGTCGGTCGACTGACCCAATATTTATAAGTCTCGCGGATTTTTTAAACACAATAATTTCACTCTAGGAGTATATTTGTGAAAATTTCATCTAGGATAAAAGGGCCAAAATAAATTGTTAAACATGGGATTTATCTTGCTAAAATGAAACTACAAGAACAATAAGCTACAAAATAATGTTTACTAGGTGCCTTATGTGCAACATGAATCCTATCAGAATTCTCCACATATGCAAGCATGAGTTCTAACTGCTAAAGGGAGCAGTGAAATCCCTAACCTGCCCCCTTCTTTTGCCTGTGAAAGGCACTGATTGTCTTCTCATCTACATAGGGGTGGATGTACATTGTGCCCCGGGTTGGCAGTTACACCCCTAATGGTGTGTTTGGATGGAGGGTAGATGAACGAAGGGGAAGGAAAATTTGGATTTAACATTGTTTGGGAGTTTTATTAGGAGGGTAGAGGAGAGCAAGTTAGAGAAATTTTGCACTAAAATCTTACCCTCCAACTAGCGGATAAAGGAGGGGAAGGGAAGGGACGGAAAAGTTTAACCTTCCTTCCCTTCCCTTAGTGATCTCTCAAGCAGGTCATAAAGTTTTAGTTTTTTGCATTTAACCCCCTTAGAAGATCATACTTTGCCCCCTCCCCCTAAAGTTCAAACAGATTGCATCTTTTATACGTGACCCAAGTCACCCAATAGACAACAACCCCTTCATTTAAGCCATTTAAAACCCATAGACGCAAGCCCAAAAGCTAAAAAAAGCCCCAAATTGATGTTACTCAATGAAGCCTCTGTCCTTCGATCCCAAGAGCACGGAGGACAGAGCAATCCCTAGTTTGAGGATTGTTGGTTCATCTCCATCTCCATCTCCCGTCATGATTCTCCCATCGACGCGTTGTCCCCCTTGACAGCCTTCGCCTCCTGTGTGGCGAGTGATGCAACGAATTTTATTATTATTTTTTCTTTTTTCCTTTTTTTTGTTTGCTTAAATATTTGATGAGATGAATTATAAAGATTTGATAAATTATGATGTGCCTAATGAATTCATGTATAAATATTTGTGCCTCGGTGACATGATCCCTCTAATTTTGTGAATTAGATAAATGAATCCAAAAAATGAATCTGAAAATAAATGAACTCTAGAAGAATAAAGAGGTTGGTCTTATTATTTGCAATTGAAAACATAAAATAGCATTTTTATTTCCTAGTTGGTTATTGGGTAAATATAATTATATTTTGATGTTGATTGTTATGTTGGAATTTTTTAGTTATGGATAAATTTCTTAAAAGAAAATCCCCAATGGAGCAAGAGCAACCATCAACTACTCCAATTTCAAATAATCTCGAGAATTTACAACATAGTTCAAAGCGAAGCAACATAATGAACTTAAAAAAAATCTTCCGGTGGATCAGGGTCATCGATCAAGGATTTTAGAGTATCATCCAAATAATCAAGATGATATTCGACAAGCCTATTTACAGAAGAGTCCTTGTCAACCACTCCAACATAAATTTCCACAAAAAAAGAAGTGATTTACGTCGTTTCTATCATAGTTGGTTTAATAAATTTGTAAATTGGCTTGAGTATAGCATATCAAAAGATGTTGTATTTTGCTTGTGTTGCTATCTTATGCAGCCTAATCTTGGACAGCAAGGTGGTGATTGTATTATCACTAATGGATATTCAAATTGGAAAAGAAAGAGAGTTTAGTGAAGCATGTTAGTGGTCTGAATAGTGCCCGTAATGAAGCTTGGGCTTAATGTCAGACTTTAATGAAGAAAAAGCAACACACTAAGTGTGAGTTGTAAACGTTTGTCGGTGAGCGTAGAAAACCGAATTGTGAGGTGTAAATATTTTTGGGTGAACGTCGAAAATCCATTGTGATAGTGGAATTCTCCCTGGGAGCGGGGAACGGAGACGTAGGTCAGAAGAACAAAACTTCGTGATCATATTGTATATTTGAGTTGCCTTGGCGTTTTATTTGTGCTTATTATTTATTTCACCATTGCTCATGTTTATTTCGCTCTTAGTTTAATATCCTTGCATATAATCTTCTTGAATATCATTCTTGCTAGGATAATTAGTTATTAAGTTTTTAATTGGCATTATATCGGATTAGATTAGTATATACCCTATTCACCCCGCTCTAGGGTACTTTCACCATCTTTTATTTTCTTGATTTTCCTCTTTATTCTTGATTTTTCTTTATTTGATTCTTGATTTATTTCCGTTCTATTTCTTCATCTTTCTTCCTCCCCTCTCGCTCTAATTTTATTTCTATTTTGCATATAGTCACAACTACTCTCCTCATGTCTCTCCACAATCATATTTGTCGCTCCTAATTGTCACACACACAACTTAAGATTCACTTTTAATTAATTTCTACAACACCTTCCTCATGGGATTCAACATTTTTCTATACTATAACTTGATTGTGCACTTGCTATCTCGACGTATTCACAAACACCATGTCACTTTATGACTTAATAATTTGGCTAATGTATTTTTCAATTTTATTAGTAAAAGTAAATCATTAATGAAAATAATCATATTTTTTATCACATTGCAGGCAAAATAAAATGCAATGTAGCCGATAGTGTATATTGAATAAATTCCCATGAGGTACTATAAATTTTTTAATTCACTGTTTTATTATTAGATAAATAGATACATGCCATCCGCCCCATGAAAATATTCCTAGATTTACCACTACATCTACATGCGGCTCTAATAGAAGTAGGACTAGTCCACGTGTAACCCTCTTTCTTTTTCTTGTTGGTACTTCTTTGTTTCTTTCTTTCTATTATTATGACTAGACTAAAGAGTAAGCCAATAACATTTTAGATAACACAATCTTTAGAAAAAAAAACTAAAAGCATCACGATGGTGGCTCTAGTGGATCTATGCATTTCTTTTATATTTCCACGTGCATGGTGATGTGCGCAGGCTTATAATTAATTAACTTGTCAAAGCTAATATAGTATTGGATTATTCTAATTAATGGGCAGATTTTAGGTTTAGGGTTTCAATGAGAGCATGTCCTTGAGCCTGACTCCACCATTGATTTTGCTCCTTTTTATCACCTTTGATTCCTAGTGCCTTATCATATTGTTATCTTTAATCGAAGTGCTACCTACTGTAGTTTTACTACTTTGCTTTCTCTTTGCTTGTCCCCTAGTGTGAAGATTAAGCTAAAGTCTCTATTTGACATTTCTCGTTGCGTTTGTCCCATGCCCCACTTCCTAAGCAAAAGGTTGGCGTTTGCGTACGGTTAGGACCTGCAAATTAATGTTGGAAGGGAAGAAAACAAATGAAACGATGCGATTCCCAACAAAGACATCTTGGGCTCCTAAAATCCAAGACTAGTTGGTCGTAGGTCAAAATTGATATTCCTAATAAAGACATCTTGGGCTCCTAAAGTCCAATACTAGTTGGTCATAGGTCAAAATTGACACCATCTCCTCCTATGATTCTCACCCCCAGTTTCTAATGTATTTGATCCGTTATATATATAAATCCAAAATAATGATAAAGGTTAATTGATACATATTGTTCTTTTTCTTTTTTCCTTTTTTTCTCTTTTTTGATAAAATTTTTGATACTTGTCGATCCTTATGATGATTTTGAAGTTTTAATATGAGTAAGAGATTTTAGGATGAGATCGAAATGAACCAGATTTAAATCCTGTTGCCACCCATTTAAAATGGAGTTTAAGAGAAAAACTATGTATTACTATTATGTTCCCAATCTTATTTCATGAAAGCCAGCATTCAAATTTATGAGAGCATGTAAAGTATATTATATATATATATATATATATATATATATATTAATATATATAATATATTAATATATATCATATATATAATATATATATATATATATATATATAACTATATATATAAATAATTATTATATATGTAAGCTCATTTTGCAAATGAATGCTTGCTTAATTCACTATCATGTTAGCCCTACCTCGATGTGCACTAGCAGGAAGGCTCACATGACATTAAGGCTAACTAGTCCATTTTGCAAAATGGACTGTCAGTGCATTATACATTTTTCCTCGTATTTAAGTATATATATATATATATATATATATAATATAATATAATATATAATATATATATATATTATAATATATATATATATATATATATATATATTATATATATATATATATATATAAGTATATATTATATATTATTAATGGTATGCCATTGGTCGATATGGAGGGGATTTCGTCCTATGAGGCTGGGCCTCATAAAATCACATGATTGAGCGACATGTGGATGATCGCGCTGCCGTTGAAACTTTGATCTACATAGTTCTAAAAACCCCAACACAACCAAGTTTTGGGGTGAACCCAGTCAGTCGTTTGACTGCTTCATCCACTCGTATCAATTTTAACGGTTTTGAATGAGTTGAGAACTTTTCACATGGCATCGATGGGGTCCAAACAAGCGACGGATTCACCCAAACTTGGTGTGTTGGGTTTTAGAATATGTAAGGATCAAGTCAACGGAGCGGATCATCCATAAATTCGCTTAATCCATGTAATTTTAGAGGCATCATAGGAGGTAAATCCCGCCTCCTATGAACAAGGATAGCTCATTAATCTCATATATATATATATATATATAATATATATATATATTATATATATATATATATATATAATATATATATCTATATATTCCTTTTTAAAAAGCACGAGTTCGGAAAAATCTTTTGGTAGATAAAAATACCCTTGAAAATCAAATACTAATCCATTAAGTAAGAATGAGTTGATAAATTGATGAATTCTTATTGAATATACATAGTATGAAGATAATGATATAGTTTAAATTAAAATATAAACCTGAATGAAATAATTAAATGCCAAATTTACAAATGTATACAAGATGAATGGCGTATATGCAAAAACTAAACAAATTTGTGAGACAAATCGTTGTCTAAATTATAAAAAAAGAAAATTAAAACAAATGGCTACGATATGAGGACACAACGTGGCGATCTGTTACCAACTAAGATTCAAGTAGTTCACGGTACTGCATATTCATTTTTAAAGTTTAACTATACTCTTATTATTTAAATAGAGCTCTATTTACAATTATTATCCTCTCACATGCAATATGACATACCAATGTATATAAGCTAAGAAAATATAACAATTTCCATAGCACTTTCATCTCCTTCTATAGATATATGCCTTTATTATTTTCTTCTTATTAGGCTAGATGAGATTATTTTAAAACAATTAATTATATTTTATATTTAATATTTTTTCATATCAAGAAATATCAAAAATTTTCATAGCACTTTCATCTATTTTTTCTGATTAGATTAGATTATATTATTTTAAAACAATTAATTATATTGTATGTTTGATCTCTTTTTCAGATTAAAAACTATAATAATTTTCATAATACTTTTATCTCTTTCAATAGGTATGTGCATTTGTTATTTTCTTCTTATTAGATTAGATTAGATTGTTTAAAAATTATAAAGTATTGTAATAATTCTCACATCATTTTTATCTATTTTCTTCTTATTAGATTTGATTAGATTATTTTAAAGTAATTACTTATATTGTATGTTTGATCTTTTTTTTAGATCACAAAGTTTAATAATACTATTATTATTTAAATAGATATTGTTTGTATAAAAATCAAAGAGAATCTCACACATATTTTAGATCTCAATGCCAATTGTAATATTTACACATGGGTGTTGGTTAAAAAATTTTTATGTATGGGCTTAACCTATATGATCCTACTTTAACCGAATTAGATAATTTAATTTTTTAACAACCAAACTATTCCACAAAATTAAAAAAGAGTAGCAATGCTATAGCTATATATATTCACAGGACCATAGATATATTGAATATGAACGAACAAAACCACACAAACAAAAACCATATTAATTACCCACATGCACCCGCTATTTTCAAAACCATCATTCTTCATCTCCATCTATAATATATCCACATACCAAACTAAGCTGTTGGAGTTTCCCCTCGCCAACTACACCATTGATCAGCCTGTTTTTTTTCCTTTGTACTTAAATTATATAACATTCATTGCAATGAGGACTCACATGAGCCCAACAAAAAACAAATAATGTACTACGCCTTGTAGTTAGTTAATAATGAGATCATACCATTATAAACAAACTAAGTAAAGATTAATAATTCTTAAGAATGTACTACATTTCTCTAGCTTCCACTGCGAACTTGTTAGTTGTTTATTCCTATCCCTAAGAGATTTTTAAAATTAATAATCTATTTATATTTTTTTAAAATATTTAAAGAAAATTTATGGCAAATATAATAATCCATGTGTTGATGTTAATGATCACACAGTCAATTAAAATGGTTGGATGAGGTTGATGAGGGGCCTCTCCCTTCCCTGAATATCTAATTCTTAGTTAGGGGGCTGATGCCTGCACAAATAGAAACTTGTGAGAGGATGGAGACTGGTGTTTGATCACAGAGAAGAAGAGAAAAAGAATAGATTTCGTTGAGGGGGGCTCCGGTAATGGGTAAGAGGGCTTGATTTTCCTTTTTCTTGTTGTGTTTCTGCAAGTAGATTACACTCCTTTATATAGGCCATAAATCCCATCATCTCCACCCCTCAAACTGCCTCTGAGAGAAAATCTCTCAACAAACCCCAATTCACGTTCTCCACGATTCTCTCTAGCCTCTGAGAGAAAATCTCTCAACAAACCCCAATTCACGTTCTCCACGATTCTCTCTACTGAGAAACCGGTGTTGATTTGGTCATCCATGACCGAGTCAAGCTAACATCTCCCACTTGACCAAATCAACCAAGTGATATGCCTCCCACTATCCGTGAGATCAGATGTTTCTGCTTACCATTACTCCCACTATCCGTAGAGAGTAACTCTTATTTCATTATTCATGAAATTTTACTTGGACTTATTTATTCCTAAGTCCCATCAAATTTACATGTTTGATAAAAGATTCCGCTGGTATTCCTTTTGTCAAAGGATCAGCAATCATATCTGTAGTAAGGATATAAGTCACTTTGACTTCTCCCTTTTCTACAATATCTCGAATATAGTGATATTGGATCTCAATATGTTTTCCTTTGGAGCTATTCGCACCACTATTGATTAAGCTAATTGCTGCTTGATTATCACAATAAATATCAATAGGTCCTTCCAACAAATTAAGATCAAGATCAATCAAAAACCGTCTTATCCAGACAGCATGTGTAGTTGCCATACTGCAAGCTATATATTCAGCTTCTTGCGTATATCTAGCAACACACCCTTGTTTCTTGCTACTCCAAGAAACAGCTCCTCCTCCAAAGATAAATAAGTGTCCCGAAGTGGACTTTCCATCATCTTTATCACCTCCGAAATCAGCATCGGAATAACCGAGGAGTTCAAGCGAATCAGCTTGATAAACTAATCTATGAGTCAATGTACCTCTGATATACTTCATAATCCTTTTAACAGCTTCCCAATGTGCTGGTCCTGGATTACTTTGATATCTACTGACTAGACTCACAGCATAAGCTATATCAGGTCTGGTGCACAACATTGCATACATCAAGCTTCCAATTGCTTGAGCATAAGGAACATCTAATGGCTTCTGCCCCTCTCCAGGGCTTTGCTCTTTACATAATCTCTTTCCCATAACCAACGGAGTTGGTGCCGGATTGGAATTCTCCATTCCAAACCTTTTAAGAACTGATCTTAAATATTTTTCTTGGTTTAAACTTAGTATTCTAGACTTTCTATCTCGAATTATTTGAATTCCAAGAATATATGATGCATCTCCCATGTCTTTCATCTCAAACTTCTCGCTGAGATCTGCCTTGGTTTTATTCAACATTTCTATGTCATTTCCAGCGAGCAATGTATCATCCACATATAAGGATAATATAGTAAACTTGCTCCCACTTTTTAAGACATATACACAATTATCTAATTTATTTTGAATAAAACCAAGTTTAGTAACTGCATCATGAAATTTGAGATACCATTGTCTAGAAGACTGTTTTAAACCATATAGAGATTTCATTAATTTGTAAACTTTATGTTCCTATTCTTTCACCTGAAAACCTTCAGGTTGTTGCATATATATTGCTTCCTTCAACTCTCCGTTAAGGAATGCAGTTTTAACATCCATTTGGAATAACTCCAAATCAAGATATGCAACAATAGCCAAAATAATTCTAATGGATGCAAATTTAGCTACAGGAGAATACGTCTCCTGAAAATCTATTCCTGCCTTCTGGTTATAACCTTTGGCAACTAACCGTGCTTTGAATTTATCAATAGATCCATCAACACGATATTTCTTTTTGAGCACCCATTTGCATCCTATGGCTTTTCTATTTTCTGGTAGATCACATAACTCACATACCTTATTCTTTTCTATGGAATCAAGTTCTTCTCTCATAGATTCTAGCCATGAAGCTGATTCATGCGATTTCATTGCATCAGAAAAGGTTAAGGGATCTTGTTCTTCTATATTTGTATCTACCGAGAAACATGATGACTCACATGAATACATATAGTAATCATCCATCCATGAAGGTTATGTTCTTGGTCTTTTATTGCCTACAACCGGTTGATTAGGTACATTATTTTCTATAGGTATTTTATCATTTTTAAGGTTAGGTTCATTCACAATATCAGGGTCATTAGTGGGAACAACACTGTAATAATCATCATCTATTACAGTTAGAGGTTCTGTTTCCTCTTGAACTTGTTCCTCTTCCTCTAGATTCTCTAGAAATGTAGCATCTCTGCTTTCAATGACTCCCTTTTCTTTATTGTAAAACTTATAACCTTTTGACTTTTCTGAATACCCTATGAATCTACACTTTATTGTTTTAAAATCCAACTTATCTCTAAGTTGACATGGAATGAGAACATGGGCTATAGATCCCCACTTCCTGAGATGACTCAAATTAGGTTTCCTCCCATTCCACAATTCATAAGGTGTAGATATAACTGATTTGGTGGGAATTCTATTTAAAATGTAGTTTGCAGTTAACAATGCTTCTCCCAAAAAGTTTTTAGAGAGACCAAAATGAGACAACATGCATCTAACTACATTTAATAATGTTCTGTTTTTTCTTTCAGCAACACCATTCTGTTGTGGCGTATACGGTATTGCTGTATGCCTTTTAATTCCATGCTGAATACAGTAACTTTCAAATTCTTTAGAATTATATTCTTCACCTCTATCAGTTCTCAGAATTTTGATTTTCAATCCAAGTTGGTTTTCAACTTCTGTCTTATATCTCTTAAAGCAGTCAAAAGCTTCTAATTTTCTGGATATAAGATAGACGTGTGCAAACTTGGAATAATCATCTATAAAAGTAATAAAATATTCTTTATTACTATGAGTTTTGACACTTAGGGGACCACAAATATCCGAGTGTATCAACCCTAAAAGTTCATTGGCTCTATGTCCGCCAACAAAAGGTTTTCTAGTCATTTTACCAGTTAAACAATGTTCACATGGTGGCAATTGAACATTAGATAGTGCAGGAAGCAAGTTCATTCTGATAATTTCTTTCATTTTTGAAATACTAGCATGTCCTAGTCTAGAATGCCACAATTCAGATTCAGAAATATAACAGGACAAGTAGTTCAAATTCGAAATTTTATTATCAGAATTATTACAAACTACTGGAAGAATGCATAATTCATGCTCGGGCACATATTTACCCATAGCATACACTTCATTATTCTTGCCTATAGAAACTATGTTATTATAGAACCTTACTTCCAGTCCTTTCTTCATCAAGCTGGGAACAGAGATCAGATTGCGTCGAATTCCTGGCGCATAGAACACATCTTTGAGGACAAGAATACTGTCCCCAAGATCCAATCTATACGAACCAATACCTTCTACATCGAGATAGGTATTATTTCCCATATAGATTCTCTGTTCTCCTTTCTTCAGCTCGGTGAATTCTACGACTCCATTCTTGTCCTTTGCGATATGCCTAGTCGCACCGGAGTCGATCCACCAACCACTGATATCCGTCATCACAGCATTACATTCCGTCACACCGACGAATTCTCTTTTGCTAGTACCCCCTTGTTCTGGATGCTTATAGCCTCCTTTATTCTCCTGCTTTTCACCTTGTGGGCAATTGGGTTTGAAATGCCCGAACTTTCCACAATTGTAACAGGCTCCGCGGGGTACTTTCTTTCTCTTGAACTGCTGTGACTTCGGTCCTCGCGGTTGTGGTTTACTAGGACCAGGGTTTTTATAGCTTCCAGCATTATGCCTCTGGCGGACATAATTCAGCTCTTGCTGCACTATATTCAGTTCTGGTTCCTTCCTACTGGCTATTAAGTCCTGTTCTATCGCTAGGTGCATAGGAAGATCAGTGACAGACTTAATGGCAGGATTCATTCTTAATGTGGTGGCAGCCACAGCAAGTGAAGGGGGGAGACTATTCAAAATGGTTGCCACTTGCATTCTTTCCGGGATTTCGGTCCTAGCAGTGGATAAGTCCTTAGCCATGACAATCATTTTATTTATATGCTCTACGACATTGTCTCCCTTTTGCATACGATAAGAATTATACTTATGCAAGAGTAGTTGGATGTTAACTTCAGAAGCAGTATCGTATTTTTCTTTTATTGCATTCCACATGTCCATGGAAGTCTTATAAGTTTCAAAAACTTTGATTAAGTTATCTTCCATGAACATGAGCATAAGACTTTTTGCCTTTTTATCTTTCGACTTCCACTGTTCAAACCCTTTCTTTTCTTCAGGTGTAGATTTATCAGTAAGGGTTGGAGTAGTGGTTTCGATTATATCATCAATGTTGTCATGAATAAGAGCATATCCTATTTTTCTATACCACATGTCATAATTACTGCCATTAAATTTGTCAATTTTTCCTAGTTCTGATAGAACGAGTTTACTAGCCATTCGGTAAAGAACTAAAACTAAATTCAATTTTAAATAATTGTATAAGGTTGATATTTTGGCAAATACAAAAAAAATTTAGATAAATAAATAAATTAATTAAAATGAACCTGATTTCTGTGAGCTGATGAAAGAGGCTCCAATTTGAGCGAGTTTGTCACTTAGCGGTGTTGACCGAAGAGTCTGTTGTCGAAGCTTTGGCATCGTTTTTGACTGATTCGTGGAGATGATTTGATGTTGTCGTCGTGTTCACCGGATAGAATTTGCAAAGGAATATTCGGACAATCCCAATTGATTGAAAACAGTATATTGAATTGTACAGGGGCTAAAGTGATTTTTTAATGGCTCTGGTTGTTTTAGATGAACGTAGGATAGTGGGGGATTGGGCCTTGTAAAGGTTAGTTACATGAACATGGGCCTGGCTTTGATTTAAAAAAATGGATTTGGCTTTGATAAAACAATAAATAGGATCTGTAACCTGGTTGTGGGGTATTGGGCCTGACTTTGATTCAAACAAATGGGCTTGGCTTTGATTTCAAAGAGAAACAGAAGTTGAAGAGTTGGTCTTCGGTTAAGTGATGATTTAGCTAGGGTTTTTTTTTAACCTCAAAGAGCAAGAGGCGGCTGACTTCTCTATTCTTCTAAAAAAAATCTCGATCTCGAGGCCTCCGATCTCCTTCAGTCGTCGAGTTGTCGTCGTCGATCGATCGTCGAAGCAGAGTAGTCGAGGTGGCCGATTGACGCAGAGCTCGAAGGGGGCGGCGATGAGATCAACGGGCTCTGATACCAGTGTTTGATCACAGAGAAGAAGAGAAAAAGAATAGATTTCGTTGAGGGGGGCTCCGGTAATGGGTAAGAGGGCTTGATTTCCCTTTTTCTTGTTGTGTTTCTGCAAGTAGATTACACTCCTTTATATAGGCCATAAATCCCATCATCTCCACCCCCCTTAGATTACACTCCTTTATATAGGCCATAAATCCCATCATCTCCACCCCCCTCAAACTGCCTCTGAGAGAAAATCTCTCAACAAACCCCAATTCATGTTCTCCACGATTCTCTCTACTGAGAAACCGTTGTTGATTTGGTCATCCATGACCGAGTCAAGCTAACAACTGGTTCCCCCGTGATTCCTCCGACGATCAAGTCAGCTGGTGAACTTGAGTGGGAAAATAAAGAACTGTGAGAGTTCTTTTGTGTCGTGCAGTATAATTTGTAGATATTGTTTAAAAAATTAGATCTAGAAGTCAGAATCTCCCCCTTCTATGTTAGAATAGTACCTCTATTTATACTGATGATAGAAGGGTATAATGGTCACTTCAACTGAGTACAGGATGATGGTGAAGAAGTGTGGATTGGCGGCTACGTCAGCACCTACTTTACAGGTATCGGCTGGCAACTGGGAAGAGATCACTTCTGTATTAAATGAGAAGCAATTAGAGGCATGACGGTGCTGACGTGGTCCGATGAGTCATGAAGAGTATCAGGGCTAGAGGCATGATGGCGCCTATCGAGCATTAAATGTGATGTTGGCACGTTATCAGTAGGATATTCTCAAGCATTAAATGTCAAGCATTAAATGCTTAGCCAAGAAGTAATGCTTTTCGAGTCGACCCCATAATAGTATCGAATAGCTGGTCAAATGGGCTCATAGCGAGTCGTCTTTGACAAGAGAGCCGACAAGTTTCGTCATTCGAGTTGACATAAAGGAATGTTGACTCGGTTAGTCGGCTAAGGAGGAATCATTGTGATCTAGAACACACTACAGATACGTTTATATCAAAGTGGGATAGTCACAAGCTCCAACGCGGGCCTGGTCGATGAAAATAACTTGCTACGAAGAAACGATCATAACTTTCAAACCGTACGTCAGAATTGGACGAATTATATATAAAAATTGACTATCGCGACGAGACGGAGCCGATCAAACTGACCCAAAGGGTTTAATTTGTTTCCTCCATTTTGCCAAATTCCTTATGGTTTGAGAGATATCTGTATTTTTGTTCGATTTTTACTATTTTTAGTAATGTTTTTGGAGTCTGTATTGATTAGGAAATAAATCCGATTTGATCTCAGATTTGATCGGTGGACTTTCCAGTCATAAGGAGTCTTTTTAGGAGTGTTAATGTTTTAGTAATTCTTTTACTATTTTTAGTAAAGTTTGAGTTCTTGTAGAAGTATTGTTTCTTTTTCTATTTAAGTAGAGTTTTGTAAGCCCTAGAGGCATAACTTTTTAATTAATAAATTTTATTTTCTTTAATTTTACTTTGTGGATTCGAAGCTCTTCATGGATTCAAAGATTGTCCTCGGTGGATTCCGAGGCTACTACTTCCGTGTTGCGACACATTGCATGAAGAAGTACATTTGTCCGTTGCTAGCAAAGTGCAAAACCACAAAAAGTGCTTAAAATTTAAAAATTGGCAAAAAAGGTAATTTTTGGTATTCTTTCATTATAAGTACTATATATCATAATATATAGTATAATATATATATAATATTATATATATATATATATATATATATATATATATATATATATATATATATATATAAATATATATATAATATATATATATAATATATATATATAATATATATATATAATATATAATATAATATATATATATATATATATATATATATATTTCTAATTTAGAGTTTATTATCCATTTTTAGTATCTAAAAGTAGTCTAAATTGATGTTGGTAAACAAAAGTAAGAATTGATTAAAAATATTCGATTAAGGAATAAAAATTTTAAAAGATATATGATAGCTTTAAAATTATTGTCACCATATAAATCAAAGTAATTGCATATAATTTTACTAATAAGTTGGAGCAGCAAAAATACATTAGTAACATTTAATTGATATATGTTTAAGTCCATAAAAATAATAAAAGACTATAATATAATAGCTTAGCATCGATTGATTATAATTTAGAAATATTAATCTCTAATGTTAGTAATATTTATAAGGTAAAATAATACAATGAATTACATATGGTTACAATGAATTTTAACTCAAGATGAATCTGACTAATTTTATAGTAAGAAAGTAAAAAAAAATTATTATTTTGATATTTAACCACGTGCATTGTGCATGCATAAGAACTAGTATATATATTTTTTATATTAATAAATGAGTGGCTATGAAGTTTGGTGGACATCAACTTAAGTTGATAGGAGTCTTACTCATATATATAAAAAGACTCCTATCAACTTAAGTTCATTCCACAGCAACACTTCCTAGCCATTCATTTATTAATTAAGAGTGGTGGCTACGGGCGACCCAAAATATGGACCAATTGGAGCGGGACAGTGAGGTGGTCCCCTCCTATGCATATCATGAGTTGGTCATGCCAAGCTCATTATGAACATAGGGAGGGACACATCACATCGTCCCCTCCTTTGGTCCCATATTTGGTCCATTAATCATTTTCCTATATATAAATATTTCATATCATGCCAATACTCCCTAGGCCAAATATGAGTGCTAAAATGTTCTGGTGGATAACTTTTGGCGCTATCAACTAAGTTGATACATGTTTTGATATATATATATATATATATATATAATTATATTAATATAATATATATATAATATATATAAATAATATAAACCATACCACATTTTGCCTATAAAAACTTACATAACTATCGTCTGATATGCTAACGTACAATGAAAATGTTTATGTATTTAACGCAAATACAAGGAAGAAAAATGTGTGATACACACCTTACATTTATTTATTATAGGAAGCGTTTTATAAAAATTATATTAATCCGTCTTTTTTTCTTTCAGTCTCCAAACATGTAAAATTCAAACTACATGAAATGAGATTTTGGCTAATACATATCCTTTTACAGGGTTTTTTTTCATTTATGGAAACCATATTTAAAGTTAGCCTAATAGATAGAAACCACGGTTAATTTTTTTTAAAACACGAACTACCCTTAAACATGGTTTAACCTGCAATCAACTACTTTTGCTAATCTTCTGTTCACTTTTAACATGAACTGCCCAATTCGCCCTCAATTAAAACATGTGCTTTGCACGTGAGTTGGCATTTCTGACCAAAGCGCGCGCGCGCGCGCACCCCAACGCCGGCATCCTATCTACATTTTGGTCATCAATTTGATGTGGGCATGTGCCCTCGGCATTGTCGGTGGTCCACCTTGAAGTGAAGGTAAGTTGAATTGAAAATTTACTTTAAATTTTATCATTTAATTTGGAATCTTGTGCTTTGCACCATATTTAGGTTTTGTTTTATTAAAATTTTATTTTGATTTCATGAAACTGGGTGAAGTATAGGAGGTCTATTTGCAATAAACCCTATTAATATGATCATTCCTCTCTTCCCTACAAAGTGTTTCCTCTTTTTTGGGATTTTTTTTCCAATTAAAAATAATCTAATGTTGTGATGCCTTTGAATCTTATGTTGAAGTGTCATTTTTTATGGAAACAATCGAAGTTAACTAATTTAAGTACCCAAAAATTTCCTGAATATTTTCATTTATATACTTTGGTATGATTGCTTATGTAGTTTAGTACCTCAAAGTTAATTTCTATTAAATGACCTCAAAGTTTTTTAGTTCATTGTTAATGTTATTGATGAACATATGTGGCTATGCCATTGAAGGATGTACGAGTTTTTCAACCTGGTGGTAGTTTCATGTGGGATAGGGGGAATCTGAAGTATATATATATATTTTTTCTCTTAGTGGGAGTTGAAAGATGTTGTTATAAATGACTTAAGTCATTACAATTTACTACAGTTGTGGTATAAGATTCCTGGAACTAATTTAGCACAAGGGGCTATGCAGATTGTGAAGGCCAGTGATATAATTGATTATGGTTCACAGTCTTAGGACATGCAAGAGGATATTAGTTTATGTAATGCACAAAGTTGACGAGGATCATGATGATTTGAATGTTGAAGTTGATGAGGCAGCTCATGGTGCTACAAGCGAGCAACAAGCTAGTTCAAATGCCCAACAAACCGCAAATAATACTACAACAAGTAGTGATGATCAACATGTGCCACCACCAAGAATGGAAGCTCAAAATGTCCCATAATAAGCAATCAATAGCATAACGTACCACTCGCAAGCAACAAGGAGAAAATTGTGCAATCTCCTTGCAAAAATATTCAAAATGAGGAGAGTCTATTTAATGTAGATGGGGAGAAACAGAACAATACAGCTGATGGTTTAAAATTTCAAGTTGGTGACTCTGTTTATGAAGATGATCAAGAGGAGGAGGATATGAATGATTTCTTGGTAGATGAGATTAATGAATTGCACAATCACAACCACAGCCACCCAACAATGAGGGAATCAATGAAGTTGTTGATGACTTACCACAATATTGAAGAAATGAAAAGCTTGTATGGTTTTGAATGAAGAGGGCTATCCATATCCAGAGTTTAATGGTGAGACTAATTTTAATTAACCAATTGAGCTTAAAGTTGGGCTTAGATTTGCAGACATGAAACACTAGGGAGGGCACTGAAGTTATATGTAATACAAAAAGGATTTGACTTCTATTACTTGCACAATGATAAGAAGAAGGTGTTAATATATTGCAAATATAGATATATGTGTGAGGATTATTTTAAACATGGTAGGAAGCTCAGATGTAAAAGGGGTTGCATAGCTGTTTGGAAGTTTGATGTTCATGCAAAGAAGATGGCTAATGAAGTCACTTTTCATATAAAATCCATGAGGCTTCGGCATGACAATTATGGTGGGACTAACAATATAAACTCTATAGTTTCATTTTCTTGGTTAGCTGAGAAACATGATATATTTTTTTGAGACGATCCTCAATGGAAGTTATCAATTTTTATTGAGCTTGTCAATGGAGACTACGGTGTCAGTATTAGAGGATCTATTGCTTATAGAGAAAGACACCTTGCTATGATGAGAACTCATGGTGTTGCTAGTCAGCAATGCCAAAGAATTGGGGGTTATGCAGCTGAGAGAAGAAGTGCAAATCCCGTGAGCTCTGCTTTGGTTAGAGTGGGTGGCATCTATAAGCAACCTACAATATTTTAGAGATTTTATTTATGTTTTGTCAGTTTGTAAAGAAAGATTCATGAGAGGATGTAGGCCACTCATTGTCATAGATGGTTGTCACTTAAAAGGTGCTTATAAAGGGCAAATATTGACTGCCGTTGGACTGGATGGAAATAAAAACATGTATCCTATTGCTCATAGGGTGGTTGAGGTTGAGAATGAGGAGACAAGTTATTGGTGTATTCATCAATTGATTAGTGATTGGGGCTAGTTGAGATCCATGATTGGACATTCACGTTAGATCGATAGGCAAAAGGTACTGATTTATTCATATTTTAAATTATTAATTGTCATGTCCTATTGCTCAAGTTTTACTTGTATCAGAACTTATTAGTTTATGTGTTAGTTTTGTAGGGCCTTATTGAAGCACTGAGAATAGTTGTTCCAAGACTAGAAGTCGAGTTTTGTTGTAGGCACATACATGCTGTTGTGCGCAGCGGAAATTTCGGCAGCACCTCCGATGCGCAAGGTGCACAACAAGAGATTAGATCACAATGAAATTCTCGTTTCTCAAAGGAAACAAGAACCAAAAACCAGATATCTCATCAAAGTGAGATATCAGCTCTTCCTCTCGTCAGCTCTAGGACTGCGCGTCGAGGGAACCTACAAGCTATTACAGATCACGGCAAGAACACAAATTTTACGTGGTTCGGCAAATAGCCTACGTCCACGGGGCAAGGAGGGGAGAGATCTACTATTAGAGGGTGAGATACAACTAGGGTTTACAATCACTCAATCTAAACCCTCTCAAAACAAACTCTCAAATCCCTCTTAATCTCTCTCTACAAAGGGACAAAAAACAACTGCAGCTGCCAAGCAAAATCCTTGCACTGCTCCTTCGCACACGAATCAGCCCCACAAAATTCCGTGCTCCAAGACAAATTTCCTGCAGCCGCAATTCTCCTCCCACGCTCTCAATTTCACACCTAGGGCATAAATTATATGGCTATATATAGCCTAATGAATTCGTGGGCTTCAATCGGGTGGGCTTCAGCTTCATTCACATGGTGGCCCCCCTCCACCTTCACAATTCTCCACCTCGGTGAAGTTTTTTTCAAAACTGAGCCGATACCAAAGCAACCAAATGTCCTACTCATTCGACAACAAGTCAGGAACCCGAACGAGAGTCCAAACAATCTCACCACCATCGAAATTAATACTGGCTGCATCATAAAGACTGCCTACGTATTCTCTTGCCCAAGGAATCAAGCCGAACGTAGTTCACCCAAATGGCCTCCAAAGGCCTTAACGCTGAAGAATGTTCAAAAGTTCTAAACAATGAGCAAACTTGACACCTGAAACAACTTTGGTCAACATATCCGCAGGGTTGTCCTTTGTGTGGACCTTCTCCAATATGACGTCTCCTTCATCCAAAACGTCACGAACAAAATAGAATCTGACATCGATATGCTTCGTGCGTGCATGATAAACTTGGTTCTTCGCCAAATAGATAGCTGACATGCTATCACAATATACCCGAAGGGTCTCCTGTGCGATCCCCAAGTTCTGTTTGGAAGTTTGATGTTCATGCAAAGAAGATGGCTAATGAAGTCACTTTTCATATAAAATCCATGAGGCTTCGGCATGACAATTATGGTGGGACTAACAATATAAACTCTATAGTTTCATTTTCTTGGTTAGCTGAGAAACATGATATATTTTTTTGAGACGATCCTCAATGGAAGTTATCAATTTTTATTGAGCTTGTCAATGGAGACTACGGTGTCAGTATTAGAGGATCTATTGCTTATAGAGAAAGACACCTTGCTATGATGAGAACTCATGGTGTTGCTAGTCAGCAATGCCAAAGAATTGGGGGTTATGCAGCTGAGAGAAGAAGTGCAAATCCCGTGAGCTCTGCTTTGGTTAGAGTGGGTGGCATCTATAAGCAACCTACAATATTTTAGAGATTTTATTTATGTTTTGTCAGTTTGTAAAGAAAGATTCATGAGAGGATGTAGGCCACTCATTGTCATAGATGGTTGTCACTTAAAAGGTGCTTATAAAGGGCAAATATTGACTGCCGTTGGACTGGATGGAAATAAAAACATGTATCCTATTGCTCATAGGGTGGTTGAGGTTGAGAATGAGGAGACAAGTTATTGGTGTATTCATCAATTGATTAGTGATTGGGGCTAGTTGAGATCCATGATTGGACATTCACGTTAGATCGATAGGCAAAAGGTACTGATTTATTCATATTTTAAATTATTAATTGTCATGTCCTATTGCTCAAGTTTTACTTGTATCAGAACTTATTAGTTTATGTGTTAGTTTTGTAGGGCCTTATTGAAGCACTGAGAATAGTTGTTCCAAGACTAGAAGTCGAGTTTTGTTGTAGGCACATACATGCTGTTGTGCGCAGCGGAAATTTCGGCAGCACCTCCGATGCGCAAGGTGCACAACAAGAGATTAGATCACAATGAAATTCTCGTTTCTCAAAGGAAACAAGAACCAAAAACCAGATATCTCATCAAAGTGAGATATCAGCTCTTCCTCTCGTCAGCTCTAGGACTGCGCGTCGAGGGAACCTACAAGCTATTACAAATCACGACAAGAACACAAATTTTACGTGGTTCGGCAGAGATCTACTATTAGAGGGTGAGATACAACTAGGGTTTACAATCACTCAATCTAAACCCTCTCAAAACAAACTCTCAAATCCCTCTTAATCTCTCTCTACAAAGGGACAAAAAACAACTGCAGCCGCCAAGCAAAATCCTTGCACTGCTCCTTCACACACGAATCAGCCCCACAAAATTCCGTGCTCCAAGACAAATTTCCTACAGCCGCAATTCTCCTCCCACGCTCTCAATTGCACACCTAGGGCATAAATTATATGGCTATATATAGCCTAATGAATTCGTGGGCTTCAATCGGGTGGGCTTCAGCTTCATTCACATGGTGGCCCCCCTCCACCTTCACAATTCTCCACCTCGGTGAAGTTTTTTTCAAAACTGAGCCGATACCAAAGCAACCAAATGTCCTACTCATTCGACAACAAGTCAGGAACCCGAACGAGAGTCCAAACAATCTCACCACCATCGAAATTAATACTGGCTGCATCATAAAGACTGCCTACGTATTCTCTTGCCCAAGGAATCAAGCCGAACGTAGTTCACCCAAATGGCCTCCAAAGGCCTTAACGCTGAAGAATGTTCAAAAGTTCTAAACAATGAGCAAACTTGACACCTGAAACAACTTTGGTCAACATATCCGCAGGGTTGTCCTTTGTGTGGACCTTCTCCAATATGACGTCTCCTTCATCCAAAACGTCACGAACAAAATAGAATCTGACATCGATCCTTCATCCAAAACGTCACGAACAAAATAGAATCTGACATCGATATGCTTCGTGCGTGCATGATAAACTTGGTTCTTCGCCAAATAGATAGCTGACATGGCTTCGTGCGTGCATGATAAACTTGGTTCTTCGCCAAATAGATAGCTGACATGCTATCACAATATACCCTAAGGGTCTCCTGTGCAATCCCCAAGTTCTCTAATAATCCCTGCAACCACAAAGCCTCCTTCACAGCTTCAGTCAACGTCATATACTCTGCCTCCGTAGTGGAGAGAGCCACTGTAGACTGAAGTGTGCATCTCCAACACACCGGTGCTCCTGCTAGTGTAAACACATATCCGCTAGTAGACCGGCGCTTGTCCAGATCCTCCGCATAATCAGAATCCACGTAACCAATACAATCCTGCCCGTTCTTCTCATTCTTCTGAAATACAAAACCAATATCCATGGTACCTTTGATATACCGTAGAATCCACTTCACGGCCTCCCAATGACCCTTCCCGGGGTCGTGCATGTATCTGGGTACCATGCTCACGGCCTGTGATAAATATGGCCTTGTACACACCATCACATACATCAAGCTACCCACAGCATTGGCATATGAAACTTTGGACATGTATTCCCGATCCTCAACTGAAGCAGGTGACATCTTAGCTGATAGCTTAAAGTGGGGAGCTAATGGAGTACTCACCGCCTTGGCATTGCCATCATAACTGAATTTTTTCAGCATCTTCTGTAAGTAACTCCTCTGTGTCAACTTCAACCTCCCCTTCACCCTGTCTCTCTCGATCTCCATACCCAATATCTTCTTTACTTCTTTAAGATCCTTCATCTCAAATTCGGATGACAGCTCTTTTTTCAACTTTCTAATAGCTGAAGTATTCCTGAAAGCTATGAGCATATCGTCAACATATAATAGCAAATAGATATACTCACCATTCTGTAGCTTGTGCAAGTAAACACACGGGTCATATGAGCTCCTCGTGTACCCTCGGCCAATCATAAAGCCGTCGAATCTCTTGTACCATTGTCGCGGAGATTGCTTCAATCCGTAAAGAGACTTCTTCAGCTTGCATACTAATTCTTCCTTTCCTGCAGCTTTGAACCCCATAAGTTGTGTCATGTAGATCTCCTCTTCTAAATCTCCATGTAGAAAGGTTGTTTTCACATCCATCTGGACCAAATCCAAATCCAGCTGTGCTACCAATGCCAATAAAATACGAATCGACGAATGCTTCACAACAGGTGAAAATACCTCGTTGTAATCAACACCCTCTAGCTGTGCATATCCCTTGGCAACCAATCTGGCTTTGAATCTAATTTCCCCAATAGAAGATCTCTCTTTCTTTGCATACACCCACTTGCATCCAATAGCCTTCTTATCTTTCGGTAGCTTTGTAAGTTCCCAAGTGTCGTTCTTATGAAGAGACTGTATCTCTTCCTCCATAGCTTCCCTCCACCTAATCGAATCAGAGCTTGACTCTTCTTCCTTGAATATAGAAGGAACCAAATCATCAACGACTTCTGCTGATAAAGCATATGCAACCATGACATCGTCATATCTAGCTGGCCGACGAATGTTTCTTCTTGGTCTATTAGCTGCAATGGACTCTTGAACATGACCCTGTTCCTGAGTTCCAACATCCACTGTATCCTCTAAATGCCCGGTTGTCATCTCATTTCCTCCCAGTGTCACCTCTATAGGAGCCTCAATGGATACAATGCTATCTGGAGTTGGTGGAGTCACATCATCCTCCACCTTCTGCGATATCCCAACTGTCTGGTCTTCCTCCACCTGCTGAGGAACTTGAGGCTTCATCATGTACGCCTTGTCAAATGTGACATCCCTGCTAATAACTATCTTCTTGTCCTGTGGATCCCATAACTTGAAGCATTTAACTCCATCTTTAAATCCCACAAAGACTGCTTTCCTCGCCCTCGGATTTAATTTATCATCACTGACATGGTAATAAGCTGGACACCCAAATATCCGAAGTGACTCATAGTCACTAGCTACCGAACCAGACCAACGCTCCAACGGAGTCTTCCCCTGTATCGCAGTGCACGGTAACCTATTCACGAGATGGCTCGCATAAACCAACGCTTCGGCCCAAAAGGATCTTGACAATCCACTCTGCGTCATCATACATCGCACTTTCTCCAGCAAGGTACAATTTAATCTCTCAGCTACCCCGTTCTGTTGCGGTGTCTCACGTACTGTGAAGTGTCGTCTAATGCCGTGATCCCAACAAAACTACAGAAACGGATCACTCTTATACTCTCCACCGTTATCTGAACGTAGGGTCTTCACCTTTCTACTTGTCTGCAGCTTCACTTTCTTTTTCCACTCCACAAAAATATCCAGGACCTGATGTTTATGCTTCATCGGGTATACCCAATTTCTTCTGGAATAGTCATCAATGAAAGTGACAAAATAGTTGGCCCCACCAAGTGATGTGTGCTTGGAAGGGCCCCAAACGTCTGTGTGAATGTAGTCCAAAATACCTTGGGTATTGTGAATAGCGGTGCCGAATTTCACTCTTGTCTTCTTCCCAAGTATGCAATGTTCACACAGCTCCATCTTGCATGTCTTCGCACCCTTCAATAGCCTCTGCTTCGCCAATACCTGCAGGAACTTATCACCAGTGTGTCCCAATCTCATATGCCATAAACTGGTAGTATCTTCCTCTGTGGTAATAGAAGCTGTCAGACCCCCTGTTACTGTCTTGCCCTTCAAGTAGTAAATGTTGTTTTCCCTGACACCTCGCATCACCACCATGGACCCTTTTGTGACCTTCAGAGTCGCATTCTCCAAGATCACCTTATAGCCAGCTGCCTCCAAAGTTCCAAGCGAAATGATATTCTTCGTCAATTGAGGAACGAATCTCACTTCCTTCAGCTCCCGAGTTACCCCATCACACATCCGGATCCGTACTGTACCAATACCACCAATAGGACATACGTGATCATTACCCATGAGCATGATATCCCCTTTTTCCAACTCTTCAAAGCTGGAGAACCAATCTCTCCTATGACAAATATGGTATGTAGCACCAGAATCCATCAGCCACTCCGTAGAGTCAGCGTAACAAACTGATGGTAATGCAGAGCAAGAATAGCCTGAAGAATCTGTATCTGAATTGTCATCACTAGCCTTGACAACATTCACTTCTGAAGCTTGTACAGCTTTTCCTTTATTCTTCCCGGCTTTATCTTTCAACTTTGGGCAGTCGTTCTTCCAATGTCCTTCTTCTTTGCAAAAGCGACATTGATTCCTACCAATATTTCTATGGCCACATCTTGACTTCGATCTTGAGCGAGAACCTGGACGACGGTTTGGACCACGGCCTCGAACTGCTAATGCATCTCCCGATGCCTTCTCGGAGGGTTCGTCATCACTCTTCCTCAACTCATAATTCACCAAAGCTGAGGTCACCTCCTTGTATCTAACCGTAGTTCTTCCATTTATCATAGTGAGAACAAACGTTCCAAAATCATCTTCCGGCAACGAACACAATAATAGCATCGCCTTGTCTTCATCCTCAACCATGATATCTACATTGGCCATATCCGAAATTAGCTTCGTGAAGTTGTTAACATGCTCCCGAATGGAAACTCCCCTCTTCATCTTGAATTGGTAAAATCTCTTCTTCAAGTGAAGCCGATTCTCAATGCTCTTTGTAAGATACTTCTCATTGAGTGTTTCCCACAACCGTTTTGCCGAAGTCTCGTTCATTACGTCATAAATAAGATCCGACGTTAAGCATGACCGAATAACTCCACAAGCCCTACTATTTATTTTCTTCCAAACCTTGTCCTCCATATCAGCGGGTTTCTCTTGTAACTCAAGAGTCTCCTCTAAATTTTGTGCATCCAAGGCGTCCATCACTTGACACCTCCACAAACCAAAATTGATCTTGCCGTCGAACTTTGGAACATCAATCTTTGTATTATTGATGCTCAGACTCTGTATCGCCTTCGAAAGAGACGATCCCGATGTGCTTGTTTCTCCCATGTTGTCGATCTAATCTTCAAATAGGAATCCTTCAGCGAATCCTTCAAACAAGCTCCCAAGTCTAACCCGGAGCTCTGATACCACTTGTTGTGCACAGCGGAAATTTCGGCAGCACCTCCGGTGCGTAAGGTGCACAACAAGAGATTAGATCACAATGAAATTCTCGTTTCTCAAAGGAAACAAGAACAAAAAACCAGATATCTCATCAAAGTGAGATATCAGCTCTTCCTCTCGTCAGCTCTAGGACTGCGCGTCGAGGGAACCTATAAGCTATTACAGATCACGGCAAGAACATAAATTTTACGTGGTTCGGCAAATAACCTACGTCCACGGGGCAAGGAGGGGGGAGATCTACTATTAGAGGGTGAGATACAACTAGGGTTTACAATCACTCAATCTAAACCCTCTCAAAACAAACTCTCAAATCCCTCTTAATCTCTCTCTACAAAGGGACAAAAAACAACTGCAGCTGCCAAGCAAAATCCTTGCACTGCTCCTTCGCACACGAATCAGCCCCACAAAATTCCGTGCTCCAAGACAAATTTCCTGCAGCCGCAATTCTTCTCCCACGCTCTCAATTGCACACCTAGGGCATAAATTATATGGCTATATATAGCCTAATAAATTCGTGGGCTTCAATCGGGTGGGCTTCAGCTTCATTCACGTGGTGGCCCCCCTCCACTTTCACACATGCCAATTTTAAGACGAAATTTGCTAGAAAAGCTTTCAAAGACGCACTATGGCAGGCTTGTAGGGCAGCAGCTAGAGTTGAATATGACTCTGCAATGAAAAATATGCAAGGCATGGATGAAGGAGCGCATACGCATGCCTTGTGGTTGAGGATCCCTCTCACTAGCGTAGACATGCATTCAACACAAGTACGAAGTCTGATTGCCTCCTGAATGACGTGTGAATCATTCATTAAGATGATTCTTGAAGCTAGAGACAAGCCAATGTTGATATTCATAGAGTATATTAGGAGGATGCTCATGAAGAGAATCATAACCAAATAACAAAGCTTATGTAAGATGGAAGGGATTCTTGCGCCGAGGGCTCACCAAAAAATTGAGCAGCTGAAGAAAGATGTGAGACATTACAGAGTTAGACCTAGAGGTGATAACAAGTTTGAAGTTGATTATAATAATGATACTAACATAATTCAGTTGAATGAAAGATCTTGTGGTGCTACAAATGGCAATTAATTGGAATTCCTTGCATTCATGGTATTGCATCTTGGGTCAAGCATAATTTGCCTATTGAAGCTTATGTCCATGAGATCTGCACAAAGGAGTCGTACATGTTGGCATATGGGATGAATATAACACCTCTTCCTGACATGAAATAATGGCCTAATACAGAGAGAGAGAGAGAGAGAGAGAGAGAGAGAGAGAGAGAGAGAGAGAGAGAGGAGAGCAAGTTGTGACAACATTGGGAGTGAAAAGGGAAAAAAATACAAAATAAATGCAAGATATGTAGAAACTTATGGCATAACAAGAAAACTTGCAAAAATCCACCATTACCTAGAGCTTCACCAAGTAAAGAGGGTAGACTAAAGAAAAGTTCTGCAACTCCAAATGCTGAACCAGAATCAAGTGCAAGGACATCCAGAGGTGCAAAAAGGGGAAGAAAACCGGTAAGCATTTGAAATTTTGAGATTTGATTTTGCTCTGAAGTGTAAAAATTTGGTCTATGTTCATCATTTTTTTTTATGATGCAACAGGGGACCACAAATATGAGCCCTCCATGCTCTAATGCCGGACAAACTGCCAATACCCTTCATATGAGTGGTTAGGTGAGAAATATTGCACATCTAACATATTGAATTTGTCCATAAATCCCTCTCTTATTCTCTCTTATTCATTAGCTATTATTACAGGGACAAACAACACAACAAACATCAACCTCTAATGTTGTGTGTGGCGGAAGCTTTCTAGGGCAACACAAACAATAACTCGAACTAAACCACAAACAATATGCAAACCACAACCACAGCAAAAACAAACAATTTACGTGGTTCGGCAAGTTTCCTACGTCCACGGGGCAAGGAGGGGGGGGGGGGGGGTTTTAGAAATCAAGAGAATACAAATAGAGTTACAAATCTCACCAGCCCAAAACATCGACGGTCGACCGCGCAAGTCTAGCGGTCAACCGAATCTCAGTCCCGAGAGTAAAAAACATTACAGTCATCCGCGGTCGACCGCCACCAACTCCAATCCCAGTAAGCTTCGTGCACGTTGGCGGTCGACCGTTGCGGTCGACCGCTGATCTGTCTGGCTGATCCTTTGCTGTTTCCTGTAATTCTTCAATTCTCCACATCGGTGAATGTTTCCACCAAAACTGAGCCGACACCAAATCATCCAATAGTTCCTCAACAAGTCCAGGAACAATACTCGAGCTGAAACGCGATCTCCCCCCATCTGAATGAACTGATCAAACCGGCTGCATCTGAAAGACTGCCTACGTATCCTCTTGCCCAAGGAATCAAGCCGAAAGTAGTTCACCCAAATGGCCTCTAAAGGCCTCAGCACTGAAGGATGTTCAAAAGCTTCAAACAATGACCAAATTTCACACCTGAAACAACTTTGGTCAACATATCTGCAGGGTTGTCATTTGTGTGGACCTTCTCCAATATGACATCTCCATCATCCAAGACGTCCCGAACAAAGTGAAATCTGACGTCGATGTGCTTCGTGCGCGCATGATAAACCTGGTTCTTCGCCAAATAGATAGCCGACATACTATCACAATATATCCGAATAGTCTCCTGAGCAATCCCCAAGTCCTCCAATAATCCACGCAACCATAAAGCCTCCTTAATAGCTTCAGTAACTGCCATATACTCTGCCTCTGTAGTAGAGAGAGCCACTGTGGACTGAAGCGTGCAACGCCAACATACAGGTGCACCTGCCAATGTAAAAGCATAACCTGACGTAGACCGGCGTTTGTCAAGATCTCCAGCATAATCTGAATCCACATATCCAATACAATCCTGCCCATCCTTCTCATCCTTCTGAAATACTAAACCAATATCCACGGTGCCTCGAACGTACCGTAGAATCCACTTCACGGCCTCCCAATGACCCTTCCCGGGGTCGTGCATATATCTCGATACCATGCTCACGGCCTATGATAAATCTGGCCTCGTACACACCATCGCATACATCAAGCTACCTACTGCACTGGCATATGGAACCTTCGACATATAATCTCTGTCCTCAACTGAAATAGGTGACATCAACGTTGAAAGCTTGAAGTGGGGAGCCAATGATGTGCTAACTGCTTTTGCATTGCCATCAAAGCTGAATTTCTTCAACATCTTCTGCAAGTAGCTCTTCTGTGTAAGCTTCAAACTCCCTTTCACTCTGTCTCTCTCGATCTCCATACCCAATATCTTCTTTGCCTCTCCAAGATCCTTCATCTCAAACTCGGATGATAACTCCTCTTTCAGCTTTCGAATAGCCGAAGAATTCCTGGAAGCAATAAGCATATCATCAACATATAAAAGCAAATATATGAGCTCACCATCCTGTAGCTTGTGCATATAAACACATGGGTCATATGGGCTCCTCGTGTACCCTCGGCCAATCATAAAGCCGTCGAATCTCTTATACCACTGTCTTGGTGACTGCTTCAAACCATAAAGAGACTTCTTCAACTTACAAACCAAATCTTCCTTTCCTGCAGCTTTGAAACCCTAGGGTTGTGTCATGTAGATCTCCTCATCTAAATCACCATATAGAAAGGCTGTCTTCACATCCATTTGGACCAAATCCAAATCCAACTGTGCCACCAATGCCAATAAAATCCGAATCGACGAATGCTTCACAACGGGTGAAAATACCTCGTTGTAATCAATGCCCTCAAGCTGTGCATATCCCTTGGCAACCAATCTGGCTTTGAACCTTATGTCCCCAATAGAAGATCCCTCCTTCTTCGCATATACCCACTTGCAACCTATAGCCTTCTTACCCTTAGGTAGATGTGTAAGTGCCCAAGTGTCGTTCTTCTGAAGAGACTTCATCTCCTCCTCCATAGCTTCCCTCTACCTGATCGAATCGGGGCTAGACTCTGCCTCCCTGAATGTGGCTGGAATCATATCATCAACGACCTCCACTGATAATGCATATGCGACCATGACATCATTATACCTAGCTGGCCGACGAATCTCTCTCCTCGGTCTATCTGCTGCAATGGTCCTCTGAACATGACACTGTTCCTGAGTCCCATGATCCACTGTATCCTGTATCTGCCCGGCTGTCATCTCATCTCCTCCCAGTGTTACCTCTGTAGGAGCCTCGATGGATACAATGCTCTCTGGAGTGGGTGAAGTCACATCATCCTCCACCTGCTGCGATATCTCTCCTGTCTGGTCTCCCTCCACCTGCTGAGGGGCTCGAGGCCTCATCATGTATGCCTCGTCAAATGTGACATCTCTTCTAATAACTATCTTCTTGTCCTGTGGATCCCATAACTTGAAGCCTTTGACTCCATCTCTAAATCCCACAAAGACTGATTTCCTCGCTCTCGGATTTAATTTACCATCACTGATATGATAATAAGCTGGACACCCGAATATCCGAAACGACTCATAGTCACTAGCCACCGAACCAAACCAACGCTCCAAAGGAGTCTTTCCGTCTATCGCAGTGCACGGCAACCTGTTCATGAGATGGCTCGCATAAACTAACGCCTCGGTCCAAAAGGATCTAGGCAATCCACTCTGCGTCATCATACACCGTACCTTCTCCAGCAAGGTACGGTTCAATCTCTCAGCCACCCTGTTCTGTTACGGTGTCTCTCAAACTGTGAAGTGTCTTCTAATGCCGTGATCTCGGCAAAACTACCAAAACGGATCACTCTTGTACTCTCCATAATTATCTGAACATAGAGTCTTCACCTTTCTACCTGTCTGCAGCTCCAATTTCTTCTTTCATTCCACAAAAATATCCAGGACCTGATGTTTATGCTTCATCGGGTATACCCAATTCCTCCTGGAATAGTCATCAATGAAAGTAACAAAATAGTTGGCCCTGTAGGCGTCAAAAAATGCTGAAAGATATCCAAATACAGCTCAAGAGGAAATCATCCAAAAAGGCAGAAGAACACAAGTTTGGGATGTCTCGCATGCGAGACAGTCTTTACTGTCTCGCCAGGCGAGACAGCATTCTCTGTCTCGCAGGCGAGACAGCATTCTCTGTCTCGCCCGCGAGACAGCATTCTCTGTCTCGCCCATGAGACAGTTTTCAAAGAAGTTAGAAACCACTTTATAACCGCCGACACGTGGCCACCAACTGTTCAAGAACGTGGGGAACGTCGTGGGCGAGAATCACGTTGATAACTGCCAGAATAACGGAGTTTAAAACGTGGGAACCCTCCTAAGGCCATTTTTCCAGGGGGCTGATCATTGTGAGTACTTCAGAGCAATCCAGAGCAATCCAGAGCAGAGAGAGAGCAGAGGTGCTGATCTTACGGCCAATCCTTGAAATTGAGCTTTGACTTGATTTCAAGAAGAACGACTATCTTACATCGATAAGATATCGTTTCAATTTCTCACTTCGATAAACGAAGTCAGAATCATAAACCCCTCACGGTTCAATCAGAATCTGTGATTTGGTGGTCCACGAGTCAAAGCGCTCCCGGCACAGGCAAAGATCCCACGAAAGCAGTGATCCGAACAACGATCCTGCGTTTATTTTCTCAAGAGTTGTAATTTTCTTTTTGTTGTGTAAAAGAGTCTTATAAAAAGGCTGTTTTCTTTGAATTTATTGTAATCGACCGAAGATATAATGAATTCCACAACGAAACCAACTTTTGACGCAAACAAGCTGGCGACCACAGTGGGAGCCAACGGTCTCGCTGCCGAGATCGTCGTGTCGCAGCCAATTATCAAGATCCTGGTTGAATCAACGGTCGAGTACGAGTTCGACCAAGCAAAGTTTGAGGAGTATTTGTCGTCCTCATCTGTAAAGTCTTCCTCGCCTCGCAAATGCAGGAAGATTTCATCTTTGTTGAAGTCATCAAATGCGACGAATGAAGACTCTCGCTTGATTGTTGCTGAGGATTTCACTCGCAACACCTATGCTCACAGTGGCTCTTATCTAGTTAAAGAGTCATCGAATCAAAGCCCGCCGGCATTGACGAAAAGAGCTCGTCAGAGACAACGCCAACGCCGCGCTCGCCAAATGGCTAAGGCCTTGGAACAAACCGACGGGGTTCGTTACCACGCGGACCTAGAGTCGAGGAGACATCGAGTGGTTCAGTTGTCTCAACAACCAATCACTCGTATCTCTGCTAAAACAACGACGGATGAATGGACTATTGTCAAAAAGACTCGTTCGACCCTCAAAGAACGTATACAAAAACGTCGTGCAAAAGCTGCTAATGCCCATGCTCTCTCACAACAAAGACGAGAAAAGAGAAAGGAAATGGTGACCAAAGAATCACCAAAACTTCGTCAAGTTTGGATTCCAAAGTCTGGACTTATGCAAAATCAGCATTCGGAGCCCGTTAAGACCCCATACCCGCAAATGGGTGGTTTCAGACGTGCGACTCCCAACATAACCTTGGATCGCTCAAAGACAAAAATAAATTGTCCTGAGAATGCCAACAAGGTTTTATACCCCCAGAAGAAGACGCATTCACCAAATGATATCGTCATACCTGGGAGATCATACCAACAGACGATACGATTTTTTGGCAATCATACCGATGAATCGTATTATCAAGTTGGGGTTGTGAATAATTTTCGAAAGAGAGTTATTCGAGAGATAAACTCTCGTTGTTCCTGTGCACGACTCGTCAAAACAGCATTATCAGAATGTGACTGTTTCAAACGAGAAGTCATCCCACGAAAAGTCTCTGTATTATCGAAACCTAAGCCGAGACATTTCCGCAAAAGAAGAGCAGCTGTCCAAAATGATGAATTCCCTGAAGTCACCATCAACGTGGCTGATAGAAGAAAGTCTAAACAGCATTCAAGTGACTCAAATCCCGACTTTTCCCCGAAAGGAAAAGTCAATCCAAGAATTGCTCAAAGGATGTCTCGACTCCAATTAGGAGCTATCAGACGCAGAGACTACAAGAGAATGCAAGAAGGAATGTCCTCGGAGGATGAATTCTCGGACACTTATTCTGCAATCGCTTCTGATGATACAATGTCTAGCACAGGACAAATCAGAGAAGTATTCACAATCACTGCTGATCAGTTCACTCAAATACTTCAGGAAGCTCTAGCCAAACAGACGCAGAGATTACAAAAGAATGCAAGAAGGAATGTCCTCGGAGGATGAATTCTCGGACACTTGTTCTGCAATCGCTTCTGATGATACAATGTCTAGCACGGGACAAACCAGAGAAGTATTCACAATCACCTCTGATCAATTTGCTCAAGTGCTCCAAGAAGCTCTAACGAAGCAACGTGAAGAAACTAGAGCTGAGATGAAGACAGAGGTAGAGTTAGTTATCCAACAAATGAGAGAATTGCTAGCTCAACGGTCTCAACCCCCTGAGTCCAGTCAGAGAACTGAATCCAGCCGCCACACTCAGAAAGTTGTGGATGACAGTGATCCAGAAGTGGATGAAGTCATCTTGGCTGATACACCTCCCAATGGCAATAACGCTGGGGGTGGTTTAACGGATCCTCCCAATAACGATATTGGGGGTGGTTCAATAGCACCTCTCACAGAGACGATGACGGGAAAATGAAAGAGCTTGAAAACAAAGTCAACGCTTTGATGACGGCTCAAGAAGTGAAGAGGACGGGTATTCCATGTCCCTATCCAAGAGAATGGGATTCAATACCGTATCCGACAAAGTTCAATCTGATTAACTTCACACCGTTTGAGGGGAAGAGCTCGCCTATTCAGCACTTGATTTATTTTAAGTCTCATTTAGGCATGATCTCTGGAAACAAGGCTTTAATGGTCCGGTCATTCGTTGGCACCCTTCGTGGGCCCGCCTTTGATTGGTACCGACAGCTCAAGTCAGGAAGCATCAATTGCTGGGATGACATGGAAAGTTTGTTCCTCAGCAATTTCTTCGATGATGACACCGAAATGTCAATCGGAACCCTTTTGGATGAGAAGCAAAAAGACGGAGAGTCAGTTGACAATTTTGTCAAGCGCTTCCGTAACATGGCAATGAATTGCAGAGATCCTATCACGGAGGAGTTCATCCTGCAAACATGCCACAATAACCTTTCCATCGATGTCCTGGAAGCTCTGGGGGTCGTGCCATCCACAACTTGGAAGGAGTTAAAATCTCGGGGTGAACAAGCTGAGCACTTTCTTAAAAGAAAGAAAGCTGAGAGAGGCCAACCAATGACATCTGCAATCGTTGAGAATGCGACTCTCGATCCGAGGTTTCAAAAGGAATATTCTTTCGAAGATGATGAAGCCCCAGCCATATTGGAATACCTCCTCGCTAATGACAAAATCGAGCTACCACCTATTAAAGATCAGGATGGAGCTAAGAGGATTACGGATCCAAACTACTGTGCGTACCACAGAAGGGTTCTTCATCCCACCGAAATTTGCTTCGGACTCAAAAACAGAATCCAAGCCTTAATTGACTCCGGCGTCATAACGGCGAAAGAAGTCGAGTAAAGACGACCATATACTCCAGTGGGTGCACGAGTATAAACTGTATCCCCTCACTCTAAAGAGTATACGAGTATAAACTGCTTCTCGGTTATCCAACTAAGTACAATGTTAAACTCGGCTTCACAAAGGAAGCTGGGGGTGGATGATTTATATAACGGGAAGTTCCTGGAGAATCTTATATTTTCAAGGATAACCCGAATATGCGACTGAGGATAACGTACTCCTCGTTACACCCAGTTTTGCAAAGAAAGCTAGGGGTGGATAATTCATGTAACGGGAAGTTCCCGGAAGAATGTTAAATGTAATATTCTTAGGGATAACCCCGATCATTATGAACAAAGTGATAAACACTAAACTCCTACTATGACTTCCGAATACTCTTTTGCTGAGATGAGATTCGATCACCTCTTTAGATCAATCTTCCCTCACAAAATTCCCATTTTGGTCAAACCTTTAAACAGTTAGGACCAAAGCCAAAATCCCCTCTCGATTCGTTCCATGAACGAGAGGTCCACAAATTGAACGATCAAACCTTTAAACAGTTAGGATCGTCTCAAATTCCCATCTTGGTCAAACCTTTAAACAGTTAGGACCAAAGCCAAAATCCCCTCTCGATTCGTTCCATGAACGAGAGGTCCACAAATTGAACGATCAAACCTTTAAACAGTTAAGATCGTCTCAAATTCCTATTTTGGTCAAACCTTTAAACAGTTAGGACCAAAGTCAGAATTCTTCCTCTCGATTCGTTCCATGAACGAGAGGTCCACAAATTGAGCGATCAAACCTTCCTACGGTTAGAATCGTCTCAAAACCCCCACTTGGTCAAACCTTACTACAGTTAGGACCACAGCCAAAACCCCCTTTTGATTCATTTCTCTTGCGAACGAAAGGTCCATTTTTGAATTGAGTAATCAAACCTTATGACAGTTAGGATTATTCAAACCAATCCAGATTCTCTAAGTGGAAATCCCACTTTGAGTTTCCCTTTACTCCAGGAGATAGAATATAAAATTCTTCCTCTCCGATTCCGGGTTTATCTCTACCAACAAAAAAGAGATCAGGAGATAGAATATAAAATTCTTCCTCTCCGATTCTGGGTTTATCTCTACCAACAAAAAAAGAGACCAGGAGATAGAATATAAAATTCTTCCTCTCCGATTCTAGGTTCATCTCTACCAACAAAAAAGAGACCAGGAGATAGAATATAAAATTCTTCCTCTCCGATTCTGGGTTCATCTCTACCAACAAAAAAGAGACCAGGAGATAGAATATAAAATTCTTCCTCTCCATCATCGGGTTCATCTCTACCAACAAAAAAGAGACCATATTACTCCAATAGGTACACGAGTCTAAACTGTTTTCTGTAGGCATATAAAATTGCTTATAGGTCCCCTAGCATAGCTCGGCACGAACCGACAAACCAACGAGACGACGAGATTGACTAATTGCACGCAAACAACGGAATACGTCCATTCGCG
>NC_033796.1:62756800-62779433 GCF_001876935.1 Asparagus officinalis
ATATTTTTCAATTAAAGCAGGGCTATTTAGATATTGTTCGTAATGGGCATTGCTTTCCTCTGGAGGAGATGATGCACGGTCACGAGAAAGAGGGGCTTTACCTTTGGAAGTTCTAGGGCGTTTGCTAGAGGTACTAGCCATGGATTAAAATGAAACCCTAGAAAAAGAAATGAGAGAAGGAAGGGGTTATACCAAGTCGAGGAAGACTGAGTGCAGACGATGACTGCAAGAGAGGACGAGTCGACCGGTGATGATGAGTCGGCTGGAGATGAGGGTCGACTGTAGTGAAGGAACGGCTGGAGGAAAGAAAAGAAGGAAAGAGGATTAAAGAAGAAGATGAACTAGGGCTTTTGATATGGGATTAACGGTCAAGATTTGGTCAAAATGATGAGTGTAGGGTCAGGATACAGGTAGACAAACGGGTCGGGTCTATATAACATCTCAAAACCAAAACCGAAAGAAATAGATACAGGAAAAGAGTCTCCCGACGGTAGAAGGTCGACTTGGAGTCGACTACACATTGTGAGTCGACCTCAAGCCGACTCACAATGTAGGTCGCCGACTCACAATGTAGGTCACAAGATTAAATAAGCTTAAATATTTATAAAATATTTTAAACAAAAAAATAGCAACAAACAACAAAAAAAAACAAATAATTTATTGAGAAATTAAGCTGTAAGTATAGCACGTTAATATGTAAGTATAGCACGTTAACCTGTAAGTATAGCACGTTAATATTAAAGTATAACACGTTAATCTGTAAGTATAGCACGTTAACCTGTAAGTATAGCACGTTAATCTATAAGTATATCACGTTAATATGAAAGTATAGCACGTAAATCCGAAAGTATAGCACGTTAATCTGTAAGTATAGCACGTAAATCCGAAAGTATAGCACGTTAATATGAAAGTATAGCACGTTATATTGAGAGTATAGCACGTTAACCTGTAAGTATAGCATGTTAACCTGTAAGTATAGCACGTTAATATGAAAGTATAGCACGTTATATTGAGAGTATAGCACGTAGATCGGTAAGTATAGCACATTATATTAAGAGTATATCATATTAAGAAGTATAGCACGTAAATCCGAAAGTATAGCACGTTAATATGTAAGTATAGCACGTTAATATGAAAGTATATTACGTAAATCCGAAAGTATAGCACGTTAACCTGTAAGTATAGCATGTTAACCTGTAAGTATAGCACGTTAATATGAAAGTATAGCATGTTATATTGAGAGTATAGCACGTAGATCGGTAAGTATAGCACATTATATTAAGAGTATATCACATTAAGGAGTAAGTATAGCACGTTATATCGAAAGTATAGCACGTTATATTAAGAGTATAGCACGTTAAGGAAGTATAGCACGTTATATTAAGAGTATAGCACGTTAAGGAGTACGTATAGCACGATATATCGAAAGTATAACACGTTAATCTGTAAGTATAGCACGTTAATATGAAAGTATAGCACGTTAATCTGTAAATATAGCACGTTAATATGAAAGTATAGCACGTTAATCTGTAAGTATAGCACGTTAACCTGTAAGTATAGCACGTTAATCTGTAAGTATAGCACGTTAACCTGTAAGTATAGCACGTTAATCTGTAAGTATAGCATGTTAATCTGTAAGTATAGCATGTTAATCCGAAAGTATAGCACGTTATATTTATCTGTAAGTATAGCACGTTAATATGAAAGTATAGCACGTTAATATGAAAGTATAGCACGTTAATATGTAAGTATAGCACGTTAACCTGTAAGTATAGCATGTTAATCCGAAAGTATAGCACGTTATATTGAGAGTATAGCACGTTAATCCGAAAGTATAGCACGTTATATCGAAAGTATAGCACGTTATATCGAAAGTATAGCACGTTATATTAAGAGTATAGCACGTTAAGGAGTACATATAGCACGATATATCGAAAGTATAGCACGTTAATCTGTAAGTATAGCACGTTAATATGAAAGTATAGCACGTTAATCTGTAAGTATAGCACGTAAATCCGAAAGTATAGCACGTTAACCTATAAGTATATCATGTTAACCTGTAAGTATAGCACGTTAATATGAAAGTATAGCACGTTATATTGAGAGTATAGCACGTAAATCCGAAAGTATAGCATGTTAATATGTAAGTATAGCACGTTAATATGAAAATATAGCACGTTAATATGAAAGTATATTATGTAAATCCGAAAGTATAGCACGTTAACCTGTAAGTATAGCATGTTAACCTGTAAGTATAGCACGTTAATATGAAAGTATAGCACGTTAATATGAAAGTATAGCACGTTATATTGAGAGTATAGCACGTAGATCGGTAAGTATAGCACATTATATTAAGAGTATATCACATTAAGGAGTAAGTATAGCACGTTATATCGAAAGTATAGCACGTTATATTAAGAGTATAGCACGTTAAGGAGTACGTATAGCACGATATATCGAAAGTATAGCACGTTAATCTGTAAGTATAGCACGTTAATATAAAAGTATAGTACGTTAATCTGTAAGTATAGCACGTTAATATGAAAGTATAGCACGTTAATCTGTAAGTATAACACGTTAATATGAAAGTATAGCACGTTAATATGTAAGTATAGCACGTTAACCTGTAAGTATAGCACATTAATATGAAAGTATAGTAAGTTAATCTGTAAGTATAGCACGTTAACCTGTAAGTATAGCACGTTAACCTGTAAGTATAGCACGTTAATCTGTAAGTATAGCACATTAATATGTAAGTATAGCACGTTAACCTGTAAGTATAGCACGTTAATATGTAAGTATAGCACGTTAACCAGTAAGTATAGCACGTTAACCAGTAAGTATAGCACGTTAACCAGTAAGTATAGCACGTTAACCAGTAAGTATAGCACGTTAACCAGTAAGTATAGCACGTTAACCAGTAAGTATAGCACGTTAACCAGTAAGTATAGCACGTTAACCAGTAAGTATAGCACGTTAACCAGTAAGTATAACACGTTAACCTGTAAGTATAGCACGTTAAGTATAGCACGTTAATCTGTAAGTATAGCACGTTAACCTGTAAGTATAGCATGTTAATCCGAAAGTATAGCACGTTATATTGAGAGTATATCACATTAAGGAGTAAGTATAGCATGTTATATCGAAAGTATAGCACGTTATATTAAGAGTATAGCACGTTAAGGAGTACGTATAGCACGATATATCGAAAGTATAGCACGTTAATCTGTAAGTATAGCACGTTAATATGAAAGTATAGCACGTTAATATGAAAGTATAGCACGTAAATCCAAAAGTATAGCACGTTAATATGAAAGTATAGCCTGTTAATCTGTAAGTATAGCACGTAAATCCGAAAGTATAGCACGTTAACATGTAAGTATAGCATGTTAACCTGTAAGTATAGCACGTTAATCTGTAAGTATAGCACGTTAATATGAAAGTATAGCACGTTAATCTGTAAGTATAGCACGTTAATATGAAAGTATAGCACGCTAATCTGTAAGTATAGCACGTTAACCTGTAAGTATAGCACGTTAATATGTAAGTATAGCACGTTAACCTGTAAGTATAGCACGTTAATATGAAAGTATAGCACGTTAATATGAAAGTATAGCACGTTAATATGTAAGTATAGCACGTTAACCTGTAAGTATAGCACGTTAATATGTAAGTATAGCACGTTAACCTGTAAGTATAGCACGTTAATATGAAAGTATAGCACGTTAATATGAAAGTATAGCACGTTAATATGTAAGTATAGCACGTTAACCTGTAAGTATAGCATGTTAATCCGAAAGTATAGCACGTTATATTGAGAGTATAGCACGTTAATCCGAAAGTATAGCATGTTATATTGTAAGTATAGAACGTTAATCTGTAAGTATAGCATATTATCGTGTAAGTATAGCACGTTAAGTATACACGTTAATCCGAAAGTATAGCTGATAATCTTCTCTTCGGAGAACTTAGCGATCCTTAAGGGAGCTTGAGGGTAGATGATTCTTATGATATCATGAGAATAATAGAGGTGTCAAACAGTACAGGGGAAAATGCACGTCAAAGTATCCAGATTTCGGGCAGTGAGTCGACTCATACATATACATGAGTCGACTCATCAGGTTGAGTCGACCTTTGCCTGTCATGAGTCGACTCATAAAACCAAGCCTAGTTCGCATTTTGGCTCTGACCAGTCGACTCATAATGTAATGAGTCGACTCATCATTTAATGAGTCGACTCATAATTTTATGAGTCGACTCATCAGTTATGCTCATCAGTTATGCTATTTATGCGTTTTTCCTATTTGGGTTGGGCTTGGTTATTTAACGTGCTATACACTTTTGTTATTTACCACTTTGCGACCCTATTTACGAGTTTAATGAAGAGAGATTAGATTGTAATTGAGATTAGATTGTTATATTAAGAGTATATCACGTTAAGGAGTAAGTATCGCATGTCTTTCATTGACATAGGATACATACAAAATTATGACAAAAAGTAAAAAGACCAAAAGTATAGCATGTCTTTCATTGATAACAAACACATAGGATACATAAAAAATCATGACAAAAGTAAAAAGACCAAAAGTATAGCATGTCTTTCATTGATAACAAACACATAGGATACATACAAAATCATGACAAAAGTATAGCATGTCTTCTATCCAAAAGTATAGCATGTCTTCTAACCAAAAGTATAGCGTAGACTATATCTAGTCTGCAATAGGCTGTCTACATGTTCTACGGTTGTGACCATACTGTTGACATCTACTACATTTTAACTCTTTGGCCGGATTCAATCCCGAAGGAATGCGCTTTGTCCTTGGTCTTCCACGAAGAATTGAAGTTGTTGGTGGCCGAATCACCATATTTTCATCATCTATATATGGCTTGTCATCGTCAGGAATTGGGTATATCGGAAAGGAGTAGCATTTGCGGTATGTCTCCGCACTAAAGTAGTGGGAAATATAGGAGTAAAGGGTGTCCATATTCTGTCGAATAGCCGTCGCCGCATGTTTGCAAGGTAGCCCGACAACTTGCCATTCACGACAAGTGCATGTGCGTTCATTCAAATCTACTTCAACGGTGGGAATATCATACACCTTGTACCTTCCGGTAGTAGAAGGAATTGCAGAAAGACAGCGTGATTGCTCATTGATATGAATAAGGTGCTCTTCCACAGTAGGAACAAATATTGTGGTCCACTTTTGTGATGCCTCCCGCCTTTCAAAACTCATCCTCATCATTTTCTTGCGGATATTATCAATTGTTTGGGTAATTGGCAAATAACGAGCTTCTTTGATCCAAGAATTGAATGACTCCGCTACGTTTGATGTCAACCATCCATATCTACATGCATGTCAATAAATAGTAAGTATAGCAGGAACATATATCTTGAAGATTTGCATTTGAAATTTTGTAAAAACTTTAATTTTAACCTCTTCCCAGGAAAATAACAATTAGCCCAATTTTCTGGACTCATCCTTAACATTTCATAATAGGCGATCTCTGATTTGTTCCGTAGCTCGTTGCATTCATTGTTATAGGCATGAGAAGTGTATGCATAAGCGGCCCTCTTCATAATTTGCACACATTCATCTCGTAAAGGTGGTGTAATGCCTTTTTTCGATAAGTTATTCTTAAAATTAGCCAAAAGATGACGAATACAATAAGAGTGATGTGACCATGGAAAGCATTTCTTCACGGAATTCTGAAGTCCTTTGTCCCTATCAGAGATTAACACCAGTTCATCATCTGGAGTATATGGATCTTCATCATTGAAGAGAATGTCTCGAATGCATTCTAAAAACCATTCCCAATTACTCTCATTTTCCGTGACGCATATGCAAATTGCTACGGGAAACATTCCACCATCTCCATTTAGTGCAGTTGCGGCAAGTAAGGTTCCTTTATACCTATAAAAGAAAAGAACAATCATGAAACAAAGTATAAAATATATGAAGTAGTACATTAATGCAAGTTTTTATTAGATTGAACTCTAACATACCTATCAAAAAGATGTGTACCATCCAAGAACAATATTGGTCTACATCCCTCCATAAACCCTTTCCAACAAGCATAATAAGACACAAATACTCGTGTAAATCTTCCGTCTTCATGCTCTAAGTGAACAATTGATCCCGGATTGGTTTCTATAACTTTATCCTTATACCATCGGAGTTGGTCATATGAAAATTTAGTATCACCATACAATTCACGTTGAGCTAGCTCTTTTCCCCACCAAATTCTATGATAAGGGACGTCCAAACCAAATTCCATTTTAAGCTTCTTTTGGAAATCAATTGGGCGATAAGTGGGTTGTTCCTTCAATATGGTCTTGAGTTGATTAGCATTCCACTTATGAGATGCCCGTTGATATCCTTCCTTTCCTATGCCTCCTCCCAAGCAACTATGAGAACTACATATTTTTTTCACATAGAATCGATCACTATCTCTACGACGGGTGCAATGAACCATCCATTCGCAATTTACGGCCTTACATTTTGCTGTCACCCTTTTGCGTTCAATTTTTACAAATTCAAAGTTAAATCCTCGTGCAATAGAGTAATTGCTTAAACTCCGCCGACAATGCTCAACATCATCAAATTCTTGACCAACACTTCTAATAGAATTGTGCCATGCAATAGGAATCGTATTAGAGCTCTCAACTTCCCGAGACATATTTTGTGAATACGATGGATTTTGTGAACGAGACACATGTTCGTCACTAGAGGGGATATACGGATTACTGCATAGAAAATTGTACAAGAGTTAAGAAAGTGATAATGTTAAAAGTACGAAACTATATCAATAGTGTAAATTACCTTATATGGACATTGTTAGCTTGTATCCCAAATAATATGTCTCGATTCATCTCAGCGTTCATGACAACAATATTCTCCTTGCAACTTCGATGTACATTGACCATTATCGAGACATCAGCATCATCACATACACGAACATAAATTTCTTGCGTGTGGGGTACTTTGTAAGTCAACTGTATCGTGCTTGCACTACAAGCAATTAGGCTTTGCACTGCAACGGCCAAATCTTTGTAACCCCCGTTGACATTTAATTCTAAAAAGTGATTGTGTCCTCTAAAATCCGTCAATGCACAATACAATTCTTCATCCATCTATATTTATCACCAAAAATAAACTAAATTTGACTAAATTTTACCAAAACTAACATTTTACCAAAATTGACGAATTTAATAATTTTTATGAACTCATTTAACTAAATTTGACTAATATTTAACTAATTGTTATGAATTCATAAAGAATAAAGAATAATGAGAAATTAGTGTGAAATAATTATGTGAAATAACTAATGTGAAATAATTATGTGAAATTAATGGGTGGTTAATTACAAAACCTCATTTAACTAACATTTTACCAAAATTGACGAATTTAATAATTTTTATGAACTCATTTAACTAACATATCAAATAATTATCATGATTAAAATGAGAAATTAATGCTATAAACTTGATAGTTGAGTAAATTGCAAGTTTGTACCTTCAAATGCTAAGAAAGTTGGTGAGAAATAATTGCTAGGTTATAGGAGAGAGTTATTAAATGATGGGTTAAAGGAGAGTGTTCGGTTATATTAATGGGGTGAGAGAGATAGAAGACGGAGAGAGAGAGAGAAGACGGAGACGGAGAGAGATAGAAGACGGAGAGAGAGGGGAGGAGGGAATTTTACCGCCACTTTTCTCTCTCTCTCTTTCTCTCTCTACATTTTTTTTATTTTATTTGAGGGGGGCCCACCTACATGAAAGTTATAAGTGGAAGGTTATTATTGGAATTTTAGAAAAATAAATAGTGGGACCCACATATGAGAGTATGGTATTTTAGAATTGGGTTTAAAAATAAATACAAAAAGTACATTGGACTTAAGGATACAAAAAATAGTACTTGGGTTTAAAAATAAATGGGAGTAAACAAATGGACCTAAAAGTAAAAATCCCATATTTTTAACAATGTACCAAATGGGAAAAGGAGTAGAAGATTTTTTAGGAGAATATAAATATCTTTAGAATCCATCTCAATTACAATGTTATATAATTACCACAATGGACAATATCAAAATCTTGTAGACTGTAGATCAGTTATAAATTTCTGTTAAAATTCATACCAGTTCATGTCAAAAAAATCTCATACTAAGCACAATGTCTATCAATCAACTTCATTATCACCAATATAAAAGTATGTTACAAAATCTATAAAAAAAATCAATGCATAGGCTACAAAATAGATCACTATACAAAGCATATGAGCATGCCTAGTTTAAGAAACAAAGCAAATAATCAAGAGATCGTCGATATCACTATCATCATCAATATAATATGGTCATTGTTATAACTATCATCAAATTGTTGATATCATCTATAAGACGATCCAAAGTTTGTCCTCGGCCATGCAGATTATTCAGAGTCAACCATTAAATGATGTAATACTAATTCCCCAGCCAATTAGCTTCCCTAATCTTTTCTTTCCTGTTACAGAACTTATTTCCAAGTAAAACTACTGCAATTATACTTTATACCTACCATAATTCTATTTGAAAATAGAATTTGGATATGTCTAGCAGCAAATGTAACAAATATTAAGAATAAAAAATGTTTTAAAATTAGCACGTAATGCCAAATGTTCCCGCATTTGCAAAATTGAGGGTATTTAAGTGCATGATTTAAAGATTTTACGTTGTTTCTAAGAAACTTTTTAGAGTGTATACATGTTGCGAGAAACAAATAAGGGTTATATAAGTGCAAGTTTAAGAAACGTTAGGGCATATAAGTGCTATAAAAAATAAGTGAGGGTATATAAGTGAGAAGTAGGCCAAACTATAGGGTGTTAAAATGCAACTAAGCCAATAACAAATTATTGAATTGCCATTTGGAAACACATTTTCTACAACAAAATACAGTATAAAATACAGATGTAGAAATAATTTCCTACGTCGAATGCTCAATGTAGTGCAATATTCAATATGGACAATTATTCATGGTTAAAGTGTTAAGCGGGTGTTTGATTCAAGCAAATTTTTGGGATATGAGGTGGATTTCAAATTCTAGGATCAAAAATTGGGTTTTTTTAGGTTTTTTGGATTCCATAACTTGTGTTTGTTTCAATAATTATTTTAGAATGTGAAATCCCAATAATATAAAACGCACCCAATTTTTAGAATTTGCCAAATCCTCTCCAATGCCAAATCCTCTCAATTGGAGAGTGATAGGCAAAATCTGCAAGCGCACAGACTCGTTGTAGCTATCAAGGTCGATCCCACAGGGACTAGGGTTAACTACTCAGTTTCACGTTTTCAACTAGCTAAATCAATGAGTAAATTAGAAGAGATTAAATAAAAGAAATAAAATAAACAGCTAATTGGATGGAATTCAATATAATGAAGGACTAGGATTGGGTTATCACCACAACTTAGGTGTTCAATGATGAATTATTTTAATTCTTGGTGTTGGTTTAATCTAGAAAGGATGAATTAGCCTAAATTAATCTAAAGCCTCTTTCAAGGTCTAAAGATCGTGCCTAATTAATCTCAATTAACCTACTTTTGTGGAATTAAGATTAAGTTAAACCCATTAAGCTTTATGCTAATCCAAATCAAATCCCCAAGGAATCTAGCCTACTTTCGTGGTTCGAGCTCCCTGCTTAATTTCTAGAGATCTGGTATTAATCTTCACCTTTCAGTCCTTCAATTAATTACCTATGATTGCTAATACGGTGATCAAGCGAATCAACAAAATTAAAACCCTAGAATTCAAGTTTAAAGATTGAAACTTTCACCAAGAACCTATATCAATTCATCATCAATCACCAAAAAATTGGGTTCTTTCCCAATCCTAGACAAGAAATCTACTCACACATGATTGGGATAAGAGAATACATCAAATAATTATGCAAATCAATCATAAGAAGAAATAAATCAAAGAGAGGAAAGAATTAACCCGTATTTTAATTGAGATCTTTAAAATCAAAACTTGCAATCCAATTTTGTACAAGAAATTAGTGTTTTTCTTCAATACTTTAACTCCAAAATAATTGCTAATTGATGGCTAAGAGAACATAACAAAAGATATCCAAAACCCTAAGTCAAAACATATATTTATATGTCCCTAAAAATCTGGAAAATAACTAATTCCCGCATCACAGGTGTGGTCTGCACCACACCAGGGTGTGGTAGGGGCTGTTTTGCTAATTTTGTGCTTGTTTCTTCAGTTTTTGGTATTTTGGCTATAACTTTTGCGTCCGGCCTCGGAATGAGGTGATTCAAATTGAGTTGGAAATCTGTTGAAGAGATCTACAACTTTCATCATTTGAGTTTTTCTTGATTCGAACTGCATCATGGTCGAAATTCCAGTTCTTCATACTCGTGCATCCATTTTCTTCACGAACCATTCCTTCGAAATCTTGTTGTTGCTTCAAACTCTTGTATAACTTCCAACGATCATCAAATATTTCAATCTTGAGCCAATACCTACATATAAGAACATAAACCACAGTAGTATCCTCGATCTAAACACGAAATATGCATTAAACACTCGTAAATCATGCTTGTAACACACTAAGATAATGCATATTTTACGTGTTTATCAACTCCCCCAAGCTTAGACTTTTGCTTGCCCTCAAGCAAATAAACAATAAAAATTAGGAGGAATGAAAGCCAAATAGAGTAGGGATCACTCCCTCATCAATACTTTAACCAATATCAAACATATCACAAAACAAATACTTTTCATCGGGACTTAACAAATTAATTTCCAAAACTCTCAACAAAATCACATTTCAAAATTTATTTACGATCACAAGCGTCACAAGTCAAGGATAGCCATCCTATCCAATTCTCAAGTCAAAGTAGGAAAAAGAAATTCATGTAACTAGCTTCAATCCCAAAGTACTAAAATTAAGACCTTCAGGTAGTTAAATTGGTAGACCTCACTTTAGGATAAGTGGACTCTCAATCTCTCATGTGTTTAAGGATGGGATTGTATCGCTCAAAATTCTTCCGAATGAATGTATTCAATCCATAAGCTTGCATTTCATCTTAATTCTCCACCACTTCGAAAACTAATGCATGCAACAAAATCATGAGATCTTTTATTTGGTTGTAATGGGGCTAGGGTCAAAAGGGTAGGATAGATATTTGGTATTGGTTGAAAGCCTATCACTAGTGGAGCTATGATTGCAAAAGATTATATCTCAAAGTAAGATCAATGACATCTACACAAACTCCATCGTCTATTAAAGAACTTCTTCCAACTACTCCTTTTAGTATGCCATAATAAATTCTTTCGACACCCGCAATTACATACACCATAAAGATGACACTTTATTCATTTTTTTCGAATTAGTTTTTTTTTTCTCTTTTTTTTCGAAAGAATTATGAAAAGGGAAGCAAACTCCTACTTTCACACCCCCAAGCTTACACCACATTACTCACATAACCCATTGTATCATAAAATATGCTCCACTAGCTTAGGCAATGGGTAAGGAATAAAATCGGGTTTTGAAGGTTACATATGTGGGTTTAATCAACAAAATTAGGCTCATAAGCTCAAGGGGGCTAATCAAAGGGAATAATAGTGCATGGTAGGCTATTTGGCAAATGTGGACTATAAACAAAAATGTGCCTCAATCACCTTTTATGCATACAAAAGTTATATGTGGCCTTGAAGAGATTCAATGCAAGTTCTAGTATCCTACACCATTGGAGAATATCACACAAGAAAAGAAAATAATGATTGGATATGTAATGCATCCAATTTTAGGCTCAAAGTCTCACTGGTTTTATTTGTCTACCAAATTTAATTTCCCTCTTGTCTCAATAGAGTAATGGTTATGATGCTAGCCACATAAACGCTAAAACCTATAAGACAAGAGAACATTCAAGTCTGGTTCTCCCATATTGTAAACTTGTAATAAAAAAACTTTGAGAATCAGTTGAAAGATGGTATAAGAAGTTGCCAAGTCCCGATTAATAAGCATCTATTTAATTCAATGATCGATAAAGGTTAAGCATTCATGTCATCATCAGGAAATCATTTCCCTATTTTGGTTTTTTTTTGAATTAAGAAACAAAGCAAAAGAAAAACTAAAAGAAAAGAAAAATAGGCAATTATAGACAGGCAATCAATGAATGAACAACCCACACCCCCAAGCTTAAGATCGACATTGTCCTTAATGTAAAAAGATAGAAATTAGTGCAAGGGTGCAGAGGACATACCAACTCACTAGTCAGAAGGAGGCGGCGCGAAGGCATCCTGTCGGAGCTGCCGCTCGTGAAAAGACTACATCATGTAGTGTATAGAGTCTAGTAGTTGTCCTTGATGTTGTTGCTCTTGCTCGATGGCACCTACACGGTTAGTAAGAGAGGCAAGAGAAATATGGATAGCTGATAATTCCGCTGACCAATCAGGGTGATGGAAAGAGTTAGTTCCCCTGGTAGGCTCAGCCTGAATAGGGATCGGGGGTACCGTGTCAGCATCCTCAGCTGGTACAACCTCATGACCATCACAAATCACAAAATCAGATGTTAGGTAGGACCAATTGGCGTGAACATGGATGGTCGTGCGATCAGGATCAGGGAGTGGGAAAAGATAATTATCCTGAAAACATAAACATAACCTATTGCCCTTATTACTAATCAATTTCATATGTAGACAAGCATCGAGGTTAATGGACGCACTAGGGCTTAATGGATGAAGTCCATCTACAAATTCTCCTAAACCCATCCCGTAAGCTAAAGTGATAATCAAGCCACCTAACACAATTCTTCCACTTGTTTCTCTCGCTGCACGACACATATGATGAATCATAAAAGCTCCAGTGTCAACCTTATGTCCCTCAACCATGGCACATAAAAGATAGAGCTCTCTCTGACACATGACTCCATCACTCTCACCTCGACCAAAAATGGTGAAAGCCATGAACCTCTGTAAATATCTAAAGCATGGGTTATAAATAGCAGAGGCTCGTGACAAAGAGGGATCATAGCTTCTTTGAGTGGTAGAGCGTGCGATAGAAATCCAAAAGGTGGTCAAGTTAAAATTTTTAGGAACAATTCTGGCCCCACCCTCCGGAAAACCAAATATCTGATTTAAATGAGCTAATGTAATTGTGTGAGACCGGTTAAATAGCCTAAAAGTGATTTTTCCTTCCTTTACCCCCTCACCATTAAATAAAACAGCATCAAGAGAGCTCAAAAATTCGAGAGTAATACGCTCGTACGTGGGATGTTTAGCCTCTACAAAATTTAACCAATCAACCCGTCTTAGGAGGTATGAAACATCATCCCATAGGCCTAACTTACGCAAAAAATTCTTATCCAAGTAGCGGGTACTCAAAATTCCCCGCTTAACCAGTGTATTATACCTATTTTGTTGTTGTTCATTGACAAATTCAATAGCATGAGGATTTTGGGGAGGTTGAGAGTTACCTTTGCGTCGTCACACTGTAGAAGTTGAAGCTTCCTGACTAGGCTGTCCGTGCTTAGGTCCCATGTAGCCTTCCGAACGAGAATTGACAGCAGATTTTGAAGGCAGTTGCTGGCTGGCGTGAAATGGAGTTGGTGTTGCAGCGGCGAACTCGAAACAGTAGTGGGGGATTTTGGTCGGCCGCTGGTTGTGAGGGGATGAATGGTTGGTCTGAGAGTGGGGGTGGTTTCTGCAATGATGAAGGGGAGAGAGGCCTGGTTGCGGTGATGAAGGATGGGGGCGGTGGTCGTTGTGGTGAGCGGCATCGGAGATGACGGCGCTGGCTGATTCGAAGAGGTGAAGGCGGTGTAGATCGGTGCTCTGGTCGGGAATCGAAGAGGGGCGGCCGGAGATGCACCGGCGTGCGGTTGCATGCGCGTGTGATGACGAGCTCGGAGTCGGGGATCTGAAGAGGGGCCGGCGCGTTCGCTGATCGGAGAGGGGAATCGGTGTTGGTGGTGAGGGAGACGGCGGTCGCAGGTGATTGCCTGAGGATGGATGAGCGTCGGTGATCGGCGATCGGTCGGCAAGATGCCGGTCGGAGAGGGGATGTTGACTTTGCTGATGAGCGGCTTGGTCGGCGTTGAGACACGAAGGATTGGGGTGGTGCCGATGTGGTCGGAGTGGGATGAAGTATGGGGCGGCGGATGATTTGTGGTGGTTTAGGTCGAGAAGAGGGGTGGGTTTTTGAGGGATTTTTTCGCGTTTTGTTTTTTTTTTCTTTTTAACCTAGCGGACCGAAGCCATAGTGTGGTGGACGGTGTTGGTAGAGTCTGAGCAAAAAAAAATTCTGTGAAAACCAGGGTTGCTGCGGCCGATGGGGTGGGTGTATGGGTGCGGTAGAGTCTGGAATTCTTCTTCCTGTGCACCATGGGTGTGGTGTACACCACCTCTGGGTGTGGTAGAGTCTACCATCCCATTTTAACTCCTTTTTCTGCAGTTTTTTTGAAAGAATTGTTCTCCCTTCTTCTCACCTGCATGATTGAAAATGTTATAAGTTAAAATTATGCCGATCCAATTGCCTAAAAAAATAAAATAATAAAAAAAAATAAAAAATGAAATAAAATAAAATAAGATAAATAAAATGGATGAAAACTTGGGTTGCCTCCCAAGAAGCGCTCGTTTATGGTCATGAGCTCGACCCCTTTTTCTTTTAATTATCCGACGAAGGGGGATCTGAAAGGGTATACGTGACCCCTTTCTCGTGTTGTTCCCCTACAATGTAGTGCTTCAATCGTTGCCCATTCATCTTGAAAGATCTCGTTGTTTCACTCCAAACTTCAACAACTCCACTAGGAAAAACCTCACGGATTTGAAAAGGCCCGGACCAACGAGATTTGAGCTTTCCCGGAAAAAGCTTCAAACAAGAGTTGAAAAGTAGCACCATATCTCCTTGATTAAACTCTCTTCGAAGAATATTCTTGTCGTGTCATCGTTTAGTCCTTTCTTTATAAATACAAGCATTCTCATACGAATCCAAACGCAGCTCATCTAGCTCATGAAGTTGAAGCTTTCTTTTCTCACCTGCGGTCTTCATATCAAAATTTAGGAGTTTGATAGCCCAATATGCCTTGTGCTCTAACTCAACTAGGAGGTGACACGATTTTCCTTATACCAATTTGAACGGTGTCATACCTATGGGTGTTTTGTAGGCAGTTCGATAGGCCCATAAGGCATCCGTGAGTTTCATAGACCAGTCCTTTCTCAAACGATTAACTGTTTTCTCCAAGATACTATTGATTTCTCGATTCGAAACCTCCACTTGACCCCTAGTTTGAGGATGATATGGTGTGACAACTTTATGAGTGACCCCATATTGTCTTAAAAGAGCTTCGAATTTTCTTTCAATGAAGTGTGAACCTCCATCACTGATCACCGTTCGTGGCACCCCAAATCTTGGAAAAATAACGTTTTTGAATAGTTTTACAACAACTTTAGCATCGTTGGTGGGGTATGCTATCGCTTCTACCCACTTGGAGACGTAGTCCACCGCCACTAAAATGAACTTGTTGTTACACGACGTACCCACTTGGAGACGTAGTCCACCGCCACTAAAATGAACTTGTTGTTACACGACGACGGAAACGGTCCCATGAAATCTATTCCCCACACATCAAAGACTTCAATTTCCAAGATGGAGTGTAAAGGCATCTCATGTCGCTTCAAAATATTCTCGGTCCTCTGACAACTATCACAAGATATCACAAACTTTCTTGCATCTCGGAAAAGACTCGGCCAATAGAAACCTGATTGTAGAACTTTTGCAGCTGTCTTTGAAGTGCTTGCATGTCCTCCGTAAGAAGATGAATGGCAATGATGGAGAATACTTGTAACCTCATTTTCAGGAATGCACCTTCTAAACATCCCATCAACACACCGTTTGTATAGAAATGGTTCATCCCAAAAATAATACTTCAAGTCAGCAAAGAACTTCTTTTTCTGTTGATAGCTCAGATCTGGAAGCAAGACTCCACACACTAGGTAGTTGACGAAGTCCGCATACCATGGTGCATCCAATCTTTCAATGGCTAACAACTGATCATTCGGTAGTTCATCCTCCTCCCTATCATGTGATTCTGGTTTCATCCTTGACAAATGGTCTGCCACCAAATTTTCCGTCCCTTTCTTGTCCTTGATCTCTAGGTCAAATTCTTACAAAAGTAGTATTCATCGGATCAACCTAGGCTTGGCATCTTGCTTGCTTAAAAGATATTTGATGGCGGAGTGGTCGGTATAAACGATAACTTTGGACCCCACTAAGTAAGACCTGAACTTGTCAAAGGCGAATACAACTACTAATAGCTCATTTTCAGTGGTAGCGTAGTTAACTTGGGCTTCATCAAGAGTACGACTAGCATAATAAATTGCATGAACTATCTTGTTCTTCCTTTGGCCCAACACAGCACCAACCGCATAATCACTTGCATCAGTCATGACTTCAAATGGGAGATTCGAGTCCGGCGGTTGCATAATAGGAGCTGTTATCAATGCTTCTTTCAACCTGCAAAAAGCATCAAGACATTCATCAGTGAAATCAAAGGTAGCATCTTTAAGAAGAAGGTTAGTTAAGGGTTTTGAAATTTTTGAGAAATCTTTGATGAAACGCCGATAGAAACCGGCATGTCCCAAGAAACTTCTTACTCCCCTAACCGACGTTGGTGGAGGCAATTTTTCAATGACTTCCACTTTTGATCGATCAACCTCAATTCCACGCTCAGACACCTTGTGCCCTAAAATTATTCCATCCCTTACCATAAAGTGGCATTTCTCCCAGTTTAGGACTAAATTAACTTCTTCGCAACGCTACAAAACTCGAGACAAGTTAGATAAACAACCATCAAAAGTAGTTCCATACACGGAGAAGTCATCCATAAACACGTCCATAATATCCTCTATAAAATCAGAGAAAATGGCCATCATACATCGTTGAAAAGTGGCGGGGGCATTGCAAAGACCAAAAGGCATGCGCCTATAAGCAAAGGTCCCATAAGGACAGGTAAAAGTGGTCTTTTCCTGGTCACTAGGATGGATAGGAATTTGAAAAAAATCCTGAATAGCCATCTAAATAACAAAAATATGAATGCCTAGCCAATCTTTCCAACATCTGGTCTATAAAGGGAAGTGGAAAATAATCTTTTCGGGTTGCCTTGTTCAATTTCCTATAATCAATACACATCCTCCAACCCGTAACCGTCCTAGTAGGGATAAGTTTATTATTCGCATTCTTAACTACGGTCACACCTCCCTTTTTAGGAACCACATGAACCGGGCTAACCCATTCACTATCAGAAATAGGATAGATTACCCCAGAATCTAGTAGCTTAAGCACTTCCATTTTAACCACTTCTTTTATGTTAGGATTTAATCTACGTTGGTGTTCCATAGAGGGTTTATGATCATCTTCCAAGAGAATTTTATGCATGCAAATTGATGGATTAATTCCCTTATTGTCGTTCATGGTGTATCCTATGACCTTGCGATGCATCCTAAGTGTTCTAAGCAACTTATCAGTTTTATTTTCATTCAGACATGCATTCACAATCACAGGATAAGTAAAATCAGGGCCAAGAAATTCATACCTTAAAGAGGAAGGGAGGGGGTTTTAATTCTACCTTTGGTGCATTTCCTTTTCACAAATAGAACCTTTTGGCTCTAGTATCAATCTTTCAAGCTTTGCATTTCGAAGTGGAGCAGTTGATGTTGATTCTAAAGATTGAGCATACGCGGCTACCTTGGGGTCTTCATCATTTATTGAACTGTCGTATACCAAACACTTCTCAAGTGGATCAGCTGAGTTATGGTTTGCAACTTGCTCATGGGTACACTTGTCAATGACGTCAACCATGTAACAAATTTTATCAGTTAGAGGGAGTTTCATAGTATTGCTTAAATCAAATTCTACCGTCTCCCCTCCAATATTTAGAGAGAGCCTTCCATTTTTAACATCGATTATAGCACCTACAATAGCAAGGAAGGGTCTTCCTAATATAATTGGAATGTTAGAATCTTCTTCTATTTCCAAAATAACGAAATCAATCTGGATAAAGAACTTACCGACCTGGATAGGTACATCTTCAAGTATACCTACCGGATATTTTACCGATCGATCCGCCAATTGGAGTGATATCGTGGTTGGCTTCAAATCACCTATGCCAAGCTTCTTACAAATAGACATCGGCATCAAACTTACGCTTGCACCTAAATCACACAAAGCACGGTTAATAGAGACATTACCAATAACACAAGGAATAGAAAATGAACCTGGATCCTTAAGCTTAGGAGGCAGCTTATTCTGGATGATAGCACTACACTCCTCAGTAAGGGCCACAGTCTCGTATTCTTCCAACTTCTTTTTTTTAGATAGGATCTCTTTCAAGAACTTAGCATAAGAAGGCATTTGAGAAATAGCTTCAGTAAACGGGATATTGATGTGCAACTTTTTTAAAATCTCCAAAAATTTTCCGAACTGCTTTTCTAACTTAGCCTTAGCTAACCTTTGGGGAAAGGGTAGAGGAGGCTTGTAAGGAGCGGGGGCCACATATTTTTCAACTTTTTCTTCTTCTTGCGTTTGGGTCTCATTATCCACATCTATCACATTTTTATTTTTTTCTTCATGATGACCATCCACCCCATCATTTTCCTTCATCTTGGGTCTCTCATATTGTTTTCCACTTCTAAGAGTTATAGCATTCACATGACTCCTGGGATTTGTCTTGGGTTGTCTAGGTAGCATGCCTGAAGGCCTAGAGGAAGAGCTAACATTTTATGCTAATTGGGTGATTTGTGTCTCTAACATCTTGTTATGCGTAGCTAGGGAATCCATCTTAGAGGCCAATTGTTTTACCACCTCATTTGTGGTTTGTTGTTGCTGCTTAAACTCTTCATTCAATTTTGATTGAGTCGTCACAAACTTCTCCATCATATTTTCCAAATTTGACTTTTGAGAAGGGAAATTGGATTGAGGAGCACGAAAACCAGGTGGACCAAAATTAGATGTAGGCATGGGATTTCCAGGTGGGTTTCTATAAGAAAAATTAGGATGATTCCTCCACCCCGGATTATAAGTATTAGAGAATGGGTCTCCCTTCTGATTAAAGTTATTAACATAGTTAACTTGCTCATTACCAGAAGTATCAATGGATGTGGGGTTTCCTAATTGACATTGAAGTGCAGAATGACCCACATAGCCACATATCGCACATGAAATTGAAGTAGACGCCATAGAATTAATACTCAAGCCTTCGACTTTCTTAAATAAAGCATCAACTTTAGAGGATATATGGTCTAAAGCATCTATTTCATACTTGCCTCCTTTTGATGTCTGAGGAGCACGTTCGTTCGCCCATTGATAGTGATTCTGAGCCATGTCTTCGATGAGAGTGTATGCCTCGTCTATTGTTTTGTTCATCAAAGCTCCTCCTGCAGCAGCATCAATAGTCATCCGTGTGTTGTAAGTGAGCCCATTGTAGAAGGTGTGAACAATTAACCACTTCTCCAGTCCATGGTGAGGGCACATCCTTAATAATTCCTTGTAGCGTTCCCAAGCTTCATAGAGTGACTCTCCTTCCTTCTGTACAAAGCTTGTGATCTGGTTCCTCATCTGTGCTGTTTTACTTGGAGGAAAATACTTTGCAAGAAACACTCTGGACAATTGATCCCAAGTGGTGATGGACCCAGCTGACAATGAGTGCAACCAAGCCCTAGCCTTGTCCCTTAGAGAGAACGGAAATAATCTGAGTCGAATAGCATCATTGGTCACTCCATTAAGTTTCAAAGTGTCGCAATACTCCAAGAAAATCGATAGGTGGAGGTTCGGGTCTTCAGTAGCACCTCCTCCAAACTGATTCTGTTGAACCATTGAGAGCAGTGATGGTTTCAGCTCAAAGTTATTAGCTTCAACATTGGGCCTTGTAATGCTTGACTGTGTGCCTTGAGCATTTGGGGCTGCGAAATCCTTAAGAAGCTGATTTTGATCTCCCATCGTAGCTTGTTCTGTGTTCCTTTGCTCCCTTATAGACCTTCTTATGTTTGCAAGAGTCACCGATAGTTCAGGATTGTTTTCGTCGTTTACTTCTGTTTGATTCCCTTGCATAAAAGAAAGTGAGATGCAAAGAGAAATAAAAATAATAATCTAGTCTAGCTTAATAACGTAAGCACTCAATATTAACACCGTAGTCCCCGGTAACGGCGCCAAAAACTTGATAGGCAAAATCTGCAAACGCACAGACTCGTTGTAACTATCAAGGTCGATCCCACAGGGACTAGGGTTAACTACTCAGTTTCACGTTTTCAACTAGCTAAATCAATGAGTAAATTAGAAGAGATTAAATAAAAGAAATAAAATAAACAGCTAATTGGATGGAATTCAATATAATGAAGGACTAGGATTGGGTTATCACCACAACTTAGGTGTTCAATGATGAATTATTTTAATTCTTGGTGTTGGTTTAATCTAGAAAGGGTGAATTAGCCTAAATTAATCTAAAGCCTCTTTCAAGGTCTAAAGATCGTGCCTAATTAATCTCAATTAACCTACTTTCGTGGAATTAAGATTAAGTTAAACCCATTAAGCTTTATGCTAATCCAAATCAAATCCCCAAGAAATCTAGCATACTTTCGTGGTTCGAGCTCCCTGCTTAATTTCTAGAGATCCGATATTAATCTTCACCTTTCAGTCCTTCAATTAATTACCTATGATTGCTAATACGGTGATCAAGCGAATCAACAAAATTAAAACACTAGAATTCAAGTTTAAAGATTGAAACTTTCACCAAGAACCTATATCAATTCATCATCAATCACCAAAAAGTTGGGTTCTTTCCCAATCCTAGACAAGAAATCTACTCACACATGATTGGGATAAGAGAATACATCAAATAATTATGCAAATCAATCATAAGAAGAAATAAATCAAAGACAGGAAAGAATTAACCCGTCTTTTAATTGAGATCTTCAAAATCAAAACTTGCAATCCAATCTTGTACAAGAAATTAGTGTTTTTCTTCAATACTTGAACTCCAAAATAATTATTAATTGATGGCTAAGAGAACATAACAAAAGATATCCAAAACCCTAAGTCAAAACATCTATTTATATATCCTTAAAAATCTAGAAAATAACTAATTCCCACGCCACAGGTGTGGTCTGCACCACACCAGGGTGTGGTAGGGGCTGTTTTGCTGATTTTGTGCTTGTTTCTTTAGTTTTCAGTATTTTGACTATAACTTTTGCGTCCAACCTCGGAATGAGGTGATTCAAATTGCGTTAGAAATCCGTTGAAGAGATCTACAACTTTCATCTTTTGAGTTTTTCTTGATTCGAACTGCATCATGGTCGAAATTCCAGTTCTTCATACTCGTGCATCCATTTTCTTCACGAACCATGCCTTCGAAATCTTGTTGTTGCTTCAAACTCTTGTATAACTTCCAACGATCATCAAATATTTCAATCTTGAGCCAATACCTACATATAAGAACACAAACCACAGCAGTATCCTCGATCTAAACACGAAATATGCATTAAACACTCGTAAATCATGCTTGTAACACACTAAGATAATGCATATTTTACGTGTTTATCAGAGAGGATTTGACAAATCCCATATATGTGTATGCTTATCCCTCTTTCTATACCATTATATTTTTTTTGTTGGAGGTAACCTCACCAATATAACTATATTCACCCCTCCTATTTTAAAATTTCTTATCGTATAATTTGGGTGTGAATCAAACAAGATATTGCAAATTATAGTATTTGCTTTCCTATAATAATGTTGAACCAAACAAAATATTAGAAATCTCAAAGCATGCATAAAACCATATGGATTTAAAATTTTCTATGATATTACAAATCCTAAAATTTTGGCATTTGAACCAAACAACCCCTAAAGCACTGTGTGTTTGGCAACATTGTAAAATTGAGCGATGATTGAAGTTGGCCTAATTTTAATTTATTTCTTATTTGGCGAATTCTCAAGTTAGAACTGACCCAATTTTTTTAGCTCAAAATTGACACTAAGCCAGTTTTATTTTAGACCAAGGGGGAGCTCGTAATAAAAAACTGTTTTAGCAAAAAACTAGACAAGGACTAATCGTGATCCGATTTTGTGTACTTTGCGAAACATGCTCCGTATGCAACCTTGGTACCCGTATAATCAGACCAAATAAGCTGACCCCAGCTCGAGATCCAGTAACAGAGTGACGCGCTCATCACCGTCATTATTTTCAAGAACAAGGGCAACTTCGTCAATCTCAACGATCCCCGCGCTTCCCCATTTTCGAAATTTCAAGAAGAAACCGCCATGGGACTAAGATCGCGCCCGAATTCCAACGCTCCATCGTCATCGTCCCCAAATCGAAGAAAACGCTCTCCACTTGAATTCGATCTCACTTCACCCCCAAATCCTCAGCGAGCGCTAGATTTCAAATCTCCCCAGACCCCCCCAAATCCCAACCCGCGAACCCTAGTTTCCCAACCTCCGCAGCAATTTCCAACGTCGCAAACCCCAGCTTCTCAACCTCAGCCGAAGATTTGGATCCTGAAAGCCGACGGGTCGCTGGGGGATTTCGACACAAATCTTGGGGATCTTCATCCCGTGACCGTAGAGGCTCTGCAGTCTCTGGCTTCCCAGTTTGAGCAGCGCCA
>NC_033796.1:62779448-62793997 GCF_001876935.1 Asparagus officinalis
CGGCGGACGGAAGCACGAGGTTCGAGGATCTCCATCCGGAGTCCCGGAAGATGTTTCTTGAAATCAAGTAAGGTTTCTTGGATATTCACATCTTTTGTTGTTTTGGTCAGGGCTTTGTAAATTTTAGCTGAGGAAGATTTGTTCTTTGCTTTTGGTTTTAGTCTGGAGATGTTCTTTATGGTGTTCTTTTGTGATGAACGTTTCTTCCTTCAGGGGTGGTTAAACCTGTAGAGTTCTCACCGCGCATCACACGTTCACAAGTGGTTAACACTGAGCGATGATAGCCTTAGGTTCTTTAACTATACTGACGAGAGAAATGAGATGAAGGTGTGATGTTGGGACCCAAGTATTCTTTTTTAAGGAGGGAAACAAAGGTGGATGCAAGAGCGAGAAGTAAGTCCAGTTTACAAGCCACTGACATGATACACTATAGGACGCCGAATAGTCCGTGATAGCAAGGGGCCGGCGTTGCCCATGACTCGTTGAAATTTAATTGTAGTGTAGTGAGAGATACCAGGCCCTCAACTTCAAGCTATCGCCCCGAGCTACAGTAACTATCTAATTCTTCATTGCTCGTGGGCATGCCAAAGGCTATCTTTTAAGTTGCTGAATTGTAATATGTACGAGAGATGGAGATTCTTCCTTATTGGAGACTTAGCTGCTTGTGCAATATACGAGAGCACAGCTGAAGGTGGCAGACAATACAAAACTTCATAGGAAGTCCTTTTTCAGAGTTAGCGCCAAGATGTTCTATACTGAGATTTAGTCTTAAGGAGGGGGAAAGCAATTATTTTGCTTATTCTTTTGGTTTGGGACTGGAACAGCAGACCCAGTAGGTTGCGAGTGTGCGATTTACTACCTCATTTTGACCATTGACCTACAGTGGCAGGATGAGCCAAGATTGAGATGATCACATTCAGATGTTAAGGAATTCCTCCAATGTGAGCTGGTGAACAAAAACATCATGATCTGAACCAGAGGCTTTTGGAATGCCATACAGCTTATATATGCTGTTAATGTTATCGAATTGATCCAGGTCCGCTCCGTTGGCATAGCTGCTCCCCTAATTCACTCTGTTGGAGACCCATGAGAGAACGGCTTGTTAGGACATTCTGTTGCAAAACAAAAACACTTTGTTTTGTTAATATTGGCAAGCTAATAACTGGCCTAATTATCCGAGACCTCACCCATGAATTAGAACCTTTTACAAGCTGGTATTTAAGTCTTCAAGAAAAGCCTAGGGTTTCTTGTGGATTGGTTTATCTTATGCTTAGATATGAAAAGATAGCTATATAATCATGGACTCGATTGTAGGATTCATTGAATGATACTGTTATGACTAACTCTGTCCATCGTTGAAAATTCAAGAAGAAAATTCAATAATTCATTGATTTTAACATAAATCAACTAATTGTAGACGTCTAAAAATGTCTATAGGTGTCCGCATACAGCTCGAGACGGAGAGAAGATGACGAACGTCGTTATCCGAGTCTAGGAGGATTATCTGACGCCAACAAGTGCATGAACCAGAATAACGAACCAACTGTGTCTCGTACGCTCACCGGCCACCTCCAATTGGCCGTCACACCTGTCGATCAGCCCGCGCGCGTCAGTCAGCTCGGGCGCGTCAGTCAGCTCGGTCAGCCCGCGCCGACCCGCGCCCCCCGCGGGTCAGTAGGGCGTATCGCGCAGTTCCGACCCCTAAACGCGTTTTCGACGGTTTTGAGCAGTTTTCTCGGGATTTATCCGTTTTAGGGGTTCTTAACTGACTTGATATTATCCACAAACGTGATTAGATCGTTATTGACTGAAGATAAGACTAAATCACTCATTCTTATCTAAATACCCCCAACCGAAGCCTATAAATACAGGCCTCGGGGCTCATTTCACAGGACGGACATCAAAAGGGCGAAACGCTGCCGAATTGGAGAGTGAAGCCATAAATTTACAGCGAGGGTTAGCAGATCTTAGCGAATTCCTGTGCATAAACAGTGGAGTTCGAGAGATCTGAGACTCATCCCCTATTCCTCCGGATTTAAGCTTAGTCTTAAATCTTGAGAAGAGTCGTGATCTCGCTTGGTCAGGATCATCACTTCAGCGATTACTTCCTTCGTGAAGTAAGAGCTTTGATCAACTTAAACTGTCGACTGGATCTGATCCGTGGTGGTCCACGGATATTAACGCCCCCGGCACAAGCGAAGTTCTCACGCAAGCAGCGGGTGATAAACATCCGTTGCGCTGTTTAACAAGAGTTGTATTATTTTACATTTTCATTGTATAAGTCGATCTTATAAAAAGATCTACTTTTCTTGTTTATTTGAGTTTATTGTAACGACCAAAGTTGTAATAGATTCAAGGCAATGAAAACATCAACTTTTGACTCAAACACTAATGTCTAACTATAACTTGCATATTTCTAGATAACATTAAAGGAAATTTCTATTAAGTATCAAATTTTAATACTATGAGAAGACTTGGACATTTTTTTTCTTTTCCTGTTTTTCATGGTTACTGTACTACTAGCCTGTGACAATAACCTATTTCTGTTTCCCTTCATTTGCTACTTTGTGATCCTCCAAATGAAAATTGTTCCTTATCAAAAAGGCTAAGAAACGTGTTTTATAAGTTAGTTTTATTTAGGTTATAGGTTAGTTCAGATGCCTTTTCATTCATTCCATTCGTTCCTTTTTATGGAGAAATATTTTGATCTTTGTGCACCACTTACCAAGGCTTGTGTCCTGATTTTCCTTTTTGACGACTTCCCCAATACAAGTTCACAACTAGGCTCAAAAGTAAAGTGTGCTGCAGTTTCGCTTAAATATTTGCTTAATCTTAGGTGAAAGTGATTTAATGGGGTTGACTATCACAGAATTTTAATAACAACATAGATATATGCAAATTCATCATTTCTGTATTAAGGTGGATAATCTATTGGGTAGCAATGATTGTTTTTTAGGTTGAGCCTTATTCCTTCAATCTGTGATATCTATATCCCTGTATAAGAATGAGTGCCGGATCACAATTCTTCATTTGCTTTGTCACATCTTCCTTTCTATTTTATCCACGTATATAACATATATTGATAAGGTGTACAAGTTTTAGTGCGTTTCCTCTACTGACTTGCTTTTAGGAATAAATAAAGAAATTCCTTATTCTTTTTTGAGTTATTATGGATACTTCTTTTGAGAGAATGGCACTTTCATCATTTCTCCCTTCCTCTATGAAAAAAAAATTGGACTGTAAAAAAAAATCCTCCTATTGGCGGGATTTTGTTAGGTTGAAACTTTTAACTGTTGTATAAGTTACTGTTTACAAATGTGCTACTATGTAATTGCTGCGTTCTAAGAAAAACAAGCTCAGAGAGAGATTGTTGAGATCAGGTGGAGACCAAACCTCCGCAGGCGAGCGGAGCTGCAGGCGAGGCGAGCTCGAAGTCGCGGCGGCTTCAGGCGAAGTCGAAGACGCGCAGGTGAGCTCGAGCTTTGGGCGAACGCGATGGTGGCTTTGGGCGAACGCGACCCTCGCTCGACGAACGCGACCTCGTCCGACGCGGACGCCACTCGACCACTCCGACCCCTCCCGCGTTCCCCACCCACATCCGCACACACCCTCACACACCCACAAAACTACCCGAAAAAAACAAAAAACCCCCAAAAAAAAAAACAAACAACGCAAAACCACCACAGTCGAGAACATACACACAGTGGAAGGAACAAAAGAACACAACCAATAAGCTGTCGCCACAACACAACAAAGACGCAATTCAAGCAAACTGTCTCGAAGTTCGGAAGAAAACACTAATAAACAACCAAAACACCACCAAAGAACAGAAAATCAAACTACCTAAACCCAAGCTAGACACCAAAGTTCTCTTATCCAAAAATCAGATTTATCTATCTGGCCAGACGATCGACCATCAAACGGCAGTAAGCGCTCGTAAATCCCAAACAAAAAAACACCTTTAATCGCACGCAGCGTAATCCCCCCAACAAAATCAAAATCGGACAAGACAGTGAATTTCTATTCACAGCCTAAATCGTGTTATTGAGGAAGGAGATAAAGTAAGGATTTAACAGAAAGGAGAGAGAGCACAAAAGAGAAAAGGGATTTTATTAGTGGGTTATTGAACAGCTCGTAGCTACAGTGTTTTTGGAGATAAATCCACAGTTTAAGGGAATTTGCTCTTGCATTCTGTAATCTTCTTCGTATACGAAAACCACAAAAGAATATCCAATGAAGATGACATTGACCAATGATAAAGTAGAGAAAAACAAAGAAAATAACAACAAAGAGTATAACGGCAAACAAAAACGACAAAAAAAAAAAAGTAGGAAAAACAAACAACATATGAAAAAACAACAACACAAAAAACAAAAAAAACAAACCACAAATAAAAACCACACAAATAAGAACACCAACAACCACCAAACAAAAAAGCTTCGCATACAATATCATAGATGTAAACCCTTATATTACTTAATTACATGCACCGTTTCTGTCTCGACAAATATACGGGGAAGAATATAAATAACCACTCGACACCGCAAAACGTCCACTAAAAAACCCAACACATCCCCTAATACCCAAACAAAAAAAATAAAAGAAGTTAATCAAGCAGCGTAAGAAAAGATCTAGAGGACATCGATATCAGTGGAAACAGCCATTGAGAAGAGATGAGAAGGAAAAGGTGAGAATAACGAGAAGTTGAATGGATCAGATTTTCGATTAACTTGGAATAACATGAAGACATGAAAGAGATATAATACTGTATCAAAAAAAATACTAAGTATCACAACACACTCATCATCGGGGAAGAAACGGCGGAAGGGTATGAAGCAAGAAGAATTGGAATCTTCTGGACGAAAAGCCTCGGGTTTTGTTGAGCGTTAAACATTAACGAGAAGCTAATAGATTGGTCTATAACACTATTGCAAAGGAGAAGAACAGCTGGGTCAGTTATGACAGAATCTCAACAAATATGTATGAGAAGCCATCAGACCATTAACAATAACGTCCATAGTTGAATAGGCCGGAGAACTATTGCTTAATAATCTGGACTAAAAATAGGCGGAAGGTGCAAAAATTGAAGTAAAACAACATCATCTCAAAGAAATCATATAAAAAATCACAATTATCGATCAACATAAAAAGTTCGTTAGAGAATCATTATGGTTCTAGATGAGCAAACGTTGACCCGGGCGTTGACTCTCACTTATATGTACTTCCGCTACCAGAGAGTTGGAACGTACAATCACCCACAAACCACAGTCACAAGGGAGCAAGTAGATCGATCGGCAAAGAAAATTATTAAGTTCGAACGACGTTCGTCAAAACACAAAAGATCAATGGTCATCTCAAGTGAGGAAGCATACGAACAACGAAGAGACCCGGGTGAAGCTACAATCTCAGTATTGACAACACATACAGAATCAAAAGAGCGCTAGACAAGACACTCACCGGAGCAAACTGCTCAAGATGACTAGGAGATCAAATCCAGATCCAACACGTCCATACGCAAGGCTATGAGTGTTGGAAGAGCGGGAAACGGGTAAACAAAAGAATCAATGAAGCAAGAGAGTGCAAAGGTCAAAAAAAAGAAGAAAGTGGAGTGACAGAGCAAAGCGATGTTGAATTTGGCCATCCACTCCAGAGAGAAAAAATGATAAGCGAACTGAGTATGCTCTTTGGAGAGCAAAGATGAGTCCTTGGGTGTTCGGAAAAAACATCAGAAAAACAGGAGAATACATTCCAATCGCATATCATCCTCCAGAAGATAATCATCGAGAGTCGTAAGAATCCCAACAAAACAAAAGGAAAAACCCTTAAACGGCATTATAATAACCTATGGTGACGATCAAGGACTGTGAGAGCATTAATTGGCAAAGGTGTAAGTGAAAAATTAAGCTGGAAGTGAAGAGCTAGTATAAAGGCAGCTAGAGGATCGTCAGCGTATAAAAATTCCCAGAACCAAAAAAAGAAACCATAAGAAAAGACAGGAACTCTTAATCTCAGTAAAAGATCAGCTAGGCTAAGCATAGACAGCATCACAAGGACTTTCCATGGCGATAGACTGATGATTCGAAGAGCAAGACAATGAATAGATACTGTACAAAGAGCAGGAATGAACGAGCTGACAATACAAAAACACCAACCACCAAGAAACCCCCACACAACCCAATCACCCACACCACAGAAGGAAAAAAAAACCAAAACAATAAACGAAAAAAAAAAAAGAAATAGAAAAACTGATATTACCTGAGAAGCAGAGTGCAGCGTTGTTGAATCTCAAGCTGCAGCATGGAAATGAAGACCTACTCAAAGACTGAGGGGAACCCAGACGACCTGCACAGGTATCATCGAGTGACAAGGGGATGAACAAAATATGCACAACCAAACCACACCCCATAATCAGGGAAAAAAGACAAACTCCCAGGTTTAAACAGCTAGAGATTGATAAGGATGTGGTGGAAGAATGCTATACTTGGAAGAAGAAGAAAGTCAGGCTTTCAGACAATGGCATGCGACCCTAGGAAGCAGAAGCTAGAAGCTTGTTCACCAGGATGTTTGGGACAACACCCGCGCGTCGATTTGGTGGGAACCTACTTCGTGACTTTATTGATGTGATACACTCTCCGGAAAGTATGGGTCTACTTTCTGAGAAAAGTCAGAAGTGTTTGAGGCTTTCAGAAGATGGAAAGCCATGGTCGAGAATGAGAGGGTTTGCAGGGTAAAGAAAACTCAGAACAGGAAAATGGTGGTGAGTATGAAGACACCAATTCAAAAGTTCTCTATGAGCACGGTATCAGAATGGAGATGGACGTGCCCGCCCGCCTCAGCACAACCCCCGATGGATAGTGGCTGAAGCGCATGAATAGAAGTTGACAGACCCGCAGACGCCCAAGAAGCCATCTCGCAAATCGATAGCAATAAGCGTAATCATCCGACGCATGTTCTGGGCAGAAGCAGTCAACACAGCAGCTTACTTAATCAACCGAGATCCATCGGTTCTATTGGAGCACAGAATACTAGAAGATGTATGGTGCGGAAAGGAGGTAACCCTCTCACATCTCAAAGTTTTCGGTTGTGTAGCTTATGGGCATATAAGTGATCAAGGCAGGAATGAGCCTGATCCCAAGTCTAAGAAATGCACATTCATCGGGTATGGTGAAGACGAGTTCGGCTACCGCATTTGGGACAACGAAAACAAGAAGGTGATCAGGTGCAGAGATGTGACATTCAACGAGAAGGTGATGTACAAGGACCTGCACAAGACAGATGACGGTGACTCAGAGAGCGAGTCAACATTTGTAGATGCAGATAAAATTCTGGATAACCTCTCGGAAGAACCCAATGCAGAAGGTCCTCAGCCAGAAGAGCCTGTTGGACAGAACGGTGCGCAGGAGCCCGACGCACCAGCTCCGATATTGAGGAGAAGTACTCGTCCTCCCGTGCCTAACAGCAGATACAGCTGACAAATGGAGGGGAGTCTGAAAGCTTTGATGAAGCTTGTCAGAGTGGAGATGCGAGCAAGTGGGAGTTTGCTGCGAAAGAAGAGAAGAAATCTCTGATCTCCAACCAGACATGGGGACTAGCTGAGTTGCCCATAGGGAAGAAGGCACGTCACAACAAGTGGGTGTATCGAGTGAAAAAAGAGCAGAATGGTTCCAGAAGATACAGAGCCCGATGAGTTGTCAAAGGATTTCAACAGAATATCCAAGGAAGAAAGGATCCAGCGGATATGTTAACAAAGACGGTGACAGTTCAGAAACTGGAGTTGTGCGCAACTTCAGTTGGCCTTCATGCATAGATGATGAGGGCGGAGCCACACAAGAGAGGAGCTTGATGGGATAGCCTGTTGTCGTCAGTTTGATCTCCAAGTGGGAGATTGTTAAGATCAGGTGGAGACCAAACCTCCGCAGGCAAGCGGAGCTGCAGGCGAGGCGAGCTCGAAGTCGCGGCGGCTTCAGGCGAAGTCGAAGACGCGCAGGTGAGCTCGAGCTGGGCGAACGCGATGGTGGCTTTGGGCGAACGCGACCCTCGACACCGACCCCCGCGTTCGCCTCCCACCCTCGCGTCGGACATCCGCTGGCGACAGGCTGTCGCCAGCCCACGAATTCCAGCCTGTCTCGTTCGGCTATAAAAACCCCCCGATGCCCTAGCTCCAGTTGCTCTTCCTCCCCTCGTTTTTCTCTGGCGGCGGATCCCCCTAACGCAGTAGCGTTCCCCCCCTTTAACGCAGCAGCGTTCTCTCAAATCGCAGCAGCGATTTCTAATCTCCAGCTCTCAAATAGTGTTTTGAGGGGAGATAAAGAAAGGATTTAAGAAGAGAGAGAAAAGAGAAAAAGGGATTTTATAGTGGGTATTAACACTGTAGCTACAGTGTTCAATTTGAGAGATCCCAGTTTAGGGATTTGCTCTTGATTTATAATTTCTTGTTAGATTAATAAGAAATTGACTGTGTGGCTCCCGAGGACGTAGGCAGTTGCCGAACCTCGTAAATCTTGTGTACTGTTCTCTATTCTGCGTTTCTGTTGCATTAGGGGTTTAGGCGTTAAATCCCCAAGAGAGAGAGAGAGAGAGAGAGAGAGAGAGAGCGAGAGAGAGAGAGAGAGAGAGAGAGAGAGTTTTCAGGTCGTCTATTCTTATCATCTCATGAATGAGATTGTCTACCCTCAGCCTGCTGCTGAGTAACATTTGTACTCTGTAAGCTGGTTTTCTTCAGTTGGTCACTAAACAGCAGGTTCATTGTTAGGCTTTGGTTTGGTCAATGTCATAATATAATTTTTATCTGCATGTTGAAGATAACTCGATACACTTTTCTTTCACTATAAACAATGATTGCTTTGTTAATAATTCATATTTATGCAAAAAATGGAGTCAGTTTCTACCTGTGAAAACAGAAATATAAAGAAAGGTGTGAAGATGCTTGTGGTTCTCTGGAGGTTTTTGAATCCAGTACATTAGCATTGAATGATTCTAATTTTGCAGTGAGCGGATTCAGCAATACAAGGATGAAAGTGAAACAGTAGATCGGTGTGAAAGGCTCTATGGTACATTTGGTGATAAATTTGATATTGAAGTTGAACGGACCAGTCAGGTTCTCTTTTCTATTATATTTATATTTACATGTTTATAATTTACTCCACTCATCTTACATTCTCTCATTTTTTTAGTCTCTAGTTTTATGGTCGCTCTATTGTTTATTAAATCTTGCCTCTAATCACTTTTCTGCCCCTTTGAAACCAAGGTAAGTATTTATGCATCTTTTAAGCAGCACCGTTGCAAATAAATTCTGGACTATATACTTAAAGAGAAGAAGCAATAGGGTAAAAAGATGATATTTTACCAATTTAGCTTAATGCTGGTCAACCTGGGCCAACTGTTAAGTCAGACAGTTAAAACAAGTATTGAGTACTAAATTAGCCACCAAACAAATTACTGTATGTGGTTCGAAACCAATGTTCATCACTAATTGGTTAATCAACAATGACTATGTGAACCTGAAAGCTAGTTTTATACAGACAAGTTGGACAATGATGGAACCTCTTGATGATGAACAAGAGAGCAAAACTAAAGTGAATGAAAACCCTAATTCATTATGAGATCTCTTGGGCTTTATATAGGCCCCTACAAAAATTACAAATAAGTCCCTAATAATACTAATATGTCAACACTCCTCCTCAAGATGGGCGAAAGATATCTATTAAGCCCATCTTGTCACATCCTCTAATCATATCTACTGAGCTGAGTCCTTTAGTCAGACAATCTGCTGCCTGGTCCTTAGTCGAAACATGACTTAGCTCCAGTAGTCCACTATCCAACTTCTCTTTGATGAAGAACCTATCGATCTCGATGTGTTTGGTTCTATCATGCTGCACTGGGTTGTTGGCAATACTGATAGCTGACTTGTTGTCACACCATAACTTCATCTTAGCTCCTTGATCCAGCTTCAGCTCCACCAGCATACTCTTCAACCATAGCAACTCAGCAACTCCTAAGGCCATAGCTCTATACTCTGCCTCAGCTGTCGATCTCGCCACCACTGACTGCTTCTTGCTCTTCCACGAGACTAAGTTACCTCCTATAAAGATGCAGTATCCTGAGGTGGACCTCCTGTCATCAGCACAGCTAGCCCAGTCAAAGTCGCAATAACCATCGATGTTTACATGTCCATTCTTTCTGAATATCAGCCCCTTTCCGGGGGCACTCTTTAAATATCTCAGAATCTGGTACACAGCGTCCATATGACCCTTCCTCGGATCGTGCATGTAGCGACTCACCACGCTTACTGCAAAAGAGATATCAGGACGTGTGTGACTCAAATAGATCAGCCTTCCCACCAACCTCTGATATCTGTCACGATCAACTGGTTCTCCAGCCTTAGCACCTAGCTTGAACTTCTGGTCGATCGGTGTAGTTGCAGGTTTGCATCCTAACATCCCTGTCTCTTTGAGAAGATCCAGTGCATACTTTCTCTGGGATAGGACGATCCCCTCCGCTCCTCGAGCTATCTCTATTCCAAGAAAGTATCTAAGCAAGCCAAGATCTTTCACCTCGAATTCCTTACCCAGTCTCACTTTGAGTTGGGCAATCTCCTTCTCATCATCCCCTGTAATAATCATATCATCCACATATACCGCAAGCATAGTAATGTGGCCTCCACTTCGTCGAAAGAACACTGTATGGTCGGCGTTGATCTGTTGGTATTTTATACCAATCATAGCCCTTCTGAATCTGTCGAACCAAGCACGGGGAGATTGCTTCAGACCATAGAGAGATTTCTTCAATCTGCAGACCTTTCCTACTGTCTGATCTGTACCAAATCCTGGTGGTATCTCCATGTATACCTCCTCCACTAGATCTCCATGAAGAAATGCATTCTTCACATCTAGTTGATGTAGCTTCCATCCACCATTTACTGCCAGAGATATTAAGGTCCGAACAGTGCTCATCTTCGCCACCGGTGCAAAAGTCTCATCATAATCGATGCCATATGTCTGACTATACCCTTTTGCCACCAGGCGAGCCTTGTAGCGCTCAACTTGTCCATCTGGATTCTGCTTCACAGTGAAGACCCACTTGCATCCAACTGCTCTCTTTCCTTCTGGTAACTTTACTAGCTCCCAAGTGCGGTTCTTCTCTAGAGCTCCTAGCTCCTCGTGCATAGCCGCTTTCCATTTTGGGTCCTTCTTAGCAACCTGCCAATTGTTAGGTATAGTAACAGAGTCCAATGATGCAATGAATGCTCCATATGCAGGGTGGATACTAGAATATGATACATACTGGGCAAGATCCCAACCATATCTATCGGGAGGATGTCCCGCATTACTGCGAGTAGTCCTCCGTACTGATATTGGTGTGGGAGGAGTAGGGAGAGGAATGTTATCAGTAGGAATGTTATCACCTTGGGATGAAATTGGTGATGGTGTAGGAATTTCAGGAGTCGGGGTAGGCGTTGGCAAGAGACTTAGCAGCACTAGTGGCACTGTAGGTACTGCTCCTGCAATTTGTTTGCCCTTCCTACTATAGGTTAGTAGCTCCCCCTGAATAGTGGGCCTAACACCTCTTGTCTTATTTTCCTTTTCTTCGTGATTCTCCTGCTCCTCCTCAACCAACTTCTCATTTTCCTTTTTTTCGTGATTCTCCTGCTCCTCCTCAACCAACTCTCCCTCCCAAGGAATCGCTACAGAAATGGATTTCTCCACATTGTTCTCCGGTCTCTCACTATTCTCCTCCTCTCGCCCCATACTTCTAGTATTGGGCGAGTTACCAGCAGATGAAGTTACCTTCTGGGTGTAATATGGCTCAAGTTCTCGAAAGTGCACATCCATGCTCACAAACAACCTTTTTTCCACCGGGCTCCAGCAAACATATCCCTTCTGAGTAGCAGAATATCCCACAAAGATACACTTCACAGCTCTAGGGGCAAGCTTCCCGACAGACGGCCTGTTGTCCTTCACAAAACACACACAGCCAAACACTTTGAGTGGAAGGATCCCACCATTATCTCCTTTCAATATCTCACACGGAGACTTCCAATCCAGCACTCTCGAGGGCATTCTGTTGATCAACGCTGCTGCGGTCAATACTGCTTGTCCCCATAATGTCTCTGGGACATTCATAGAGATCATCATGCTTCTAGCAACCTCTAAAAGATGTCTGTTCTTCCTTTCCGCTACCCCATTCTGTGCTGGAGTGTATGGACAGGTTGTCTGGTGATGTATTCCTTGAGCTGACAAATATTCTTCAAGGGCTCTGTTGGTATACTCTGTCCCATTATCTGACCTCAATACTTTCACCACTGCTCCGTATTGAGTCTGAACAGTCTTATGAAAATTTTGGAAGCACCCAAACACATCACTCTTATTCTTCATCAGGTATAACCAAGTAACACGAGAGAAGCAATCAATAAATGTAACAAAATATTTGTATCCATTCATAGAACTTGTGGAACAAGGCCCCCAAACATCTGAATGTACCAGGTCAAATGCATGAGAACTTCTATGACCAGAACTAACATAAGAGCTTCTAGTAAGCTTTCCCAACTCACATGCATCACACACAAGTTTCTGTTTATTTGCTTTCTCAAATAAAGAAGGATACAATCTACCTAAAACACTAAAGGATGAGTGTCCCAAACGCTGGTGATGGAGTATTAACTCATTTTCAGCACTCATTTTAGGTCCTACTCTTGCTTCCTCTATGACTGACACCAATGCTGAATCTAGCCCTTCACGATCCATATACCACAGTCCACTACGCCATGTGCCAGTCCCAAGTCTCCGCCCTGTCCCCTTTTCCTGGAAAATTACCTTGGGAATATCAAAAGAAACAATGCATTTTAGTTGGAGGATGATAGAACTAATGGACAAAAGATTGACTGGAAAAGAAGGAGCATGCAAAACATTGGACAAAGTTACAGAACCAGTACAATCGACTGTACCCTTACCAACCACCGGCTGAAATGTACCATCAGCTGTTTGAATACTATCAGGCGATGCTAAGTGAGTATATGATGAGAGCTCACTAGCATTACCTGTCACATGGCGAGATGCACCGGAGTCGACTATCCACTCTGATGATCTGTCGGGAGACATAGAAGCAAGAGCATGTATGTCATCAGTACCTTTGTTCGGATGAGCATAGGTAGCAGTGTTGCCTTTGACGAAGAACGAAGTAGATGCCTCCGCAGTCCCATTCCTCAAATCTCCATCCCCTGCTACTTGCTGTTTTTTTCTGAGTATCGTGAGGAGAGCACGATCCTCCTTTATAAAAACCACCTCAGCTTCTTCTTCTTCTGCTACTGTCAGATTTGCCCGATTCCCAGCTCCTCTTCCACCTCGTCGACCCCCACGGCCACGACCACGACCTCCGAACTGTCCACGTCCACCCGAATCTCCTTCCTTGGATGACTTGGTGCAAGCATGCCGTAGATGACCCACCGCACCACAGTTGTAGCACTGTCGGATCTCTCCCCTAGATCCAGTGTTGCTATTGGTTGCCAGTGCTGACTTCACCACAGGAAGTCCACCTGTCCCCGCCTGCAGCCGAATGCGAGTCTCCTCTTGGATCATAGCAGAGATAGCCTCCTCAAGCGTGGGAATCTTAGGCTGAGCTAGCAGCAATGCGATTCGCTGAGCGAACTCTGATGTCAATCCTTTAAGAAACACCATAGTCCTCTCTTGTAGAAAAGCTTCCCGCTCTTTACATCTTGGGTCCTTGCAGCTAGCCCGGGGAGAGAAATGATCATAATCCAGCCACAGGCGTTCCAACACTGTAGCATATTCCTGTACAGTCCTTTCTCCCTGGACTATGGCGTCGATCTCTCCTTTAATCTGGAATACCCTCAGGTTATTCCCTACTCCATCATACGTCCTCCTCAACTTCTCCCAGACGTCATTCATCTTCTCAATGCCATCTACCGTGGCGGCGATCGTCGGGACCAACGAGTTGAGAAGCCAGATGTACACCAACATATGAGTGGTCTTCCACTCATCTCTTCCCTCCGAGTCCTCCTCCGGTTCTGTCGCCTCTCCTGTCAAGTAACCCTCCAGGTTCCTCCCTGCAAGGGTGTATCTCACCCGTCGCGACCAGCTCAGGTACGTACTCGGTCCATCAAGCTTCAGATCGATGGTCGGAAGCTCCAACTTCTTCGATGATTTTGTCGCGCTCTCACCAACCGACAACTTCATCAGCTTCATCAAAGTTAACACCTCCATAGGGTTCAACTTCTTGATGATCTCCTCCATCGAACAGGCTTCAGACCCACTACCTGTTCACCTTCACTTCCGACTCTTGTTGTGTGCAGTAAAAATTTCGGCAGCACCTCTGCTGCACAACAAGAGTAGGATCTCAAAAAAAAAAATTCTCGTTTCTCAGAGGAAACAAGAACCAAACACAGTTATATATCTCATCGATGTGAGATATAAACTCTTCCTGTCATCAGTTCGAGGACTGAGTCGAGGGATCCCATGCCAAACTCTAGGTCTGACATAGCGCAGCAAGCGGCGGGGAGGTGGCAGCGGCTAGAGGGGTCAGGGAGGGGGTTC
>NC_033796.1:62794025-62845966 GCF_001876935.1 Asparagus officinalis
CTAGGAGAGGAGAGGGGGGGGGGCGGCGGCTAGGTGAGGAGAGGGGGGGCAGCCGGCTCTGATACCATAAAGTGAATGAAAACCTTAATTCATTATGAGATCTCTTGGGCTTTATATAGGCCCCTACAAAACTTACAAATAAGTCCCTAATAATGCTAATATGTCAACAAAAACAATCATGCAAACAAAAAAGGATTTATGTTCAACAATACGCCTGACAATATCAATGGAAGAGAAGAATAATTTTAGTGTTAGAACGAGATTACAATTTCTTCTCTTGGAGATCTCTCACAAGAGTATTTGCTTAATATCTTTTAGATGAATTTCTTCAATTACAATATCTCTCTCTGTAGACTACTTAAAGCCTCTTCCTCCTAGTTTAAATTGCTTTCACATTCCTTCTCGAATTTCCCGTTGCTTAGAATTTCTTCCAGTCTCCAAAGTTAGACACTTTAATGATGAACTCCTTAACCAAATCACCTTTGTTTTCCTTTTCCACACTGGAGACAGCCCATATTTCGCAATGAAGATATCCAAATATAATAATCCCATTAATCCTTAGTGGATTCCTATTTTGATTGGATATTATAGAGAATAGAGAAAGCCCTAAATTGTTGTTTATTGAGATAATAAGAGAGATATATATAGCCATACAAATAAGGTTAATGTTAACGGGTAATAGCCCATTAACCCAATACATAATACTTAATTTAACACTCCCCCTCAAGCTGGAGCATAGATATCTATCATGCCCAGCTTGTCACATATAGTAGAGAACACTTTTGAAAAAGTAGCCTTGGTAAGAATATCAGCAAGTTGTTGTGAGGACGGAGTGAATATGAGAGATACTATCTTCTTCTCCCAAGCATCTCTGACAAAATTACAGTCAACTTCAATATGTTTTGTCCTCTCATGAAACACAGGATTCTGTGCAATATAAATGACAGACTGGTTGTCATAATGCATTGGCATGGGTCCAGGCTGAACAAAACCAAGCTTTGTTATAAACTTTCTTAGCCACACCATCTCACAAGCAGTGTGAGTCATTGCTTTATATTCGGCCTCTGCACTATATCGTGATACTACATCTTGTTTCTTGCTTCTCCAAGTCACAAGATTACCTCCAACAAAAGTACAAAATCCTGATGTTGACTTCCGATCTCCTATGTCTCTTGCGTAGCCAGCATCAGAGAAAGCCGAAATGTAAGTATGCCCATGCTTCTTATATAACAATCCTTTGCCAGGACAACTCTTGACATATGCCAAAATCTTCAGAGTTGCTGTCCAATGAACCTCTCTAGGTTTGTGCATAAACTTGCTCAGTACACCTACTACAAAAGTAATATCATGTCTGGTAACTGTCAAATATATTAGCTTCCCAATTAGTCTCCTATATCGTCCAGCATCATCTAGGAGAGAGGTATCATCACGTCACAAATCAACATTTGTCTCCATTGGAGTGCTTGCAGGTTTGCATTCCAAGAGATCTGCTTCTTCTAGTAAGTCTAGCACATACTTCCTTTGAGACAACAACAGGCCATGCTTTTGATGTGCAACTTCAATCTTAAGAAAATACTTTGGCTTTTCCATGTTCTTAGTGACAAAATGACAGTTTAGATACTCTTAGTCTTAGCTAAGGAAACAGAGTCACTCCCAATCAGCAGAATATTATCAACATAAACGGCTAAAATAACCAAATCAGTTGTTGTGCGTCGAAGAAAGACAGAATGATCGGACTGACATCGTTGGAAACCAACAATAGAAATAACCTTGCTGAACTTATCAAACCAAACTCGAGGACTCTGCTTTAACCCATAGATGACCTTTTTCAGCCTGCAGATAATATTCTCCCCCTGAGCAACATACTCAGGAGGTTGCTCCATATAAACCTCTTCATCCAAATCACCATAAAGGAAAGCATTTTTCACATCTAGTTGGTGCATCGCCCAATCCATATTAACAGCCAGAAACAAAAGAATTCTGATGGAGTTGAGACGAGCAACGGGAGAAAATGTTTCAAAATAGTCGACGTCATATGTCTGGGTATAACCTTTAGCATCCAGGCAAACTTTGTAATGGTCAACAGACCCATCAGGTCGATATTTTAGGGTATACACCCATCTGCAACCAAACACAGTCGCTCCAGTAGGAAGAGAAACCAAGCCCCAAGTTTCTCTAGAGAGTAGTGCATTCATTTTCTCATCCATAGCCTGCTTCCAAGCTGGTACTAACATAGCTTCCTCGTGTGATCTGGATATAAATACAGTGGACAAGGACAAAGCAAACTGACAAAAAGATGGGTTGAGACGGTCATAAGAGACAAAAAGAGAGATAGGATATTTCGGGCAAGATCGTTTACCTTTTCGAAGAGTAATAGGGATATCCAAGTCAGAAGGAATAGATGTCTCAACATGAGATGGACCGACAGCTGGAGGTGAAGATTCTTCAGGAGCAGATTCAGGGGCATATACTTTCGGGCGATGAGAGTATATTAGTAGAGGCTTTGGTGCAGGAGCTACAGGAGCAGGTAATATAATAGTAGTAGGAGCAGAGAAAGGTAGTGGTACCTCTGGACACCCAATAGTAGTGGAAGCAGACGAAAAATAGGGGACAAACTCAAAAAAAGGTGACATCAGCAGACACAAAATATTTCCTGATGGATGGATGATAACATCTATACCCTTTTTGAATACGAGAGTATCCAACAAAAACATATTTGATGGATCTAGAAGATAACTTATCCAAACCAACAGTTAAATCCTAAACAAAACACGTAGAACCAAAGACACGGGGAATCATAGAGAATTGTTTTTTATCAGGATAAAGACAATTGAATGGTATTAAATCATCAAGGACAGAGGAAGGCATGCGATTAATTAAATAATTTGCAATGAGAACAACATCAGACCACAAATATTTTGGAACATTCATATGCATCATCAGTGTTCTAGCAACATCTAGAATATGCCTATGCTTCCTCTTAGCAACTCCATTTTGTTGTGAAGTATGAGAGCAAGAAGTCTGATGAATAATACCATTAAGAGTACAAAATTTTGAAACATCACCTTTCATATATTCCAAAGCATTATCAGTACGAAGAATATGGACAAAAGTAGAGAACTGAGCCTTTATTTCATTATAAAAGAGTTCAATAACGTGCGGGACCTCTGATCTCTCTTTTAATAGATAAAGCTACGTCATGCGAGAGAAATCATCAACAAAGATAATAAAATATCGAAAACCTTTCACAGAGAGAACACGATAAGGACCCCAGACATCAAAATGAACCAACTCAAAACCAAACTACTACGTTTATCGACTCGACTCTGAAAAGTAACACGATGATGTTTACCCAGTTCACAAGACTCACAACCTAAAGAGGAAATAGATGACTGAACAGAAACTACCGATCTAAGTTTTTGTAGTGAAGGATGACCCACACGTCAGTGCCATAATAAAGTAGAGTCAGACTGTGATGCAACAAGACCAGCCTCTGGCACACTGTCGTCCAAATAGTACATGCTTCCTCTCTCATGCTCCAAACCAATCTTCATCCCAGTTGCTAGGTCTTAAAAAACACAATAAGATGGAAAGAATGTGACTTTACAGTTATTTTGTTTTGTAAACTTGCTAATGGATAATAGGCTAACAGAGAATTTGGGAACATATAACACATCAGTTAGTTTTAAAGAGGAAGTAGCATGAACTACTCCATTACCACGAACTGGAGAAAGAGTACCATCAGCAATGCGGATAGAAAAAAAACTTATCAGAAAGATGTAAAGATACAAAGTGATCTTTTATACCTGTCATATGAGATGAGGCTCCAGAATCTAGTACCCAGGGTTTGTGAGAAGAAGCTATGTAAGCATCCATACCTGAAGAGGATGCATGAGTGATAGAATAAATATTCCGAGAGAGTTCTAGCTGGTGGAACCTCTCATAATCTGCCTGAGAAATCTGAATAGGAGCAGTAACAGATGGACCACCAGAAATAGTAGCAGAAATAGATGAGTGAGTCGATTCGGTATCAGCTACCTGGGCCCACTGAGGATGACCAAACTTCTCCCAGCACTTCTCAGAAATATGATTGGTTCTCTCACAGTAATCACACTGACGTGAGCCCTTATCAGATTCACCTGACCTCCCACCAAAGGAGCTACGTCCTCCCTCTGAATCATGACCACGACCACGATCACGATCGTGGCCTCTACCCCAACCAGAGAATATGACAGACTGATCCATTATAGGTGGAGATGGTGCAGTAGTATCAAAAATAACACCAGTAGAGATCTGCATGACTCTGGAGAATATAGCAGTCAGTGAGGGAGTGATATCGTCACCCAATATATGTCCTCTCACCTGGGACTGTAAAGTAGGATGCAATCCAGAAAGAAATTTGGACACTGTCAGATCTTAGTGATACCCCAATAGCGTTGCTGCATCAGCTACTGCAGGCTGATGCATCTCTAGTTCGTCTATCAGTCCCTTCAATTCACCAAAGAATTTCGGAACTGACTCATCTCCCTGTTTGAGTGCAAACAGTCGCTCATAAATTTCAAATATACGGGAAACATTCTTCTCGTTCCCGTACATAATCTTTAGGCTATCCCACATCTCCTTCGCAGTGGTTAAAAACATAACGCTGCTACTGATCTGTGCTTCCATACTGTTGAGAAGGCAAGTCATAACATAATAATCAGATGAGAGCCATGAATTGTAGGTGGGATCTGAGGTTGGTGGTGGAGATGCCAGAAAATGTGGTAGTTTGCTCTGAGCGTCAATGAAGATACGAAAAGCTTGTGCCCAGAGTAGATAGTTTGCACCATTCAATTTAATAGTAGTCCCCAAAACTACCTTGGGCGCAGAGGTCTCACCAGCAATAATAGAAGGAGCAGTAAAGGAGAAGATGTCTGACATCGAAGTAGTAGTCATTTTTTTATTTTTGAGCAACAATAGGAGACATATAGTAGTCAAATAGGCAGATTAGTAGTAGAGATCCGTTCTTGAAACATAAACTAAGAGCAGATCGGGAGCAAGATTAGAGGCAGAGTGATAAATAATCATGCCCTCACGCCGCGTAGGCGAGATCACCTGAGGGAGAGAGCATTGGCTTTTGTTTGCACAAAGGCTCAATTTCTATATTCTTGTTTCTCGAATGAAACAAGAATAAAAGTAAAATATCTCAACAACGTGAGATAGACATTTTCCCTCTCATCAGTTCTATGACTGAAATGTCGAGGGATATAATCGTCCTCTCATCAGTTCGAATACTGAGATGTCGAGGGAATAGGCAACACGCTGTAGGGGAGGTGCGACGCGGAAGCAGGTGGACAGCGGGTGGGCAGGGGGGGATGCAGCAGGAAAGGCGGCTGCAGGTGGGGGCGGTGCGGCCACAGCGGGTGTGGCAGCGGGTAGGGGGGTTGCGGCTATAGAGGAGTAGTGGTGAAGAGGCGGCGGTTTTGGGAAGGGATTTGTGGCGGCTAGGGTTTCTTGCTCTGATACCATGTAGAGAATAGAGAAAACCCTAAATTGTTATTTATTAAGATAATAAGAGATATATATAGCCATACAAATAGAGTTAAGGTTAACGGGTAATAGCCCATTAACCCAATACCCAATACTTAATTTAACAGATATTTTTTGTCTTCTTTATTTGCTAAGTTCCCAACCTCCTTTAACTTTCATATTTCACTTGAATTAAGACATTAACAAGATATAAACCTCATATATGCCTCGGAAGACGCAATTCCGCTAGTAAAACTTGTGGTGCATGGTCGATGATGGTATGCATTTAATTATTCATTGGGAAAGAGAATCAACCAGAAATCCAGCTTGCTTAAGATATACCTTTATTCTTGTGTTTTATGAATTGATAGAAGTTACTAAACCGACCCTATATCTTTCACTGTCCTGTGTCATCTTATATTAGATAGAGTTTTGTATTTTATCTTATGATTCAAAATCTTGTTCATTTTCTTTTTTTTCTCCTTCTCCTCTCACCACGCACCCCCATTTGATCAGCCCCTCTGTCTCCCTTCCGACAGGCCTGCAGACCCCCACACGCCTGCAGATCCACCCCCACGCCAGAACTCCTTCCCTGCCTCGTCCAGACCCTCTCCGATGCACAACCAGACCCCGCCCTCTGCTCTGTCCGCCCACAACCAGGCCCTCCCCTCTGAACTCTGAGACCGCCACGATCCCCCCTCGGTCCAGACCCCACAGACCCTCCCTCGATCACAAACCAGGCCTTCCCCTCTCTCTGTTCCGCCACAACGCAGACCCCCCCCTCCTGCTGTCCGATCTTCAACCAGACCCACTCGATCCCCCCCTGTCAGTCCTTCTCCCTCAGACCCCGAAACCCTCCCACCACCCCTGACAGAACCCGCCCATCACCGTGTCGAACCTCGGTTTGACATGATGTCTGATCTCCTTTCCTGTCCGCGACGCACCACAAAAACATCCCCTGCTGCCATCTCAAGCTGCTGCCACCTCAAGCCCTTTCCTAGCCGCTGCCACCTCCAAACCCTTTCCTAGCCGCTGCCACCTCAAGCCCCCCCTGCTGCGCTATGTCGGACCTAGAGTTTGGCATGGGTTCCCTCGACTCAGTCCTCGAACTGATGACAGGTAGAGTATATATCTCACATCGATGAGATATATAACTGTTTTTGGTTCTTGTTTCCTCTGAGAAACGAGAATTTGTTTGAGTTCCTACTCTTGTTGTGCAGCAGAGGTGCTGCCGAAATTTTCACTGCACACAACAAGGGTTGGAAGAGAAAGTGAACAGGTGGTGGATCTGAAGCCTATTCGATGGAGGAGATCATCAAGAAGTTAAACCCCGCGGAGGTATCAACTTTGATGAAGCTAATGAAGTTGTCGGCTGGTGAGGGCGCCACAAAACCATCGAAGAAGTTGGAGTTTCCGACCATCGATCTGAAGCTTGATGGGCCGAGTACTTACCTGAGCTGGTCGCGGCGGGGGGGATACACCCTTGCAGGGAGAAATCTGGAGGGTTATCTGACAGGAGAGGTGACAGAACCGGAGGAGGACTCGGAGGGAAGAGATGAGTGGAAGGCCACTCATATGTTGGTATACATCTGGCTCCTTAACTCGTTGGTCCCGACGATCGCCGCCACGGTGGATGGCATTGAGAAGGTGAAGGACGTCTGGGAGAAGTTGAGGAGGACATATGATGGAGTGGGGAATAACCTGAGGGTATTCCAGATTAAAGGAGAGATCGACGCTACAGTCCAGGGAGAGAGGACTGTACAGGAATATGTTACAGAGCTGGAGCGCCTGTGGCTGGATTATGACCACTTTTCTCCTCGGGCTAGCTGCAAGGACCCGGGATGTAAAGAGCGGGAGGCCTTTCTACAAGAGAGGACTATGGTGTTTCTTAAAGGATTGACATCAGAGTTCGCTCAGCGAATCGCATTGCTGCTAGCTCAGCCGAAGATTCCCACGCTTGAGGAGGCTGTCTCTGCTATGATCCAGGAGGAGACTCGCATTCGAGAAGCTGAGGTGGTCTTTACAGAGGAGGATCGTGCTCTCCTCACGATACTCAGGAAAAAACAGCAAGTAGCAGGGGATGGAGATTTGAGGAATGGGACTGCGGAGGCATCTACTTCGTTCTTCGTCAGAGGCAACACTGCTACCTATGCTCATCCGAACAAAGGTACTGATGACATACATGCTCTTGCTTCTATGTCTCCTGACAGATCATCAGCATGGATAGTCGACTCCGGTGCGTCTTGTCATGTGACAGGTAATGCTAGTGAGTTCTCATCATATACTCACTTAGCATCGCCTGATAGTATTCAAACAGCTGATGGTACATTTCAGCCGGTGGTTGGTAAGGGTACAGTCGATTGTACTGGTTCTGTAACTTTGTCCAATGTTTTGCATGCTCCTTCTTTTCCAGTCAATCTTTTATCTATTAGTTCTATCATCCTCCAACTAAAATGCATTGTTTCTTTTGATATTCCCAAGGTGATTTTCCAGGAGAAGGGGACAGGGCGGAGACTTGGGACTGGCACATGGCGTAGTGGACTGTGGTATCTGGATCGTGAAGGGCTGGATTCAGCATTGGTGTCAGTCATAGAGGAAGCAGGAGTAGGATCTAAAATGAGTGCTGAAAATGAGTTAATGCTTCATCACCAGCGTTTGGGACACTCATCCTTTAGTGTTTTAGGTAGATTGTATCCTTCTTTATTTGAGAAAGCAAATAAACAGAAACTTGTGTGTGATGCATGTGAGTTTGGAAAGCTTACTAGAAGCTCTTATGTTAGTTCTGGTCATAGAAGTTCTCATGCATTTGACTTGGTACATTCAGATGTTTGGGGGCCTTGTTCCACAAGTTCTATGAATGGATACAAGTATTTTGTTACATTTATTGATTGCTTCTCTCGTGTTACTTGGTTATACCTGATAAAGAATAAGAGTGATGTGTTTGGGTGCTTCCAAAATTTTTATAGGACTGTCCAGACTCAATACGGAGCAGTGGTGAAAGTATTGAGGTCAGATAATGGGACAGAATATACCAACAGAGCCTTTGAGGAATATTTGTCAGCTCAAGGAATACATCACCAGACAACCTGTCCATACACACCAGCTCAGAATGGGGTAGCGGAAAGGAAGAACAGACATCTTTTAGAGGTTACTAGAAGCATGATGATCTCTATGAATGTCCCAGAAACATTATGGGGGCAAGCAGTATTGACCGCAGCAGCATTGATCAACAGAATGCCTTCGAGAGTGTTGGATTGGAAGTCTCCATGTGAGATATTGAAGGGAGATAATGGTGGGATCCTTCCACTCAAAGTGTTCGGCTGTGTGTGCTTTGTGAAGGACAACAGGCCATCTGTCGGGAAGCTTGCCCCTAGAGCTGTAAAGTGCATCTTTGTGGGATATTCTGCTACTCAGAAGGGATATGTTTGCTGGAGCCCGGTGGAAAAAAGGTTGTTTGTGAGCATGGATGTGCACTTTCGAGAACTCGAGCCATATTACACCCAGAAGGTAACCTCATCCGTTGGTAACTCACCCAATACTAGAAGTATGAGGCGAGAGGAGGAGAATGGTGAGAGAACAGTGAACAATGTGGAGAAATCCATTTCTGTATCGATTCCTTAGGAGGGAGAATTGGTTGAGGAGGAGCAGGAGAATGACGAAGAAAAGGAAAATGAGACAAGAGGTGTTAGGCCCACTGTTCAGGGAGAGCTACTAACTTATAGTAGGAAAGGCAAGCAAATTGCAGGAACAGTACCTACAGTGCCACTAGTGCTGTCAAGTCCCTTGCCATTGCCTACCCCGACTCCTGAAACACCACCACCACCACCACCAGTTTCATCCCAAGGTGATAACATTCCTACTGATAACATTCCTCTTCCTACTCCTCCCACACCAATATCAGTACGGAGGACTACTCGTAGTAATGCGGGAAATCCTCCCGATTCAGTTTGTATCATATTCTAACATCCACCCTGCGCATGGAGCATTCATTGCATCACTGGACTCTGTTACTATACCTAACAATTGGCAGGTTGCAAAGAAGGACCAGAAATGGAAAGCTGCTATGCACGAAGAGCTAAGGGCCCTTGAGAAGAACCGCACTTGGGAGCTAGTAAAACTACCAAAAGGGAAGAGAGCAGTTGGATGCAAGTGGGTCTTCACTGTGAAACAGAATCCAGATGGACAGGTTGAGCGCTACAAAGCTCGTCTGGTGGCAAAAGGATATAGTCAGACATATGGCATCGACTACGATGAGACTTTTGCACCGGTGGCAAAGATGAGCACTGTTCGGACCTTAATCTCTCTGGCAGTAAATGGTGGATGGAAGCTACACCAACTAGATGTGAAGAACGCATTTCTTCATGGGGATCTAGTGGAGGAGGTATACATGGAGATACCACCAGGATTTGGTACAGATCAGACAGTGGGAAATGCCTGCAGATTGAAAAAATCTCTCTATGGGCTGAAGCAGTCTCCTCGTGCTTGGTTTGACAGATTCAGAAGGGCTATGATTGGTATGTAGGGGGGTGTAGAGGGGTCCAAAAGGTGTGGACACCCCTGGGGTGTCTAGGCTTTTCCTAGACACCCCCAGGGTATTTCGGCGTGCCGGGACTCCGTTTGACGTGTTTTCGATTGTTTCCCTGTAGATTCTTCGTCCGAACTCGGATTTGATTGATTCCGGATGCGTTGGATGCTTGACGAAGAGTTCGATAGAGTGCCCCCGGAAAGGGGCTGATATTCAGAAAGAATGGACATGTGAACATCGAGGGTTATTGTGACTCCGATTGGACTAGCTGTGCTGATGACAGGAGATCCACCTCAGGATATTGTATCTTTGTAGGAGGCAACTTGGTCTCGTGGAAGAGCAAGAAGCAATCGGTGGTAGCGAGATCAACAGCTGAAGCAGAGTATAGAGCCATGGCCTTAGGAGTTGCAAAGTTGTTGTGGTTAAAGAGTATGTTGGTGGAGCTGGAGATGGATCAAGGAGCCAAGATGAAGCTGTGGTGTGATAACAAGTCAGCCATCAGTATCGCCAACAACCCAGGTGGAGACCTATAGGCAATTTTCGATGCCTACAGATACCCCCTCCAAAGTGTTCCGGACTCGTTTCTTTTTTATAGAAGAGGCCGGAATACTTTGGATGTGATTGGTCTAGCCTTTAGTCGGCTTCAGGACCTGTGGTTAGCCTCAACTCTTGGCTCTTTCGCTCTTCGGTCTATTCGATGCTTTGACGAATAGCCGAGGTTCTTCCGGCACTGCGTTTATCGTCTGGCCGTCGTCGGAGTCTCGAGTTTGCAGCTGATGGATTGAGTTTGGCTAGTGTCATTGAGTTGACTTTGAACTACTTCCGCCATATTGTGCTGGCTTAGGGTTTCGGATCATCGTGTGTTTGACTTTTTGTCACAACGCGTTGACTGGCGTTGACCTAGGGTTACGCGTTGACCGGCGTGGACCCTTAGGGTTTTGATTCGTCAAAGGTTGACTTTTGGTTGCAACCCGTTGAATGGGGTTGACCTAGGGTTACGCGTTGACCGGCGCTGACCCCTAGGGTTTCGAATCGCCAAACGTTGACTTTTGGTTGCAACGCGTTGAATGGGGTTGACCTAGGGTTACGCGTTGACCGGCGCTGACCCCTAGGGTTTCGAAACATTGACTTTTCTTGCAATGCATTGACTGTCGTTGACCTAGGGTTACGCGTTGACCGGCGTTGACCCTTAAGGTTTTGAATCGTCGAACGTTGATTGGTGTGGATTTTCACCCTCGAACGTTGACTTTTGTCGCAACGCGTATTTGTAAGTTGTAGGGGCCTATATAAGCCCATGTTATCTCATGAATAAGATTAGGGTTTCTATTCCAACTTATTCTTTTGTTTATGTGTGTGAATGTGTGTCACAGAAACACTGTTAAAACCTTCTTTTAACCTTTTGTTGCGTTTCTTGTCCAGTAGCAATGTTAAGGATCCATCATTGTGGTTTTTATTCTTGTTAAAGCTTGTGACTTTGAAATTTCTTTTTCCCTTATCAACCTATATGAACCATGAGTCAGCAGCTAGATTCCCTACCCTTTGTCACATAGAAAGCAACATTAACTTGATAGTAAAGAAGAACCCATCTTCAACTAGGCCAGCATGTATTTAAGATGAGAAATGATTCTATTGGATGGTACAATTCCAGGTGGATGAAACACAAGAGAATTAACATGTGCACGTTGTGGTAGAGAGGGAAGGGCACTGTTAGTTTATATATTGCTAGTTGTTGCAGAACACCTCACATTGCCCTTGCATTAAGGTTTATCACTTATTTAACCTCCTACTGGCAACATGTGTGCCCATGTGCATGAGCGTTAGAGTTCAGCATTGTTTTTAATAGCATTCGTTAACAGATCTTATCTTTTATATGTTCTACTGTCCCACATGCCTGAGTTAACCAAATTTTTTCTGTCATTCTTACATTTCATTTCTGATTACATGACAATTATATGTTACATAGGAAATTAGAAGGCTCGATATATTTTTCAAAGAAAAGAAAACCGATGTGCAACAAATGTTGTCCGTGACGCGAGATATGGAGACATTGGAGGCTTCAATTAGCTCAAATCTTTCTTCAGCTTCAAGTTATGGTCTTTCAAGTTGTAATATGGGATTGCCTGGAACTTCTTTTTATAGAGGGCTTCTAATGCGACCTACTCCATTTCTTCAGAATACCGTCGAAAGATTTCAGAATAAGCTTCGTGAGTGCGGTAAGTGGCTTGATGAAAATGAACAGCTAATCCTGATGGACACATTCGGGCCATCTTCAAGCTTCTCTTCCCTACCATGGGCTATAAAAGATACAATGTCAAGTACTCATGAGTTTTTTGTCTATGTTGCTGGTAAGGTAAGACATTTACTTTACAATTTTGTACACTTCCGTATACTCAGTGGTTAATGCCATTAACGATAGAGTTCAATGCAAGGGACATGAAGTTTAGCTGTGATGCTTGATGTACTTTAGTTTCGAACCCTTCACAGTAAATACACTATGGCCACCTAGGACGATTTCAAACTGTGAGTTATGATTCAAAGCATCAATTCCATCCTCCCCCGACCTCTTTATATATACACACACACATATACATACATACATACATGCATGCATACATACATGTAAGTAGTATTGTCAGCAAATTGACCCGAAGACTGTCCTGTTGAACAAACATAAGCATTCAGACATATCCAGTTCACAGATCATATCATCTTTTTCAGAACCAATTTGAACTAAAGAATTCCTCTAATATTCAATAGAAACATGTTGTTGATCTTTGTGTGGTTCTTGTTCCTAATGTATTTTTTTGGGACGTTGTGGTACACTGTTATTAATTATATGCGGGAGGTAGTTTCGCCTTTTTCACTCCAAAAAAATGTTGCTGGTGTCTCTTTTAAATAAATAAGTATCAATAGGTATCGGGTTGAGTATCATTTTGAGCAGCAAGGTCATTTTATCTTACAGGTGGAGAAACTTCATGAAATGGTGGAGTCTCTAAAGAAAAACTTTCTCCTTGGTTGGCAACAGCAGGGTCAAAGGGGAAACCCATTTTTTGAGGCTGACAGACAGGAAGCTGCCAGACAAGAAAATGCTGCCAGAAGAACACTTAATTTCTCTTCAACTACAGAACAACCAAACCCAATTTCTGGTTCTTTTCCCAACCCAGCAATGCTGCAGCAATCTGTCGGCAATTTTCTAGCTTCCTTTAGCTGTCAATATGAGATGTTCTCTTCTCCTACCCCTTCTATCCCTGCCTCTGGTACTCCCTATTTCCCCCCTTCCAATCCAACAGCACCGATGGACTCAACTTCTCAATCTGGTTTCACTCAAAATCCTGCTATGTCTGGAGGAGCATCTTCATCCTTTGCCCCCATCTCTCTTGCAGGGAGTCCTTTATCTTTTGCAATAGGTATGTCATATTACTGTAATGTTCTATTACTTGAAGGAGTAAATGAATCTAGTTCTTAAATATAGCCTGTCATATTCTGTAGCTGTGTAGATTATAATCTGGAGATGGAGGTTCAAACAGACAGAATGGATGTTTTGGCAAATAAACCATGTCCAACATAATAGGATTCAGGGCTACATCTAGAGTCAAAATTACAAAATAATGACCCCTTATTTAATATCTTAATCATCCTATCATTTTACATCTGCAGCTAATAGAATACTAGCTTATGCTTTATTTTAAATTTGGGTATTTTGTATATGGATTTTTCTAACGGGTGCCCTTGGGCACCCATTAATGTGGATTAAATTCCACAATTTCGGAATGATTTCCCACGTTATGATTAAATGCAATCAGTGATCCCTCTGTGACACCCCCACTTTAGTTCCACATGATCTAGTGTGAAGAAATGTTAGTGGCTTAAATGGAGAAGCCTAAAGCCCAAGAACAACTAGTGCTAGCATTTTGGCAGTGGACTTTAGCCAACATCGAGTTGTTCTCTGTGAGTCCCACGGCTTGCACGTCAACGGGCCCATGGGCCCGGGACATGAAAAATGTTATCAGAACAGTTACCAGCCGGAAGTGTGGAGCTAAGTGCTATACGGGGCTAAGTGCTACACCGCGTGATGCTGTGAGAGCCACCTCTAGAGCCCGTAGGAGGCATCTCTAGAGTCCACATCATCTGACAATGATATTGGGATGTGCCAATTATCATGTCATGACGACGAGGACGTCGTCTTTGTAAGGTGGGGTGGTTGTGACACCCCTACTTTAGTCTCATATGAACTACTGTGAAGAAATGTTAGTGGCTTAAATAGAGAAGCCCAAGACCCAAGAACAACTAGTGCTAGTATTTTGGCAGTGAACTTTAGCTAACATTGAGTTACTCTCGATGAATCCCACAGCTTGCACGCGCCAACTGGCCCGTGGGCCCGGGGCATGACACCCTCTTTTCCTTATTTTTCTCTCTCCATTTCCTTAATTGCCTTAAGTGCAAATCATGCATATGAAAATTGATTCTCTCTCATCCTCATGTTTACTTTATGAATTTAAATCTTATTTTAACTTTGATACTCCTAAGTATATACTTTTTAACAAAAAGGTACCGCCAACTTTATCTCATTGTTAACTTTGATACCCCAAAGCTCAACAAATTTCAGCTTAGATACCCCTAATCTTTAAACAAAATTTTACTTTGGTAACCTGACTTTTTTAAAAAATAACAAAAAAATCAAATTTGTGTGTCAAACAGTATTTTCAATGCGCGAGGTGCAATGCGGGGCGCAAAGCATTTTTACGCACACATGCGCAAGGCGTAACGCGATGTGCGCGCCCGAGTGATGCGAGGCGCACACCACACACATAATATTTCAATATATGTAATCAAGCGCGAAAGAACATGTTTTTAGAATTTACACGAAAAATATCATGATAAATAATATCTTTCTATAAAATCACAATATATTGCCTTAATTTCTAATGCTAACACCCAACATAGTAGCAAATTTCATAAATTTTCCTAATGCTAACACCCAACATAGTAGCAAATTTCATAAATTTTCAAATCAAATGTTAAATCAAGACTTATATCCAAACTAATAAATCAAATGTTAAATCAAGACTTATATCCAAACTAAGGATTAGTAATGGTCCTCAATTGAAGGTTATTTAAAAAACCCAATGGATTTATTTTGCTTTTTGGGATATGGAATATCAAGTATAAAGACTCGATTGAAATGCTAACAAACAAAACTATATGAGGAAATTTACTACATGCATCCTACACAAAGTATGGATGTACGCGAGGCGCAAAAGGCACTGCTGTATCAGATGTGGGGTGTTTCGCCACCGCCCCGCATCGTAAGGCGCATGAGGCGCAATGAGGCGCGCGCCTTTGAAAACACTGGTGTCAAAGTTAAAATTTTGTTGAACTTTAGGGTATAAAAGTTAAAATTTTGTTGAACTTTTAAGTACCTTCGGACAAAAAAACTTTTGGGTATCAAATTAAACTTTCTTGAACGTCGGAGTATTTATTTGTGCAAAAAACAAACTTTGAGCATCAAATTTAAAAATAAGCTAAACTTTGAATTATTAAAGTGCAAATAACCCAATCAATTTTAGTAAGTGAAGATGGAAAGAGAATGCATTTAAGCCATGTTCGAAGAGAGAGAAACAGATTGCATTATTCTGCTATATTTATGGAAACATTAAAAATAATTCTAAATTTGTATTAAAGTTAATCCACATTAACGGGGGCAGCGGTTAGGAAAACCCTTTGTATATATACCCCTAAACGCATGTGTATTAGCAGAACTAACCCCAAATCTTAGTATTTGCAAAACTGCCCCTCAAGTAATAAAATTTGGATTACTTCCCAAGTCAACAAATCATCAACTTTTTTTTAATATATGGCGAGCAAAAAATTGACTGTTGATATTTTTAAAATTAACCTATCAAATTGGATGATTTTTTTGATTTTGAGGTTTTCTCTCTTTGAAAGTTGATCAATTGGGGGTAGTTTTGCAAATACTAAAATTTCGGTAGTGCTGCACATTCCCATATATACATTTAAAAAAACCTAACTTTATTTGGAAGCTCCTNCTTTACTTGACATGCATATTTTCTTGAGTATTTAGGTGCTGCCGGGAGCGCCAGGCCAGGTCCTGCTTCAACTGTGAGTAACTGCTATTTACTGAATTAATATCTGGTGTAACTCTTGTCATGTTATCGGCGCTTTTCGTGTGTGCAGATACACATATTTCTTCAGCTTTTTTCACTTATTTTCTTCTGTTTTTTTTGTCTTCTAAAAATGCAGAGAGTATCACCCAGGCTCAGAGATCGAAGGCGTCGTCGTTGACCCAGTGTTTCTATACTCTCAGATGTATCATAAGATGATTTGCTCCAATTACAACTTTTCGTATATACAGTAATCTTTGCCTGCTAAAATTTGACTATGGGCTTTACTTTGGTTTTACACATTGCTAACAAGATTAACATCACACCCTGTTGTTATTTGCAGTTACATCAGAGGTGTAAACAGTGACCGAACCCTGCTTTCTTGTATTTTACAGATACAGATTTCTTTACCAACCAAGTGTAAATTTTCACATCATACTTGTGATATCTCCAGGATTGCCTAGGGCCAATTCATTTTTCTACTCTATACGCAGGATTTTGCTTGTATGATGACAATGTACAGAATGTTTGCTGCAATTGCTGTTGATAATTTGAGCGGTGAATCTAAGTTTGTGTGATGGCGGTGTACAAAGTATTTGCTGCTCACAGTGTAAGTATCTGGGAAAATATACAAGACCTAACATTAAAAAGTAATAACGAATATTGAAACGTGACTGATATTCTAACTAGGCCTAACATTAACAAAGTGAGTAACGAATATTGAATGTGAGTTTTAAAGTGTATTTTGGGTTTTCAATGAAAATTTTGATTGGGAGGGGGTTGATTAGAATAAAAACTCATTTTAAAGATGGTTTGTGTACAAATGGAAAATGAAAGGTGGTTATTATAAAATGACTATTTTTAAGTTGGTTTCTAGAAAAAAAAAACCCTACTTATTGTTACTAGAGAATCTTTTGTTGCAGCGGAGGGGCTTCACAGACACAGAAGATGTCTATACAAGAGTGGACAAATAGAAAACAACACACCAAGATTTAACGTGGTTCGGTCAGTATGACCTACGTCCACGGGCGAGAACAGCAGAGAAATTTACTAACCACCAAAAGAGAAGATTACAAAAGAAGAGACCACTTTCTAACCAGAGACTCTCACAAAGAAAGAGACAAATTCTTTCTATCTCACTCACTTCTCCCTCTATTCAACTCTTTTCTTTTCTTTCTCTGAGTTTGTTCTTGCTTTGAGAACTCTCCACAACCTCCCTTTTATAAGCTCAAAATATTAATAAAATAATACAAGAATGGTTGGTGAGTTTTGACAATTGAAAGAAAACGCCAGAGAGAGGGTTGGTGAGGTTTGATTTTTCCTTCATCTTCAAAGTCACGTTCACAAATCTCCACTTTGACTTTGAATATGATATCTTCTCTTCACTCTTGTTGTCTCGCCAGAAGCCCCTTACGGGCTTAACCTCTACTTTGTCGAACTCTAAGCAATGATCGAACTTGCGCGAAGGTACGGGCTTCATCATATCTGCAGGATTATCTGCAGTACCAATTTTCTCAATCTTGATGACTTTAATTTCTCTAATAAAATGATAGCTGACATCTATATGTTTGGTTCTTTCATGATACATCTGATGCTTCGTCAAATGTATAGCACTCTGGCTGTCACAAAATACCGTAGTAACACCTTGGTGTAAGCCGAGATCTTCAACCAAACCTCTCAACCAAATAACTTCTTTCACTGCTTCTGTCACTGCCATATACTCTGCCTCTGTAGTAGACAAAGCAACTGTCGACTGTAGAGTCGCCTTCCAACTAATGACACTACCTGAAAGAGTGAATATATAACCTGTCAGAGATCATCTCTTATCCAAATCACCCGCATAATCTGAATCAGAATAGCCAAGTATTCTGCAATCTGAGTCTGTGTTCCTGCCAAAATTCAAACCAATATTAGCAGATTCTCTCAAATATCTAAGTATCCATTTCACAGTCTGCCAATGGATCTTTCCAGACTTATCCATATACCGACTCACAACACTGACTGCATGTAAAATATCTGGACGGGTGCAGACCATCGCATACATAATGCTTCTAACTGCACTAGCATAAGGAACACAAGACATGTACTGCTCCTCCTCAGTCTGAGGAGACAAATCTGCTGAAAGACGAAAATGAGTGCCAAGCGGAGTCTTCACAGGCTTGGCATCAAGCATGCCAAATCTCTCCAACACCTTCTTGATGTATTTCTCCTTAGATAGGAATAAACTTCCTTCTCGCCTGTTCCTGTGGATCTCCATCCCCAAAATCTTCTTTGCTGCTCCCAAGTCCTTCATCTCAAACTCATGTTTGAGTTGAGATTTTAACTCGTTGATTTCTGACATATCTTTAGCTGTAATCAATATGTCATCAGCATACAAAAGCAAATATACAAAAGAACCATCATTGAGCTTTTTATGATAAACACAACTATCATATTTACTCCTAAAGTAACCATGCTCAAACATGAAAGTATCAAATCTCAAATACCACTGTCTCGGAGACTGTTTCAACCTATAGAGAGATTTCTTCAACCTGCACACATGATCTTTTTTACCTTCAATAATGAAACCCTCTGGTTGATGCATAAAGATCTGCTCCTCAATCTCGCCATGTAGAAAAGCCGTCTTCACATCAAGTTGCTCAAGCTCTAAATTAAAATGAGCAACCATGGCAAAGCAACACGCGGATTGAGGTGTGTTTTACAACTGGAGAGAATAGTTTATTGAAGTCTACACCTTCGGACTGACTGTAATCTTTTGCTACCAAGCATGCCTTGTACCTTATAGAATCTGTATCCGGAGCTCCTTCTTTCTTCTTGAAGACCTATTTACAGCCAATGATCTTCTGTCCCCTTAATGGCTTCACTAGCTCCCATGTCTGGTTCTTGTGAAGAGACTCCATCTCTTCAGTCATCGCAATAGTCCAATTTGCAGCCTCATTACCACTAATAGCCTCCTTATAAGTAGAAGGCTCTGGAACATCAATCGATTTTGCTATACTCAAAGCATAAGCAAGCATGTCTGCATAGCGTTGAGGAGGTCGGATCTGCCTTTTTGTTCTCCTGATGGCAATATTATACTGTTGCTCTTGTGGTATATCAGCATCTGAAGTTGAACCTTCTGCAGTATCAACTGGTTCAACATGAGCGCCCTCAAGCACTCTCTTTGAAGCTGAGCTCTCTAGCTCCACCTGCTTGGTAGACTCATTTTCAGTACCTGTAGGGTCAATAACAAACTCCTTTCTTAGGTGAAGCATGCATGGATTTTTCATCAAAAGTAGCATCCCTACTAATAATAAACTTAGGTGACTTAGGATTAGAACACCATAATCTATATCCCTTCACCCCAGTAGCATATCCTATAAAGATAGCTTTCTTTACTCTAGGTTCAAGCTTACCATCATTAACATGAAAATAAGCAGAGCAACTAAATACTCTTAAATGAGAGTAATTAGCAGGGGCACCAGACCATACCTCTTCTGGAGTCTTGAAATTAATTGTTGTAGAAGGAGATCTGTTTATCAAATAGCAAGTTGTATTGACTGCATCGGCCCAAAAGGTTTTTGACAAACCGGCATTAGAGAGAATACACCGAGCTCTCTCCAAAAGTGTTCTGTTCATCCTTTATGCAACTCCATTTTGCTGTGGTGTATGCCGAACTGTACGATGACACACAATACCTTCATTCTTGCAGAACTGGTCAAACTCTGTGGAACAAAACTCCATCCCATTGTCGGTTTTGAGGCGCTTCACTTTCTTTCCTGTTTGTTTCTCAATCATAACCTTCCATTGCTTGAAGGTTTCAAACACATCACTCTTATGCTTCAAAGGATACACCCAAACTTTTCTGGAATAATCATTAATCAATGTTAGCAGAAAACGAGCTCCACCTTTCAAAGGAACCTGAGAGGGACCACAAACATTTGAATGGATATAATCTAAAGTACCCTTGGTTCTATGAACACCGGTGCTAAAGGATACTCTATGGTGTTTGCCGAAAACACAATGCTCACAAAAGTCTAATTTGCTGGTTTTCTGACCACAAAGCAGACCTTGTTTGCTCAATATATCCAGTCCTCTCTCACTTATATGCCCTAACCGCATATGCCACAAATGCGTAGTGTCTGAATCTGAATCCTCTGAGGATGACATTGCTGTAGCACCTATCACTGTACTGCCTTTAAGGATATAGAGAGTATTTACCTTCTTTCCTTTCATCACAACAAGAGAACCTTTACTTACTCTCAAAACTCCACCTTCAGCCGAAAACTTAAATCCATTTGAGTCAAGGGTGCCTAAAGAAATGAGGTTCTTCTTTAATTCTAGAATATGACGGACATTACTCAATGTTCTAATAATACCATCATGGGTTCTAATCTTAATTGATCCGATACCAACAGTCTTGCAAGGCACGTTATTTCCTAACAAGATATTCCCACCATCGATAGACTGATATGTGACAAACCAATTCCTATGCGGACACATATGATAGGAACAACCCGAATCAAGAATCCACTCATTTTGTGAATGAGTATTAACACTAACTGAAAGAACTTCATGTGAACTAGAGGACTCTTCAGTTACAGTGGCAACTGAATGTTTCACCTCCCCAGACTTCGACTGTGAATTATCCTTTGCTTTGAGCGCTGGACAATTAGGTTTTATATGCCTATATTTCTAACAGTAATAACATTCAACATTTCTTCTTGGCCTGAACTTTGATCTAGACATGTTTCTAGATTTGCCTCTACCACCAACACCCTTTTTAGGACGACCACGAGCGAACAAGCCTTCAGCTTGATCCTCTCCTCCTACGACAGATACTTTCTGCCTTAACTCTTTTGAATGTAAGGCTGATTTAACATCCTCCAAAGAAAGTGTATCTCTACCGTATAACATGCTATTGACAAAATTTTCATAAGAATGATGTAATGAACATAACAAGATGAGTGCTTGATCTTCTTTATCAATTTTAACATCAATATTCTTTAAATCCATAAGAATAGTATTAAGTTCATCTAAGTGGTCTTTAATTCGCATACCTTCCTTCATGCGAAGGGTGAAGAGGCGTTGCTTCAAGTATAGCATGTTTGTTAGAGATTTCGTCATGTACAAGCTTTCCAACTTGAGCCACAAGCCGGTGACGGTATCTTTATTTGCAACCTCCCGTAGGACCTCATCGGCCAAACAGAGTTGTATGACACTATGCGCCTTCATCTCCAACTCTTCTTTCTCATCATCAGACATAGATTTCGGCAACTTATCCTTTCCGGACAAGACTTTGAATAGTCCTTGTTGTACTAGGAGAGCCATCATTTTTACTCTCCATAAACTGAAGCCGTTTCTCTCATCGAATTTCTCCACTTTGTATTTTACAGAAGACATCTTGAAGCCAACTAGAACAGTAACGATATTTATGAACAGTAACCGTATTTGTAAAACAGTAACCGTATTTGTAAAACAGTAACCGTATTTGTAAAACAGTAACTGTATGTATGAATAGTAATCATATGTATGAATAGTAAGTACTTTTGAATAGTAACCAGTGCCTTTAAAGAGTAAATGATAATCTAACTTATTTTCTAATGTGGAGGATCCATTTTTAGTGGTAGCCACAGAGCATACGATAAGCAGATACACGTACTCTAAACAGGCTTTGATACCAGTTTGTTGCTGGGAGGGGCTTCACAGCACAGAAGATGTCTATACAAGAGTGGATAAATAGAAAACAGCACACAAGGATTTAACGCGGTTCGGTCAGTATGCCCTACATCCACGGGCGAGAATAGCAGAGAAATTTACTAACCACCAAAAGAGAAGATTATAAAAGAAGAGACCACTTTCTAACCAGAGACTCTCATAAAGAAACAGATAGATTCTTTCTATCTCACTCACTTCTCTCTCTATTCAACTCTTTTCTTTTCTTTCTCTGAGTTTGTTCGTGCTCTGAGAACTCTCCACAACCTCCCTTTTATAAGCTCAAAATATTAATAAAATAATACAAGAATGGTTGGTGAGTTTTGACAATTGAAAGAAAACGCCAGAGAGAGGGTTGGTGAGGTTTGATTTTTCCTTCATCTTCAAAGTCACGTTCACATCTTTTAAAAAAGGCCCTTTTTGCAGATTTATGAACAAGATCAATCTTTTTGAGTTTTAATTCGTAAAATCGATCTCTTTTTTTTGCCATGTCATTATGACTAACAAAAAGAGGTTAATTTTACTAAATACAATGTTTGAAATGCATAGAATGTTGTGCGCAACGGAACTCTAAACACACGAAAGTGCACGAACAAGAAAGAGATATATCACAACCAATAAGTAAAACACAATCACCACAGCAAGACAAACGAATTTTTACGTGGTTTAACAAGTTGCCTATGTCCACGGGGCAAGGAGGGGGGGGGGGGGGTTACTATAAGAGATAAAGAAAATTATAAATATGGTTTCAAATCTCACAAAAAACCCTCAAACAAATCTCTCTAGACCTCTCACAAACCCTCCCACAAAGGATGCTCAATTATCTCTCAAAGGTTGCTCAAAAAACGTCCTAACTTAACCCTAATTAAGGTTTAGGATTATATATCAGCTCATAACAAAACGGATCTGAAATCCAAACCCAACTCAAAACCCGACTGGCGGTCGACCGTCGAATCGTCGCGGTCGACCGCACACAACGACAGAAACCTAAAATGATTACAGGGTTTCTACGGTCGACCGCGACGGTCGACCGTCCTAACTCCAGAAACTAGCTTCGATCTTGTGCACATTTCTGGTCGACTGCCGAAGTCCTCACGGTCGACCGGCTAGTTTCCAGACTATTTTTCCTGAGCTTCTTCAACAGTGTTTGCTAATCCTACAAATCTCCACCTCGGTGAAGTTTCTTCCAAAACTGAGCCAACACCAAAGCAACCAAATGTTTTACTTGTTGCGTCCAGTACGAAGTGGAGTAAATCCACGACAATGGACTCAATCCACAATAAGTCGGGAACTCAAACGAGAGCTCAAACAATCTCCCCCATCGAAATCCACAAATCCAAACCGGCTGTATCGAAAAGATGCCTACGTATCCTCTTGCCAAAGGAATCAAGCCTCACGTAGTTTATCCAAATGGCCTCCAAAGACCCTCAACATCGAAGAATGTTCAATAGCTCCAAACAATGACCAAACTTCACACCTGAAATAACTTTGGTCAACATATCTGTAGGGTTGTCCTTTGAGTGGATCTTCTCCAACATGACATCTCCATCATCCAAAACACCACGGACAAAGTGGAATTTGACATCAATGTGCTTCGTGCATGCATGATAAACCTGGTTCTTTGCCAAATAGATAGCTGACATGCTATCACAATAAACCCGAATGGTGTCTTGTACAATCCCTAAGTCCTCTGACAATTCATGCAACAACAAAGCCTCCTTCACAGCTTCAGTCACCGCCATATACTCCGCCTCTGTAGTAGAAAGAGCCACTGTAGATTGAAGTATACATCTCCAACATATCGGTGCTCCTGCCAATGTAAACACATATCATGAAGTAGACCGACGCTTCTCAAGATCCCCAGGATAATCTGAATCACATAATCAATACAACCCTGCCTATTCTTCTCATTGTAACTAATAATAGTTCTTCCATTGATCATAGTGAGAACGAACGTAGAATAATCATCCTCTGGTAACGAACACAAAAGTAGTATCGCCTTGTCTTCATCCTCAACCATGATGTCCACATTGGCCATATCTGAAAGTAACTTCGTGAAGTTATTTACATGCTCCCTAATGAAAACTCCCCTCTTCATCTTGAACTGGTAAAACCTCTTCTTCAAGTGAAGCCGATTCTCAATACTCTTAGTAAGGTACTTTTCATTGAGCGTTTCCCACAATCTCTTTGCCGACGTCTCGTTCATTACATCATAAATAAGATCCAGCGTCAAACATGAGCGAATAACTTCACAAGTCCTACTGTTCATTTTCTTCCAAACCTTGTCCTCCATGTCTTTAGGTTTCTCTTGTAACTCAAGAGTCTCCTCCAAATTCTGTGCATCCAACGCATCTATCACCTAGTATCTCCACAAACCGAAATTGATCTTGCCATCGAACTTCGGAACATCAATCTTTGTATTATTGATGCTCAAACTCTGTATCACTTTTGTAAGAGATGACCCCAATGTGCTTGTTTCTCACATATTATAGATCTAACTCTCCAAATAAGAATCCTTCAATGAATCCTTCGAATAAGGTCCAAGCCAAACCTGAAGCTCTGATAGCACTTATTGTGCGCAGCGAAACTCGCAACACACGAAAGTGCACGAACAAGAACGAGATAGATCACAACCAATAAATAAAACACAATCACCACAGCAAGACAAATGAATTTTTACGTGGTTTGACAAGTTGCCTATGTCCATGGGGCAAAGAGGGGGGAGTTTTTACTATTAGAGATAAAGAGAATTACAAATAGGGTTTCAAATCTCACCAAAACCCTCAAACAAATCTCTCTAGATCTCTCACAAATCCTCCCACAAAGGATGCTCAATTCTTTCTCAAAGGCTGCTCAAAAAACGTCCTAACTTAACCTTAATTACTCAGGTTTAGGGTTATATATCAGCTCATAACAAAACGGGTCTGAAATCCAAACCTAACTCAAAACCCGACTGGTGGTCGCGGTCGACCACACGCAACGATAGAAACCTAAAATGATTACTGGGTTTCTACGGTCGACCGCGACGGTCGACCGTCCCAACTCCAGAAACCTGCTTCGATCTTGTGCACGTTTCCGGTCGACTGCCAAAGTCCTCACGGTCGACCGGCTAGTTTCCAGACTGTTTTTCCTAAGCTTCTTCAACAGTGTTCGCCAATCCTACATAGAACTAGTAGTTCCGTGTGTTTAGATGTTAATAATTACTCGTTAATTAGATCTTTATAGGTAAACAAGACACATACTTAAGGACCTCTAAATACATGAGATTATTGGTGTTGTGCATTGTAAAGATTATATTTTATAAGACCATCTCCAATGGCTAACAATTGGGTATGTTATTTGGTGCAATGGCTAACAATTGGGTAGGCAAAAGACCATCTCCAATGGCTAACAATTGGGTATGTTATTTGGTGCAATGGCTAACAATTGGGTAGGCAAATGAAAAGTAGGAGAGAGAAAAGGCAAAATTTGCCTACCGGTTAATTTTCTCCAAGGATACGGCTTGTCAGCAGCTGCAATTAAAAAAAAACAAAAAAAATGCTCCATCCATTCTCCTTGCGCCATGTCAGCGAAACTGGGCCTGCAGATGGACACATGCGTGTGTCCATCACAAAAGAGAATGTCTTTTGTTTTTTTTGTTTTTTTTTGTTTTTCTTTCTTCCATTATTTAAATGGCTTTTTTATATCAATAATTGCTCTAAATTAATTATTTTTTTTCACCCTTATTTTTTATTTTTCAAGGTCTATAAATAGAGCTTGAGTTTATGTTATTTGGACAAAAAAAAATCAAGTTTTTATTCACTTCATTCCTTATATTTCCAACTTCCACATCCAATCCTTAATAATAATGTGTGTTGTTTTCTTTTATAAAATTAATATATTATTTATTGCATTAAAAATTAAGTTTTTTGAAAATTATAAATTATTAAAAAATACATATTATTTATTACATAATAAAAATTAAATTTTATAATTATAAATATATTAGTAAATATAATAACGATTAAAATGTATAAAAAATAAGAATAATAGGATGAATAAATATGGTGGGGTATATGGTTGAGTGATGTGGAGGAAAGATAAAGTGAAAAACTTTTGAAAAACTAGTTGTTGTGGAGTTGAAAGGCAATTGGAAAAGGCAAGTGATGTGGAGAGAGAATAAAGTAAGGTGGAAGGAGAGAGAAAGACAATATTTGCCTTGCCATTGGAGATGGTCTAAAATCGTTTTTTTGGCCAACCATGGCGACGTGGTAAAAAAAAGTTGATTTTACTAATTAAAATCTAACGAGGGCCATTTTAGTCACAAAATTTGAAAATGGGTCCTTTGTTTTAATTTCTCCTACATGAAACCACAACATGCATTCTCCTCTCTTTCTCAACAAAAAATCCTGGTTATAAATACCGCAACCCAGCCCAAAACCCTGAGAACCAGTGACTTCCCATCTTCAGACTTCAGGTCTGTAACCATGACGAGCAAAGGTGCTTCCTTTTTCACTTCTCTCCATAAAGATCGCTTCTTTTTTCATAATTTCAAACTATTTCTAGTCGACGATTGATCTAACTTCCCTAATAATCCAATGGTGCATAATCCTTCTCTGAATTCTCATATCGATGGAATCAATGAGGTTTTCTAGGGTTTATTCAGGGAAAATTCTCCACCTACGGTGTCGCCCGTAACCCTAAGTCCGTTAATGTATATTGCAGATTGTCCCCTTGATTCAACGAAGAATAAGGGAACGGACAGTTGTTCGCGGATTTGCGATCTAGTCACTGATTCGCTCCTCCCTTACATCGTAATGCTCTCTCTATTTCTTTATATTTCTAATTTTTGTTTTTCTATAATCAGCATTGGTTTCTGTCGTTTTACAGGAACCAAGGTGCTGTCAACTTACCAAGGAAACAGAGAAGGATTTGCTATTATCTCTTTCTATGGTAATCTCTGAATGATAACTCGTTCGCACATGTTGTGACCCTTTTTTTATTTTATTTTAAAGATTTATTGATTGTTGTTCTTGACCGTTTGTTTAAGATTTCTAAGAAAATTAAGCAGTTGGCAAGTGAGGATGGATGCCGATTTGAGCAGGTAAGATCAAATTAATTCCTTTGATTTGACAGTTGCTGAGATACGAAACAGATGCTAAATGTTTTTTGATAGATTCTGCTTTTAATTGGATATGAGTTGGGAACATATTCTTTTATTATTATTATTATGGACAAACCTTCAAAACAGCCCTATTTGCAAACTTAATACCAAAAACCAACCTGTTTCACCTTTATTTGCAAAAAACGACCTGGTTTCAGCCCTGAGGCTGGGCTGAAACCAGGTCGGTTTTTGAAAAAAAAGTTCACAAACTTCACGGGAGTTGAAGTCCCGTGAAGTTTTTTACATAACAAACTTCACGGGACTTCAACTCCCGTGAAGTTTTGTTATGAAAAAAACTTCACGGGACTTCAACCCCTGTGAAGTTTGTGAACTTTTTCTGAAACTAGGTCGGTTTTTGCAAATAAAGGAGAAACAGGTCGGTTTTTGGGATTAAGTTTGCAAATAGGGCGGTTTTGAAGTTTTGTCCTTATTATTATTATGGACAAATTTTCAAAACCAACCTCTTTCCACATTTAATCCCAAAAAAGATCCATTTTGAAGTTAGTTTTTGTGAAAAGGAGTCCGAAACTTCACGGGAGTTGAACTCCTGTGAAGTTTCAGAAGTTTTTTTTTTCAAAAACCGACCTGGTTTCAGCGGCAAGGCTGAAACCAGGTCGGTTTTTAAAAATATTGTTGAAAGGGGTCTTTTTTTGGGATTAAATGTGGAAAGAGGTTGGTTTTGAAAATTTGTCCGTATTATTATTATTGCTTAATGATAAATTGTATATGATGCCAAAAGATTGAAGTCAGTTTGTTTCTCCTTGAACACTCGTTTCTCAAAAATAACATTCATTTGACCTGACCAATACCCTATGAGATGATGATGAGAACAGTTGCTCTGCTCTCTACACTTTAGATTTTCCTCTCACATTTTTCCATCTTTGTGGATGACCATATTATGAAGGAGCATATGCCACTTGATTGGTTTATATTGGTTCTCTTATTAAAATATGGATTTTCAAGTTAATAATTCATTTCCTGTATTCTCTAGTCACTCGTTCTTGGGCTATGTTGCAATTTTTTCCTCCGAGGTTTATGGCTTTTATGCAATTACCTACAGTGTAGTACTCTTCTCTAGCCCAAGGTTTATGGTTCATGGTAGCATTGGCTTAACATGCTTCCCAAAGGACTGGTATGTTTTACCCCTTTTGCATCACTTAGCATGATGTTATCTTACCTGCACTAGCTTTTCTAGGGGACTTTGCCATCGAGCTGTGCCTAGCTGAGACCCAATCACATAACTTTTTCACTCAATTGGAATTTTTTGTCCAGAAGGTGCAGTTCTGCCCTTGACCCAAATCTCGACTATAGTGATGACGATTCGCTTATCACGTTCTTTAGTTTTCACCGCCTTGTATTTGTTATCTGCTTATCTTTTCTTATTTGAAATGGAGACACTTTAAGAAATTTATTTTACTCTGAAGTATATAATAGAGCTATTTTGACCATGCAACTATTTTCCGTGGATACATTTGCTAAAAGCGAATCTTAATTTTCACCTTCTTATTTTAGTTTATGACAACTGTAACGATCCTAAATGTCCATACAGTAATGTGCTTGACCTGGCATAGTCATAAACCATTTTTTGACCAAATAAACTCCTGAAAGCTCCCAGATGACAGAAAAGGAACAAAGTTGGATTTTACGGTAAGATAATATTCCTGTTGAGTGAACTTGCTATTTTCATTTTTCATATTTTGCAGGATTTTGTGGAAAATTTTGTGTCTGCTCATTCTTGTTCGAAGAATTTGGATCAGCATTTTGTAGGAGAGTACTGTTGTCTAGCAAATATGGTCACTACTATGGTAACTTATTGCTTTTAATCAAGGACTTCCTTTACTAATTTAAGTAAAATGCATTATGCACTCTTATCTGTGTTTTGAATTATTTCTTCCCTCTCATGACAAGTCTCGAGGCTTGTTTTACGCTGTAACTGCTGTTTAGCTCTGATTTTGTATATAAGATTCAAATATATTGTTGCATGGTTCAAATTCTGTTTATTATATTGTCTTTACTATTTTCAGGTGTCCTTCTTGAATATTGACAATCAGTTTGTTCAACATGTTGCTGGAAATATCCTTTCTTCCCTGTCCTGCTTGCTGACTAGTTATGTACGTTTTTTAAGATCATCTGTAGTTTTTCTGGGGTAAGATTGCTGGGATTGAATTCGTGGAATCTGAATCGTAACTCCTTTGCAGGTCAACAAATGGCTTGAATTTATTCATATGCTGTTGATTATCGTAGAATCATCAATTTCAAGCATTTGTTCTGCGATGTCATCAACTATGGAATCCATTGTTCTTATAGATGGAAGTTCACTGCACTGTTACCCACTTACTATTGGTGAGACATTCCAAACAGAAAACCCATGCTTTGACTTCACAGGGTTCATTGCACTCTTACAAGCAAGATTAGGGAAAGTGAGTTGGCCTGTTGTGGCAGCACTTACTCGAATTTTACGCAATATACTGAAATCTTTGAAACTTGAAAATGGTGACCTTGAAGGTGCATTCACGGGCCTTGTTGTCTCCTCTCTAGTAAAAATCCCTTGGGATGTATTTTGTGGGATCCATGCCAGTGAATCGCTTATGATTCATGTGGGTTTAGGCAAAGTTGATTTACAAGATAGACATAATGGTTTAAAAAGGACGACAGGTGTCCTTTTAGGAACTGTACTGCAATTATTATGTTCCTTAGTTAAGCAAGATTATTCAGAGGATGAAAGGGATGGCCCTTTAGGGGAGCTGGCTACGTACTCCAAGTTTACTAATCTAGTACCACAACTTCTTTCTAGTTGTTTCTCTAAATGCATGAGACATAAAGACATGGGCCTTTCTACATATCTGAGACACAAAATGTTGGTAAGCATTAATTCCATTCCCTCCCACCATGTTTTTGAGGTCCTTCTATAGTAATTTCTTTGTGTTGTGAGTTAGAGCGTAGTAATAGATATAGACTTCATGCAATATTGATGTTATATAGGCTTTGGGCAATATAGATGTTAACCAGGTCAATAATCCAAACAAAGAGAAGCTAAACTTCCACCAAATGGAAGTTATTTTGCAAACTTTTGAGAGTGGATTACTGTACATGAGTATCATTTTCTGCAGGTTCTAATGACCCGGCTTAGTTTTCACAACCAGTGGCACATCTCTCAACCTGCGTCATATCTCAGATTATTGAGACTATATTTTGAAGACCTTATATTCAAGACATTCTCAGAACTGAATGCTGGTTATGCTGGTTCTGGAAATTGTTTGGAAGGTTCTCCATATTTGTGCAGTTTTAATGATAGAGATACACACACTCGACATCTGCAGAGGCTGGTCATTTTTCTACATTTTAAGTGTTGTTTCGTATTGGTCCACTGGAAACAAACTGGACAAGGGTGTCTATGGTACACACAAACACTCTTTCCATCAACTGCAGGGTTGCACTTTGCGGTGAGACCTGCTGCCACATGGGATTCTTGGAGCTTTCAGAGTGTTTTTCTAGGTGTGATTTTCTGCAGAAGTCAGTGGACTCTGACAATTTCTCAAAAGCATGCGGCATCTTTTCTTTATCTTTTCTGCAGCTTTACATGGAGGAGGTATGAATTTGTGGTACACCTTCGCTCGTATATGATTTTGGATCTGCTTATGTGCAAACAGAATCATTCAAAAAAGATTATATATCTTAGTAGTTTGTTGTTTGATTTCAATTTCTTCTTGTGATAGGTTCTACTTGAGGTCACCGACAGAACTTAGTGAAATCAATTTTCTTCAATTAATGATCTTTCATTATTTAACCATTCAATGGATTCTTGAGTAGCAATTTGTGTTGGTTTACATAATGTTGCTAGACCATTTGATAAGTTTTTTTGCACCACCAAGGAATGGAACTGTGTTGATTGTATAAAGAGCCTTTTATTGCTGTTTTAACTATTCAATTGATAAACATGCCAACTATTGCAACTATATTTACTGAGCAGTGAATTTAAAATAATTTTTATTTTCTAAGCTGTTGATACCAACAATTTAATAATATTGACCCCGAAATGTCAAAATCACTGAAACGCCTATTACTATGAAAAACTGGGATAAAAACATGCTTATTTATGAGATTACAAATCTCGGGTTCAGGCTTGTATAGTTGTATGTATCTCGGCATATGGATCTTGTACTGCATTTTCTGAATCTGTTTAACTGCAGGATGATATACTATTTGAAATGCTGTTGTTGCTATTGCGTGCTCCGTTCTTTGCTTTACAAGTGTGAGCAACATAATGATCATATCTCAAACATTTTATGATTTTGAAAATTAAGAGAAATATGCTCATGTGATTCTTTTGGGAAGCTTGCAGGCAGAGTATTGCAACTGATAAATCTTCTAGGGAGACAGAAGGAGATGTGCATTATTATATGACAGGCATTTTTCATCCCATTCATTTGTTTCATTGGTTCCTTATATTGGTGAGTTTCATCTTGTATATGGTAATTCATATTCGTTCATCGAGGGAAAATCTGATTTCAACTAATCAATTGATTACGATTTTCTGCTTAAAATCAAGATACAGTCATATTTTTAAGAATAAAATCCTAATAATAGAGAACATCAAATAAAATTGCAACTAATCCTAACTAAAACTAAAATCCCAACAAATCTTACTAATCATAGCTGCAACAACCCGAATCTATTTTTTCCTTCATCAAATATCTTCCACTTAGAGAAAACTTGACCTTAGTTTTGGAATTGATCACGGCTTCAATCTTCAGCTCCTTTATGTTCTGCTTTTGAAAATTTGTGCTTCTGAAACTTTGTATCAGAATCTTAATTTTCATGCATGATTGAAGGTTGCTTTGAAACCAATTAATGGGGAACGACTGAAGAATCTAGTGTTATGTATGACAAAAGAAAAAGATACAAATTGGACCTCACACCCGGCAACTCACATACCTAATAAAATGCACAACGTGCCTTACTACTGGAAAATCTCATGCCTAATAAAGTATAATATGGGCCTTACACTCAGAATATCACATGCCTAATATTGTTCATGGGATTAGTTGCAAATCACATGCAATAAATCAAACTGTCTAGATTCTCTAAATGAAGGATATAATAGTGTTTATGGGAATAAAATAAAATCCTATTTTAAATAACAAATAACATCAAATAAAATTTCAATTAATCCTAATTAGAACTAAAATCCTAACAAATATTCTTAATCTTAATTGCAACAATCTGTATCTATTTTGTTTTACAACTACAACTAGTTAGCAATTGTAGAGCTGCTAGCCATATAGCCAATTGTAACGGCATAAAGAGGTAAGCTAATAAATGATGCTTTTTAAGTTATGATTTGTTGTCATTGTTAGTAAGTGAGTTTTTTTTGGTTGAAACTTCGATGTTATGTAAACGTTATGGTTAGTCCAATGTGGAATAGGTTAAAACAGGTTCTTCTACTCCAATGCGGAATAGCTGATCAATATGATGAAGAAAAAAAGATGATTATTTTATGATTTGACATCTAGATTGGATCTTATTAACAATAAAGTCGAGATTTCAAAAGATATAATATCTTCTTGTCAATGCATCCTTTTGTTGTTCTCTATTTTCAGATCACCGTGGACCATGAATTTTAGTTGATCTTGTTGATTTTAAAGGTCTTCCATTACGCATAAAACAAAAAAGGTGAGAATGGAGGAGAACGGGGGGAAAATGTGGGGTTCATGGCATGACATATGACACTGATGACAACATTCAAGGAAAGAAGAAGATTGGACAAGATGGAGGGACAGAGGGAGAGGAGAGGGGATGGGAGGGAGAGAAAGAGGGAGAGTGACGTAATCTCATTCTCTTTTTCCTTGTTTATCTCCTCATGTGAGTAGCTGCCTAGCTGGTAGCGTGCTTGAAAAGTAAAAGCTGATTCACTACTCGATTTACTTGGTTGAGTAGACGGTTTTAATTTTCCAAAACTGACTGCAAACTGATAACTGAACCAGTTAAGATGTGTCAACCTAATTCAGTAATGAAGTCAACTCATTCCAGCTTGTGAAGTTACAATTCAGTTTTTGGTTAAACTTAAAATTATGTCCTTATTTATCTAGTGCGTAGGCATGTGACATCCTCCACCACTACACACCAGTCATTGCTTAAATGTGGATTGCAAGATTCAATCTGAAAACTAACAACTTTGGGAAATAGTATTTTGGCTATTTGACCTGTTCGTTTTGGGTTTTCTACTGTTATTGATGAAGAGAAGAATGTCAAGATGCTACTTTCCTGTTTCATGTTGTCTAAAGCAAACTTTTGATTTGCTAGTATGTGATTTTTCTTAATTTTAAGCTTTTCTCAACGTTTCTTCTCACATAAACTCACAAGTTTTTTCCTTTCTTGCTTTCATCATTTTTCAGTAGTATTTGTCTTCTTACTCTTTTACAGTGCTTTTAAAAACCCTATACAAAACTTCTGTTGAAATAATTTTCTGCATCTCTGGATAGATTTTATGTCCTTTCTTTAGTTGCAAACTTGCGATCATCAGAGAAACTGTTTGGACACTAATTATTCTTCTGCAGTTACATTATGATCACTTGGTGCTTATTGATTATCTTATTTCAAAGGCTACAGGAGTTCAATGTGCACAGTATCTTTTAAGGTATGCTTTTTGTGACTTTATGCTTGTCAAAGGCATGTGGAAAACCTTTTGTTTGGAACTCTTGAAGAGCATGCCTGCAGAAATTTCATCCATGTTGCAAATAAATACGGACCAGATAGTGGAACGATAGTGGAAGTCGAACCACATTGTGGTAATATGGCCTATCATTGTTTTAGTTTCCACTAGTTTCTCTGCCTTAGAGATATTGAACAGGCACATGTCCATCCCCACATCAAATTACAGTAGAAGATGCGTGAACACCTCCTTTTGGGAATTGATAAAAGTATTTGGTCTACTTCTCCCTCTCCCCCTCAGCCTATACACCAATATATACATCACCACACGAAAAAGTCATAATCATGCATGAAGCAAGTATGAACATCACAAGTGATATCGATTATTCTGATCAACTGCAACATCATGCATGAAGAGTTAAAACTATTAACTCTGCACCTGCTAACTTATAGCATCATATAGCATCACATTCATAAAGTTCGATGAACTCGGCCTGACATCCAAGTTGGTCAAATCCAGAAGGATATCAGGTCTGCATTGGCAGTAATTTGCACGGAATACAATCCCATGTGTCAAAAACCCATGTGAATCCAACATGTCATAATGTGATTGCATACATATTGATGCGGGCACGAGGCCCTTTTCAAATAATTAGTGCATCATAGCACCACGTTTCACGAACAGAACATATTTAGTAATTTACAAATGTCTGTTGATAAAATGTACTTTATTAATTGCCGTTTAAATGGAACTATAGTTTTTAAATTACGCGGTTTTATGATTTCACGGAAGCTGTGAGATTCTCTTATCTTGTGCATAGTGGCAATTTGGTTGGTATCTATGCCTTTGTTCGTTGAACTTAGAGAAATGATTACTGTACTACAATTTGTATACTACTTTTGTGCTACTCTTAGGTGGTGCTGATGTGGCACCGATGAGGTGTACAACATTAATTGCACTTGGAAAGAAAAAATTTCAATTTTTATAAAAAAATTGTTCATCTTCTACCTCTTACTTCTTTCATTCCCTCTATGAAACCCAAGCACATCAAGCTTAATTCACCGTCAATTGACGGTTGCTTAATTTATTTTCGTTTTTTCTATAGAGTGCCCATGGGCACTCTATAAGGGAGGAGGGAGATAGAGAGAAATGAATGAAGAGGGGGTCCCCTAATTTGCATTGGGATCCCCTCCTCATTCATTTCTCTCTATCTCTCTCCTCTCTTATAGAGTGCCCATGGGCACTCTATAGAAAACCCGATTTATTTTTAGCTTGTAAGTAGTCCTTTAGACAATGCTCCCTATGTCTCCTCTGTGTTTGCTACGGAGATCAGTTGTAGGTTCACCATTGCAACAAAGCCATTACAAGAAGTTATGCTCTTGCTCATAATACCTAGAAATTGTTGAGTGCTAAACATTCTATTGCTCTTATTTGGGCAGCATCTTAATTCTCATTACTGCCATAATAATTAATCTAATGTCCATGGTCATCACTTTTCAGTCACCGAGTGGATTTTCCCCATTGTTCTCTGCAGTAAGAACATAGTCTAAAACTTAGCTAGGAAACAAAAATAATTAGCAACAAATTTCTTTTGTTTTCTTCTTGTGGATTTTGAAAGAAAGAGAAAAGAAGTTATAAGATGAACAGTCTTTTCTTTAAAGAACAGATAAAACCTTTTAGAAAGTTGAAACTTTATTCCAACCAAGAGCAATTAATCTTGTACACCTCATTATTCCAACTCAGCACCAACTCCGCATAATACCAAGGTAGGATGCAACTTGTAGTACAATTATTATCTCTCTTAACTTTCAAGAAGTCTTATCAATCATGTTCCAATAAATTGCAATCTAGAGTTCGTCAGTGGTATAAGCTGCTATACAGGATGCAAACCTCTATGCATAAAAGATAGTAAAATCATTAGAGTATTTCATGTATCTAAGTTTTACAAATATAACTTGATGTGTTACCAGGAAAATTTGAAATCAAGGTCGCATATGATGAACAACTTGTGTCTAAAGCAATATTGGAATGTGAGACCTTTTGGCTCCGATTAATTAGCTTAGTTTGACAAAATGAAAACTGAATTTCCAAAAAAAAAAAAAAAACTCTAAAATCTTACTAAGGCCACATGCTTGCAAATTAATTGGTTATGAATATGGCTCTAAGTCTAGACAATGTGTGCATGGATGTAGATTTTTGCCTTATGCTAATATAGTCACATCTGAAGTATTTATGTACAAAAGAGAAGTATTAGCTTCTAGTATGATCTAAAAATTGCTAACTATACTGTTCTTGTGTCATTCATATCAAAATTGATATACGCATAAATTGTAAAGTGTGCTTAATTGCTGAAACTTCCATTAGTGACTTCTTTTCCCTGCTTTGGACGCTCAAATAGATGATTAATGTACTGATTGAGACAACTTAACTGACAGCAGTGCTTGAATTTATTAGCCACACCATTAAACTGTTTGAAGTTTCTTTTTTTTGCAAAGTTATTTGCAGCTCTATTTGTCACTTGCATTTGCAGGTTTGTACCTCACTTGTCAATTATCGGTGTAGATCAACATAGGATCATGATACCTGCTACATAACTGTTGCTTTTATTGCAACATAAGGGAACATAATGGATAATTTCTGCTGATCTTTTCATTTATTTTATCCTGGGGTAATAACAGAAGACCCCCCTATGGTTTTCAGGAATGGCAGACTCCACCCTCACCTGGGTTTTAGGAATGATTGAAAACCCCACTAAGGTTTAAAAGTGACACTTTAACCTCCCTTATTTTCAATTTTTCATCTAATAATCATCAACATTCTCAATGTAATCATCAGTTTTCAATGTAATAATGATATACATGTCTATTAATACAAATAATTGCAATATCTTTTTACTTCGGTTCTTACCTCCCGGTTAACTTCAGAAAATTCTAAGAGAGGGTAAATTGTCACTTTTAAAACCTCAGGATATCTTTATGTGAATCCTACAAACGTCTAGAGATTTTAAATGCTTATAAGCTATAGGTCATTTTCAGCACTAATAGTAGTTCTAGTATCATATATTAGTGTCTATGTTTATCGCCTTTTATATCTTTTGTCATATTCATTTTCTATTCATATGCTTTTGTGAATTATTTATCATATTCACCTAACCTATTGCTCAACCATATGGTAGTACATACTGCTAAATAATCATCTCAGTTAGTTTCTGGACATCCATTTTTCGTTCATATGCTTTTGTCAATTGCTTAATTTATTCACCTAACCGCAAGATTCCTTTAACTTGTTTCTCTTCTTCATGACCTAAAATTACCATTAGTTATTCATAGCTTTATATTCTTATTAGGTGTCTACACATAATTTGCAAGTTCTGGTCTGTATTTGTTGAATTTTCGTCATGGGGAAATGAGACAGATCAAAGATATTTGAAGAGAAGAAAGATATCTCCGGATACTACTAATTGTGGTGCGAAGTTATTGTCTTTTCCTATCTCTATGGAGGTTAAGAGGAAAGATTTTAGCAGGAAGGAAATTTTTAGAAAGCATAGGAGCATCAGGCTACATAGTTTTGAAAATGCCAAAGAATGCTTGTTGTCTTTAAAAAGAACAGTTGCTGATCTCCATCAGAAAAGTTTGTTTCCTTACAACCCCAAGCCTCTTCTTAGGAGGTGTGCAAATTTATTTCTCTTATATGCATAATTTTTTTTCCTCTTATACGCATACTTTTCATTATCTCTTACGCTTAAACATGAGAGATATTTGGATTATTACCAAGGCCACTGAGTTGCTTCTTCATAATACGTCGATGGCCATATATATGTATATAAACGTGAAGTCACTCTCTGTGTAAATATCACTATGCGTATTGTCTTTCCTTTTAAATTTAGATTGCTCAACTGTTGATAGATGAAGATGGATGTTGCACTGAGGTGCTAATGGAAGCCAACTGGTAACATACAGCTTCATTACAAAAGAACAAATACAGCAGAACCCAGATATTTGAAATAAATACTTATTGCTTTTCCTCAAGGGAAGTTAAGCTTGTCTAAAAAGGAAAAGGATGGTGATTACAAGATAATCCGTTTATGAAGGACAGACTGGGGCTGAATATGACATGCTTGATAGAATTGACACCTTAGTAGGTGCAAGATGGATTGGCGACGCGTGGATCCTAGGTTCGTTGATCTCTTGTCTTGCCTGTTGTCAGTAGAAGTGGATTGAAGCTAACGTGACTAGTGTAAAGAGGGCTAATTAAACATTAAGATTTATGAATTAGAACTTCTTGGTAATTGGAGGATGCTTTTTGGGGATGCATTTAATGCCTTAACTGTAGTTTACTCCGTAACTTAAAATTGGTAGGCAAGTGATTGCTTCTAGTCTCAATGAAATTTGACAAGCTAGATTTATGAATCTCTGGAAGTTCGGCCTACTGCTCCAAGTTTGAGCTATGTATTCAGTGTGAAGAATCTTTCTTGCAAGAGCCACATCCTGGATACTATCTGCAGTAGACTAGCTCAACTCATGAGTAATATATGTACACACAGACATATATGATGAAGCATTTTTTTTCTTTTTCTTTCTTTCTTTTTTCCCCCTTTACCGAAGAAGACAGGATGGGTGCATGAAGCTCCACACACATACATATACATTCCCAAATCAAGGAAAAAAAGTCCAAAGGGTACTAAGCAGCATATAGCTACATGCACCAGAACTAGAAACGGGCACTAAACCTGCATCAACTTGGGCATGGTCCCTCTATTGAGTAGAAATGATGACCCACAGAGAACACACATGGTTCGGAAACCAGCAGAATGAACCTGAAGATTGACACTTGCATTAGTGGGGCAATTGACGAACCTAAAGACCCGTAGTAGACTTATTGTTACATTCTTAATTCAGTTTCATTGACAAGGCATTGCTCACTGCTTTTACAAAACATTACCATGGTATTTTGGTTTCGGCAAATGCAAATCTGTGTTGACATAGATGATTATCTAGGCACTTGGGATTGATCTGTTATTTGGAACATGGCAAAGACTCACTAAGTTGGTTAATTTTGAGGTGCCACCTAGTTGTTAGGTGTCCTCGTAAGTGTCTGCTTGTGGTTTGGGTGATGCACATCCATGTGGTTCTCTTCTTAATTTTCTGGTACAATATACTTCGGCATCCACACTGGGAAGTATGAACATTCCTGTGTTGTAAAGAACAGTTATGGCTCCCATTCTATTGAACATTTATACTCTTTCTATCTGCTGGATATATTTTTCCAGTTGAAACACAAGCAGTATAGTGAAATGGATCATCTTGCAGTTGAACTTAGTCTCCTGTATTATTAAATAATTAAGTCGTATCACTTTTTAGTTAAGAAGGGTATCTTGTAACACTTCTCAGGTTGAGATATTGCACATATCTCAAGTGCTTAGGCTGATATTTCTCTTGTTATTCAACTTACCTTTGTGCAGACTTACAAGATTGCAGCAGTGGTTTTCCAATATCTGCCAATATCTAAGAAATTGAAAATTTATTCTTATTTTTATTTCTGCTTCCTACTTTGATTTTTCTTTAGTAGTTGGGAGCCTTAACCATTACAATCAACCATGTATTGACTAATTTTTCTGTTTCCGTTGGTGGTAACCACATGATATTGGTGTACTATGCAGTCTTACCAGATTTGAGGAGCTTTGCACACAGTAGGACAACTACTTGAAACTTGACATGCATCATTCTTCTTTTGAAAATATCAGTCTTGTGGCTGTATTTTCAGAGGCGCTCATTGACATCCTTAAGAGGTACGACTCAAGGCTTTTCTTTATTTCTTTCTCTTGTGTATTATAATTTCACTGTTCTCACTGTTCTCGCCATAATTCTTGTAACATATTAGTGGACTAGCAAGCATGATGATGATTAGTGTGCAGGTGCTGTGATTTTTTAAAATGTCGTTTGATGTTAAAGAAGGATTTATTTAAACTCATGGTAGGTAAGTTTTGTCACTATTCTGTCACTTGTACTTTCTGAGCTTTACATGCTGTGCATTTAAAATTAATGGACATATAAATGTGTCGGCAGAACTGGGGGCCTCTCAAGTAGTAAGATGAGATTTAAATGTAGGATGGAAACCAGTTTTGGCTCAAATCTTGAGCTATATTATGTGGGACGTGGGCTCTTAAAAGTCTCCAGTGGATCATAACTTGGACTCAAAGATATACCTTAAATATAGAGTAAGAACCAATTTGATCCAAAAGCTTAAACTATTGGGTATTCTATTTGGCACTAAACAATCTTTCTAATTCTCCTCAAAGCAAACTATATTCACACATGAACTTCCAACAAAATGGCCCCAATTTAAGAAAGCTTTTAAATATGCATTATTTTACTTAAAAAAATACAACCTTGTCTGTGAATAGTTTCTCTATAAACAAGCAAAGTTGACCCACGTATTGCTATGACAATTGTGTGAAAAAAGAAAAAGATAATTATTAAGCATTTTGCTTAGAAATTTTCTTTTTAATTTGCGGATGAGAAAGTATTTGGGAGGTGTACTATAGATAAATAAGTGCAAAAAGAAGGAAGAAAAATGGTTTAATCATTTGATTCAGAATTTCGCTTTTAGTTTGTGGATAAAAATGTTTTTCTGATATGTACTGTAAATAAATTAGTTGAAGAAAAACCAAAAAACAACAATTTAAGCAACTAGACAGTACTGATGCTTTTGGGAGTTGTATTGTAGATTGGCTAAAATGGAGAAAGCCGAAATGGCTCATTTGGTTTATAAAACAAAATTTTTTATAGCAAAAACATGTCTTTGGCTTACCAAAAAAAAAAAAAGGTTTAAGTATCTGGACAGTACTAATACCTTTGGGAGTTATAATGTAGATAAATTAGTATGGAGAAAGTCATAAAGAGAATAGCTCATTTGGTTAAAAGAAATATTTTTGAGAGTTGTACTATGAAATGTGAATAAATATAAATTAGTGTGAAAGAAGCCAAAGAAAATAATAGTCTGAGACTATGTTTTAGAATATTTTTATTGGTAGATAAATTTTTTTGGGAGTTCTACTGTAAAGAACTACACATAATATTTATATTACATTCATATTTATACTTTTATTTTTATATCTATATTTTTGTATTTAGACCCTCGCAAGTCCAAATTATGTTTATTGGATCTTGCTTCAGCTAGTGGAGCTCATCAAGCTTACATTCATCGCGAGTTTCCCCTGAGCACAACAGTCCTAAGTACTCCATTATTAAAATAATTATCTTTAAATTATTATCTGAATGAGAAAGGGGAATTGGGTCCATTTCTTATTGAGCTCTAATAAAGTGAGCTAGAGAGGATGATCTTTTATTTTTGTATTTAGAGTACCTACAGAAGGAATGACCTTTTCTTTTGGTATTTATTTTCCTGGAGTCCATAATGCAGACAGCAGGTCATTCGCTACTTAAACAATTATGTGTTATTTGCACAAATATTCCCCAAATCTTAGTATTTGCAAAACTACCTCTCAAGTCATCAACTTTGGGGGGAAAATACCCCTAAAATTAACAAATCATCAATTTGACTATTTTGTTGATAATTTTTACATTGCCAAAAAAAAAGCTTATCAAAGTTGATAATTAATTGCGTTGAGGTTTTCCCCCCCAAAATTGGTGATTTGAAGGATAGTTTTGCCAATATTGAGAGTTTTGCCAATATTGAGATTTGGATGGATGATTTAAGCGGTATATATGCAAATAAACATAAAAGTATATATGTATGTTGTTTAATTTGTCTCTTTGGTTATATAATGCCTCAGCTGTGAGACATGTTGTGTGTAACAAGCCTTATCATCTTTCCCATTCTTCTAGGTAATCGATAAGAGTTTCAGATGATGCTCCCTGGTTGCATGAGCATTCACTATGAAACTTGTAAAATACTTTATCGTCTCGACCAATTACCCTACAAGGCCTGATAAAAAGGCTCTCCTTTACCCCTAGTTTCTTCAGTTAGGACAGATGACTCTCTGTGTGGCATTAGACAGCTGGTTGAAATTTATCAACGGAATCAGAACATGTTTGATATTTGTGACAGTATCTTTTTTTTTTTTTTGGGTGTGTCAGAATGAACTCCTTGATCCAAGTTTGATCATTGCACATTATGTATGTACTAGTGAGTAATATATCCTGGAGTAAGAAGCCATGTGTTGTGATAATATAGTATCAAATTTAAGCTATCCTTAGCAGCATGCATTGATTTGTTATCAATTGACCCTTTATTGCAAGTTGAGATTATAAGTGCTTGGCATATTGTTAAGTTTGACTTAGTATCATTATGCAGGAATGGGAAGCGACTGTTCTCAAACAAGAGAATTCTGGTGAGGTTTCTACAGATATGAAAATAGCTATTCCGTCCATGCCTTCACTCCACATGATTTCTTTTCTCTTTCAAGCATGCCTGGAAATACACGAAGTTGGAGGCAATGTCCTTGACGAAAAACTATGCTCAGGAAGTTTGCTGGTAGGTTACTGGGGAAGGTATGTGTTTAATCTCATTGTTTATGTAAATAGTAATTTTTGACACTTAGTTTTAGCCCTGTAGTGCTAGTTAGTTAATGGCTCCTGGTGCTGTTAAGGTCTGATGTTATTTCAGTGAGTGCTGAGAATTCTCGCTTCCACGTGTTGGGTTTATATAAATTAGAACGTTTTGCTATGAGAGTCGGTGATGATTTGTTAAGTTTTGTTGTTATTCCTTCTTAAATTCTGCATGCCTATCCATATTTTAGTCTGAGAAATATCCTTTTGTGCAAATAAGAACGGAAGACAAACTTCTAATGCAGAATGGGAACCTTAGCCATGAGTAAAATGCTTTACGATGGAGCAAAGGAATGCAGGATTTCCAAAACTAATGTCTCCTTTGTCCAGAATCAATTAATTTTTTTTTTAGTTTGAACGTTTTAGAACCCCAGGGCCCAACTCTTTTAAGTATATAGAAGTGTGTCCTGGTTTGATATTTCAGTTGGAATGTCTATCGGGATAACCGCGTTAAAGCAGCGTAGTTTGTGTTTAACATATTGAGGATGGGGAAGGGAAGGATTGGAGCCATATGGCTTAATTTCAAAAACAGAAGAATTGAATCTATTTTCTGCGGGGTGTTTCTGTGTTTCATCATAAATTATCTGCATGAATTGACTGAAAAAGAAAAATCTTTAATGTAGTTGTATCCTCTTGCTTTCTCTCGCGTTCTGAAGCTCTACAGTACATACTGATTATTGACATGAATGCCTCGCAGGTTATTGGCATCTATGAGAATTTCCTTCCAACCGCTGAGGCTCCTGAATCTCGAGTTTCAGAAAAATGAGCATTACAAACTCTGTTGGATGTCAGATTTAGACGAAAGCAGATATAGGAATCTGTAGTACGGACCCAGCCATGGGGTTAATACGGAGGCTTTCCCAAAGACTGGATCCTATTGACTGGCCTATGTAACTTTCCCATTTGAAACCTTTTATATTTATATTAGTTTAGAATGAAAACTATATTTCCTGCACTCCTTTTGCTGCATCAACTTAAAAACTGATTATCGGTATAAAGCCCATCTCTATGATCATCATGTAAGCTTTTCCCAAAATATTGAAGCTGTTTTAGAACATAATTTTGCGTACTGAGTCGTCTAAGGACGATTTGCCAGCTTTTACAATCATCTATAATTTGATATCTCTTCTTTAGGATATAAGCCCCCAAAACCGAAAGGTTGCTTCTTCTATGTGTTGGAGTATGTGAGACAGGACAGATTCAGATTTGAATCTCTAAAAAAAACAGATTTCATGAAGATTTGATATACTTGGTTCAGTTTGGATTTTATGATTTTATCTTTTCCTTTGGTTACGATCTTATTTGATGTTATCTTATTTTAGTCAGGATGTTATTTGATGTTCTCTCTTCTTTTGTTAGGATTTTATTTATTTTCTTAGTTTTTCTATAAATAAAATTGCATTTTGTTTCATTTAGGAGGGAGGAGAGAAGAATGTTTGTAAGAAATTTGCATGTAAATTACAGCTAGTATTAATGAGGTGCCCTGCCCATATTGGTATTTTTTTTCCTATTCTTAAATGAAGAGTGCAATTCTATTATTTGTATTTTCGTTTATTTGATCTAAATAAGTTTTATAAAAAAAACTTCATCTTGTGATTCCTCATTATTTGGTATCAGAGCTCAAAGATCCACAATTATCAAGGGTAAAATACCGCTACCTCCTTCACACAAGGGTATGATTTCAATCCATTAAAATTTGGCACATTAGCTAAATTTCATGGATATGAAGAGCCCTATGATTTCAAAGTCCGAGATTTTAATATAGAAGATATATTTTCTGTCTACTGTATGTCAGATCTGAAAATGCATTTATATGTCAAATGAAGCATTTATATGTCAAATGAAGGCTTAGGAAGAAGATAAAAAATGGTGGTCCATAAATTAATTAGGTTAGCATTCGGGAATCTGTTAGTGGGCATGTATGAACGATTTTTTGAAAAGGAGGTACTCATCTCAACCGTGTAGAAGATATTGTTCCGCTTCAAACCTTGAAGCAAAGTCCATACGAATGCCTCAACTCTTGCTAGATGTAGACCTAAAGTCAGACCTTGAATAAAATCGAAATCTAGAACCAGAACAAAAATTAGAGACTAAGCCATAATTGGAGCCTGAACTAAAACAAGAACCAAATCAAAAGATCGACTCGGAGCTAAAGCTTGAGCTAGAAGAAAAAGCAGAGCAAGAGCAAAAGTACTGATCAGAACCTAACCCGGAACGAGAGGTGCAATTTGAGCTCGAGCCAAAAGCTTAACCACATCAGAAAATGGAGTTCAAGCTGAACTCGAACTTGAACGAGAAACAAAACTTAAGCTGTAACTGAAAGTTGATTTCAGATGTTGATTCAAATCCAAAACTTGAATTAACTCTACAACCTGAAATGGAGTGAAGCCTAGAAGCCGAATGTAAGATCGATATGCAGTGCAAACTCCCGGTCCAGGTTTATTTGATTGTTGAGTTTGTTCTCCCAAATCCTCTACCACTAACTCAATATCGAGGTCTAAAACTTCTATTGAAACTCTTGCAGCCCTCGAAAAAAGACTTGCCACCAAATAAATGACATGTTACACTCTCCCAATGTAAAACTCGAGGTTGAGGAATCAGACTATGATTTACTAGTATTTTTGTTATTTTAGTAATATTTTATGTAATCTCCAATTTTAGGTAAAGATCTCCTAATGATTAGATTTTAGATTGTCAGGATTTTTGAAATTTATTTTGTTAGAGATTTTATCTTCGCTTACTTTTTATTAGGATTTGATTGTCTTTTTAGATTTAGCTTTTCTCTTTAAATAAATTTTTAATCCTCATTGAGGAATTAGACTATGATCAATGGAAAGAAACATAAGCATAGTGATTTGCTAAGGATTATTATTTGGATAAAAAATAAATAAAATAACAAATGTAGAAATTGCACTCTTTAGTTAAAAAAAAGATATAAATGTTAGGGCTTTACACCCGGGGGACTTCACATGTCGGTAATTCTCATGCCTAACAATAGCGACAATTTACATGCAAATTTCTTATGAACATTCTTCTCTCCTCCCTCTTCAAATGAAGAGATACATCATTATTTATAGCACTAAAACAAAATCCTAATTCTAACTAATAGATAATATCAAATAAAACATCCTAACAAAATAACAAATTAATCCTAACCAAAAGTTAAACTCAATCTTAACTAAAAATATCAACTAAAAGAAAAAGAAAAATTATAATAAAATCTTCATCAAATATTTTTTTTTAGATTTCAGATTCTGAATATGCAAATCTGTCCTACATCAAATCTTATGTTAAATTTAGATCTAGATCTATCCTGTATCAAATCTCCTCTTTTGAAGAAGCTCGTCCTCAAGTTTAAAATTGCATAGCATTGATGGACTTTGAATTGCTGCATTGTCAATGTTAAAAGCTGCAACAATGGCTCTCTTGGGCTCTAATAGAAAATGATGAGGAGTAACGTGAGAGCTTCGATCTGGAGGCGAGAAATTGGCAATGACTTGGCGGAGTGGTGTTGTAATATATCACAAACAACAAGAATGCTACTAAGTCAAATAGTGCACTGGGTTACAGTTCACTCATCAATAGTAGTCTGCCTTTTGTGGTTTTAGGTTTTTATTTGATATTTTTGAATGATGATGATCTTTTGTTAAGAGGATAAATGGCTAAAATGTTTGAGAAGTGAACTTTAGTTGAATAATATTGTAATTGGACGGCTAGAATAAAAGAAGAGCATAACAACCAAGGACATAACACCCTGACACTTCACATGTCATAATTTTAGCACTTCACATGCGGACAAAGATTTCACACCTATTTTTTTCATTAATCATAGTCCAATTCCTTATGGAGATTTACAAATTTATTTATAGAAAAAAAAACTAAACCTGGGAAGTAAATCAAATCTGATACCAAATGATGGGAAATGATAAGATGGATATCCTTGATAGAACTTATTTAGATCAAATAAATAAAAATATGAATAATAAAATTACACTCTTCATTTAATAATAGAAAAATATAGAAATATAAGCCTCGCATTCGGGTACTTCACATGTCAACACCTCATATTCCTAATACTAGCTGCAATTCACATGCAGATTTCTCACAAACATTATTCTCTCCTCCTTCCAAAAAAAAAAAAAAAAAAAAACTCAATCTTATTTATAGTAAAACAAAGAAGATAAATAAAAACCTAACTAAAGAAGAAATAACATTAAATAACATCCTAACTAATATTTATAGAAAAATACAATCTTATTTATATAAACCCTAACTTGTAAATAATTTATTTTTAAAGCACATTAACTTGGATAACAGCTCTTATGGACCAAAATACCCCTTCAGCTTTAGTAGAATAATATATTGTTATGGTGTTTTCAGTCGTCAAAATACAGCCCTTTGCCAACAACGGACAAATGTCCCCCTACATGTACCGCTCAAGTCGGATTGACAGCCAAAACAACTAAGGATCCCGACGTAGCCGACCCATCAATTCGACATCTCCTTAGGTCGACTCAAATGGCGGTACTTCTCTTGTCGAAGGTGACTCGCAACAAGCCCACTCGACCAGTTACTCGACGCCTCGCGAGGTCGACTCGAAAGGCGTTACTTCTCGTTCAAGCTAAAGGACGACTTCGGCTTCTAGCATCTCCCGCTAATAGCACGTCGGCGTCATATTTAATGCTTAGCAGGCATATCATACCTCTAGCCCCGATAGTCTTCATGACTCATCAGACCACGTCAGCACCGTCCTGCCTCCAATAACTTCTTATTTAATGTTGAGGTGATCTCACCTCCACTCATTGACCGACATGTGTAAAGTAGGTATTGACACAGCCGCCAACCCATACCTTCTTACCGCCATCCTATGTTCAACAACACTACAAATAGAGGTACTATTCTTTACTGAAAGGAGGTGGATTGATTTGATATTTTTCCAAGGATTCTTTTCCTAGCAATATCTATAGATTACACTGCATGCACTAAAGAACTCACATAGTTCTTCATTTTCCCACTCAAGTTCACAAGCTGACTTGATTGTCTGAGGTACAATGAGAGAACTAAGCCCCGTCCTCTCACGAGTTGCTATTTGTACAGGCCGAAGCTACTAAACTCGAAACCAGATATTCAGAGAAGTGAGCGGCCCCAAGTCAATCTCACACTCACATATTTGACTATTTGGTTACTTAACGTCAACAGTTTGACATTCACCATGGGGCCTTCTTTCTTTATCGAGAAAACATGTCTAGTTCTGAGCATAAGGCTGATCAGTCTCACTCTGTAGGACCACACTAGAGTTATGTTACTCAAGCTTAGATTGAAGAAATAGCTTAGAAGATTTCTCAATCTCTCCAACAGCAATTCGCAGCCTTCACCAGCGAGCTCCTCAACCGACTTCCACTACCACAGCAAGCTACTTCAGCTATCCCCCCCACCTTCTGAAGACCTGCGGTCGGAGACTCACCCTCCTTATAGAGCACAACAAGTAGTTCTTCCTCGGACTCCTCATGCTGCTACCAAACAGCTGAGGGATTAGGTCGAGTATGTGACCCTGCCACCTCATCGGTAGACTCGCCCTGAGGAACCTCGCCGATGACTGCTCCCTCATCCTGAAGTCACCAGCAAAAGTCCCGGCCCTGGTCACCCTGAGGACCATACTAGGGGAGAAACCTCTAAGACTCTCCCTCATCATTGTGCCTCTCCTGTCCCCTCTGCTACCGTGGGGGCCTTTGGATACGATTGAGTGTACAGAACGGCCACAGAAGCCATCAGGGGGAACACCCCCCTTTCAGATGAGCTCATGAATGCTCAATGTGAGAAGTTCTAGATACCTCACATGGAGAAGTATAAGGGCGAGGGAGACCTTTCCGAGCTTGTTCAGAACTACTATGATATGATGAGCATGCTCCAAGCATCAGAAGCAGTCATCTGTCGATGCTTCCCCATCACTCTTTCAGGGAGTGCCAAGCTCTGGTGGAGCACCCTTGAGAAGAAGTCCATCAGTAGCTTCCAGAAACTCAGCCGAAAGTTCATCCACCACTTCCTAGCTGACACCAAGCAGAAGCTGCCCTCTCATGTGTTGATCCAGATAAGGCAAGGTCCCAGAGAGAGCCTTTGATTCTACTTCAAGAGGTTTTACGCAAAGAGGCTGGAGGTCAACGTTCCAGGGAGTGCGGTCGCTATGTTCGCTCTTGTAGCTGGCTTGTAGTGCAATGAGTTGGCTGACTCGCTCACCAAGAAGCCGGTCATCAATTATGAGCAGGTAATGGCCAAAGCTCATGGGTAAATGGACATGGAGGACGCTTGAGCTTATAAGGTGGCAGCTAGGGCCACAGAGAACTCCATAGCCATGACTTCGACACCAGTAGTAGCACCTACAGTGGTGCTGGCATCAAAGTCAGCTAGAGGCCCCCCTCGAGGCAGGAGTGGCCGAGAGACCCCCCGAGAGTCGACTCCCGCACTAATCGGTCTGACAGGAGGGACCGATAGAGGGACCATCATCCAAGGCCCACTCTCACAGTTCTCAACAACTTCCTCGCAGAAGCTCTCACCAGAGTCCAGAAGGAGGGGCATCTCAAAGAGCCTGCTCCCAAGATGAGGTCGGATCCTCGGAGCCAAAACATCAGGCAGTATTGCCACTACCACAAGGATTACAGACACCTCACTAACGACTGATGCATCCTAAAGAGGGACATTGAGGACCTGATCGAGAGAGGGTACTTGCAGAAGCTCATCTCTCAGAGAGACCAAAGAGAAGCTGCCCTAACCGAGGCCGATAGGAGATCCAAAGAGCCTTCTCACAAGATGAGGTCGGATCCTCGGAGCTGAAACATCAGGAAGTATTACCGCTACCACATGGATCACATACACCTCACTAATGACCGACACATTCTGAAGAGGGACATTGAGGACCTGATCGAGAGAGGGTACTTGAAGAAGCTCGTCTCTCAGAGAGACCAAAGAGAAGCTACCCCTGCCGAGGCCGATAGGAGATCTTGCTAGCAGTCGCCTCGTCCTCACCCACACCAGAATAGCCACCCCCCAGAGCCCAGCCATAAGGGGGTCATCAACATGATCAGTTTGCATTAATTCTGTACAAAATTTTATTTATTATATATGAAATCCTTTTTGAAACTGAATCTTTATTTCGTACTCTCGTAGTGCTAAATCCATGTAGGAACCCTAAGCCCTTGGTGCCTTCTCAGGGTAAACCCAAGGCACACTTGCTATTTAGTCGGCTCCTATATTTATAGTTTAATCCTTAGTGGGGCGATAAGATATAGGCGTCCACATTAAGACCTAGGCACCCAACCTCCGGGTAGTCATTTTGCGGAAAAGACGTAGGTGTCCACATTAAAACCTAGGCACCCAACCTCCGGATTGTTATTTTTTCAAAAAGACCTAGGCGTCCTCATTAAAACATAGGCACCCAACCTCCGAGTTATCATTTTGCTGAAAAGAACTAGGCGTTCACATTAAGACATAGGCACCTAACATCTGTGTTGTCATTTTTACCGAAAAGAGCTAGGCGTCCTCATTAAGACCTAGGCACCCAACCTCCGGGTTGTTATTTTTACCGAAAAGATCTAGGCGTCCACATTAAAACCTAGGCACCAAACCTCCAGGTTGTCATTTTGCCAAAAAGATCTAGACGTCCACATTAAGACCTAAGTACCCAACCTTCGGGTTGTCATTTTGCCGAAAAGACCTAGGCGTCCTCATTAAGACCTAGGTACCCAATCTCCAGGTTGTTATTTGTTGAAAAGACCTACGCGTCTTCATTAAGTCCTAGGCACTTCAACTTGTAGGTCTTCAACAAAAAGACTCAGACATCTCGCCAATAAAAGGCGTAAAACGAGTCAGTCGTCCCGACCCCTCAACACTCGGGTCATCACAACACGACCGACTCACAACAATCAGTACTTTTTTATCAATCAGAACAAAGATACAAGCAAACAGAGCAAAAATAGGTAAAGTTAAGTTCCAGAGTAAGGGTAAAGTTTAAATCTTTATTCCAATATTCAAACAAATTTTATTACATTATCCATGTCAATGTTTACAACAAGGCATGGTGATATTTACAAAAAGAGAAAAGAACAAAAAATACAAGCCCTCAGTCTCTCGACCAGCTCCGAGAGTAGGCATTGGGAGGTCCTCTGTAGGAGTTGCAGGGGTGTAGCAGAAGAGGAAGCAGGAGGGTCTTCTCCAAGGTCATCCCCCGACTCGTCGTCGCCGTCGTCAAACACCTATTCCAATCCCACTCTACTCACCTCAATCTCCTTTAGGAGGTCGAGAAAGCAAGAGACTCAGGGAGGATAGAGGTGGTCAGGCGCGGGGTGAGAGGCAGGAGGGAGCACTAAGGCCAGGTAGTCGACACCAGTCTTGTAAACCAAGGCTACCTCAGTTTTACCCAAGAGGCCCTGACACCAGTAATCGACCACTTTCACCCTATACTCCTTTGAGTCCAAGTGAGCAAGCTGATCCTCCAGGTCCTTGATGGCCATGACAGACGTCTGGAGGGATGAGCGCTCCACATCGAGGTCTTGCTTCAGTTCTCGGCCGAGAGACGACTTGATCGAGCATCCTCCTCGGCCGTCACCTTGAGGCACCTCTCAGACTCGACCTCCCCCTCTAGAGAAGTTAGGCGGCTGTCCCGCTCAGAGATTTCTTACTGAAGGTGGCCAACCTCCCCCTTCAGCTGGGCCACCTAGCCTTGGAGCTTCTCGATAGAAGCCGCCTACTTAGCACCGTGAGATCTGAACCTCCTGAGGAGTTTTTCTTTCGCATCTAGCTCCCGACACTAGCTAGTTACATTATTGTTCAGCTTAGCCTCAAAGGTGGCGACCCTCTTCTCCTCTTCCTCCTTGGCCGACTTCTCATTGTCCAAGTCTTACATGTGGGAAAGCTGGCAGAACAGCTTCGACTCCACCAATGTCCCCTAAATCAAGTAACTCTTGAGGGCTATGTGCAAACCGACGCTTGGCAGCTCCCGCAAAAATGCATCGTCCTTCGGGAGAGCGAACTGTTGGACAACTTGGACTTGGGCAGTCGTCGACACCAAGACCGAGCTATCTCTGTCGAGAGGCTTCTCTACGACAAACTTGTCGCCCTCTGGGACCTCCGTCCTGGGCGAGCAGGGGAATGGCGACACTACAATCAGCATGCCCTTGGACTTCTCCCAGAATTGGTGGTCAAGCTCCCCAATCCAATGGCGGAAAGCCCACAGATTCTGGAGGGGGCGCTGCTTGCTTCGCAGCACCTCCCGAAGTCCTAGTAGTCTCCTTGCCTGGCTTGCAGGATGGCTCAGGCCTAGAGTTCAGCTCGACTACCTCCTCAGCAAGAGCCCCAACTTCGGCCACCGCGACTATATGGGTCACCCCCTCTGGCCTAGAGGGGAAGCGTCGTCGATGACAATTACCTCATCCACTTAACCAGCTAGGATGGCCGGCTGCTGCTCTTTAGCCAGTCAACCCGGACTTGCCAAGTCGACCTACTGGGCCCTTGGTCCTTCTTGTCCTTCACCTTCTTTGCCTTCACCCTCTACCTCACTAGTTGGGCAGCGATCTCGGTCAATCGCGACCTTAGGCCGCCAACCTCCTTGAGGTTGAGATTCTCCCTTAACCTCTTCTGGGGCCTTGAGGCCGAGCCCGATTCTTCCCCCCTCAAATTCCTCTTAGGGCTTTTTTCAAAACGAAGGGCCAACAGACTCACCCTCACTTTGTCAACC
>NC_033796.1:62846966-62854918 GCF_001876935.1 Asparagus officinalis
TCCTCCCAAAACTGTCAAAGATGTCAGATCGTTTCTTGGTCATGCTGGTTTTTACCGACGTTTCATCAAAGATTTCAGTAAAATTGCTAGACCCTTAACCAATCTCTTAGCCAAGGACACGTCATTTGTCTTCTCTCCCGATTGCCTCAAAGCTTTTGAATATCTGAAAAATGAGCTAACCACAGCTCCTATCATTCATGCACCGGACTGGACCTTACCCTTCGAACTGATGTGTGATGCATCTGATTCTGCGATTGGTGCTGTTTTAGGACAACGGTTTGATGGAAAACCGCATGTGATCTACTACGCCAGTAGGACTCTGAATGATGCCCAGCAAAACTACTCTGTCACAGAGAAAGAGTTTTTAGCTGTAGTCTTTGCCTTAGAAAAATTCAGGTCCTACCTCATCGGTTCTTTAACCAAAGTTTTCACAGATCATGCCGCACTAAAGTATCTTTTGACCAAAAAGGATGCTAAAGCACGGCTCATTAGATGGATTCTTCTTCTTCAAGAGTTTGACATTCAAATTCTTGACAGAAGGCGAACAGAGAACCCCGTAGCAGATCACCTCTCTCGACTCCCAAATGCACCAACATCAACCGTTCCAATCAATGAACATTTTCCAGATGAACAACTCCTAGAAATCAAATCTGTTCCTTGGTTCGCCGACATTGTGAACTACATAGTCATGAACCAGATCCCTTCTCATTGGTCCAAACAGGATAGATCCCGTTTTCTCTCCCAAGTAAAATACTTTTACTGGGATGATCCATATCTGTTCAAATACTATCCTGATCAGATCTTTAGGAGGTGTGTTCCCACAGAAGAAACTAGGAGTGTTCTATCCTTTTGTCATGAGCAAGCCTGTGGGGGCCACTTTGGCCCAAGAAAAACAACTAAAAAAGTTCTCCATTCTGGACTGTATTGGCCCACTCTCTTCAAGGATTCATTCGAGTTTTGCAAAACCTGTAACCGCTGTCAGCTTTTAGGAAAGGTCACTAGAAGAAATATGATGCCCTTACAACCCATCTTATCCGTTGAACTTTTTGATCTGTGGGGTATCGATTTCATGGGACCATTTCCAAATTCCTTTGGAAATGTCTACATTCTAGTAGCCGTTGAATACATGTCAAAATGGGTTGAGGCGGTAGCTTGCAAAACTAATGACAACAAGGTCGTTGTCAAGTTTTTGAAAGAGAACATTTTTGCCCGGTTTGGAGTACCTCGAGCGATCATCAGTGATAACGGTACACATTTCTGTAACCATTCTTTCGAGGCTTTGATGAGAAAATATTCAATCACACACAAATTGTCAACTCCTTATCACCCCCAAACCAGTGGACAAGTAGAGGTCACAAACAGGCAGATCAAACAAATCTTAGAAAAAACAGTTAATCATAACAGAAAAGATTGGTCTGTAAAATTGTGTGATGCTCTGTGGGCGTATAGAACAGCTTTTAAGGCCAATTTGGGGATGTCACCATACAGATTAGTGCTTAGGAAAGCTTGTCACCTACCAGTAGAATTGGAACATCGAGCAATGTGGGAAATAAAACAGTTAAATTTTGACTCAGACTCAGCAGGTAAGAACAGGTTGCTCCAAATAAATGAGTTGGAAGAAATTCGGAATGATGCATACGTAAACTCAAAAATTTACAAAGAGAAAACAAAAATTTTTCATGACAAATCAATTTTGCGAAAAAATTTCTCTCCAGGACAGAAAGTTTTATTGTACAATTCAAAATTACATCTTTTTCCTGGAAAATTGAGATCAAGATGGACAGGTCCATTTTTTGTTAAACAAGTTTTTCCACATGGAGCTGTCGAGATAGAAAATCCTAAAAATGGTAATATTTTTAAAATAAATGGTCAACGTCTGAAACCATTTTTAGAATTTTCTACGCTCGGAGAGGAAGAGGTGTTGGTTCTTCATGAACCTCATTATCTGTAAAAAAAAAAACTAATTTTTCTTTTGTTTCTTAAAAAAAAAAGTTCTTTTGTTTCTTAAGAAAAAAATTTTGAATAAGTAACATAAATAAATAAATAAATAAATAATTACTTACAATTTTCCTCTTATTTGATTTCTTCATCCTCATACTAACAGTAATTGCAGATCCTTATCATCATTGTCAACCGAACAACTGTAAGTTCTTCAATTTTAACTGCTTTACTTTGTGCTTCAGCGAATTTGCATTGAGGACAATGCAAAATTTAGGTGTGGGGGTGAGAAATACATATTTTCCTCTTTATTTTACCTTTTTAGTTATATTTTTCTTTCTTTTTGTTAAAAAAAAATTATAAAAATATTGTCACTTGCCAAATTAATAGAGTTAAGTAATAATTGATCAAATTGATAGATTTTAAATTTTCTAATTCTTAGTTAGTGACATATTCAAGTTCACCTTTTATGATAACTCCAAATAAAATTCTTAAGAAATGATTTTTCAACTAGTATACTTTACTTAAGTCTTACCTTAGATAAAAATTAAAAAAAACTAATAAATGTTTTATAATTGTATATATGGTCTTGGAAAATATTTTAAATCAAGCAACTTGAAAATTATTTAAAACAAAGAGTTAGCATGTTCTTTTCAAAACTTTTAAATTAAATTTCTAAGTTTGGCTTGGTTTTGTATTGCTACAATGAGAATATTTTCTTGAAAATATACCTTAGAGTTATATATAAAAATGTTTTCTTGAGTGATAACTGGCTCCAATTAGATTATCTAAAAGTTATCAAGTGAATTTAGTTATTTACTGACTTCTTTAATTTGGCAAGTTGACTGAATTTTGTGGGTATATTCACTGCAAACCCTCACGAGACTACAACTCGTCCACTAGGGTAACCTAGGGGTTTAAAGGCTTGTTGTATGCGCTAAATACAACCGTGATTCCTGCGAAAGTGAGTTAGGATTTTTCTTTTTATTTTCTTTGCTAGAGGACTAGCAAAAGTTTAGGTGTGGGGGTATTTGATAATCACATTTTATTATAATTTTATACCCTCATTATCTATTTTATATGAATAAATATATCGCTAATAATTGTTTTTATCTTCAATTACAGGTTAATGAAGAATAAATCTCAACTTCCCATCTCTCAGCAAAAACCTATTGATTAAATGAAGAAATGATTCAAGAAGCCAAAGTGAAATTTTCGAATTTAGCAAAAAGATTACACAAGGGAAACAAGACCGGATGCAAACAAAATTGGATTTTTATGCAAAAGTTGGAATGAAAGGGACTTGAATGTAAAAATGTGGATTTTAACACAAGTAGGCTTTGAGACTTGCTGCAGTTGTTGTTAGTGAAAATCAAATGGAAATTTCCATTTGGGGCCGGATTGCTTATTGGACCGGACAACTTTTTGAAGACTTGGCTTTTGATTTCAAAAGCAAAATGAAATGTGGACTTGGGCATATGGACCGGATTTGTTGAGAGTTGAATCAAATGGGCCGGATATATTTGTTTAGCCATTTGCATTTTAAAAGATCACAAGTTGCTGAAACTCCAACACATGGGCCGGACCTCAAAAAAATGCTTTGTTTTGAAAATAAAAGTGGGCCACATTTGGCTTTGTTGCAGATTTTCAAAATTGGACCGGACTTGGTTTTTGTAATTGGATTTTGATAAATCAATTGGGCCTCTTATGGTAGAGAAGAACAAAAAGCAAATTCAATGGTGGAGATTGTTGCTTGGGGCTCAAGACAAATCCAATGGCTCATATTCATTGAAGATTACTATAAATAGGGGTAGAGAGTGAGGGGTTAGAGGTGTGAAAATTTTGTAAACTCCTTTTGGAGAGGAGGGCTACTCTTAATTGAGAAGGCCTTCCAAAAATTGTAACTTTAGTTGCAATTAATAAAAATAATTTTTTCCTCTTTAAATTTGTTCTTTCTCCTCTTTGTTGAATGATGAGGATGGAGATGAAGAGCAATTTGAAGGTTTGCATTTCTTTTCTCTTTTATTTCTTTTTAGTAATTTCTTTATTATTGCTTATTAGTTAGATTTAAATTCATGCTTGTAGTGTAGATTTATTTTCTTGTCTTTTTATTTCTTTTTGCACTTTAATTTTTAGAGTAGATTTATTTTTCTTGCATTTAATTTCTGCAATTTATTTTGTAGTTTAGATTTTTATTTTCTTTGTAATTAGATTTATTTCTTGTTCATAGTTTAGATTTTTCTTTTCTTTTTATTTTTGTAATTAGTTCCTTTTTCTTGTTTTTTTTTCTTAAGATGTGAATTTAATTCTTGGAGGAATCTTAGAATTGTATGAAGCTAGTCTAATTTCTTTTATAGTGTATGAATTGTTCTCTTGCACTTAAAATGTTCATGTTTAGGATAATCAACTAGAGAACTAATCGGTAGAAGAAGAATTTGATAATTTATGCTTATCTTAAATGGTTTGATAGGTTATGCTTATGAATTCTAGGATTATTATCATGTTGTTGTTCTTTTCATGAATAGTAATTTTAGCTTAGATGATAATTTGATAGGTTACACTTTCCTTAAATGGTTTGATAATCTATGCTTAATAAATCTAAGTTGAAATATGATAAAAAGAGAATAGTTTATATTTTGTAATTGAAATTGGTTAGTGGATTATATTCTAGATTTCTTACCTCTTTTGAATCCTCCATCTTGACTTTCTTAAATTTTCTTTTCATTCTTAGTTTTATTTCTTGATTTTATTAATTCATATTTCTTGCCTCGTGATTTCATTTATTCTTTAATTCTTCCTTCTTTCCTCTAAAATTCAATTTATTATTTTTCTTGCACATAAATCAAAACAACCACTCATCACAACACTTATTCTTTATTCCTAATTGTCATGCAAAAAATATAAGAACCAAGTTTAATAATCTCTTAAAATCACCTTCTTCGTGGGATCGATATCTTTTTATACTATAACTTGATAAATTGTGCACTTACAATTTTGGTACATAATTATGCCGCATCACCGGCCCTCAGGGAAGCAACCTCCCCTAAAAGCTTGAGATATGAAGTCTAGATTTACTCCATCCGGCCGTATATCTCTTGCTACACCAAAGCGTCTCGAACCAAGTAGCTCCGAAGGCTTAGGTGGAGACCGACATTGGGAACCCTCTACAAGAACTCCTCATCAGAGGAAGCTAGAACTGCTCGACCGCCCTCGACTGAGTCAGGCAAGAACCAAGGATTGTTCCACTGACATCAAGGTGGTGAGCAGGCTGGTAGCGGTACTTTAGGATAGGCTCATGTCCATATCGAGGGACGACCCCCAAAGTCCTGATGAGGTACTGCCTCATCATTTCCCATTCTTCCTCCCCGATCTCGGCAATATGGCGGAGGAAAGGGATACTCTAACCCTACGGGAGGTGCCATTTCCTCCACAACCATCTCTTTCCCCTAGCGAGTCGACCCACTGTGATGGACGGATGACCCACCCTCCTCAGCAGGAGCTCTGGTCTCGACTCCAACCTCATCCCTGTAAGCCTCGACTGACTCTTCTAGGGCCGACTCATCCAGATGGATGACGTCCGTCTTGACCATCTCGGCCGTTGCCCGAGGTTATTGCTCCTCATCCCTTTGGAGCCTCCTCCTTCATCTATGGACAAGGGTGGCAGAAGGCTCCGCCTCAGTCATCTCAGCCTCCATGGGGGGAAGTCACGAAAAAGACACTTCTTAGGCCTCATAGACAGCCCTTCTTAGGGGTTAGTCAGAGGATCGTCCGACACTATTGCCGCTTTTGTTGTCCCTAAATTAGGGATGAAGCCCTCTCCTGGTCCTTTGTAGGAGGCACAACAAACACATTGGCAACGTGCAAGACCGAGTTATCAAGCAGATGCTCGACTCGACGAGAGTCAGCATACGCCTTGATCTGATCAAGCGCATCCCTCTTGGCATCAAGAAAGTTACCCTCCATGAACGCCTCCCTCCTTATTTCGGGCCAGTTTGAGTAGCCCAACTCTAAGTTATTCCTAATGACCCAGACAAACTTTTCCTTCCAGTCCTCGTTTGAGCCAGGAAGGCTGGTTATGAGCTTGTACTTCCCCACCATTTGAAAGTGGAAGTGGGGTTCAATCTGGTTCACTTTAACAGTCACCAAATAGCCCAAGACTCTCAAGGATGACTTTATTGCCAGCCAATGGTATATTACGACGAACCCCACCAAGGTGGCGGTGACGTTCGTCTTCATCTAGGCCGGCGATACCCCTAGCACCGTAAAAATTTGCTGGAGGAAAGGGTGCAGGGGCAGCCATAAGCCAAACTCAAAATGCTTTAAGTAGAGCGCGACCCGATCTGGCCCATGACCATAAACAGCCTCCGACCTCGTTGGGGCCATTAGCTCATACTCACGGGGGATATCAAATCTCCTGTGGAGCATCCTCTTCCGTGCTTAGGTCACCTTGGAGTGGAACTCCGCCAGAAGAGCTCGTCGGTCTATAGGATCTGATGCCAACGTAGAATGGAGAAATGATCGCCAGAAAGAGATGAGCGTGAAATATTTTGAGTTCTCAGAAGGGAATTTCAAAAGACAATAACCACCATCTCCCTAGCTCTAGTTCTATATATAGGCAGCTAAATCCACAACTGTCGGAATCTGAACGACTGGATCAAACTTCAGCCAACAGTCAAGATTAATTCTCAGAATCTGAAGCGACACCTCAAGGATCGAGGCACATCCCGCTTATCTCGAATAGTCCACAATTAGCTATGAAAAGCAGAGCTGTGGCAGTCAAAAAGAATGTGTAGTGACGTCAGCCACGTAAAATTTGAAATGACTTTTCAGTTTCCTCATTTAATGCACACCCACATCCGTCTAAAACAAACATCATTTCACTCGGACCCGGCCCAAGCCGAATCCAAGCGAAATGGGCCAACTGTTATGGTATTTTTAGTCGCCAAAGTATGACCCTTTGCCAGCAACGGAGAAGGGTCCCCCTACATGTACCGCTCAAGTCAGATTGATGGTCAAAATAACTAAGGATCATGACGTAGCCGACCCATCGACTCGACATGTTCTTAGGTCGACTCGAATGACGGTACTTGTCGGTTCTCTTGTCGAAGGCGACTCACAACGAGCTCACTCGAGTAGTTACTCAAAGACTCGTGAGGTTGACTCAAAAGTCTACTTCTCGGTCAAGCTAAATGACGACTTCAGCCTCGAGCTTCTCCTGCTGACAGCACGTCGACATCACATTTAATGCTTGGCAGGCGCATCATACCTCTAGCCCCGATAGTCTTCATGACTCATCGGACCACATCAGCACCGTCATGCCTCCGATCACTTCTCATTTATTACTGAGGTGATCAGCCTATACCTTCTTACCACCATCCTATGCTCAGCTAAAGTGACGATTCTACCCTTTCAGCACCATAACAAATAGTGGTACTATTCTTTACTGAAAGGAGGCGGATTTGATCTGATCTGATCTTTTTATACGAATTCTTTTCCTAGCAATATCTACAAATTACATTACAATGTACTAAAAACTCACGCAATTCTTTATTTTTCCACTCAAGTTCACCAGCTGACTTGATCGTCAGAGGTACAACAAGGGAACTAAGCCCCATCATCTCACGAGTTGCTATTTGTGTAGGCTAAAGCTACTAAACTCAAACCAGATATTCAGAGAAGTAAGCGGCCCCAAATCAATCTCACCCTCATATACTAAGCCCCATCATCTCACGAGTTGCTATTTGTGTAGGCTAAAGCTACTAAACTCAAACCAGATATTCAGAGAAGTAAGCGGCCCCTAATCAATCTCACCCTCATATATTACAATGTACTAAAAACTCACGCAATTCTTTATTTTTCCACTCAAGTTCACCAGCTGACTTGATCGTCAGAGGTACAACAAGGGAACTAAGCCCCATCATCTCACGAGTTGCTATTTGTGTAGGCTAAAGCTACTAAACTCAAACCAGATATTCAGAGAAGTAAGCGGCCCCTAATCAATCTCACCCTCATAT
>NC_033796.1:62856398-62938516 GCF_001876935.1 Asparagus officinalis
GTGAAGTATAATGGAAAGATTTTTTAGAAAATTTGTGTCAAGGCCCTATTTTTAAAAAATCCATGTGGCCCAGCCCCTCCTATTATGGTCCAATAGGCAAATAAAATTGCGTTTATTCTTACAAAGGAAACTCAAAAGTTCACCTGAACATTGAGGTTTGCATGAATAGAGAGTGAAGTATAATGGAAAGATTTTTTAGAAAATTTGTGTCAAGGCCCTATTTTTAAAAAATCCATGTGGCCCAGCCCCTCCTATTATGGTCCAATAGGCAAATAAAATTGCGTTTATTCTTACAAAGGAAACTCAAAAGTTCACCTGAACATTGAGGTTTGCATGAATAGAGTCAAGTTCGCCTGATTGTTTGACTCCGCCAAAACATTCAACTTTGCATGAACACATGACTCTGCGGGAAAAGCCAAGTTTGCCTGATAACGTGACTTTGCCTGAGTCAACCTTGCAGAATTAATTTCGCATGAACACTGAGTTTCGTCTGAACGAAGTTAAGTTCATCTGAACACTTAACTTCACCTACGAGGTTCGCCTGCACGTTCTAACTCGCCCGAACGTTCAAGCTCGCCTGAATGTTAAGTCCACCTGCACCGCTTGACCAAGTCAACTACTAAAGCTTAAAACGTGGAAGTGGTTGTACCCACTTCCCACATTCCTAGGAGGTAGTTACATGCCATTCTTCTCTATAAATAGCCACTAATGGCTACCAAAAAGGGACCGAACTTTGGAGATTTTGGTGTGCTCAGCTTATAAGCAATCAAGCATTTGCTAGCCTTAAAACATCTTAGCTCGAGTACTTGAACTCTGAAAAAACTTCTACCACGTGAGGAAGTTTGTTCACAACCTTGTTCGAATCGTCAATGGGAAGCAAATTCGACTCAAGCATAAAGGGAAGCATCCTTTCACCCCAAAAGATCCCACGTTAAACAAAGAGAGATCTAATTAATTCTCTCTTCTTCTGTGTAAAATATATTTCTAATTTGTAATACACAATTCAATCAATACAAATCAGATTGAATTTGTTTATGCAAACTTGAATGTTCAGGTGGAGTCAAGAATTCAGGCAAACTTGACGTTGTTCATGTGAACTTGAATGTTTAGGCAGAGTCAAGCATTCAGGCGAACTTGAATTTCTTCATGCAAACTTGAATGTTCAAGTAGAGTCAAGCATTCATGCGAACTTGAATGTTCTGGCAGAGTTAAGCATTCAGGCGAACTTGACTCTGTTCATACGAACCTCAATGTTCATGCAAACTTTTGAGTTTCCTTTGTTTGGAATAGAGGTAATTTTATTTACCTACAAAACTCTCTTTAAAGTTTTTAGACCTAAATTGGGTTATATGGAACCTTTTCTGCTCAATCTGAACCGTCGTGTTGATTGGAAGAATAAATCTGAACCGTCGATTTTTTCTTTGCCTATATATAGGCTTCTTCTTCCTCACGAAGAAGCTACTACACACTTCAATTTCTTCGCCAGAGTTTTCAAAAACTTTCAAACGAATTCTTTCTTTGTTATGATTTTTTTCCATGGCACCAAAGACCACAACTACTGTCACAAAAGGGAAAGGGAAGGCCTCGGCTTCCGCCGCACCTCATGTCGCTCCGCCCTCCTTAGGTAAACTTCAAAGACTTTGTCTTTTTACGTTCTTTCACAAGTACAAAACGTGAAGGCTTGAAGAAGATGAACAAGTGAAGTTCATTCTTCTGGCAAAGTTTGCTTGTTCTGGCGAACTTCATTATCTGACGAAGTTCATCTGTTCGGGCGAACTTCATTGTCTAGCGAAGTTCATTTGTTCAGGTGAACTTCGCTGTCTGGCAAAGTTCATTTGTTTGGACGAACTTCATTATATGGCAAACTTCGTCTGTTCTGGCAAAGTTCGTTCAGTCAGGTGTACTTATTTAGTGAACAAGCTTAGAGGATTTCGCCTGCATGGTCGAGTTCATCTACATGGCTTAGTCCGCCTATTTTTAGGAGTTGGTGAAAATTTCCACTTCATCAAAGATTTTTAATTTCTCTCGCATCTTTGTTTTGCAGTGGTTTATTCTGGAGCTGCTATCCCAATGGTGAGTGCCATCGGCCATGCCAGTAGGGTAGGGTTCTCTGCTCTAGCCAGGTTCCCTATTCGTGAACATGTACCAGTTTTCTCCCCTGATAGTTCTACAGAGCGTGAACAAAGAATCTCCGAGGGGCATTATCTCACGTTTGGGAAGCTTATCACAGATGATGTTATAACCGATTCCAAGCGTAGGGAGATAAAGAAGTCTTGCTTCCTTTTTGGTGATGTGAAGACTGATCCGACCAGTTTATACCTTGGTGAAAGCAGATGGCTTCATGTTATCGATAACGTCCACTACTTCACCCCCGCCATGCCAAGGGGGTTTTCTATTGTAGAGTTGTGGTCGCTCTCTGTTCCAAGAGTGATGGATTAGGACCTAACTCCCACTCAAGATGGAGTTATCTGCGGCCTCTTCACGGGCTCAAAGGCTGGTTTTGGTATAGATAGTTCGGGAAAATGCGTCATAACTTTGCATCCTGGCTTGTTGCAGAATGATTTGACCATAGGGGAGATAGCGGCGGTAACTGAGACTTTCCGCCACAACTTCTTCAACACCGGGGACTAATTTTTGCCGAAGGACTTCTGAGCCCTTGGGTGGGTTCACTCTGCCTTGGGTACAACACTCTAGTGGTCCCGTATTATCGAGTTCATTTTGGAGGAGAACACAGACATGCAAGGCACATAGTTGTACACTGCTATTAGGGTCACGCAGTTTGGCTTTAAGATCAATACGACACAGTTTTAGACCATAGGGGAGATAGCGGCGGTGGCTGAGACTTTCCGCCACAACTTCTTCAACACCGGGGACTAATTTTTGCCGAAGGACTTCTGAGCCCTTGGGTGGGTTCACTCTGCCTTGGGTACAACACTCTAGTGGTCCCGTATTATCGAGTTCATTTTGGAGGAGAACACAGACATGCAAGGCACATAGTTGTACACTGCTATTAGGGTCACGCAGTTTGGCTTTAAGATCAATACGACACAGTTTTAGAGCATCTTGGAACTTTATTGCCCCGAGATCGGCACCTTCTTCACTCCAAATAGAGAATTAGGCATCGCATTGCATGAGATGTACAATGTCTCAGGATTGTCGATGGGGGAACTTCCTTATGAAGAGTATATCCCCGGGCCGATGGAGATTGAGTATCTTTCAAACAAATTTCCCCAAATAATAGAAACTCTCTAGGAGCTGCTGTGCCATTATCACATCTATCTGCACATTGTTGGGGTAGTAGATCATCGAGGCAAGAAGAAGAGGAGCCAAGGCATCAGCCACAAGAATTAGGCAGATTATTTGTTCCAGAACATTGATGACAAGACTAGGCCCATTTTTCCCCTGGACGCTTGTGATGAGACAGTGGTGGCGTAGCAGATTTTCGACTACAGGTTAGTCTTGGACACCCTCAACTCTGATGAAGGAGGGTTTAAGGCGGGAACGACTTTCCAATCCTTCCATCACCAAGCCAAGATTCCCATTTCTAACAAGGCTCTGCTCATCGGGTATCTGATGTTGTGGTTAAAACGTTGTGTGATCCCCACACATTTTTTTGAAGCGATCCAAGTCGAGGTGGTCTATCCTGTGGTCCGTTTGGATCACGTACGATGTTATGCGCTTCTTCCTGCTATGATAGCATGCATTCAGAGTGGATTGCGTATTTTGACAGCGCAGCTCTACAAGGTGGTGTATGTTGAGGAGAGAGAAGGCGAAGAAGTTGCCTGTTTGCATCAGAAATCATTTTCATTGCTGAATCCATTACAATTGTTTATCAATTACAAATTCAAGAGAGTTAATCTTTTTATAAGATCTCTCGTTACAATAAAAATAAACAAATGAGATCTCCTAGAAACACACGCAGAGATCGTTTATCAATCTGCTGCTTGTGTGAGATCTTTGCCTGTGCCGAGGACGCTTTGATCCGTGGACCACCGAACAAAAAATCTGGGTTAATCTGAAAGAAGGTTTGGTGTCCTTTGTTTCAATTGAGGAAACTTAGAACATAAGTGAATAACCTCAACAAAGTGAGATTACTACTCTTCTCAAGATCAAAACAATGTCTGATCTCAAGGGAATGGGTGAAAAGACTGTAGATCTCTTAAAATTCTCCCTTTATGTTCAGAAAATTGCCAAGACCCCACCTCTCTCTTTGTAAATCATGGCTTTGCTCTAGAAAACATGGGTTCTCTCACACGTTCGTTAGTCAACGTCAGTACCCTTCATGAATACACGAAGGGGGGTATTTATAGGGCTTGAACACCATGTTCGCGGATAAGAATCCATGATTTGGCCTTATCTTTAGTTAATAATAGCTTTACCACATTTAAAGATAACCTCAAGGTAGTTAGGAGACCACTGGAATGAACGAATCATGAGAACTCTATCGAAAAATGCGTCGTCGGGAGGCTGCTCGGGAGAGGCACTGATGTGTGTGCGAGACACATCATTGTGTCTCACCTGCGAGACACATTGATGTGTCTTACCCATGAGACACATTGAGGTGTCTCGCAGGTGAGACACGTTGGCGCTTGCATTGTTCTGTTATTTTTTCGATTTTCGTGCTTCTTTGTTTCACTGATTCGTTATTGTGCGTGTTCCTTCACATGTTCCTTTGCTTCCTTTTGGCATCGGATGAGCTTCTTTGAATTGAATGATGATGTTCATCGCCTTATCTTCATCTCGAGCTATGTTTTGGGAACCTATAGGCTTGGTCCAATAGTTCAGGTGATGTTTGATCAGTTATGGCGGACTTCAGAACATGTTGCAAAGAACGGGTCATAACTTTCAAACCGTAGCTCAGAATTGGACAAATTATATTTAAAAATTACCTATCTCGACGAGACGGGGCCAACCAAACCTACCAAAGTTTGGTTTTCTATCGTCTGCTTTGCCAAATTCTCTCCCGTTTGAGAGATATCAACGTTTTCGTCAGTTTTGAGCTTCTTTGCAATGAATAGGCAATTTTTTATGCCTACATTGCCAAGACTCCAAATTCGTGCATTAGCCTCCCGTATACCTATTTGATGGAGTGATACATGCTGCACTGCCCTTGCATGATGAGTGCACCGACAGCGCGCCGGGAAGGGAAAATGCTTCCCTTCCTTCAATGCTTGGATAAGTGTTCTTGGAAGTACAGCTACATAGTGGAGTTGAGGAAGGCTCTCTCCTTCTTCAGTAATTACGACTTCTTTCGGTGTTCCCCTATTTCACAGACAGAGGATATGGCGATGCTTTCAAAGACATGCCAACGGAAGACAATTATAGTGCATTATCTTTGGGTAGCTTCTGTTGGCTTGTTAACATTCGGCCGGACTACCACGTTTATTAAACGGGCTCAACCTGCCACATGGAGCCCTATTTCCCGTGCCGCTTTGCTCGCCAATACCCTTACCACAAAATATACATATTATATTGAACATTTTCTCACATTTTTTTAACAATAATAGTATATTAGATCGAAAAAGTTGACTATCTGGTACAAAAATAAATATACATTTTAAATTTTTATTTATATTACCATTATAATATGAGTATAGAACCAATGCCAGGAAAGTATATCGGATCAGGCGAGCACTTGCATTTTGCCTCTTCGAGCGCATAGTCTTAACTTCTGAAGCCTCAGGAACATGACTGAGATGGTTGAAGATTGATTCTTTACATTGGTAACTCTTTTGAACTGTCGAGAGTACTTCTCTGAGGGTTGCACAATACTGACATTAGTGAGCTCTCTGCAGAGTTATGAATTATCTTAAATCAATGTCAGTGCCAACTTCACTGGTCATAGCTTTAGAGTGCGAACGTCGCTTACGACGACATTGGCTAGATGTTTGTCTGGTGAAATCATCAATGGCGATATTATTCCCTTGAGGAATTTAGATGAAGAATTATCCCCGTTCTTTGCTTCTATCGGGGAAGCATAGCGAGTGTCGTGAGATGCTTTAAATCGAACTCCTAAAGGAGTTAAGAGCTAAAGTCTGAGATTAGATGTCATAACATCTTGATCTTCGCTTGAGGTGAGAGTCAAAATTCCTTCGCTCTTACCGAAGTTTGTTTGGCTTCCAGCTAAGCTCAAACTATCTTTGGTGAAGGTGGCCTTTTAACATGCGGGAGCCATTTTAGACATGAGATTCACACTGTGGCAAATTTTACGATAATATCCTACAGTCGCCGTTGCAGAGATTTAGTACTGAACATAGATTCCTCGAATTTTCCTTGGTCAAATTCAATGACCAGTGTTTTAACAAAAGACTCGAGGGTCTTAGTATCGGTGTACAACACAATCTTCTCGTCAGAGGAGAAGGAAGTCCCCAGCAGAGTCATCATCCCGTTTCAAGTCTTTTGAATTATAGTTAACTCAGATTACAATACAAAGATTATAATGAAATGAAGGAAATTTTATGTTTTTTCCTGGGGTTATTTTCCATCTGCCGATGGAGCATCGAACTTGCACTCTGTTGACGCACCGATCAAGACAATGGTCCTTTTGCTGTCGATGAGAATTAAATTACTTAGAAACTAGCTCAGTCTTCTCTTAGCAATGTCTCCCAATAAGCTCACAAGAGCGATGCATGCTATCTCATCCCTTTAAAAATGAATGATCTCCTCTCCTTTTATAGGCTAAAAGAGAGAGTTAATGGTCCCCTTAATTATAGATTAAGTAGCCATTAAAGTATGAACTAGTGATGTGAGGTTATCCCCCAAAAATAGCTTTGAAACGGTTAATTAGCGGACTTCGTAGACTTGTTGAAGTTCGCTGAAGACGTGGGCGAAGGTCGCTTCGAACGTGGGCGCGCCTTCTTCAGAAGTGGATGACATGGTCCACATGGGTGGACTTCATTAGTTGGCAAAATTCGCCTATGAGCTTGAATTTAACACAGACTTCGACTTGTGATTTGATCAACTGATAACGCCTTTCGACTTAATCCGAAACGTGTTGCGGGGATCGACTCGTGTCTGACTTGGTCAAAATAAGTTGTTGTGGGCTGCTTGGTGAGGCTCGCTTCAGTCATTAGGGGACATTCGCTGCAACTTATTATGGGCTTGACTTTGGGCCTATTCTAAGTGTTTAGCCCATAAGCATTCACTTCTTGGATCCATAGGTGATCACTGTCCTAAGTGAAAATACATTTTGAATGTCTACAATATCCAGCCTGAGCACAACAACTGAAGCTAAGTTCAACAGTACATCTCTCGCTATTACCCAAAATATTTTGATCACTGTTACAAGTCAAATGCAAGATCTCAAATACTTTGGGAGGGGGGAATTTTGTAGATTGTCAAAATATACAGCCTCTCTTCTGGACCAATGCTAAGTACATTTTAATATGATATTGAGCCTAAAATGAATACAAGAAGTGAACGTATCGTAGGATAAACACTTCAGACGGGCCCAGATATAAGCTCATGGCGAAGCTCACCCCAATAGTAGTGAACCTCACTCAAGTGAAGCTTGCACCTCAAGCCGTAGCGAAGCTCGCTCAAGCCTTATGCGAGCTTCACATAAATGAGTCCATGTGGGACACGTCACCCACGTTCGCCCACATTCGTTATAGGCGGACTTCGCCCATAACCGTATCAAGAGCTATTTTGAAGGAAACAACTCACTCCCTACAACTAATCTATAATTAATCGTCCCCCAACCTCTCCATCACTCTCTCTCTCTCTCTCAGCCTACAAGAGGAGGGGAGATTACTCAATTTGGGCATCTAGCACTCTTAATTGTCTTAAACCCTAAGCTTGATCATCTTCAGAGAGTTTGGATTTGGCCAAAAAGCTTCAACAAGCCTTCAAAAATTAACAGGAAGACGCATCATCAGTTGTTCAGACCATCAACGGAGTATAAGATCAACGTTTCCTCGACACACAGAAAAGAACCATGCCATAAAAATTTCCTTGTTTCATTGTAATCTCAAAAGTGGTAATCTTTAGTTTATTATAATTTTTGATTTATTATAATTTTTGAGACCCAAGTATCCTTCTATGAACCCGCTTTAGCCTGTCCCTAACAACAGGCAATGTTCGTCCTAGCAATACTGACATCGCGCGCAACTGTCATGTAACGTTAAATAAAGTCATGCTTAGCATCATGACTTAGTGGAGGACAGGTATGTTTTCTTTGTGATTCTAGATCAATTGTTGTCTCTTCAAAGGCACAGTGTTATTTCTTTATTTTTATTGTTTATTTCCCCCCCACTGAAAACCACTAGCTATCAATGCTGCTTACTAATCAAATGGAAAGCAACCCTTTACCTAACACAGTGTTAGGTGCACCTACGGGACTAAAAAAACTGGCTGGTGGAGACACATTCCGATACTCTTTGCTTCCAAGCTATAATTAATGTACACATAAAACTATTTTTCATCACAATCATATTTTGTTGGTTAAACGGTTGTGATTCATTCACAATTTTAACGCCTGCCGTTCATTTTTACTCGCACTCGACGTAAGGAGGATTATATTAAGGGGAAAAAAAATGCTTACAGCCCCCAAAAGCTAAGGAAACGTGTTTTCCATCCCTAAGACTTTGTCAACGGGTGTTTTATCTCCAAAAATAAAGATTCTGTTCTCTGAGCCCCCAAAACACAAAATCCAAGAGATTAAAATATGTGAAGACCATAATACCCTTCTCTCTCTCTTTCTTTTTTTATTAAAATATGATGAGGATTATTTTATTATTTTCGTTTTCTCTCTCTCTTTATCATGATGTACTGAGATGATAGTTGAAATGATTGATGAGGATTATTTTATTATTTTCGTTTTTTATTATTTTCGTTGTTTGTATTGGGAGATTGTTAAAAGTTACAGGTTAATTGTTAAGGTTACGGATCAATTATTAAGGTTATGAATCCCCCCTCTCTCTTTATCATGATGTTACTTTGATGATATTGAAATGATTAAAGAGGATTATTATTTTATTATTTTCGTTTTTTATTCTTTTCGTATTTTTAGAATATTCGTTGTTAAGGATAATAGTTGGTTGTAAACGTTATGCATTGATTGTTAAGGTTACGGGTTGGTTGTTAAGGTTACGGGTTTGTTGTTAAGGTTATGAGTTTGTTGTGTAGGTTACGGATTTGTTGTTAAGGTTACGAGTTTAATTGTTAATAATATAAGTTTAATTGTTAAGGTTACGTGTTTAATTGTTAAGGTTACGTGTTTAATTGTTACGGTTACGGTTTAATTGTTAAGGTTACGGTTTAATTGTTAAGGTTACGGGTTTAATTGTTAAGGTTACGAGTTTAAATGTTAAGGTTACGAGTTTAATTATTAAGGTTACGAGTTTAATTGTTACGGTTACGGGTTTAATTGTTAAGGTTACGGTTTTAATTGTTAAGGTTACGGGTTTAATTGTTAAGGTTACTTTAATTGTTAAGGTTACGGGTTTAATTGTTAAGGTTACGGTTTAATTGTTAAGGTTACGGTTTAATTACCTTAACAATTAAACCGTAATCTTAACAATTGACCCGTAACCTTAACAATTAAACCCGTAATCGTAACAATTAAATCCGTAACCTTAACAATTAAACTCGTAACCTTAACAATTGACCCGTAACCTTAACAATTAAACCTGTTACCTTAACAATTAACCCGTAACCTTAACAATTAAACCCGTAACCTTAATAATTAAATTCGTAACCTTAACAATTAACCCGTAACATTAACAATTAAACCGTAAGCTTAACAATTAAACCCGTAACCTTAACAATTAAACCCGTAACCTTAACAATTAAACCCATAACCTTAACAATTAAACCGTAACCTTAACAATTAAACCGAAACCTTAACAATTAAACCCGTAACCTTAACAATTAAACACGTAACCTTAACAATTAAACCCGTAACCGTAACAATTAAACCCGTAACCTTAATAATTAAACACGTAACCTTAACAATTAAACCGTAACATTAACAATTAAACCGTTACCTTAACAATTAAACACGTAACCTTAATAATTAAACCCGTAAGCTTAACAATTAAACCCGTAACCTTAACAACAAATCCGTAACCTATACAACAAACCCATAACCTTAACAACAAACCCGTAACCTTACCAACCAACCCGTAACCTTAACAATCAATGCATAACCTTTACAACCAACCATTATCCTTAACAACGAATATTATATATATATATATAGAGAGAGAGAGAGAGAGGATTCATAACCTTAACAATTGATCTGTAACATTAACAATTAACACGTAACTTTAACAATTAACCCGTAACTTTAATAATCTCCCAATACAAACAACAAAAATAATAAAATAATCCTCATCAATCATTTCAACTACCATCTCAGTACATCATGATAAAGAGAGAGAGAAAACAAAAATAATAAAATAATCCTCATCGTATTTTAATAAAAAAAGAAAGAGAGAGAAGGGTATTATGGTCTTCACATATTTTAATCTCTTGGATTTTGTGTTTTGGGGGCTCAGAGAACAGAATCTTTATTTTTAAGGATAAAACACCCGTTGACAAAGTCTTAAGGATGGAAAACACATTTCCTTGGCTTTTGGGGGCTGTAAGTAATTTTCCCTTATATTAAAGATAGTAACGTCTCATTATTGGAGAGCAAAGCAGAGACAAATCAAGTAAGACGGAGACGGGCATCACTCCTAGTATTTTTTTAGGGAAAAATGCTTCCAGCGCCCAAAAGCTAAGGAAACGTGCTTCCCACCCCCAAGACTTTGTCAACGGGTGTTTTACCCCTAAAAATAAATATTCTGTTCTCTGAACCCCCAAAATACAAAACCCAAGACATTAAAATATGTGAAGACCATAATACCCTTCTCTCTCTCTCTTTCTTTTTTTATTAAAATATGATGAGGATTATTTTATTATTTTCGTTTTCTCTCTTTCTTTATCATGAAGTATTGAGATGATAGTTGAAATGATTGATGAGAATTATTTTATTATTTTCATTTTTTATTATTTAGGTTGTTTGTATTGGGAAATTATTAAAGTTACGGGTTAATTGTTAAGGTTATGAATTAATTATTAATGATACGGGTCAATTGTTAAGGTTATGAATCCTCTCTCTCTCCTTTTTTTTATTAAAATATGATGAGGATTATTTTATTATGTTTATTTTTTTCTCTCTTTATCATGATGTACTAAGATGATAGTTGAAATGATTGATGATGATTATTTTATTATTTTCGTTTTTTATTATTTTGGTTGTTTGTATTGGGAGATTGTTAAAGTTACGGATTAATTGTTAAGGTTACGAATTAATTCTTAATGTTACGGGTCAATTGTTAAGGTTATGAATCCTCTCTCTCTCTCTCTCTCTCTCTCTCTCTCTATCATGATGTTGAAATGATTAAACCCGTAACCTTAACAACCAACCCGTAACCTTAACAATCAATGCATAACCTTTACAACAAACCTATAACCTTAACAACAAATCCGTAACCTACACAACAAACCCATAACCTTAACAATAAACCCGTAACCTTAACAACCAATCCGTAACATTAACAATCAATGCATAACCTTTACAACCAACCATTATCCTTAACAACGAATATTCTAAAAATACAAAAAGAATAAAAAACAAAAATAATAAAATAATAATTCTCTTTAATCATTTCAATATCATCAAAGAAACATCATGATAGAGAGAGAGAGAGAGAGAGAGAGAGAGAGAGAGAGAGAGAGAGATGATTCATAACCTTAACACTTGACCCGTAACATTAACAATTAATTCGTAACCTTAACAATTAACCCGTAACTTTAACAATCTCCCAATACAAACAACCAAAATAATAAAAAACGAAAATAATAAAATAATCATCATCAATCATTTTAACTACTATCTTAGTACATCATGATAAAGAGAGAGAGAAAACAAAAATAATAAAATAATCCTCATCATATTTTAACATGATAAAGAGAGAGAGAAAACAAAAATAATAAAATAATGCTCATCATATTTTAATAAAAAAAGAAAGAGAGAGATAAGTGTATTATGGTCTTCACATATTTTAATGTCTTGGGTTTTGTGTTTTGGGGGCTCAGAGAACAGAATCTTTATTTTGGGGGTAAAATACTCGTTGACAAAGTCTTGAGGATGGGAAGCACGTTTCCTTAGCCTTTGGCTCTGGAAGCATTTTTCCCTTTTTTTTTTTAATTGAACTAGTTACAGTAGCAACACAGTGACCTGCACGAAAGCACCAACAGGCAACAGCAACCCCACTCGCGACGACGAGACAAATTAACACGTGTAACCTTGTATCAACCTTTGTCGTCGATCACCTTCCAAAATTTCAGACTTCTAGAAACATGTCCAGATCCATTGCACTCAATTCACCATAAGATCGAAGTGCCCCTTATATATATTACGAGAAGGCACAACACAAGCACACAGAAAGAAAAAAAAGAAAAGAAAGGAAGAAGGAAGAGATGGGCCTACAACTCGAACCCTCCTTCGTCCAAGAAGCAGAGCACCGTCCGGAGCCCACCATCTCCGACGCCGGAGCCATCCCCCTCGTCGACCTCTCCTCTCCTCCACCGACCCTCATCGCGGACATCGAGGCAGCATGCAGGGACTGGGGGTTCTTCCAAGTCGTCAGCCACGGCGTCCCGTTGGAGCTCCTCGAGGGAGTTCAGTCGATGGCGAAGGAGTTCTTCTCTCTTCCCCTCGAGGAGAAGAAAAGGGTCCAGAGGGACGAAGAGAACCCGGTCGGATACTACGACACGGAGCGTACGCAGGAGGTGAGGGATTGGAAGGAGGTGTTCGATTTCACGGTGAAAGAGACCTTCCATATCCCGGTCACGGAGGAGGATGGCAGGGTCAGGTGGCGGGAGGTCAGGAACCAGTGGCCGGAGCATCCTCCGGGGATGAGGTAAAAAGCACTCTGTTACCATCGAAAGAGAACACAGTCTCAAGCGGCACTCATTTCCTGAGGAGGAGACCCATCTTGCTTTTATTCAAAATATAGTATTTAAACCCCTTACGTTAATTTTACCAAATTCTTCTAATTAATGGTGTTCCATACTGTCTTTTTTTTTCTTTCTTCTTTTTAATAAAGAGCCCCTATATTTTCCCCCTCCTCTAATAGGTCCTTAGCTGTTCATGTTAACTTAGGGCTGTTTGGAGCGGTTTTTTGGATCAGTAAAAGGGAGGAAAACTGTCAAAAATGTCAGCTTTCCCCCAAAATTGGCTTCCTCAAAATCGTCTCTTGTAGAGGCGATTTTAGAGAAAACTGCCAAAAAGCTAACATTTTGGCAGCTTCCCCCCTCCTTTTCCCTTCCAAAAAAGGGGAACCAAACAGCCTCTTAATGCGTGGTTTTGTTGTCAGAAATTAAATGACAGTTAAGTACTTCTTAGAAGATGACGTACAGTTGTGGACTGAGGGATAAAATTCAAGGGCTTCGTTGTGAAAAAAAAAGTGGGGGGCTTCGTAGGGATAAAACTTAGGGTTCTTTAGACCATCTTTTCCCTCTTTTTCGAGTGAATAGCATAACGAGTCAGATGTAGATGAATCCAATACCAATTGGAAATGTTGCTTGTCATATCCATATCCCTTTATAAATCATGGATATGGATAATCAAATGTGAAAAATTATTGATTAAGGGGAAACGTGTACACAACAGATACCAATTAAAAAAATATACAAGCTGGATAGGAGGGGAAAAAACAAAGGTTGGAGAAATATAGAGGTCACATAATGCAAGGTGTAATGAGGGTCAATTTAATTACTATGTTTGAGATATCTAATATCTGAAATGTTAATCAAGGTTAGACTTCTAAATCCAAAATTAGGCCGAAACTCATCAATCTAATGTTGTTATTCAATTTTGTGATTGATACATATCTTCCATATATTTGGATACGGACCCAATTATATTTTACTGATATCTATATTTATCCGTGTCCTGTCAAAAATTAAAAAAGATATTTGTATCAGTATCCGAATATGTATTTGTATCTTATCAGATATAGATATGGAGCAATTATCCATGTCCTTTTGCATCGCTGATGTTGACCTTCTTCTTCATAAACCAATCCATCCGGTCACAACACAAAGCTTAGTAAAAGTAAACGGAAAGTTGAATCCATAAAGAGTTAAAGACGCCGTCTATTATCATAGCAAAAAGCTAGACACAAATTTTTTTTGATGCGTATGTATGTAGAATGACATTGTAGCCATTCAATATTTTGAAAGAATTTCACTTAAAAGAGTACAATATCTATGCCTGGTTTTGTTTCTGTTTCATTTTTTGATGATGGTTTGTTTATTATTTTGTTTATCTCCAAATGTGCATAGGTCAGAAATTTGCAGTGAACATAAACATGTCAGAAATAGTAACCTGGTTTCTGTGTGCATAAGTCACTTAAAAGAGTACAATAGAATATGCAAGTTTCTACTACAACCACACTACATGTTTAGTATTCTCTACCATTTGGGTTATATGGGTCGGGTCGGGTAACCCGTTTAATAAACGGGTTGGATCGCATTGACCCATTTATTAAACGGGTCGGGTCAAATTTTATATGGGTCGGATCGGGCCGGGTCGACCTGTTTGCCACCCCTAATAAAGACGCCGTCTATTATCATAGCAAAAAGCTAGACACAAATTTTTATTTTCAACCCGGGTAAAATTCCTATGTTCTATGACTACTCCGGTTCACAAACAATACTGTCAATTTGTTTTCCTTTTGCTATAATGTCCAAAAACTCTGATTAAAAAAGATCATATATACCTATTCCATTGTCACAATTAAGAGGGTTCTACTTTATTTTCCTTCTTTATAGTTACCCTTATTAATTCTGGACGTTCTTATATCAGTAATCAAACTTTTCATAATAGTATCATTGGGTAGTTGGTGTACCAAAATACTATGTGCACTTAGATCAAATTTAAAATACTAGAAGCCGGTGATCAATACAGTGAGCGAGGGGTTCTTGCTGCACCAGCCATCCGCTGGTCGACAAGTGACCTGTAGAAAATATACCCCTATCCTGAGGAAAACTATGGAATGGATATTGTCCATTAGACATGCAACTGGTGGTTCATGGATAGAAAATCCTTGGATCAGTGCCCTATCTCCAAATCTTTCAGTGTTGCGTTGACCCAATGTATAGTTTTTCTCATAGGAGATGATTGTAAGTGATAAACAACTTCTTTCCAATGGTTTCTTCTACTAATTACTTATGAATGATTAACAATCTAACGTTCTGCAGGGAAGCCTGTAAAGAGTACCGAAAAGCCATGGAAGACCTATCGTTTAGACTGCTCGAGCTCATCGCACTGACCTTAAAGCTCCCACCCAACCGATTTAATGAATTCTTCAAAGACACAACCAGCTTCATCCGCCTCAACCACTATCCTCCATGCCCATCTCCTGACCTCGCTTTGGGCGTTGGCCGTCACAAGGACGCAGGAGCCCTGACGGTCCTAGCACAGGATGATGTAGAGGGCCTTGATGTTAAGAGGAAGTCAGATGGAAAGTGGGTTCGTGTCAAACCTATACCAAACTCATACATCATCAACATCGGCGATATGGTTCAGGTATATACAAATATATGGAAATAATGAATATGAAGTTACTAATTTTTTTTTTCAATTTATTACCCCTGAAGTGGACTAGTGGTTGGGGCTTGGGGCATTGGCCTTTTGAGGGCGAGGGTCAATGCGTGTCTATGACATGCCTATCTCCAATTTCTAATTATTAGGCATTACAACACTTCTGCTATTCAACCTGGGCATAGACTGCAAAAGAGGGGCTCTAGTTGCAGGGGCTTAGTTGGCTAGTACTAAGCCAATGTTCCTCGCACCAAAAAGAAGTTATAATTTATTTTGTTGAATGAGCTACTAAGAATTGACATGTGATGAGTTTCATCAAAAGAGATGGATCTGTCACTCCTATCTCTAAAAGAGCTGACAAACTGCATATTATATTTTTGGATTAATTGTAAATGGACCTCCTAGACTTTCATCCAATTGCGGATGGACCCTAAATACTTCTATTGATGTAGATAGGTCCCTGAGTGAAACTTTTTTTTACTGTTTTATCCCCATAAGGCCAATCAGTCAAAAGAAAGAAATTCCTCTTCCTTAGATGGTAAAAGAGGCAAAAAGAAACTTCACTCAGGCGGTCTATCTGCAGTAGTGATAGAACTATAAAGGATCTATCTGCAATTGGGAAATAGTATGGGGGATCTATCAGCAATTAGCCCTATAATTAAATAGTAGTCTTGAGTTCTATTAGTCTTTTCTGAGCTAGTGGATGGTCGTAGGTCTGGAGCAACGATAAGTATGAGAGCCCAGAGCACAGGGTGTCGGTGAATTCAGAGAAGGAGAGATTCTCGATCCCGTTCTTCTTCAACCCTGCATACTACACCAACATAAAACCTTTGGATGATCTGATCACGGAGGAGAATCCTGCAAGGTATGATGAGTTCAACTGGGGAGAGTTCTTTATGGGAAGGAGTAACAGCAACTTCAAGAAGCTGGGAGTTGAAAATACTCAGATTCATCATTTCAAAAAGAAAGTGTGACAATATGGGTACCATATTGTATTGTATGATTGAAATGTTGTATAGTGTGATTAGCGTATGATATTGTAGTGTTTGATCGACTTATGATATTGTGTTGATCGATATTGGTTGTGTGAGCGTCCGTGTAAAATAAACATGTAGCAAGTAGCTATGCGGAAGATATTTTATAATCTCAGATGGATATAGCAGTTGCATATGCTGAATAATGTTGCATGTACGTACCACCATTTTGCTAGCTAGACACAAATGCCACGATGCAAGTCAAAGGAGCTATAACGAATTTTTGCTTAGTTCACTAAAAAGAGGAGGATAGAATGCGGAGAAATCTGCCTTATGATCTTCTTTTTAAATATGCTCGCAATATATACAAACCTTATAAAAATATGTAAGCATTCTCTTTTTCCAACTTTGTATTTGTTAAATTCAAAATATTGAGGAAACCTCACACACTTTCTATTAGGCTCCATGCCAAATATATAAATGTACAAAGGACTACTTCTCCACACATAGTCGATGTGGGACTAAACTAGGATTTAATACACACTATTACTAACATATACTTTAACACTCCCCTTCAAACTCATGATGGATCAACCCGCAAGAGTTTTCTTATGTAAAAGAGATGACGTTGGAGGGTCTAAGATTTAGTGAAGAAATCAACCAACTGCATCTGACAGCTGAGGTAAGGTAAGGAAATACTGTCATTGCTAATGTGGCGACGTGTGAAATAATAGTCAATCTCGATATGCTTGGTGCGCTCATGAAATACAGGATTATTGGCTATTTTAATAACACTAGTTTCGTAACACCAGAGAGGAGTAGGAGCAGTAGAAGACACTCCAATGCTACCGAGTAACCAAGGAAGCTAAACAATTTTGGCAGTAGTGGACACCATTGCCCGAAATTCTACCTCAAAATTAGAGCGAGAAACAACGCTTGGCTTCTTTGCTTTCTAGAAAATTAAAGAATCTCCTAGAAATATATAATAGCCTGTTGTGGAGCGATGATCATTAACATCTTTAGCCCAATCGGCATCATTATAAGCTCGCAACTGAAAATGGGAGGAGGATGAGAAAAGCAGAGATCAACTCAAAGTCCCTCGAAGATAGCGAAGAATGCGAAGAAGAGCTGCATAGTGATCTGTGCGAGGAGCTGAAACAGACTAACCGATGATATGTATTGCATAGGTAATATTAGGTTGACCAATGGTGAGGTAGATCAGACTCCTTACGAGTTGATGGTAGTAGGAAGGATCAGATAAAGGTTCACTATCAGTAGAACGAAGTTTAATAATAAGCTCAAGAGGTGTAGGTGGAATTTGAGCATCTGTCATCCTAGAGTGATCTAAAATATCTATAAGGAATTGCTTTTGTGAGAGAATATATCTTAGGGCGAGTGATCATTCTCAAGCCCCAAAAGTATCGAAAATGTCCAAGATCCTTCATCTCAAATTGTTGATTCAAATATTGTTTGACCTACTGTATATGAGATTTTGAGGGATCTGTGAGAATCATGTCATCCACATATAGAAGAAGGATAGTCCTAGAGGTGTGCGTGAACATAGCAGGATCATTAGAACTAGGAATAAATCTACCACCCTGAATGATGGAGGTAAATCGAGTAACCAAGCGCAATGAGATTGTTTTAGACCATAAAGTGCTTGATGAAGATGACAAACATGTCTAGGTTGATGTGAAAGACCATCTGGCAAACACATGTAAATATGACGAAAAAGAAGAGAAATTCTGGGGAAAAAATCTTCAGTATAGGTCTACGAGATTCAATTTCTGCTTCTCAAGCCTTGGAGGATTCAGTTTCAGCTTCAAGTTTTGATGATGATGATGTAACCTTGAGTTTTGAGACTATGGGATCAACGGGACCACGTGGAGAGAAGAAGAAGAAATCGCTGAGTGATATTCTCAGATCGGATAGCTTTCTTGTTCCTCAGGTTAGTTCTCAGGGATCTGGATCTCAAATCCTTCAAGCTAGGAGTTCCTCTTGCAAAGATGTGATCGATGGAGATCAAAATAATTTGCTCAATGATTCTGGAATCTTGAAATCTGGTTCAAGTGGATCTGGTAAGATTTCTTGGGCTGATAAGGTTGATTTTGATGCTTCTTGTCAGCAAGCAGATCTGATTTCGAGTAGATCTTATAATTCACAAAAAAGTTTGCAGAAAGAGAAATCTGTTCTTGATTCTTCTACTGATGCTTTAAATTCGAATAAGATTAATGCTTCTGCTGCTAAGGCTATGAATTTGAATTCAGTTCTTGAATCTATTTCCTTAGATCTTGATAAGAATAGTGTTGAAAATATAATCAAGTCCCCACTGGAACCTGCTGAGCCAGTTCAGAATAGAACAGATAAGAAATCTTGGTCTAGCCTTTTTGCAGACAATAGGAAATCAGGTTGTGGCATGACCTTGAACTTTAAAACACTTGAGAATAAAGAGTTTGTGGCTTTTAGTGAAGAGGAATGGAATGAAGGTACTTCCAATTGGAAATTTTCTTTAATTGGCCAAGTTTTAGGCTTAAATGTTAAGTTTAAGGCCATGGAAATTTATGTTCAAAAAGTCTGGGATCATTGGGCAGTACCTGAAGTGTGTCTGCTCAAACCAGGATTATTTTTGTTTAAATTCAAGAGTAAAGAGGAAATGGAGGATATCTTGGTGAATGGTCCATGGTTCTTTGGTTCTAGGCCCCTCCTATTGAAAGTATGGTCAAATGATGAAGATATAGAAAAGATAAATGACAATGTTTACCCTCTGTGGATTCAGCTGCCAGGTCTCAGATTAAACTTGTGGAGCTCTAATGCTATAAGTAAGATAGCTAGTCATATTGGGAGGCCAATTACCACTGATAAGCTAACTGCTAACAAGCAAAGATTAGCTTATGCTAGGGTGTTAGTTGAAGTTCATATGCCTTCACCTCTCCTTGATATAATTCCTATTCATGGTCCAAATGGGAAATTTTTTGATCAAAAGGTGATTTATGAACTTAAGCCTAAATGGTGCAATAGTTGCAAACTTGTGGGGCATGATACAGTTTTCTGCAAGAGATACCCCTTATCTAAAAGATGGGTGCAAAAATCAAAACCTGTTAATCAAGCTGTACCTGATAATCTGGGGAATAAATCTGCCTTGAATGAAATACATGTCTCTGGTGGAGTCAATACTGTGCAGGAGCAAAGTTTATCTTCAGGTGGAGGCCATATTGTTGCTGATCATGGAAATATGGGATTTCAAACTGTCTTGAATAGAAAGCATGTTCCTGGAGCAGTTAATGGTGTGCAAATTCAAAATCTATCTCCAGGTGCAGATCACATTGACTCTGTGCATGTTGCACAAGTGCTTGAACAGGTTTCTGGGGCTTCAGTTGAGAGAATACATTCTGGATTGTCAGGCATAGTTCAGAATAGTATGAGGCCCAATAATTTGGATTCTGTGCATGTTCTTGATCAATTTTCTGGAATAACACCTAGAGAGAATAATGCACAGGATCTGGTGCAGGCTGTGCATGTACAAAGTCAGAGACAAAGGTCTTGGAATTCAGTCAAAAGTTCCCAGGTAAATAGAAGTTGGGCAGATATGCATAAATCTGGAATCAAGATAGGTAACACTTTTGATCATCTAAACTACCTGGAGGATAACCCCCAAAATGTGAATGGAGGGGGTGTTCTAAAATTATGAATCTCTCCTTTTGGAATATTAGAGGACTAAACAAGTCCTCTAAGCAACATTTGGTAAAGCTCCACATTCAACGGCATCATATCTCTTTCATGGCTATTATTGAAACAAAAGTTAAGGCTAGCAAAATCCCAAATATAACAAAGAAGATTCAAGGTAACTGGGAGTGGTTTTCAAATGCAGATAACTCTAGCAAAGCCAGAATTATGATCCTATGGGATCCTAATATTTTAGAAGTTCATATTGACAAGTTTTCTGCTTAGCATATTACCTGTTCTGTTAAATCCTTAGATGGTAGAGTTGAATGTTTAGTTTCTTCTATATATGGTCATAATCATCAAGCAACTAGGAAAGCTCTTTGGCAAGACCTTCTTCAAATACAACAAACAGTTGTAAACAAGCCATGGATTCTATCTGGTGATTTCAATGCCATAACCGGGCAAGAAGATAAAATAGGAGGTGCTGCAGTTACTGAAGCTGAAACTCCTGATTTTAGAGAATTTATTGACAAGTGTCATCTATCACATTTGAAGACTGAAGGCTGCCATTACACTTGGAATAACAAATAAGATTCTAATTTCAGGGTTTGGAGTAGATTGGATAGAGCTTTGGTAAATAATTCTTGGATCAATTTGCACAATTCTAGTCATGTTGAGTACCTTCTTCCTAGTTGTTCTGACCACTCCCGATTCTTGGATCAATTTGCACAATTCTAGTCATGTTGAGTACCTTCTTCCTAGTTGTTCTGACCACTCCCCAGCTTTGGTTTCAATCTATGATGATTGTTGAGTACCTTCTTCCTAGTTGTTCTGACCACTCCCCAGCTTTGGTTTCAATCTATGATGATCATGTGTAAGGAAAGAAGCCATTTAAATTTTACAAGATGTGGATTAAACATGACAGTTACCTGCCTATTATTTCTGCTGTTTGGCAAAACACAATTGCAGGTTGTTCTATGTTTTCTGTTACAAGTAAATTGAAGGTACTGAAGACTGCACTAAAGGATTTAAACAAAAGAAGTTTTCACAATATCAGTGAACAGGTGATCAGGGCTAGAATAAATCTGGATAATATACAGAAACTTTTACAGGGGGATCCCCTTAACACTGATCTGATCAAGCAGGAAAAAAGTTGTTTTATTTCATATAACAAACTTTTGGATTGTGAGCTCTCTTTCTATCATCAGAAATCTAGGATTCAGTGGAGTGTGCAAGGAGATAGATGTACAAGCTTCTATCACTCTGCAATTAAAGCTAAAAGACATCTAAATAGAGTTATGGTGCTCTACAATGATGCTGGGTGCAGATTAACTGATGGTGATGAGATTACTCAAGAACTTATATCTTTCTACAAAAAACTCATGGGCACAACTATAAAAATAGCTAGTCCTGTTAGGGATATTATCACAAATGGTCCATGCTTGGATCAAGCTCAAGCTAGGAATCTGTCTTCTCCAATGACCAAAGAGGAAATTAAAAATGCAGTCTTCTCCATGGGTGATGATAAAGCGCCTGGACTTGATGGTTTTAGCATGGCATTTTACAAATCAGCTTGGCACATTATTGGGGATGAGGTAACGAAGGCCATTGCAGAATTCTTTAATACTGGCAAACTTTTGGGTATGATAAATGCTACATCTATTACATTGATTCCAAAAATAAAGTGCCCAAAGTTTTCAGCTGACTTCAGACCAATAGCCTGTTGTAACTGCCTCTATAAGATTATCTCAAAAATTCTAGCTAATAGGATCAAACCTGTTATGGGATTCTTGATCAATGAGGCTCAAAGTGCTTTTGTGAGAGGAAGGCAAATTTCAACCAACATCTTACTAGCCCATGAGATTGTGAAAAATTACAATAGGAAGCATATTTCACCCAGGATTATGTTGAGTATTGATATAAAGAAAGCCTTTGACACTATCAACTGGAATTTTCTACAGGATATGCTCTTAGGTCTAGGCTTTCCAGTCAAAACAGTAAACTGGATTATGGCCTGTATTACATCCCCTAAGTACTCTATTTCTTTAAATGGTACCCTACATGGCTACTTCAAGGGAGAGAGGGGTTTAAGACAAGGTGATCCTATGTCACCTTATCTATTCAATCTGGGTATGGAGTATCTCTCAAGGCAGTTAAATTTGCTTAAGAATAACAAGGATTTTAAATTCCATCCTAGATGTGGTGATCTAAAAATCACTCATCTAATTTTTGCGGATGATCTTCTTCTTTTCTCTAAAGGTGATCTTCATTCAGTCAATATACTCTACAAGTGCTTCAAACATTTCAGTGATGTCTCAGGCCTTGAGGCAAATCCTGGTAAATGCAAAGTTTTCTATGGTGGAATTGATGATAATCTAAAGGGACATGTATCAAATCTCTTGAATTTCCCTGAAGGTACCCTGCCCATCACTTATCTGGGTGTCCCATTGATTGGTAAACGTCTATCATATATGGATTGTTCAAACATTTTCAACAAGATAACAGGTCAGTTCCAGGCTTGCTTGAAAAATAGGTTCCTACCTTATGCGGGCAGATTACAAATAATTAAAAGTGTTGTACTTGGTATACAAAACTTTTGGACTTCAAACTACATTCTGCCTATGAGAGTACTTCACAAAATAGATGAATTATGTAGGATTTTTCTTTGGGGAAATTCTGAACAGGTTCATAAAACTCCTCTCATTTCATGGGATAAAGCTTGCCTGCATAAGAAAGTTGGAGGGCTAGGCATATACTCTGCTTCTACATGGAGTACAGCTTCTACACTGAGGCTACTCTGGAATATACATGTTAACAAGGAAAATCTGTGGATCAAGTGGATTCATGGCACGTATCTGAAAAACTATGATGTCTGGCATGTTCAGGCTAAAAAAACTGATTCGTGGATGTGGAGACAGATCTTAAAGATCAGAGACAAGGCTCAGGGGCATTTTGGAGGGATTGATAATCTGATTCAGACCATCTGTTATTGCTACAAAAATGCAAAAGTTAAACTTTCTGACTTATATGCTGCACTCTCCCCTACATCTAATTTGGTGCCTTGGTTTGGCACAATATGGGAGTCTTCAAACTACCCCAGACATGCTTTTATTAGCTGGTTAGCAATCCAAAACCGTTTGCTTACTCAGGACAGACTGATCAGGAGGGGGGTTGTTAGCATAAACAACTGTGTTTTATGCTCTGGTCTGGAATGCAGAGACCATCTTTTTTTCGAATGTTCCTATTCTAGTGATATCTGGGCCAAGGTTATGAATTGGTTACAGTTCAGGTGGAGATCGAACAATTGGAATCAAGTGTTGAATTGGTTCTGTCACAGGTTGAGGGGAAGAGGGTTTAAACAAAAGCTAAAGAAATTGGCTTTTACCTTAACAATTTATAACATTTGGAATGAGAGGAACGGCAGAATTTTCAGACAGGAATTGAAGCCAGCTGATCAAGTGTTTAAGGAGATAAAATTTAGCATCTTAGCTATTGTTCTCAATGGTCCATTTACTGCTGAAGACAGAGAATGGATTTGTTCTCTGTAGTTTTTAGAGTATGAGTGATGTATTAGTAGATTAGAATTTTTTTGTATTCTCAGTTCAACCTGAGAATCTTGATGTGCTGATTTTTTCACATTTGGATGATGAATAAATACCTTTTCATTGACCAAAAAAAACACATGTAAATATCCTCAGAAATGTTACTATGTAAAAAAGCGTTCTTGACATCCATTTGGAAAATTTGCCAATTGTGAATTGTAGCAACTGCAAGACATGTACGAACAATAGTCATCCGGGCCATAGGAGCAAACGTCTCATCATAATCAATGTCATATTGTTGCGTAAAGCCGCGAGCTATAAGACATGCTTTGTATTGTTCAATAGTACCATCGACGTAGAGTTTGATCTTGTAGACCTATTTCTCTGCTTATCAAGATGTAAAGCAGTGAGCTTCTAAGTTTGAGTTTTCTAAAGAACCTGTAGTTCTTTGGATATTTCCTATTTCCACTCAGGTAACTTTACAACATCATGGTAAGATTGTGGTTTTTGTAAACTTGATGTTGTTGTAAGAAAAGTCTGAATGGAGGGTGAAAGGGAACTAAAAAAGTTCAATTTGTAAGGAGGATGAGGATCACTCGTGGAATGTCATAGGGGAGGATCTTCAGATGTAGGTTGCATATCAGGATCAAAGTGACAGTCTCTGTAGTAGGGGATCAGCTGTTGAGGTAGAGGATCAGGAGTGACAGTATCATGCTGAGGTGGAGGATCAAGATTGATAGTATCATGTGAGTTAGTTGGTGGAGGATCATATGGATCATGATTAAGAAAAATGAGAGACTCTGGTGTAGATGGTGGAAGGGGAAATGGTGCTTCTGGTAAGGCATAATAAGGGAGATGCTCATAGAAGGTAACATGATTAGCGATATGCAACCTTTGAGCTTTAGAATCATAACAATGATAACCTTTGTGATTAGAACTATACCTAAGAAAAATACATAACTAACTACGACGCGAGTTTTCTACGTTCATGAATGAAAAGATGAACAAAACATGTACAACAAAAAATGCGTAGTGAAGAATAACCAGGTTATTTTTCATAAAGTTTATGAAATAAGGTAGTGACATTTAAAATAGATAAGGGTGTGATGTTAATTAAATAGACACTCGTAAGAATTGCTTCTCCCCAAAATTTAACTGGAGCAGAAGCAGATAGAAGGAGGGATTATGTCGTTTCAAGGATATGATAATGATGTCTCTCAGCAACACAATTTTATTAATGAGTATAAGGACAACATGATTAAGACAAAGTACCTTGAGAGATAAGACTTATTTGAAGTGTATTACCCTACCCTTCCCCCACCCATCCCCCCTGCCCATGAATCTAATCAAACATTTTAAAAAATTGAGTGTCTACCATTTGGGTAAACTCTTTGTATTTGGAGAGAACATCAGATTTATTAGATTTCAGATAAATCTAAGTGTAGCAAGAGTAATCATCAATAAAACTAATATAATAATGATACCATGTTAAGAATGAAGTTTTTGGGAGAAAAGAGACTAAATATGATGAATCAGTAGTAAAATGATGAGTTGTGTCAGAATCCAAAATCCATGTTAAAGTAGATTTATCTGAAGGTGTGGTAAAAGTAGATGCAGCAGGAGATATTTCAAAAGAACTACCAGTAATATTCAAAGATTGGAACAATTTTTTAAATCGACATAGACAGTCATGATGATCAGTTGGAGCTTCTGATTTGGAGCTAGATGATGAGAAGTCAGAAACCACAGCCTATGAGGAATCATTAGGTCAGCGCTGGTACAAACATCTGGTACGAGCTTCCTCAACATGTTTTGAAGTAAATACTCAACATCCTTTAGTGAAATGAGACTTTGTTTTGTGAATGTGACACATTTTGACTGTGAACTATTTTGACTGTGAACTATGTGGAGTGGGATTCGATGGACGAGAAAATTGCTTGTTAGTAGTAAGAATAGAACTCAAAGATGGTTGCTGAGATAAAGAGTGAAGTCTCGTCTCCTCAGCAAGAAGTTCAACAATAGCATTATCCAGTGTGGGACAATTTCACTAATGAACCAATAGTCCATAAAGAGATTCATATTCAGGACGAAGTCGCATGAGAAATTGAAACAGACATTGTCGATCTTCATATGAATTGAAACTTTTGATTGATTCTAGGTCAGTTATCTGCAAGCTGCTACCGAAAATAAAGCATATAAGTACAAAATTCATGAAAGGATCTTTCATGTTGCTGTGCCAAAGTTGTTGGACCCTAGAGGGGGGGGGGGGGGAAGAATATGTAATATACACAAGGTGATATATCCTATATGATAGAAATATATGCAAGGATATATAAACAATAAGATATATCCTAACAAAGAGATATAGACAATGTATGTGCAAGGATATAAAACTAACAAGAGGGGTAAACAAATTAACTACAAATGTGATAGGGCAAAATGATCAACAAGCAATACACAATGGCGATGTAAGATATGAATATGAAAACAAGTGCGCCGATGCAATCACAAACAAAGGATATGTTTACGAGGTTCGGTCCCCACGACCTACGTCCCCGCTCCTCACCTTGAGGAGATCTCCACTATCACAACCGGGTTTTCTACGTTCACCCGAACAACGTTTACACCTCACAATACAATCACTATGCAATCACACTGTAGGCATTGAAAATTACCTATAGGTCTCCACGAACAGCTCAGTGTTAAGGAACGACAATGAACGTCACTATCTGGTTCACAGGAGTTCAATTGACGTCGATGAACGATTGAAGTGAATCGACGAACTACGTGAGCTGATAGGATTTCGGAACAACGAAGACCCAGGCCAATCGGGAACCCGGCGATGTTCACAAAAAGGACAACGCCCTTCGAGTCTCGTTCATTCTACAGATAATCCAACCATTGGAGCAGATAGAACTCTTCGTCAAGCTTCCAACGCACTTGGAATCACTCAAATTCGAGTTCAGACAAAGAATCTATGGCGGAAACCCCAGGGGTGTCTAGGCACCCTAGGTGCCCCCATTGCCTATAAATAGCAACCTTAGGCCTCATTTTTGAAGATCTGGATTTTTGGAGAGTTGACGAAGCCTTGCTGCAGTGAAGAGTGGTCGAGCGCTTCAACAGAGGAGAGGTCTTCATCAGATTCTTCATCACCCGTGTCCGTTCCTTAGTATTACCCTTCGTCGGTAATCCTAAGAAGAGCAAATATCTCGCTTTATCCGAGATAGGCGCTCCAAGTTTCTAGATCTCCTCGCGGATCGACGAAGCTCTGCCCGATTTTTCTGGATCAGATCTGATTGCCAGGTAGTCCACGGATATCGACGTCCCCGTCACAGGCCAAAGACCCACGCAAGCAAGAGACGATAAACGGATCTTGTGTTTATTTTCAAGAAAGTTGTAATTTTTATTTTCGTTATTTGAATTCATTTGTAAACGTTTAAAGTTCTAATGAAATCAATGATGAAGGCAACTTTTGACGAAAACAAACTGGCGACCACAGTGGGAGCCAACGGCCTCGCTGTCGAGACCGTCGTGACGCAACCGGCATTCAAGATCCGGGTGAATGAAGAGATCGAATACGAGTTCGATCGACAAAAGTTTGAAGAGTGCCTCTCTTCCTCCTCCTCCAGATCCGCCTCTCCGAACAGGCACAGGAAGGGCGCAGGAAGGCATCCTCTTCCAGAAATGTTCGCGGGACCTTCGGCTCGAAGATCCAAGATCCCATTGCCGCCGCTGCGCCCGCACCACGCGACGTTCCCGCATCGTCCAACGTGGTCGAGACCGCAGATCCAGACTTCTCCTCCGCCGAGGAGATGGCTACTGAAGACGCTCCAGCATTGTCAAAGAGAGCACGCCAAAGACGGTGTCAACGCCTTGCTCGTCAGCTGGCCAAGGCTTTTGAGCCGATGGACGGAATCCGCTATAATGTGGATCTAAAATCCAGGCAGCGCCGGGAACAACAACGGCGAACAACCAACTCCTCCTCCAAGACAGAAACGAACGAATGGGTTTGTGTCAAGAGGACCCGCTCCACCCTCGAGGAGCGAATCAAGAAGCGTCAAGCATTGCTCGCACATGCCCGAGCCCTTTTGCAGAAAGCAAAAGAAATGCAGAGGGGAGAGGCAGTGGAGAAGCCGCCTAAGCGCAAACAAGTTTGGGTGCCAAAAGCCAAATCAGCGCCTAAGGTAAAAGCAGGCGACGTTGCTCTCCGGCCTTCGTCAACTTCAGATCCCGAACCTCCGATAAAGCCCTACCGCAACGCAGATTTCCCTAAGTTTAGGATTCCTCTGAAAGATCGTATCGGTGCCCTGCCCGAAAATCAAGGAAAAGCGCTTGTTAAGGAAAGCTGGAGATCGTTGAAGGAGCTTCGAGCTAACATCCAGACTGGGGGTCGTACGCGACCTCCTAACAAATTGATTTCTACAACGGCCCGCTTGGCGGTGCGTGCAGAAAGTCAGGAGCCCGTTAAGGTTTCACCCTCACAAAGGTGTAATTCCAAACGTGTGACTCCCATAGATGCCAACAAAGCGATGTTTACTCAGAAGAAAACACGTCAGACAGACGAACGCGTTATACCTGAGAATCCATGTGAGCAACCGATAGGTTACTCCGACCGCAACGTCGATGAGTTGTACTATCAGGTTGGGGGTATGAATTGTGAGCAACCGATAGGTTACTCCGACCGCAACGTCGATGAGTTGTACTATCAGGTTGGGGGTATGAATGAATCTCGAAAGAGAAGTACTTGGGAAACGGACTCTCATTGTCCGTATATCAAAATTATCAGGGCAGTATTATCAACGTGTAGCTGCCCCAAGACCGCTCCGCAGAGGGTCCCGATATTCAAGAGAATCTCCGATGGAACGACGAAGCTCAAATCAAGGCGTTTCCACCAAAGAGGACCGGTTGCTCGAGATGATGAATTCCCAGAAGTTACCATCAACATGGTCAACAAGGAAAAATCTCCAATTGTTTCAAGTGGTTCTGACCCTAATTTCTCTCCAGGAAGCAGAGTCAATTCGGGAATAGCTCAGCTTCAGCTAGAAACCGTCGGATATAACGATTACCATGGGATCCATGAAGGAATCCATTCCGATGATGAACTCTCAGATTCTTATTCCGCACTCGCCTCCGACGATACAACGTCTAGCATAGGGCAAGCTCGAGAAGTGTTCATGATCAACACCGAGCAAATAGCCAAAATCATTGAGGATGCTCTAGCCAAGCAGAAAGAAGCATTCAAAATCAAAATGGAAATGGCTATGCAGGAGATGAGACAAATGCACGACCAACAAATCCGAGCTTTGTCAAATCAGCTAGTTGAATCCAGCCGTCGCACCCAGAACGCCGTAGTTGACAACGATCCGAAAGTGGACGAAATCATCATGGCTGACGCGCCGCCCAAAAATATTGAGGGTGGCTGTATTATTCCTCTCAGAAATTGTCCAAAACGTGATATAGGTGAGGATGAAAAGATGAAGGATCTCGAGAGCAAAATTGATGCCCTGATGTCTGTTCGAGAGGTAAAGAAGACCGGGATTCCATGTCCTTACCCAAGAGAATGGGAATCGATCCCGTATCCGGCGAAGTTCAACTTGATCAACTTCACGCCATTCGATGGGAAGGGTTCCCCCACTCAGCATCTGATCTATTTCAAGTCCCACTTGGGGGTGATCTCTGGCAACGAGCCTTTGATGATTCGGTCATTCGTTAGCACCCTTCGCGGGCCTGCTTTCGATTGGTACCGCCGTCTCAAGCCCGGAAGCATCAACAGCTGGGAGGACCTGGAGAGCATGTTCCTTGCTCATTTCTTCGATGATGAAGCCAAAGTATCGATCAGAACACTCTTCGATGAGAAACAAAAAGACGGAGAGTCGGTGGATACCTTTATCAAACGCTTCCGCAATCAGGCAATGAACTGCAAGGATCCCGTCACAGAAGAGTTCATCTTGCAGACTTGTCATAATAATTTGTCCATTAACATCTTGGATGTTATGGGAGTAGAGCCACTCAATACCTGGAGAGAGTTGAAGGTGCACGGAGAACAGGCCGAACGCTTCCTCAGAAGGAGGAAGGTCGAAAGAAACCAATGGCTAATTCTCCGAACTCGAACTTCGCCTCTCGTGATAGGGGCAAGGCACCTGCAGCGGCTGTTGATCAAACGTCAAAACAGCAGTCCTGAAGACAGCAGAAGACTTCGGATCAAAAGGCCCAGAAAGAGTACTCGTTCAAGGACGAAGACGTTCCCGCCATCTTCGAGTCTCTTCTCGAAAACAACAAAATCAAGCTCCCGCCCATCATGAATCAGGAGGAAGCTGACGATCCTGCAGATCCGAAGTACTGCGCGTACCACGGGAGGATCCTTCATCCCACCAAGGCTTGTTTTACTTTAAAGAATAGCATCCAAACCTTGGTTGAAGCCGGCGTTATAACGCTAGGGTAAGCCAATTGAGAACGGCAACACTCCGACAAGTATAAGAGTATAAACTGCTCCTTCCTACACTCCGAAGAGTATACGAGTATAAACTGCTTCTCAATCCTCCAACAGGTGCATGAGATTAAACTGCTCCCTACATACTCCAATAGGTATATGAATCTAAACTGTTTCCCACTTCTGACGGAAAGTTCCTGGAGAATATTATGCTAATATTCTTAAGGATAACCCGGTCAGGTAACTGAGAATAATATCCAAACCAGTTCCGCAGAGGAAGCTGGGGGTGGGCGATTTATGTAACGGGAAGTTCCTATAGAATCATATATTCTCAAGGATAACCTGAACATGCGATTGAGGATATCGTACTCCTCGTTACACCCAGTTTTACAAGAAAGCTGGGGGTGGATAATTCGTGTAACGGGAAGTTCCCAAAAGAATGTTAATACTCTTAGGGATCACCCGATCAATATGAACAAAGTGATGAACACTAAGTCTCCTACCGATCAGACTAATTGACGGTGGGACCACAACCAAAATCTCCTCTCGATTTCCCCAATGAACGAGAGGTCCACAAATCGAGCGATCAAACCTTCCTACAATTAGGATTGTCTCAAACCTCCCAATTGGTCAAACCTTCTTACAGTTAGGACCACAGTCAAAATCCCCTCTCGATCCCTCCAATGAACGAGAGGTCCACTTTCAATTCGAGTGATCAAACCTTCCTACAGTTAGGGTCATCTCAAACCCCTGTTTGGTCAAATATTCCTACAGATAGGGCCAAGACCACAATTCACTCTCGATAAACGAGAAATTTATCTTTAGTTCGGTAATCAAACCTTCGGACAGTTAGGGTTATCCGAATCTTGTCGATTCTCGGAGTGGAGATCCCACTCTTAGTTTCATCTTTTTGGATTCTAGGAGTGGAGATCCCACCTCGAGTCTCCTTTCCAGCTGAAGATAGAATATAAAATTCTTCTTCCTCAGTGTCGGGAGATAGAATATAAAATTCTTCCTCTCCCATTTCGGGTTCGTCTTTGCCCCAAGAGAAGACACCACCTTTTTCAACTCCCAAAATCCATGCCTTTTATGCATGGGGAATTTTATCCCGAAGCCTAAGCAGGGATAAGCCAACGCCTAACACGCGTTGCCGGTTTAGTCTTTCACCGATTGAAAAAGACACCAGAACCCAGTTTGGGGTATTTTATCCCGAAGCCTAAGTAGGGATAAGTCAGCGCTTAACCTGCGTTGCTGGGTGATTCGTTCCCGTAAAAACGACCGAGTCTACGTATTCAGCATCGTAGCAACAAAAAATCCATGCCTTTTATGCATGGGGAATTTTATCCCGAAGCCTAAGCAGGGATAAGCCAACGCCTAACACGCGTTGCCGGTTTAGTCTTTTACCGATTGAAGAAGACACCAGAATCCGAGTCTGGGGTATTTTTATCCCGAAGCCTAAGTAGGGATAAGTCAGCGCTTAACCTGCGTTGCTGGGTGGTTCGTTCCCGTAAAAACGACCGAGTCTACGTATTCAGCATCGTAGCAACAAAAATCCATGCATTTTATGCATGGGGAATTTTATCCTAAATCCTGAGCAAGGATAAGTCAAAACAATCCGCATGCTAGCCCGACTCAAACGGTAGTCGGTAAAGGCTCATCAAACCCGTTGATGGCTGAGAATTTGCCAAAAATTCTATAAGTACGAGTCATCGATGCATCAGCTCTGTTAGTTGGTCTCGTGACTCGATCATCCAACAACATTAAAATAAGATCCACACATGCAGATGAATCAGCTTTAACAGTTGGTCCTGCAGCCCCAACATTCGGGACCGCTATGCTCCAATACCTTAAGAGCTTAAACTGTGTATACTCCAGCAAACGTACGAGTATAGACTGTGTTAATGGCGATCCGAAACCCTAGGTCAACGCCGATCAACGCGTAACCCTAGGTCAACGCCTGTCAACGCGTTGCGACCAAAGTCAACGTTTGACGATTCAAAACCCTAAGGTCAACGCCGATCAACGCGCAACCCTAGGTCAACGCCAGTCAACGCGTTGCGACCAAAGTCAACGTTTGACGATTCAAAACCCTAAGGTCAATGCCGATCAACGCGTAACCCTAGGTCAACACCAGTCAACGCGTTGCGACCAAAGTCAACGTTTGACGATTCGAAACCCTAAGGTCAACGCCGGTCAACGCGTAACCCTAGGCCAACGCCAGTCAACGCGTTGCGACCAAAAGTCAAAAGTTTGACGCTAAAACCCTAAGGGTCAACGCTGGTCAACGCGTAACCCTAGGTCAACGCCAGTCAACGCGTTGCAACCAAAGGCAACGTTTGACGATTCAAAACCCTAAGGTCAACGCCGGTCAACGCGTAACCCTAGGTCAACGCCAGTCAACGCGTTGCAACCAAAGTCAACGTTTGACGATCCAAAACCCTAGGATCAACGCCGATCAACGCGTAACCCTAGGTCAACGTCAGTCAACGTATTGCGACCAAAGTCAACGTTTGACGATTCAAAACCCTAAGGTCAACGCCGATCAACGCGCGACCCTAGGTCAACGTCAGTCAACGCGTTGCGACCAAAAAGTCAACGTTCGACGATTCGAAACCCTAGGGTCAACGCCGGTCAACGCGTAACCCTAGGTCAACGCCAGTCAACGCGTTGCAACCAGAGTCAACATACTGTGATCCGAAACCCTAAGTCAACACAATGTGACGGAGGTAGTTCAAAGTCAACTCAATGACACGAGCCAAACTCAATTCATCAGCTGTAGACTCGAGACTCCGACGACGGCCAGGCGATAAACGCAGCGCCAGAAAGACTTCGGCTATTCGTTAAAGCATTGAATAGACCGAAAATCAAAGGAGCCAAGAATTGAAACTAATTACAGGTCCTTTACGCCGACTGAAGGCTAGGCCAAATCACATCCAAAGTATTCCAACCTCTTCTATAAAAGAAACGAGTCTGGAACGCTTTGGAGGGGGTATCTGTAGGCATTGAAAATTACCTATAGGTCTCCACGAGCAGCTCAGTGTTAAGGAACGATAATGAACATCACTATCTGGTTCACAAGAGTTCAATTAACGTCGATGAACGATTGAAGTGAATCGACGAACTATGTGAGCTGATAGGATTTTGGAACAACGAAGACCCAGGCCAATCGGGAACCCGGCGATGTTCACAAAAAGGACAACGCCCTTCGAGTCACATTCATTCTACAGATAATCCAACCATTGGAGCAGATAGAACTCTTCGTCAAGCTTCCAACGCACTTGGAATCACTCAAATCCGAGTTCGGACAAAGAATCTACGGCGGAAACAATCAAATATACACGAGGGAGCGTCTCAAGCTGAACTGGGACACCCGGGGTGTCTAGGCAAAGCCAAGACACCCCAGGGGTGTCTCGGCTTGGCCGAGACACCCTAGGGGTGTCTCGGCTAAACCGAGACACCCTTGGGGTGTCTCGGCTAAACTGAGACACCCTTGGGGTGTCTTGGCTTGGCCGAGACACCCTTGGGGTGTCTTGACAATTGGCGAAGCCCTGCTGGAGTGAAGAGTGATCGAGCACTTCAACACAAGAGAGAGTTCTTCATCAGATCTACATCACCCGCATCCGTTCCTTAGCATTACCCCTCGTCGGTAATCCTAAGAAGAGCAAATATCTCGCTTTATCCGAGATAGGCGCTCCAAGTTTCTAGATCTCCTCGCGGATCGACGAAGCTCTGCCCGATTTTTCCGGAACAGATCTGAGTGCCAGGTAGTCCACGGATATCGACGTCCCCGTCACAGGCCAAAGACCCACGCAAGCAAGAGACGATAAACTGATCTTGCGTTTATTTTCAAGAAAGTTGTAATTTTTATTTTCGTTATTTGAATTCATTTGTAAACGTTTAAAGTTCTAATGAAATCAATGATGAAGGCAACTTTCGACGAAAACACACACCTCACACACTAAGTGATGGTCCTAGACTGTGTCCTCCTCCTCAAGTGCTCGGTTACAACCTCTCCCTAGGCACGTCAACCGACACCACTCCTCTTGGATTCGACCACGTCTCTCACCACACACTTCTCTCGGTGTACAAGTGTATTACAAGTGAATCCTCACAATTAAGCACAATATAATAAATGATTGTTCTCTCTAACAAGGTGAGAACTCAATTAAGCTCATTCTCAATGTCACAAACCCACAACCCTAAATTATACTATGAATGTAAATACAATAAGCTCAATAGGTTATGTGTGAACAAAGAGATAAAACAATATAAACTCAATATAAAATCTAGCTTATGAAATTAAGAACAAAACTTATAAAATGCTAGAATTGAGTTTAAGGAAACTTCTCTATAGATGACAAGAGAGAGGGAGAAGAGTGATTGCTCAAACACCAAATGATGATCTCCACTTGCTCTTGTGAAATTGTCTTCACAAACCAAAACACTCAAATGCTTAAAAGCTTCTTAAACCAAACTTAAACAAACACTAAACAAGTTTAAACCCTTGTTAAAAAAACTTCTTAACTCATGAAAAGAGATCAGCAATTGGGTATTTATACCCACTAGAAATCTCAGCCAAAACCCCAAAACAGAAAGACCAAAATGCCCCAGAAAAGTCAGCTCAGAAATAGCCGCGATGGAGAGAAAAAGCACGAAAACCAGCTCTGGACAATCATCGGTCGACTGGTGCGGTCGACCGATGGAGCTTTCGGTCGACCGGACCGGTCGACCGACAGACTCTCTGTCGCCCAGTGAGAATATGAACTCATGTTCGGTCGACCGGTGCGGTCGACCGAAATCTGACATATTCAAAAACTGTTTTGCTGATTTTAAAACCCTGTTTAAAAATATCAAATAAATTCAGAAAAATGTAAAACTTTGGGAAATGATTGTAGACATGATAATACACATGCTACAAAAACTGGTTTTCTAAAAAGTCTTCCCAAATGAGAAATATCATCATTTTACAAACTAGTCCAAAACATGAAAATATGAGATACTTGAATTTTGATGTTTTGACATAAACCAACTTTTGAAACTTTGTGAAATATTTTTATAGACTTAGTAAAATATGTATAAACTGATATTGAAGTCTACAAACTAAGAATACAATATTTTCACAAATACAATAGAAAATAAAACCTATGAGTATGTATATGAAAATATATTTGTTTCATATCTATGTAGATAAACCAAAACACAATAATAAATATGAAACATGTAATTTCATATTTATAAACATGAAAACCAAAACTTGTATTGTATATATATATGTGATTACATATATATACAAGGAAACTAATAAAATGTGTGTGTATAGATAATTGAGCTTAGAGTACTTAACACACATAATATAAATCCTAAACTACATTACCCAAGCAATCTTGATCTTCTAGGTAATCTCTCGGATGAAGCTTTAACTTGGATCTTGAACTTTGAATAGCAAGGCTTCACCGACATTCCGCCAACCTCCATTTGATATGATCGTTATGGCGCAATCCATCCATCCTCCAACAACGTTGTTTGTCTACAATGAATAGATAATACAAGCACTAGACAAACAACATTAGTTATAAATTGTTTGTTAAACATCATCAAAACAAGAAGGCCAACAAAAGTGACTTCTTAAAGTAGATGATATTCATGTACACCATCCTATTGAGTGTAGAAACCTTGGAGATGCATCCATAAAAATTTAGCGAAAATGCAATTAACTAGTTGCAGCCAAATGGTCAGTGTAACTGATTGAGTGAGAATGGTTGTTGTCTTATGTTCGTCTATAGTCCAAGCTTGAAGAGCTTTATTGTATGCATCATTAGAAATGCCTGTATTTTGATAGGAGGTACAAAATATCCATCGATAGGTCCCCAAAGACCTCTATGCAAGAGGTGAAACTTGAGAGTAAACACTCATACATGATAGCTTGTTCCCTCAAGTTTGACATCAATTTGTTGATGATATGTATTTTCAGGTGTTGCTGAGATTTAAGGAGGCTTGGATGCCTAAATTTGAAGGAGGAGTGAATACCTACAAGTTTGCAGATTAGATCGGATTAAATCAGATCTGGTTGGAAGTATGTTGTAATTGCGCTAATTTCGTGTTTTGTGAAATCACAAGAGAGAAAATGGAAACAAATTCCCTTGTAGATGATTTGTGAAATCACGAAAGAGGAAAGGGGGAAAATCTCTTATTGGGGCTGTAAGATTAATTAGACTAAGATCAATAAGGTTCTGCTACCATGTTAAACTCAGAATATTGAGGAAATCTCACACACTTTTCATTAGGCTCTAGGCCAAATATATAGATATACAAACGGCTACTTCTCTGCACAAAGTCAATGTGAGGCTAAACTAAGATTTAATACACACTAGTATTCACCTATACGTTAACAGTAGTTGCATCTATTATAGGCAAATCTATATTAATGTGAAAGCAAAGCATATATGCAAAACATTAGAACATGGAACAAAACCAGTACACAATCATGCACTTGAATAAGTGAGGAGGTTATTGCCGAATGACCATGATCTGTCGGATTTGAGATGCAAGCTTGGCGGGGTGGGGTATGGAGTGAACATGATTGCTACTGGTTTTCACTAAAAACATAGAAAATACGGTGGAAAATATAAATTAAAAGCGATCAACAATAATTAACTATAAATATCAACCAACTAGAAACACACAAGATTTTAAAGTGGTTCAGATAATAATTCTACATCCACTTTTTCTTTTTACAAAGAGACTTCCATACTATGTAAAGAGTTTTGCTGAATAACAAACCCAATTTAGTAGGCTTACGAGACTACACCCAAAAATCTACCCAAACTAGTTGTCTAACCTAACTCTTCACAGTGAGTAGTAACACTTAGCTTATCTAGTGCCAATCCTCAATTCTAACGAGCTTGAATACGCTATAAAAACAAGTTTGAAACAAAACCAAACAACCACAATTAAATCTCAGAAAATATGAAAGATCTTATAGTTCTTTCTTAAACAAACCGTCCTTTGATGAATCTAAGTATAGCACAATGAAGAACGATGTAGATAATGAATCCAATAGTAGCTCCCCTCGCTAAAATAATCCAAAGATATTGTGAGTGGTGAGTGAGAGTTTTTCGAGGCTCTGGGAGTCAAAATATTTAATGAAATCTCTTTACTACTCAAAACCCTAGAGTTCTCCATTCTCTCTATCTCTTTCAATGATATATTATCCTCAATAGGTTAGGGAAATGATATTCTAAACGTGAAAGAGTTTGGAGATCAAAGGAAGAATGAACGGCTGAGATTAAAACTTAAAACTATAATTAGTGGACTTTACCATCAATGGTGGCCCTCGACAATCAATGGGTTCCTGTACACCATTATAAATCATTATATGATGACATTTATAAATCAATATAAATCAAAGAGTTTGTTTTGATTTGTACTTTTGAATTCATTATAAATCACTTATATGATGACATTTATGTGTTTATGCTTATGGATCATCTACTTATACTTTATAATGCATTCTTTATATGATTTGATCAAAACTTTCAAATAAAATTTGCTTTCATGATCAAACATTTTTTTATATATATACTTTGTTTTGATGAGAGGTTTATGTGTATATAACCCCTCGGATTTATTGGTTATTGGGTGTTTGTTCCCAAATATTATTTACCGGGTGCTAAAATGTTTATATGGGTTGATACTAGCTCAAGAGCTAGATATAGTTGCCTCTTTTGATTTTTAAAAATCAATGATGGTTTGGTTTTATGTTTTTATGGATTTCATTTGATTTATGATTTCACATGGTTTGGTTTTATGTTTTTATGGATTTCATTTGATTTATGATTTCACTTGAGTGATTTGTTTTCATTTAAAAACTTTTTGCGATTTCATTTGATTTATGATTTCACTTGAGTGATTTGTTTTCATTTAAAAACTTTTTGCATGATTCTCATGTTATTCTTTCATTTGTTTTCATAAATCTATTTTTACATGGTTTTTATTTTTTTGTGTTAATGAGACACTACTTTCATATTGATATATTTATATGTGTTCTCGTTGTCTATTTGTATGTGAGTGGTGTTTACCATATTTTTCATTTATGTTTGCTCACATATTTGCAATGATCTTTTATTGCCTATATCCTATATGACATTTTGATAGGGGGAGCAATCCCTATACTTATTTTATACTAACCTATGCTTATTGATAGGAGGAGCTTTCGCTCACTTAATCATTTTGTCCCCTTTTTGATGTTGTCAAAGGGGGAGAAATATTGTGAGTATATTCTTTCCTTGTTACGCATGATAATTATAATATTGTATATTTATTTTCCTTCATGCATATATTCTTTTTGTAAATTATTTGTCATTATCAAAAAAGAGGAGATTGTTGACCTCTTTATTTTGATGATGCTTAAAAAATAATTTACCACTAATATTGTTTGTCTAGTATTCATGTTTTCTTATTTATTGTGGACAAACAATATGTTAGAGGATGGATGGAATTACGCCATAACGATCATATCAAATGGAGGTTGGCTGATATTGTGGAGTGAAGCAATGTACATTCAAGTTAAAGATACAAGTTCAAGCTTCATCCGTAAAGTGTACCAAGTCAAGCTCATCGAAGATCTATCAAGCTTGGGTAAATTTAGTTTTAGGTTTTATATTATGTGAGTTAGTACTTTAAGCTCAATCATATACACACATACATGCTTTGGTTTCGTATATATATAGTTATATATATACATATATATTTTGATTTGATATTTTTCAAGTTTTACTATGAAACAATTGAATATAGTTGAAAATACATTTCTTGTTTCATACTTACATGCATATATATAATTTCATCAACATCAATTTTATTTAGTTCAATAAAATCATGTTTTAGTATATTATATGTGTATTTTGATAAAATACTATATTCATTATTTATAGACTTCATAATAATAGTTTATATCTTTCTTCAAGTCTATAAAATCATTTTGTATTTTTTTAAAACACGATTAAGCTAAAATGTCAAAACTCATATGTTCATATTTTCATATTTTAGACTATTTTGCAAAATGATGATATTTTTTATTTGGGAGGTCCTTTCTAAACTAATTTTTGTAGCATATGTATTATCATGTCTATAATCATTTTCTAAAGTTTTATATTTTTTGTAATTTATTTGATATTTTTAAACAGGGTTTCAAAATCATCAAACTTTTTCTAAACCTGTTTTTCTCATATATCAGTTTACGGTCGACCGTCATGGTCGACCGCCCATGAGTCCAGAGACTCAGTAAGTTTTTTAGAGGCTCCCCCCCCCCCCTGACGGTCAACCGAATACAGTCTAGAGAGTTTCGCGGTCGACCGTCACGGTCGACCGGCTGTTGTCCAGAGCCAAACCTTGGTCTTTTTGCTGCTCGTGGTCGACTGCAAGTTTTTCACGGTCGACTGCCGATCGCCCAACGGTTATTTTTTGTATAAAATCATATTTTCGATTCTTGGGCTTTTTGGTCTTTTCTGTTGGGTTTTTGGCTGAGATTTTGGGAGGCTATATATACCCCCTTGCTCTCATCTTTCATGAACAACCAAGAAAGTTTTTAAACAAGTTTAAGGGTGTTTAATTTTGGTTCAAGTTTGTTTTAAAAGAGTTTGTTTGTGAAGAAATTTTTATAAGAGCAAGTGGAGATCATCCTTTGGTGTTTTAGCATTCAATCTTCTCCCTCTCTCTTGTTATCTATAGAGAAGTTTTCTAAACTCAATTTCTAGCTTCGTATTTACATTGTTTATTGATTATCGTCTCTATAAGCTAGATTTTCATAATTGAGTTTAGTTCAATTTTGTTTTATTAAATCTCATTGTTACACACACCCACTTAAGCTTTTAGTATTTACATACATAGTATATTGGGGTCGTGAGAGATTGTAACAATTGAGTTGTGCTTAATGAGCTTTTAGTATTTACATACATAGTATATTGGGGTCGTGAGAGATTGTAACAATTGAGTTGTGCTTAATTGAGTTCTCATTCATGTTAGAGATTGTAACAATTGAGTTGTGCTTAATTGAGTTCTCATTCATGTTAGAGAACATTTTATTGTAGTTAAATTGTTAGTGATGTAAAGTTTTTGGTGAGCTAGAAAACCGAGTGTGAGGCGTAGACGTTGATCGGTGAGCATTGAAAACCGACATTGTGAGAGTGTGAATTGTGAAGTTTTTGGTGAACTAGAAAACCGAGTGTGAGGTGTGGACGTTGATCGGTGAGCATTGAAAACCGATATTGTGAGGTGTAAATGTTATTCGGGTAAGCGTAGAAAACCCGGTTGTGATAGTGGATTTCTCCCCGGGAGTGGGGAGCGGAGACGTAGGACAGAAGGTCCAAACTCCGTGATCATATCGTGTGTTTGAGTTTGCTTTGGCGTACTTCTCTTATGTTTATATTTTTTATCGCCATTGTCCATTGCTCATTATTTATTTATCCCACTATCTAGTTTATGGTTATTTCACCCTTGCATTAGTTTATATATCCTTGCATATATTTCATCATATACCTCCTTGCTAGGATATATCTCTTTGTTCATATTGCATATTCTTGCTCATATCATATTGTATATCTAGCTTGTAAGAATAATATTTTAATTAGTTTTAATTGACATAAAATCAGATTAGATTAGCATAAGACCCTAATCACCCCCCCCCCCTCTAGGGTCCAACAGAACATACATGATCATTTTTGAAAGAATTAAGCTCTTTTCTAATGTTCTGAACTTCTAATATGATATTACATTTTTCATTATATAAACTAGTATTTTTTAATCTTAGTTCTTCATTGCTTTCTTTAAGATTTACCTTTTCATTAGCAATGTGATAATCATATTTTATTATAATTTTATACCCTCATTATCTATTTTATATGAATACATATACCACTAATAATTATTTTTATTTTTTAATTGCAGGTTAATGAAGAATAAATCTCAAACTCTCATCTCTCAACAAAAACACATTGATTAAATTCAAAGAAGCCCATTGGAAAATCAGTTTCCAAATTATCCAAAAGCCCAGAATCAAGTCGTGTAGCCTGTAGAAGCCGGAGAAAATCAAAAATCCAATATGAAAAGAAATCATATTCAAAATGGTTGGCCACAAAGAAACGACGATATCTCCTAATCCGGAAGGCGGAATTTAACATATAATATATGAAAATCGCCTATCTCGACGAGACGAAGCTATCCGTGAAATCAGAATTTGGAAATAGTGGGCATCGATGTCGGCATCGATGTGGGCATCGATACCTGCATCGATGCCTGTATCGATACCAGATTACTGTAGCGCGCGTCAATGGCTGATTTTGCTTGTCTTGGGGCTCAAGTTTGATCCAATGGCTCTCATTCACTGATGTTTACTATAAATAGGGATAGAGAATGAGGGGTTAGGATGTGAAAATTTTTGTAACTCCTTTTGGAGATGAGGGCTACTCTTAATTGAGAAGGCCTTCCAAAATTATAACTTTTGTTGCAATTAATAATAATAATTTTTTCACAACTTTAAATTTTTCTCTTCTTCTCTTTGTTGGATGATGAAGATGGAGAATTATTTGAAGGTTTTTATTTCTTTTCTTTTTCTCTTTTATTGCTTATTAGTGTAAATTTATTTCTATGCTTGTAGTTTAGATTTTATTTTCTTATTAAATAGCTAAGAGGCTAGAACCCTCTTGCCTTAGATTTATTTCATGCTTATAGAATAGATTTATTTTCTTGTATTTAATTCTTACAATTTTATTTTGTAGTTTAGATTTTGTAATTTATTTTGTAGTTAGATTTTAATTTCTTATACTATTCACCTTGAGGCTAGAACCCTCTTGGGTTTAGTTTTTCTTTTTGTTTATTTTTATTTTGTTTGATTCGCCTTTAGGCTAGAACCCTCTAGGGAATCACCCTTTTCTAAGAAGTGGGTTTAATTGTAGATTACTCATATCTATAATTGAATCCACCATCTTTAATTTCTTGCATTTTCTTTTATTCTAGAATTTTGTTCTTCATTCTTGATTTTTTATTTGTTTCTTGATTTTATTCATTTTTTCCTTCTCACCTTATTAATCATACTCATTCTTTTTCAAACCCACTCTCACTTACACTTTGCATCTATTTACACACCATTTTCACTCTCTCAATCTCTTCACAATCACATTCACTTATCACTTCTATTTGTCACGCACACAACATAAGAACCGATTTCATATTTTTTCCTACAAAACACCTTCCTCGTGGGATCGATATCTTAAATACTATAACTTGACACGGTTGTGCACTTGCAACCTTTTTGGTACATGTTTATGCCGCATCAAGTTTTTGGCGCCGTTGCCGGGGAAGGTGCTTAAGTAGGTTTTAATTATTTTGGTTCTTTAACTTGTGTGTTTATTGTGAAAGAACTACTTGGAGATTAAAGATCAAGAATTGGAGATTGAGGAATTGGATATTCGCTTGTGGTAAGTCTTCTTCCTTATATTTTCAATTCCACACTTTTAGTTAGTTTCTCACAATTAGTGACAAATAGGATCTTAAAAAAAAGATTTTATTTCCGTTGACCATAATAAAATTCACCCTTCACTTTGACATTTACTAACAAGATAATAAATTCAAACAAATTCCCCCTTCTCATTTGTTTGATTGTTAACCCTAATTAAAAAAAAGAAAAAGATTTTTTTTTCTTCCATCATTTTTAGTTGCTTTTAATTTATAGGGTTGCATTTCATATAGTTAGTAGGAATTCACCAAGTGATTTGAGCATCTTGATTTGGCACACACTTCAAAATATTTTTAAGGGCAAAACCCCATAATCAAGATAAGGTGAGAGATTTCATCACCCTTTTCTTAGCCCAAAAATCACTAATTCCTCACTACACCACCCAAGCCTAATAAACTCATTAGACGTTGGCCCTAAGGATTCGAGCTCAATAAGGAACAAAGAATCCTTAAGTGAACCGGTTTAAGTTTTCTTGGATTAGTTGGTGTCTAAGGCAAGGTTTAAGGGTTGCATAAAGCGCTCTGCAAGGAACGAGGTACTTAATTGATATCTAATCAACCTTTGTTCCTATCCTTACCTGGCTCACTAACCGATTAAAACTTTTATCTTTTCAGTTAAATTTTTTTTGGTTAGGAGCTGGTCTAGCTGAGTTAGGCTTAACCCTAGAGTTAGCATGATTGAAAAGTGATTGTTTTTTATTTGTTTTTCCTTTTTCTTCAAAAAAAACTAACTTTTATTTTTCCAAAACAAAAAAAAATTATATAAAAAGTAATTGTTTTTGGTGCATGCAAAACGTGGATTAGGGACAATACACATCAACAAATTCATTTTGAACAAATGGCTAATCCACAAGTTTTTCAAAATTTATGTTATCCCAATAGGATTGAAATTTCCAATGAAGTCCGGGAGTTTGTAGAGAGTCCATATCAGTATTCGGTAAATGATCCATTTTTTCCAACCTACAACCCAGGTTGGGCAAGTTACACAAACATTGCATGGAATCAGGAAAACCACTCTGGAACTCAAAACTTCACTCCCTCTTTGACCCAACATTTTCCTAGGGAAAACACAGTTCCTTTCAATTCTCATCCACAATTTCAACAACCCAATCTGTCACATCAAAATCAGTCTCCTCATCATCAAGTTGTAACTCACACTCCTCTTGATACAGATCATGATGAACGTCTCAATTTTTTGGAAAAAGGTTTTGAAATCATTATTAAGGCCTCCACACTAGCCACGGATATGTTAACTCAAACATCCTACACGATGAACTCCTTTATGCAATCAACCGAACTCATACTTAACTCTAACACTCAAGCCCTAGCTAGATTAGAAACCCATATTGATCAACTAGCTAGTGCCATAAGTGAAGTAGAGGAAGGAGAAATTCTGAGTCAACCCGTGGTCAATTCTAAGGACACTCAAATGAATGCACTACAGTCAGAAAAATAGGTCGATAATCAGGAAAGAACACCTTTAAGCCAAATTCTTGTTCCAATTTATTCTTCCCCTGATAATTCAATTCAGGAAAGACCGAGGGAAGAAGAAGAAGAGTCAGATCTAAGTTTTGAGGAAATTTTCGGTGAGGAGCTAAAAATATTAGGAGAAGCAGATCGGGTTTGTCAAAATAAAGAAACTGTGTTGGACAATTGCTGTTTTGAACTGAATTTAATAATCAACAACCAAATTTTCAGAACTTCACAGAAGAATTGGTTGTTAGAAAACAAAACTTCACAGTACAAGAGTCTAAGTTCATTAAGAAATACAAAATGCATGACACCAATAATACCTACCTTACCTTGTTGCAAAAATCATTGAACACCCCGGAATGCTTAGAATTTCAGCACTTTGTTGATTATATCATGTTGAATTTATTTAAAATCCGTGGAAGAATTTTCAGTAATAAGGTAGGATTCAATGTAGAACATGAACTCTTCATATTGAATATTTTATTCTACATTGTTTATTTTGTTTATTTCAGAATAATAAAAAGAATTTATTCTTCTCTCATTTGAGAGTTTCTTGTTCAGTTGTTAAAAAAAGAAAAAAAAGAAAAAAAAAGAAAAAAAAGAAGAAAAAAAGAGAAAAAAAAGAGAATAAATTTTTGATTTCATCCTCCTCAGACAAAAGGTAATTACAGATTTTTATCAGCCGACCAAATATAAGTGTTTCACTTCTTATCTGCTTTACTTTATGCATCATAGAGTTGCATTGAGGACAATGCAAAATTTAGGTGTGGGGGTGGGAATTAGTTATTTTTTCTCTTTATTATTTCAGAATAATAAAAAGAATTTATTCTTCTCTCATTTGAGAGTTTCTTGTTCAGTTGTTTAAAAAAAGGAAAAAGAGAGAGAGAGAGAAAAAAAGAAAAAAAAGAATAATTTTTTTTCATCCTCCTCAGACCAAGGGTAATTGCAGATTTTTATCAGCGGACCAAATGTAAGTGCTTCACTTCTTATCTGCTTTACTTTATGCATCATAGAGTTTGCATTGAGGACAATGCAAAATTTAGGTGTGGGGGTGGGAATTAGTTATTTTTTTCTCTTTATTTTACAATTTTAGTGCATTTTTGTCATTTTTTTTCTTTTCCTTAAAAAAAATTATATCGTCACTTGCCAAATTGATAGAGTTATGTAATAATTGATTTATTTGATACATTTGAAAATTTCTAATCCCTAGTTGGTTATTTACTTAAGATCACCTTTTATGATAACTCTAAATAAATTTCTTAAGAAATGATTTTCAAAGTACTATACTTTATTTAAGTCTTAACTTGGATTTTTATTTAAAATAATGAAATTTTTGCATGCTTAACTTAGAGTTGAAAATAATTTTTTCAAAGTGTCTTGATTTACATATTTTCAAAATATATATACATATACAAAAAAATATATATATATATATATATTTGTAGTGCGAAAAATGGGCACCAAAAAGAAAAAAAAACTCTTTAATTCAAGGTGATTCTATCTTATAAAGCCTAAGCTGACCGAGTAATTAAGCTCAAGGAGTATTTTCATACTTAATGATCTAAGCCCATTTGGGTTGGGATCCATTGGCCTAAAACTCGTGAAATGGTCACTTAGAAAGCCCGTTAAAGTAGAAAAAATCACCAAGAAAGAAAGAATTAAAAAAAACTAATAAATGTTTTATAGTTGTATAATGGTCTTGGAAAATATTTTAAATCAAGCAACTTGAAAATTATTTAAAACAAAGAGTTAGCACGTTCTTTTCAAAACTTTTAAATTAAATTTCTAAGTTTGGCTTGGTTTTGTATTGCTACAATGAGAAGATTTTCTTAAAAATATACCTTAGAGTTATATATAAAAATGTTTTCTTGAGTGATAACTGGCTCCAATTAGATTATCTAAAAGTTATCAAGTGAATTTAGTTATTTACTGACTTCTTTAATTTGGCAAGTTGACCGAATTTTGTGGGTATATTCACTGCAAACCCTCACGAGACTACAACTCGTCCACTAGGGTAACCTAGGGGTTTAAAGGCTTGTTGTATGCGCTAAATACAACCGCGATTCCTGCGAAAGTGAGTTAGGATTTTCTTTTTATTTTCTTTGCTAGAGGACTAGCAAAAGTTTAGGTGTGGGGGTATTTGATAATCATATTTTATTATAATTTTATACCCTCATTATCTATTTTATATGAATAAATATACCACTAATAATTATTTTTATCTTTTAATTGCAGGTTAATGAAGAATAAATCTCAAACTCTCATCTCTCAACAAAAACCCATTGATTAAATGAAGAAATGAAGCAAAGAAGCACATTGGAAAATCAATTTCCAAATTATCCAAAAGCCCAGAATCAAGTCGTGTAGCCTGTAGAAGCCGGAGAAAATCAAAAATCCAATATGAAAAGAAATCATATTCAAAATGGTTGGCCACAAAGAAACGACGATATCTCCTAATCCGGAAGGCGGAATTTAACATATAATATATGAAAATCGCCTATCTCGACGAGACAAAGCTATCCGTGAAATCAGAATTTGGAAATAGTGGGCATTGATGTCGACATCGATGTGGGCATCGATGTTGCATCGATACCTGTATCGATGCCTGCATCGATACCAGATTACTGTAGCGCGCGTCAATGGCTGATTTTGCTTGTCTTGGGGCTCAAGTTTGATCCAATGGCTCTCATTCACTGATGTTTACTATAAATAAGGATAGAAAATGAGGGGTTAGGGTGTGAAAATTTTTGTAACTCCTTTTGGAGAGGAGGGCTACTCTTAATTGAGAAGGCCTTCCAAAATTGTAACTTTAGTTGCAATTAATAATAATAATTTTTTCACCACTTTAAATTTTTCTCTTCTTCTCTTTGTTGGATGATGAAGATGAAGATGAAGATGGAGAATTGTTTGAAGGTTTGCATTTCTTTTCCTTTTTTCTTTTATTGCTTATTAGTTTAGATTTATTTCTATGCTTGTAGTTAGATTTTATTTTCTTGTTAAATAGCCAAGAGGCTAGAACCCTCTTGCCTTAGATTTATTTCATGCTTATAGAATAGATTTATTTTTTTGCATTTAATTCTTGCAATTTTATTTTGTAGTTTAGATTTTATAATTTATTTTGTAGTTAGATTTTAATTTCTTATACTATTCACCTTGAGGCTAGAACCCTCTTGGGTTTAGTTTTTCTTTTTGTTTATTTTTATTTTGTTTGATTCACCTTTAGGCTAGAACCCTCTAGGAAATCACCCTTTTCTAAGAAGTAGGTTTAATTGTAGATTACCCATATCTATAATTGAATCCACCATCTTTAATTTCTTGCATTTTCTTTTATTCTAGAATTTTGTTCTTCATTCTTGATTTTTTATTTGTTTCTTGATTTTATTCATTTTTTCCTTCTCACCTTATTAATCATACTCATTCTTTTTCAAACCCACTCTCACTTACACTTTGCATCTATTTACACACCATTTTCACTCTCTCAATCTCTTCACAATTACATTCATTTATCACTCCTATTTGTCACGCACACAACATAAGAACCGATTTCATATTTTCTCCTACAAAACACCTTCCTCGTGGGATCGATATCTTAAATACTATAACTTGATCGGTTGTGCACTTGCAACCTTTTTGGTACATGTTTATGCCGCATCACAATGACTTGAAACCTAGATGCTAGAGTCTCATGATCGAATTTTAAATTATCATGCTTGCTTTTAAGATCAATAAAATTTTTATGTAATTTGTTGTAAGCATGTAATAATTTTTACTAGCTTAAGAGAGTTTATCAAAAGATAAATAATTATCAGAGTTAGACTCGCATACCACACTAGGGCTATCGCCTAGTGGCCGTGTGCATGATGCTCCACTATCACTTGAAGTCGATTCCACCACGACGCGTCGAAAAAATCTCCTCCAAGTCTCCTTGATGTGCTTCAAAACGTTTCCATATAGTGTAAGCACTATCAAAATGAGCAAGTTCATTAGAAATACATGGTTCAAAAGCGTCATGTAAAAATTCTAACACCAACTTGTTCATTGTAAACATTTTCTTGTCATGATTGCTCCACTTGGATTTCTCCAAAGTGGACACAATATAAGCATTGTTAATTACTTCCCATAAATCGATATTTCTAGACTCAACAAAAATTTTGAATCTAAAGCACTATTATTTATAAGGGAAGTTTCTATATTTAGGAGTAATATTTATGTCCACCGAACATATCCATAATATATGAGCAAGCTAAATATATAATATCAAAACAAGATTAGCAACAATATTAAAGCTTGGACCGTTAACTCAAGGTGATTAAACCTTAAATCAAGAGCACCAAGCTCTGATACTAATTGTAAGACCCTAGAGGGGGGTGAATAAGGTCAAAGCTAATCTAATTCGATATTAATGCCAATAAAAACTTACTAATAAAAAATCCTAGCAAGATAAATATTCGATTGAGATAAAGCAAGGATATATAAACAAGGGGACAAATATGAAACAAAAGCGGATAAAAATGCAAACTCAAACAAGCAATATGATCACGGAGTTCGGTCCTGCCAACCTACGTCTCCGCTCCCTACTCCCGGGGAGAATCCACTAACACAACGGGTTTTTGACATTCACCCAAAACATTCACAATCGGTTTTCAACTCTTATCGACAAACATTTATAATACACACAATGTAAATACACTCTACACCCTATAAGTGTTGGCCTAGCCCGTGCCCTCTTTCTCAAGTACTCGGATTTACAACCCCTCTTTAGGCTTTACAACCGACGCTACTCCTCTTGGAATCTATCTCATCTCTCACCAACCACTTCTCTCAGTATACAAGTGTAATACAATGTACAACTCATAATAATGTTCAAATACAAATGATTTGTTCTCTACAATGGGTGAGAATACAATATAAGCTCACTCTCACAATATCGCAATCCCACAACCTAATATATAATGTATGAAATACTAAATGCTCAAACTAGGGTGTGTGTGATAAAATGAGTTCAAATAAAATCTAACTCAAATAATAAACTAGTAATGATATAAATATAAAAATTCAAGAATAAAATGCTAGATAAAAGAGTTAGAAGAACTTCTCTATAAACACGAAAGAGGATGAAGAAGTGTAAGGATCATAAAATTTTGATACTAGTAAAATAAAAAAAATCCTGGTATTTTAAAATATTCAATTGTTATTTTTAAAAGAGTATTTGTATTTTCTCGGCCTTCTAGAATTTTCTATGATTTAAAAATCTAATTTTATATTTATTAATGATTTTGATAATTATAAATTAAATAGTTACGGTGAAAGCTTTCAAATAAATAATTGTTTTATCATTATTATTGTTATTATTATCATTGTAAATTTTTACAAGGATTTTCCCTAATTATTTTATTTTCCCCCTATTTATTTCTTTTATTTGTTAATTAATACCTATTAAACCCTAACCTTAACCCTAAGTATATAAATATAACCCTCTTCCTCTCTCTTTTTCATGTTACCCAGCCGCCAGAGAACCCACTCCCCAACATCATCTCCCCCCCCTTCGCCGACCTCCACCAGCCCACCACCAAACCCTTCCTACCCCGCGACCACCTGCCTAACTCGACAGCCTCCTCCTTCAGCCGCTCGAACTCAGCCACCGTCGCCCGCACTTCCCCGAGCTCCGCCATTTGCCGTCAAGCTCACCGCCAACCAGCACCTCCATCGCGCGCCACATGTTCGACGATATGCCGACACAGATCCAGTTGCAGAACCGCACACCAACAGCCCTCGTTGAGCCCCTCAGTGATGACAACTGCCATCGTCATCGCATCCCCAAACACCGCCATCACCCCCTCGACGGCAAGCATTTTTGTCTTGCTCTTTGTTGAATTCATTGTCATTATTATTATGCAAGCATATCTTTCCTCAAATTCTTTTCTAAAATTTTTACCTTCATGCAAGCATTCCTTTAACTTTTTCCGTTATACTTTTTCCATAATTGGCAAGCCTTCATTTCTTCCTTGATTTGAAATTTCTTGAAATCTTTTTTTGAGTATCCTCATATTTGGTTCATATCTAGTACACAGCTTATGATCATTGTATACATGTTTTGTTGTGGAGTCATATATTATGTATTAGTTTATTTCTGTTACAATAGCAAGTGATCATAAATGTGTGGTGGTACAACTCCACATACAGCTATGACGTGGGAGTACTATAGATATTAGTTAGTAGGTTGGTTTTTGTTATGTATAAATATTACACAATTATTATTGTATAACAGCTAGCTACATTATCTATGAATGAATCATCTGCGTCTATTGGAACCTAGGACATCTCTTTGACACTCAATTTAGATCAATATATCAAATATGTACAGATTAATGTATTTATACAGCTGATACTAGTGTCTAGTTTAAAGCGATCAAAACATTGTATGATTTGACATATTCATAACATATGAACACAATTAAGTGTATACAGGTAAGTCTAGAACATGTGGTTAAATATGATATCATCAAATCATAATATAGTATACTTTAATGCGGGTTAACCATGATATTTTAATTATCACTAAATCACTAGTTGATGACTTGCAACAGAGCCTGTCAGGATGGTGGTTTGTGCTAACCGGTGGAAGGAAATAATTCAAAGATCCTTCATTTTGCATTTCCTTAAAGTAATCTAGGGGCAGTACTATCCTGCAGTTTGTTTGGGAACCCTACGTGATATTAGATTTTTAACTGTTGGAATAAAATTATCCAAACTAATTGGCTAAAAAAAATAAATTACTAGTACTTAATTTAGCCCTCATCAGGAGTTTGTTTTTTTGGACTATTTGAACAGTCTTTTGCATATCCTACCATTACTATATTAGATTAGATTAGACAGGCTGAAAGTGTTTCGTTCTTTTATGATTAGAATAATTTAGTTATCAATGAATAGTGATACTTTTGTTTGCTTGATACGCATTGAGGATTTTTGTGAAACCTTGGCTGTCTATAACCTATGTATCCTATGATACCCGATATGTTCTCCATTTTTATATGTAGATGGAAGCTTTACACTTTTATATTATTTAGTTATAATACTATAACTTGTATGAAACTATTACTTTATGTGAACTATATATACTTGAACCCAACTGTGGGTTTAAATCCTTGTCCGAGTAAGTGTGATCGATGTAATTTCTGGTAGATGTTTACTTTGTGACTGATATAGCATGCCATTAGATATCGTTTTGGATTTGACAATACAAGACTGGTCTGGTATTGATAGTGGAGATCACCTGAATTGTCATGATTAGATTCTTGTGTTGACATGCATGACTTGACGGAAAAATTATTGTTTGATCACCTAGTTGCCATCCAATAGGAGAGACTGTGCATGAAGACGACTCCTATTAAAATATGATTTATAAGCGTGCTTTCATAGCATGGCTATGCTCTCGATATCGACATCCCGATATGATATTTTTCCTTGGCTATTACTATTATAGCATCGACTAGACGATGCACCTATCTTGATTTGGACATGTTCTGGGTCACAGTTATTTTCATAGTTTTACAGAAGTCGTTCCACGGTAATACTGTGGTTAGTGCACAACATTTCATGCACAGCCACAAAAAAAATATGTAACTGACAAACATGGGGTTTATAAAGGGGAATTAGACAGAGAATATAACATGTATATAAACGGGCATATGTGCATTCCTGATATCCTGAGTTATATATACATGGGTCAAAGGGCCAATTCCTGACTTGAAGCCGTGTTCCCGGGACGGTTTACGGGGAACCGATTTATATACATGCCGTGTTCCCGGGACGGTTTACGGGGAACCGATTTATATACATGAAAATATTTTTCTCTAATTCAAATAACATGTAAAATAAGAATAATGTGCTTATACCGATTTATATACATGAAAATATTTTTCTCTAATTCAAATAACATGTAAAATAAGAATAATGTGCTTATAGGCTTTGTGATAGATTTGACATGCACGACATGTCCTGGATGAGGTTTTGATGATTTTTATTTATATTGTTGTGTATAGAATTTTGGGAGTTAATATTTAGAGATTTACAATTTGAGATATATGGTATATACGAGGGTTTCCTTGTTTGGATTATTCCCTCAACGTACTCATCTCTCATGTCGTGGGTTTCTAAATCTTACCTTCCTTTAGCACGTAATTGATATCCATGTATAGAAACTTCCTTATCATCTTTAATTGAGTTTTCATCTTATTTTGGTTTATAAGATAGACATTTTCTTTTATCACTAAAAATTTATAATTTATCTTTCATTTATATCTACCACTTATACTTACACGCGCACAATTTCCTCATTTTACATGCTTGCTGGGAGTTTTCTAACTCCTCTGGGGTTTGCATGCCCCAGACTTGGGAATTGTTCTTTCTTCGCAGGATCAAGAGTACTTTAAGAGTTAAGACCAGCGACAGTGATCACCTTCTCTCTCTTCACTCTCTCAGCTTCAGCGATTGAGTCTTTCTTGTAATCACTTGTGGTACTCCAGACTAAGATGTATTTTCCTCTTTCCTACTTTGAAGAGTTGTGGACATGTAAGAGAAACTTGTCTTATCAGAGTTTTCTTTATCTATCTAGTTCCTTTGCTATTTTAGTTACATGCTCTATGTAGTAGTTCTTTTATTTTCTTTATCTATCTAGTTCCTTTGCTATTTTAGTTACATGCTCTATGTAGTAGTTCTTTTAGCAATATATCTGTATACAGGATGATCCAGAGGCATGCTCTATGTAGTAGTTCTTTTAGCAATATATCTGTATACAGGATGATCCAGAGGCGTGAATGTAACCGCATGGTTGCATTGCCGACCGAGTCACGCTCCAAATTATCACGTTTTGGACCCGGGGCGTGACAAGAAGATTGAGGGTGAATTCCTCAATTGAAAATGCAAGCTTCCTCTTTTGTAAACAAACACTAAACTCAAACTTGAGAAGAAACAAACTTTAAAACTCTTGTTAAAACCCTCTTGGATTCATCTCAGAACTGAAATAGTGAAGGGTATTTATAGGATGAAAAACAAAGCCCAAAAATCAAGAAAACCCAGCAAAAGGATAAAAATACAAAAGTGAAAAAACTAGCCGTTAGGCATTGGTCGACTAATGAGCTGAATCAATCGACTGACGAGTTGGCCGTTACAGGCAGCTAACAGCTCGTCGGTTGATTGAAGAGTTCATCGGTCGACTGATGACCTCATCAGTCGATTGATCAGTCGACCGTATAAGAAAACATAAAATTTTAAAGATTACAGGTAGTTTCATCAGTCGACTGATAAAAACCATCAGTCGATTGATAACAGGTTTTCAGCCTAAATTGAATAGTAAAAACAAAATTCAAACCTCTTTTAAAAATATCAAATAAATTTCAAAAAATATAAAACTTTGAGAAAAGTTTATAAACATGAATATGAACATGTTGGAAAAAGAATTTTTTAATTTGCTCTTACCATTTGTGAAATTTTAGAAATATTCAAAAATACTAAAATACATGTGTTTATAAACATGTTGATTTTGTCATGTAGCTCAAATCAAGTTTTGAAAACTTGTGTAATGTTTTTATGGACTTAATAAAAGATGTTAATAATGTTTATATAGTCCAAAGTATATTAAAATACATTTTGTATAAAAACACCTATGATTTGAGAAATTTCACAAATAAATGTGTGTATAAAATTTTAGCTTGAAGAATTTGCACACATTACATATAAAACCTATACTAAGTATACAAAGAGTGAATCTTCTGAAGCTTGAACTTGATTGATTGACTTGGTTTGCATAAGCTTCAATATCAATGTAGCTCATTTTCCTGTGTATACTAAACAACACAAAACAAAAAACTAAACCAATATTAGTCGTAAATTGTTTGTTAAATCATCATCAAAAATAGAAGGCCGACATCTACAATGAGTAACACTTAGACCTACCTAGTCCTAACCTTCAATTCCAACCAGCTTGAGTACACCATGAAAATAAGTTTGAAACAAAACCAAACAACCACAATTAAGTAACACCTAGCACTCATTGTAATACCTAGCACTCTCTACAATGAGTAACACCTAGCCCTACCTAGTCTCAACCCTCAATTCCAACCAGCTTAAGTACACCCTGAAAACAAGTTTGAAACAAAACGAAATAACCAAACACTTAGCCCTAGCTAGTCCCAACCCTCAATTCCAACCATCTTGAGTGCACCATGAAAACAAGTTTGTTAAACAAACCATCCTTCGATAAATCGAAACGCATCACATTGAAGAACGGTATATATGATGTATCTAATGGCAATTGTCCTTGTTAAAATGATCTGGAGATGTTGTGCGCGACTAATGAGAGTTTGTCGAGACTCCAGGGGTCAAAACCTTCAATAAAATCTCTTTACACTTCAATACCCTAAAGCTCTCGCTTCTCTCTATCTCTTTCAATGATATAATGTCCTTAATAAGTTAGAAAAATAATATGCTAAATATGTTATAGTTTGGAGATCAAAGGAGCAATGAATCGTTGAGATTAAACCTTAAAATCTACAATCAATCAACTTTACCATCGATGGTGGCCCTCGACCATCGATGGGTTCTTGTACACCAGCGATGGTTGAGATGCACAGTCGATGATATGAAAAACTCTCCTGGAAAAATCATCAATTTGTCATTATAGCCATCGATGAGTCACTGTAGACCATCGATGAGCTCATCCAACCTTCGATGAGTCACTGTTGACCATCGACATCTAAGCCTAAAATTAGTTTTGAGCTGATTTTTGCATCGGTTCACCTCGTACACTTCTTATAGCTATATCCACCTACACTATATCATCTCAAACAATTATTACCATCAAATAAGAGTTTGTTATTACTCAAATAAGGTATGGACTAAGTCCTAACAAGATCTTCACAATGTGGATTGTACTAGTGTCTAGAATCATACTGTGCTCACATGATGTAGCATTAGTCTCACATATACAGTGAAGAGGCAATTTTTTATTCCTCCTTAAGATGCTATAAATTATAATTTATTTCAAACAATGATAAAAAGAAAGAAGAAAAGTTTAGATATGACATTTATTAAACAATTGCAGCACTACATGGACATGGAAAATCATTTATGAATATAGAACTCTTGTTTCACATATCTACTTCTTAAAATAAAAACTCATGAAAATTGTAAATGAATTCATGAAAATCAATTCTATTAGCAAATGCATCACTACATGAAAATTGAAATCCTATTTTCTTGTTCTAATTGTATTGCACCAAATAATAATAATAATAATTAATAATAATAATAATAATAATAAAATATAAAAGTGTATGAAAATATAAAATAGAAATCCATAATATTTCAGATTATAATATAACTTAGGATTAAAAAAGAGAAATTAAATTAATTTACAAATTAATTATTATGTAGGTAATGAGAATCTCAATATTTTTTGTCGACAATACAAACTTAGAGCATCCTAGAAATATGCTCAGTGAAGATATTTTGTATTTGATTTCAAGCCCTAAAAATTGAGTTTGAGAAGAAAGGAGGGGGGAAATGTTTTGGTTTTAGTTGGGGATGGGCCAACATATAGTATGTTGTTATACACCTTATAGTATATTGCTATGCACATTATACATGTTACTATACACTAAGGTATTTTATACTTTGCATTTAAAGATAAGTAAGTAAAGTACAAGAACATAGATAATTATGTGGGTTTAAAAGTAAATGAGAGTTTGGTTATAAACAAAATCCCTACGTAATAGATCATTGCTTCAAAAACATTGGTTGGTGGGGCCCTCTTTTTTTGTGGGTTGTTGGGGGGTGGGGGGTGAAGTATGGCCACCCAGTCCCCTATGGCCTCCGTCACCGCACATATAACTTAGTTTCACTCAAAACTAACTAAGTATAGTTACATGCTACCAAACGTTTGAGCTTGCAAAAATAATTGGCAACTCCTAAATGATAGTTGGGTCATTCACAGTTTTTGATCCTTCAAGCTATCTACACGTATTGCATTTTTTTCACTGAAGATGAAGGATAACCATCGACGAATCAGTATACGGATATTATGAAAGATTGTGTTACTTAAATATTAGTCCCTCAAATCTTTAATAATTCCATATTAGTCCCTTAAATTTTTTGAAATTGCTCATAAGTTGCTCAAATTCTAAGGTGTCTTGCAATTTGGTCTCTCAACGACCAAATTACCTTCCTTCTTCTCCAATCTAAATCCCCTAAATTCTAAAAGCTAACCCTTGTTGTAGGACGCCTGTTGCTCCATCTTCGACCTTCCTCCTTGTCTCCGCCTCCTCGTACTCTTAGTACAAATCAAAATCAACGTTCCACCATCCTTATTTAAAGAAGCCTCTTCTAATATACTCTCTCTAAAAAATAAGCTTCTACGCTTGAGCTCTAGTTATTGTTGGATTTTTTGGTCAAAACCGCTTTTTAGAAATGAGTTTTCAAACTATGTATTTATTAACTACTGATATTTTTCAGAAATCCTTAGTAGCGTAGTGAAAAGTTAAAGTTTTGCTATTTCAAAAGGTCATGTGTTCGAGACTTGCTAACGGCAAGCCGATAATTATTTTTATTCAATTAATTCCTCATAAGTTCTAGTGAATCGTGGACCGTGGGCTAATAGGCCGGGTATCAGGGACTAATCGGGCTGAGATGCTAAGTGACGCTTTGTAAAGTGTACTTTACAATTTGCACGGAGAAATTGGGGCTAGGTGGTGCCCATTAGCGCCACGTTGGTCGCCACGCTGGCTGCCTCACGGGAGATCTTTGCGTGAACTAAAAGGTTTTTGAACCGTAAGGTTTAACAGATCGAGGAGATCTTTACCTTGACCGAAAGGTCTTATAGGTCGAGGAGATCTTGATAGTACTTAGTCGATGCACACCAGTGTACTGTATTGTTATTCCTGAAAGCAGTTTGACTTGGGATTCTTGCACTGGAGTAGGCCAAATATTACTTTAAGCACAATGTTTCTTAAACACACAGTAGCTAAATTTGAAAAAGTTTTAAAAATATAGCACTTCAGCTATGTAACAGATTTATCTGTTTTATTCCAGATTTAGTCACAGGCGTCAACAATCTTAAATCAATATTTCTGATCTACAATGGATCCTGCGAGGATACTTGGAGTGGACTGTCTTAAGTTAGAGAACTTTGACGGATCTAACTTTAACGCATATCATTGAAAAATGATTTTCAGGATGCAACTCCTAAAAATCTACTATGTAGTTTTGAAGAGAAACCTGACTCTGAAGAAGATTTTGAGTCTGAAGCCTCTTGGGCTAGAGATGATCACTTCTGCAGGAGTTATCTTCTTAACTGTCTGGCCGATTATTTAGTAAATGCTTACACCAACAAGCCCTATGCAAAGGAAATCTAGAATGCTTTGGAGGACCAGTACAAGGATGAGGAGAAGCTGTCTAAGTCTCACCTCATTGACAAGTTTCTAGACTTCAAATTCAAAGATGACACTGAGATTTTGTCTCAATTCAAAGAGCTTAAAAAGCTTGTTATGAAGCTGAATGATAAAAAGATTAATCTTTGTCAAACCTTTATTTTTGGTACAATTGTCAACAAGTTTCCTTCATCTTAGATGTTATTCTCCACTGACATTCGGAGAAGGAAAAGACAAGTGACTCTATCTGATTTGAAGAGGTTCATTCGGATCGAGGACGAGATTCATGAAAGTACCCTTGTGTCACTAGGAAAGAATCCTAGAGGGGGTGAATAGGGTTTATGCTAATTTAATATGATTTATGCTAATTAAAAACTTATTAACAAATATATCCTAGCAAATAAGATATGAATAATATATGTGTAAGGATATACAAAAAATCACAAGGATAAACAAACTAAACTAGATAGTGGGCAAAATTAATATAAGCAAGGCGATAAAAACAATAAGCACGAATATAAATAAATGCCAATGACAAACGCAAACAAACGGTATGATCACGGAGTTCGGTCCCACAACCTACGTCTCCACTCCTCACCTCGAGGAGATCTTCACTATCACAGCCGGGTTTTCTACGCTCACCCGAATAACGTTTATACCTCACACTTGGTTTTCTAGTTCACCGAAAACTTTACAATCTCACACTCTTGCAATCCCACTTTACACCCTATAAGTGTTGGTCTCTAGCCCTATCTCCCTCAAGTCTTAGGAATTATAACCTACCTCTAGGTATTACCACCTACTCTATTCCTCTTGGGACGACCCCGCCTCTCACCACACACTTCTCTCGGTGTATAAGTGTATTACAAAGTGTATCTCACAATTAGGCTCGAATACAATAAAGTTTGTTCTCTACAATGGATGGGAACTCTATGTAGGCCCACTCTCTAAGTCACACAAACCCACAACCCAATTATACAATGTATGCAAATACAATAAGCTCAATGGTTAAACCCACAACCCAATTATACAATGTATGCAAATACAATAAGCTCAATGGTTGTGTGTGTAAGCAAAGAGATAAAACAAATATAAACTCAATGTAAATCCAATGGTTGTGTGTGTAAGCAAAGAGATAAAACAAATATAAACTCAATGTAAATCTAGCTTATGAAATTAAGATCAAACATATAAAATGCTAAAATTGAGTTTAAGAAAACTTCTCTATAGATCAAGAGAGAGAGGGAGAAGAGTTTAATGCTCAAACACCAATGGATGATCTTCCTCAAACTCTTGTGAAATTGTCTTCACAAACTCAAACTTGAAATTGCTTAAAAGCTTCTTAAACAAACTTAAACAAAAACTTAAATCCTTGTTAAAACACTCTTAAACTTCTTTAAAACATTCTCTTGAATAATTTTTGGTCTGAGGTATGAGGGGAATTTATAGAGACCCCAAGGCACAAGAAAATTAATGCAAAAAGATAAAAAAACCCAAATCAAGATAAAAGCTAAAAAAACTAGCCGTTACAGCATCAGTCGACTGACGGCTTTCATCAGTCACTGATGAGCTGATCGTTAGAGGCGTTTTCCAGCTCATCAGTCAACTGACAGACCTTATCAGTTGACTGATGACCTCATCAGTCGATTGGTCAATCGACCAAAACAAAACAAAAATTTTTTGTTATTCCAAGTGATTTCTTCAGTCGACTGAACACATGTATCAGTCGACTGATAACACTGTATCAACCTGATTAAAATAGTAAATCTGATTTTTAAACTACCTTTAAAATAGCAAACAAATTCTAAAATTTATAAAACTTTGAGAAATGATTGTAGACATGATAATACACATATTACAAAAATTGGTTTTCAAAAATCACCTCCCGTTTGAGAAATCTCATTATTTTTCAAAATAGTCCAAAATATGAAATTGTAACCATACTTGTTTTGACATTTTAACTACACCATGTTTTGAAACTTTATAAACTGATTTTATAGACTTAATAGAAGATGTATATTATGATTGTTAAGTCTATAAACTAGAATACACTATTTTCACATATAATCATGAAAAATATATATATGTGTATGTGTTGTTCATTTTCATGTATATGTGCCAAAACACATTGTTTATCAAAACCAAACATGGTAACTATGAAACATGTATGTATGTATATAAATAAGTATTTGTTTCATATTTAAACTAGAAAACCATAAAACCAAAACTTGTGTGTGTGTGTGTGTGTGTGTGTGTGTGTATGTATACATACAAAGAAACTAATAAAATATGTGTGTATATAATTGAGCTTAAAGTACCAACACACATAATATAAACCTAAACTAATTTACCCAAGCTAGAAGGTCTTCAACATAGCTCCACTTGGTAAACTGTGCGGATGAAGCTTGAACTTGAATTGTATTACGTCACTCCATAATTCCGCCAACCTCTATTGGATATGATCGTGAATGCTCAATTCCATCCATCCTCTAACGTATTGTTTGTCTATAATAAATAGGAAAACACAAACACTAGACAAACAATATTAGAAGTAAATTATTTGTAAATCATCATCAAAATAAAAGGACCCAACAATTCGCTCACATGAAGAATGAGCTCCTTGCCAAGCAGAAGGCATCTGCTAACATGGTGGCTGCTAACTCTGAGAAGGGTACTAGTTCTTTTTCTAAGAAGAAGAATAAGTCATTTAACAAAAAAACCAAAACCCGAAGAATCTAAATATTCAGAAGAAAGAGTTCAAGAAGAGCAGCAAATGCTTCAACTGTGAAAAGCAATGATATTTTGCCAAGGACTGTAAAGTACCAAGAAGGGAACAACACATAATGTTAATCAAGTTGACAATTGTGTGGCTATGCTCTATCAGATGACAACTCACAATAACATCTATGGTTGGTGGTTAGACACAGGTGCTACCAGTTATGTCTGCTCTAACAGAAATTTATTCTCTTCTTATATTGTTGCCAAAGAGAACGTATTAATGACTGATCATTTTGTAGTGTTTGTTCTTAGAACTGGGACTGTGGTGATGACTCTCTCTTCAGGAAAGACTCTCACATTGAAGGATGTGAAATATGTTCCCTCAATTGTTAAAAAGTCAGTCTCTGGAAGCCTGCCATGTGACGCATGTATGAGGCTAGATTTTCAAGGAGGAAAGGTTATGTTATCTTTTAAGAAAATATGTTTTAAAAATTATTATCGTACTAATGGCATGTATAAGATCAGTACTATTGTACCCAACTCAGTTATAAATAAAATATCCTCTTCTGCTTACTCCTCTATGTTATGGCATTATAGACTGAGACATGTAAATTATAAAAAACTGTCTAGCATGGAGAAGTTAGGATTACTTTTAAAATATGGGGGTAACAAACCTGAGAAGTGTGAAGTCTACACGCAAGCGAAACTGACAAGGAAGCCATTTCCAAGTGTTACAAGGAGCATCATCCTATTGGATCTGATTCACTCATATACTTATGACTTCAAGAGCTTCGTCACTCGAAGTGGCATGAAGTACTTCATCACCTTCATTAATGACCATTCTTACTTCTGCTACACCTACCTGTTGAAATCTAAAGATAAAGCCTTTAGCAAGTTTATCGAGTTTCAGACTCGTGTGGAGAAGCAGCTTGGACTTCAGGTGAAAAGACTCAGGAGCGATAGAGGAGGAGGGTACTGATCTAAGGAGTCAAAAGTATATTTTAAGAAGCATGGAATCATTGCTGAAACTACTACTCCGTATTCTTCACAATCCAATGGGATTGCAGAAAGAAAGAATCGTACATTGACCGAGATAGTGAATTTGATGCTAATCATATTTGATCTACCTACTTGCTATTGGGGAGAGGCTATACTGATGGAAACTAGATTTTGAACATAGTACTCTATTCCAAAACTGAAAGTACTCCTTGTCAATTATGGTTAGAATATCCAGATCCTTTGGATAGTCTCAAAGTGTGGGTGTCTTGCATATTTTCGAGTTCCAGATATCAGAAGGCCTAATCTTGGACCAAAGACAAATAGGTGTGTGTTTCTTGACTTTGCTGAAGGTAACGATGCTTACAGATTCCTGGACCTTAGAACCAACTCCATCATTGAAGCTCGGGATGCAAAATTCTTTGAGGACAAGTTTATCAAGGATAAAAGTTTATTGCTCAAAGATATACCAGAGAATGCTGGTACATCAGATGCACTAGAGATCATTGAAGCCCGGGATGCAGAATACTTGCTCAAAGATGTACCAGAGAATGCTGGTATGTTAGAAGCACCAGAGAAGTCAGTTTCGTAAGAAACTAAAAGTGTCAATGATGAAGGAGTTACCGAACCACCTTCTAAGCGTGTCAGGAGACTTCATCACCTATAATGTGGAAGGAGATCCACAAACTTTCTAAGAAGCAATATAGTCAACAAGCATCCTTCTGAGGAAAGAAGCTATAGATGATGAGATAGATTCATTGATCTGAAATCACACTTGGGAGCTGGTGGATGTACTTGAAGGTGCAAGGCCTATTAGTTGTAAGTGGATCTTCAAGAAGAAGCTCTGTCCTGATGGTACTATTAAGAAATACAAAGCAAAACTGGCGGCAAAAGAATTCTCTCAGAGAGAAGGAATACCATCAGAGTGCTTATCGCATGAGCGGCGATAAAAAGGTTTGTTATATATCAGATGAATATAAAGATTACCTTTCTCAATGTAGATCTCACAGAAGAGATCTACATGGAAAACTAGAAGGACTTGATGCTCTAACTGGTAAAGTTTATAAACTTGTTAAGTCTCTATATGGACTTAAGCAGACATCGAAACTCTAGCATGAGAAGTTCGATAGGGTTGTTCGTAATAATGTGTATCAAGTTAGTGAATCTGACAAGTGCCTATACATCAAGATCGTTAAAGAAAAGGTGGTGGTTATCTGCCTCTATGTGGATGATATGCTCATCACCGGGAGTGATTTGGAGAGAGTAATATCTACCAAAAAAATTCTTTTGGCACAGTTTAGCATGAAGGACCTTACAACTACGGATGTGATTCTCAGAATCAAAATTATATACTCTGAAGAGTGTATTGGATTTTTCCAATCTCATTATATTGAGAGCATGCTAAGAAAGTATGGCTAGTACGACTAGCTAGAACTGTCAGTACCGTATGATTACAACAATAAGCTATGAGCGAACACTAGAAGACCAGTAGAGCAGCTAAGTTACTCAAAGATCAGTAGGAGTCTTATGTACACAATGAGCTGCACAAGGTCAAACATAACATTCGCTGTAGGAATGCTTAGTAGGTTCACAAGTAATCCTAAAAAGCATCATTGGGATGTTGTTCAAAGATTGATGAGATATTTGAAAAGAACTACATGTCTGGGTCTATTCTACACTAGATATCTGATTGTAATCGAAGGCTATTCGGATGCTAGTTAGTGCTCAGAACCAGATGAGTGCAGATCTACTGGAGGTTTTGTCTTCACCATGGGTGGAACTGCCGTCTCGTGAAAGTCTAAGAAGCATACTATGGTTGCATGTTATCAATGGAATCTGAGTTCTTCACACCCTGTACTGCAAGAGATGAAGCTGAGTGGCTCAGTTGTTTTCTCTGAGACCTTTAATTGACAGAATTGTAAGGCGCAATTACTATCTATTGTGATAATCAGGTAGCGAGTGCTGTGGCAGCGAACTCAATGTTCAATGGAAAGAAGCGGGTCATTCGTCTGAAGCATGGCTATTTGAGAGAACTCATTTATCAAGGAGTCATTTCTGTGATTGACGTCAGGTCTTCAGAGAATGTGGCTGATCCTTTGGCTAAGGGTCTGAAAAAGGATATAGTCGAAAGGACGTTTGCTAAAATGGGTCTCAAAGTTTTATGAGTCTTATAAATACTTACAATGTACATCAAGTTATTAGTTCAAAGCTTATGCTACTAATGATAAGATAATTGGTTCAAGAGTCAAGTAAGATTTGTAAAGTTTGGTGAGTCTTACAAATACTTACCATTTACATCAAGTTATTAGTTTAAAGTTTACGCTACTAAGGACAAGATGATTGGTTTAAAAGTCAAGTAAGATTTACAAGTGAAATCCTATCATGGTATAGATGATGGTTGTTAAGCCTTGATGAGTCCAAAGCATTTCGGATGTGGGCTGTTGGATAGGTAACATGTCTAAAGGACTCACTGATGATCCTATCATGTAAAGGGGATGGCTAATTAAGCCTGAATGAGTCCAAAGCATTTCGAATACGGGGTGTTAGATAGAAAACACACCTAAAGGACTCATCTAGAATCATATCATGAGAGAGGATGCTCTTAAGCCTTAATGAGTTCAAAGCATCTCGGATGCGGGATGTTTGATAGGAAACATGCCTAAAGAACTCACTTATGCCTAGGTGGAGATTTGGCTGTCTCTTATGGTGTCTTGTGAAAAGATACCTAGAGCCCTAGTAGAAACCAGGATATGCACAGGGGCATAAATGTGCAAGGCTAAGGCAAAAGCAAAGGCAAGTGTGGTTTAAAGTGAAAACTACCACATATGAGTTTAATCTTGTGTGATCGTTGGATTTTTAGACATGTGCTGGTTCAAGTCTCTGTGACACCATGCATTTATCTTTTATTCAATTGGTCTAAAGGGGATTCAAGTCCTTACGACATCTACCTTATGCACAACGATTAAAAAAACGGCACCGTTACACGACACTAGTTTAAAAACTTGTTGGGAATTGTTAGATTTTTTTGGTCAAAACTGCTTTCCAAAAATAAGTTTTTAAACTATGTATTTATTAATTACTAGTATTTTTCAAAAATCCTTAGTAACGTAGTATAAAGTTAAAGTTTTGGTGTTTCAAAAGGTCTTGTGTTCGAGGCTTACCAACGACAAACCGAGAATTATTTTTATTCAATTAATCCCTCATAAGTTCTAGTGAATCGTGGGTCGTGAGTTGTGGGCCCGTGGGCTCGTAGGCCGTGGGCTAATGGGCCAGGGATCGGGGTTAATCGGGCTGAGACACTAAGTGACGCTTTGTAAGGCGTACTTTGTACTTCGCACGGAAGTATCAGAGCGGCGTTCTTGGGCGCCACCCTGGCTACCTCGCAGGAGATCTTTGCCTAAACCGAAAGGTTTAACAGATCAACGTGATCTTTGCCTGAACCGATAGGTTTTAACCAAAAGGTTTTTGAACCGTAAGGTTTAATAGATCGATGAGATCTTCGCTTTGACCGAAAGGTCTTATAAATCGATGAGATCTTTATAGTACTTGGTTGGTGCACACCAGTGTACTATACTGTTATTCTTGAAAACAATTTGGCATTGGGATCCTTACACCGGAGTAGCTCAAATATTGCTTTAAGCACAGCGTTTCTTAAACGCACAGCAGCTATATAAACTTAAAAAAGTTTTAAAAATATAGCACTTCAGCTATCTAACAGATTTATCTGTTTTATTTCAGATTTAGCCACAGACATCAACAGTTATCAACTCTCATTGACTTCGATCTTCAACTAAGATTCCTTTGAAGCTTCAATCATCGTTCTCCCAATTGGAACCCTCTCCTCTTATCGCCCATCTCATCAACTATAGCAGAGAGGATAACGAACTTTTTTGAAGCTTGGACAAAGCGTTGAGAGGGGTTCTGAGGAGGCGGAATGAAGAGGGGTACTGCAACAGAGGGACTAGGTTTGGAGGATTCAGGTTGGATGAGAGAAAGGGAATTGATTGAGGGACCAAATTGTCAGAACCCCTAGGATCTGAGGGATTCATGAGCAATTTTAATGATATGAGGGACTAATTTTTAAATAACCCTTAAAGATAATGATCCCCAGCGAAAGAATCCAAATACAACTGCGACTCGCTTTTGATGAAAAAACACACGTGATCTTGTCTTCAAGTCTACCTACAAAATTTTCAAACCTCAAGAACACGTCCAGATTCATTAGTCGTCACTCTCCAATTTTCCAACAGCGAAAAACGAGTCCAGATTCATTGCACTGAATTCACCATAAAATCCCCCCACAAACGCAAGAAAACAAAACAAAAAAAAGGAAAAATCACCCCCCAAAAAAAAAAGAAATGGGTTTACAATTCGAACCCTCCTTCATCCAAGAACCAGAGCACCGTTCAAAGCCCACCATCTCCGACGCCGGAGCCATCCCTCTCATTGACCTCTCCTCTCCTCCTGCAACCCTCATTACCGAGATCGAGGGAGCATGCAGAGACTGGGGATTCTTCCAAGTCATCAACCACGGCGTCCCCTTCGAACTCCTGGAGAGAGTTCAGTCGCTGGCAAAGGAGTTCTTCGCTCTTCCAATGGAGGAGAAGAAGAGGGTTGGGAGAGACGACGAGAACCCGCTGGGCTATTACGATACAGAGCATACGAAGAATGTGAGAGACTGGAAGGAGGTATTTGATTTTTCCGTGGAGGAGCCGGCTTATATTCCGGCGACGACCAAGACCGGAGAGACCAAGTTGCAGGAGATCAGGAATCAGTGGCCAGAGTACCCTCCGGGGATGAGGTAATCCCTACTCTGCTGTGTATGTGTTTTTTTCGTTTCATGTACGTCTCCGAATGCTTGGATGATGTAGAGATGACCCTCCTAGGTTTGGGGTGTTTCAACTTTTTAACTAACCACCCTAATATTATTAGATAAACTGGTAAAATAAATCAAAATAACATTTTTTTTTCAAGATTTAAGACTCCAACTATTAAATGGATAGAACCCCTGCAGCATCATCCAATTGTGAATAGACCCTCGTAGTTCTATTGGTATGGGTAAATCCTATGTAGTTTTATGGGTGCATGTCAACTTATCCAATTACAGGTTGAATCGTCAATAGGCTTTTTTGACTCTTCCTAAGACCCAAAATATTAGTAACGGGAAAGCTATCCACCCTAATAGAACTATAGAGATCTATTCGTCTCTAGAAAAAAAATTTAACTCTTTTGAGAGTAAAAAAAAAAAAACCACTCTCGGCCTATGCACAAAATTAGAACTATAGGGAGTAGTCTATCCGCAATTGGTCCATACTACAAGTACTCCAGGCAATTAACCCTTGTTAAATTAATCACGCAGGGGCACAGATGTAAATATTGTCAAAAAGCCCCGCTTAAGCATTTTGGCCCCCGAGCTGGTTTGGCCATGGCGCAAGCACCCGTATTGAGCGGGTCGACAGCTTTCCCCTCAAAAAAGCGTGTCGAAACGCGAACGTGAGGCGGAACGGGGACCAAGGTTGTGAACACGGTCTCAAACTTGACTCCGACCTCCGACCTCATCTAATGCCTCCTCCCCTTCCCTCAACTTGTGACCTGTCTTTAACCTCCAACCTCACCCACCGTCTCCTCCCCTCCAAAAATGGACTTGAGGTTGTTTTTCCCCCTCCTCCTTAAGCCCGCTTAAGCCCCAAAAAGTCTAAGTGGCAGCTCGCCACTCCTCTCCTCTCCGCAACCTTGAGCAGGAGCATCTTGATCCAAATTGAACCAAACATGACCAAACTTTGTTGGTTGTGTCATACTGATCTTAGAGTTCTTGTTCACTCTACTGCCAACAACCCCCAAGGCGAAAACCGCTAGGTAGTTTCTCCCTGTGCATGTAACAACCACTAGACAAAAGCTGCTAGATAATTTCACACTGTGCATGCGAAAACTAAGGTTAATTGCGGATAGACCCCATGTATAGACTCCACATCTGCTATCAAATTTACTACCTCCCTAATTTTACTTTTGCAGATCTACCCCCTGAGAAAATTGTATTTGATACTTCTACCTCAAGGGGGTCTCTTCGCTAAAAAAACAATGTTTTTATCAGGGTGAAGAGTCAAAAAAAAAATTCACTTTGAGGTCATACCTGCAAAATAAAAATTGAGGGTAGTAAGTTGGAAACAACAGGGTGGTATGCAATTAACCCAAAAAAAACTACGTACGTAATGGAAAGTGGTGGTTCAAGAATAGAAGAACCCTCTATGGGTGCCTTCATATCCAAATACTCTCTCCACTGTATAGTTTCTCCTATAGGAGATGATCATTCATGCTAAAATATTTTTCTATGTGATAAGTCTGTCTTCAAGTTATGCAAAGATTAACAGTCTAACACTATGCAGAGAAGCTTGTAAAGAATACCAAAAAGCCATGGAGGACCTATCATTTAGACTGCTCGAGCTCATAGCACTGACTTTAAAGCTCCCATCCAACCAATTTAACGACTTCTTCAGAGACTCGACCAGCTTCACCCGCCTCAACCACTATCCTCCATGCCCGTCCCCTGACCTTGCTCTTGGCGTTGGCCGCCACAAGGACTCAGGAGCATTAACAGTCCTCGCACAGGATGATGTCGGTGGACTTGACGTCAAGAGGAGGTCCGATGGCGAGTGGGTTCGCGTCAAGCCCATTCCCAACTCCTACATCATCAACGTCGGTGATATTATCCAGGTATATATATATAGGATCATAAGGTTAATTACAGCCTCACGCCCTTAACTTGCAAATAATCAACTATGTCATATTTTGATATTAGTCCCTCAAATTTTCAATGACTCCATCAAAAATTGCTCATACGTCCCTCAAATCTTAAGGAATCTTGCAAATTTGCACCTAAATGATCAAAAATTTCTTGAGCTTGTTTTATCCTCCAAACACCCTAAATACCTCTTTGTTCACAAAACCATAAGCTGGAGGTAATTTGGTCATATTGAGGGACCAGTTAAAATATACCCCATATGATTTGAGGGATGGGGGCACACTTTCAAATATTTGAGGGTCTAAAAAGGAATTATTGAAGATTTGAGGTTCTGGTCACGATGAAAATGTTACTGTTCCATCAGTTTTCAAACTCATACGAAAATTATATGTGATGGTCAGAGTTAGGTATTTGTGAGAAACATTCCTACCTGATTCCCACAGGAGTTTTAAAACTGACGGAAAAGTAGCATCGCTGACGTGGCCCGTGAGTAGGAGGTTTACAAGATAATAGAATAGAATGCAATAAGTATTTAAACCCTCCTCATAGTACAGAACATGCAAATTATATTTTAATGTGCAATAAATTGAAATATAACCTCGAGTTGTATTGGTATTTCTGGATCACTGTAGGTTTGGAGCAATGATAAGTACGAAAGCGCGGAGCACAGGGTGTCAGTGAATCCGAAGAAGGAGAGGTTCTCGTTCCCCTTCTTCTTCAACCCTGCACATTATGCCATGATAAAACCTGTGGATGAACTTATCAGTGAGGAGAGTCCTGCAAAGTATGATGAGTACAATTGGGGACAGTTCTTTAAGATGCGCAAGAACAGTAACTTTAAGAAGTTGGGAGTGGAGAATATTCAGATCCATCATTTCAAAATGAATTGAGTGATATAGTATAGGCTCTTTTGGTTGCGTGAGCATGCATCTAGAATAAATATGTAGAAGACCTCTTCTATCCTAGCATATGATGAACAATGTAATGTTTTTGGAGGCGCATGAATGCAAATAAATAAGCTGTGAGAATCTTTGCTTGAACTCTTTTCACATATGCTATACCCTCCCATTGAGCATATCATGTACTGAGAAGCAGCAAAAAACATTTATTAAGAACCAGAAGAAATCTGGCAACATGGAGACATAACTGTTTGCAGAAGGGAGCTGTAAATTATGCAAGATCATAATGTTGTGGATATCACACAAATGTATACATACACACATACGCGCATGAATACGGATAAGGAAAACTAAAATGATCCATGCGTGATTCATGAGAAAAAGATAGATATATCTCAAGATAATATCAGGCTTATGATCTCTTTATGCTTTGCTTGCAATAGCTTGACAACACAAATATCTTTTACTGATTTGCAACACTACAAAAATATGCAACCGTTGTGTTAGCTCCCTTCCACCAATTAATTTTATTCGTAGAATATGTGAAACTAAAGCATTATTGACATTCGTCAGTCATCTTATATCACCCTCTAAAACGTTGGTGTCAATATCAACACATGAAAACCACATATTCAAATCGCACGAACATGAAAATAAAACCAGTAGGAAAACAAGCAGAATCATGTATTAGAACTCTAAATAAAACCAGCAGAGAAACAAGTAGAACCATGCATTAGAACTCTCAATTTACCATCAAAAATGCATACAGAGAAGCAGCAGAGAAAGAAGCAGAAGAAATATGGGAACACAGGAACATATCTATTTGCAGAAGTGAGGTAGTGTTTCATAGATCGATAATGTCATGGTTTGAATATACATACGTAACATACATATACATGTTTGTTTGCAAAAATGGGTAGTTGACCAAAAGATCAATAATGTTTTGTGTACAGAACAGATTATTGATCTTTCAAAAGAATATTTCAGTTATACACACTTACTACATAAATACATAAACACACAGGAATGGAGAAACAAAATGCAAGGAACATGAAAACAGGAAAGGGTTGAACCTCTTGGGCCAATACCACATCTAATAAAAGTCTGAATGTTTACCTGATCAATTGAAAGGAACCACAGTTCTCTCCGACAGTGCTTAGGCTATCAATTGAGAGGCAACTATTCAGGTATACATTAACCTCTTTTCACAACATACAAGAGAATTCATGTACAATTACCAAAGGCGGTGTGTGTTCCTATGTAATACATTATCCACAGACCAAAAAATTAATGGTACGCACAACATACAGGATTATATGATTTCCACTTTGACTTCCACTAGACTAGGACACTACAGGAAAAATCTATTTTGCTACCAGTTCGCATCCAATGTTAAAGCCTCAGGAGGGAGAACGATAGAAGGTATCTCGGTGAATGAGATGTTCGACATCAGATTACTCCATGAACTAGATTCCACTGCCCGAACTGGCCTAGTTAGCTTCCTGACTAACATCTTTTTCCACCCCTTTCCTGCTTCAACTCTAGCCACCATCTCAAACCAAATGCGTTCAACAACTGGCTTCGTCCTCCATTCTTCTACCCTGCTCCATATCCTATCATTTTCTGTAATGTCTCTCTCCACTTCCAATCTAAACTTTACCAAGTTTGATGATGTAATTTTTGCTTTTAAGAGCCGCACAGGCCCGCCACGTAACATATTGCTCCCTAGCAAGTCCTTTAAGGCTTTCTCTATTATAAGGAACTTAGATTTAAGCGAGCCGGATGCCCATGAAGGAACCTCTTTAAATTTCCCATTGTTGTAACGCTTCTCTGATAGCAACTCGATAGTGTAATCAGTGTGGAATACTGTTTTGATATGAGCTTCAGGGTTTCGCGTATTTAATGCAACTATCAAGGGGGACCCTTCAACTTGAACAGAAAGTAACGGGGCACATGAGTCAAGGCCAAGAGGCCGAAATTGGTTGCTCTCCAACTTAGTTTTGACCAAACATCTTTCTAATGACAAACCTATGTCATGTGGGTGGAAGAGAGTGATCTTTTGAGCAACCTCTACTTTAATTGTAATGCCATCACCAACAAGTATCCTCCTTACGTATCCATGTGTGAAGTTCAGCTGCATGCCAGCAGATTATGTTTTTTTTTCAGATGCTAAATCAATAAAACAAAATGACAAAATGCAGCTAAGTTGCCAGATCATGAATGAGAAAAGAAACCATAACCATTTACCAATTAAAAGTTAAGGCAAACAAAAGAACAAAACTATATAATCCTTTACCACTTGAAGCATGAAAACTTGTCATGCTTTGACGTGTTAAACATGCATATATTGGACAGAATACTTAATTTTCATGTGAAACTTTCAGAATCATTCAACAGGTGTGTTGTTGTAGAGTGTTATGCCCAGTCCTATATGTGTCTGTGTATCTGTGTCCATGCAACATTTTCTTTTTTATTACGATATACTAACTTCCATGTATCTAACCTTGAACGCTTAAAAACTATTAGGTTCAATTGCATCATCAAACTTGCATCTCTACCCAAAACCAATGATAACATCATCTCAATTCTCAGCCCAATGAAAACCCCTAGTCCTCATTCTTCCGGCTAAGTTGACCCTTACAAATTCAACCCCTCAACAACATCAAAATGACCAACCAAGCTATGCTTGCATCTCTCAACCTACGAATCACATGCCATAAAGTTTCACAAAAAAGGAGGGCAGTTTTTTTGAGGTAGGGGAGGGAGAAGAGGGGGGGGGGGGGTTGAGAAACAGAGTAATTCAAAATTCTCTTATCCACCTATCCATTGCATAAACCATAAACGAATTTTCCTCCATAACTTTTCCTCGAAAAATGACATGATATTGCATAAGCTAAGCTCACTAGAGGAATTTAAGTAGCCTGGCAGCTTTAACTTTTGAGAAAATAGCAACTAATAAGATTAAAATTAACATAATAATAGAAGGTACCTAAAAGTTCAATCTTGCATGACATCAGTAGAGGACTAATAGAAAGCTTACAAAAAGACGAGAAAAGACGAGACAAGAGGGTGTTTGGGAAAGCTTATTTTTTGTCATTGTAGCTTTTAAACTAGCTTTTCCATATCTATATGTTTGATGACATCAAATAAGCTAGCTTTTAAGCCTAATTTATAATTCCCTAACTTTTAAAAACATAGGTTAGAAGCTCATCTAAATAAGCTAGGTGACCAAGTAACCGACTTTTCTACCCATAAAAACGTTTTTAAAAATTTATCATAAAAGCCAAAAGAACCAAAACCTAGAACAAGCTACACAACTTATGAGCTTAAAAAAAAGAATAAAAAGCCCTTCCAAACACCCTCTAACTATGTTTTATTTTTTTAATAACTATTTTGAATTGAAGCTTGAATGGCACTAACGTTGTCTACATTGGGTGCCTAGCTAAATAACAGTTCAAAAAGCCTATGCCTGAACCTGAACCACACCGCAAGAAGAAACCTTGCTAGAATGCATTGATGAGTTTGAGAACTGATTCCAGAATGAGAAGGTTCTGTTTGACACAGTAAAGTGGGGATCTAATGGTTGCATTTCATGATAGTAGCTAAACTGAAGAAGAGATACCCTACTAGAACCAAGCAAAAATTCAATGAAAAACTCAAAATGTCACAAACTAATATAATTGCAGATCATCAAGAACGCTAGAGAAATAAAATAAGAAAGCTGGGAATGGAATGGAGGACTCAATTCAAAAAGTCAAGGAATGTGATGAACTAATTCATAACACAAGAACATAAAAAAAGAGAATAGAGATGGTCAAGCATAGTAGGTAGCACATAAATGACTAAAAAAACCTCTCTTACGCCCCCTGCAAATGCCCATGCCTATCCTATTTTACATGTCAATCATTTTTTGGATGTTGTATCATGTATGCGCACTGATTGTGTGGATTCAATGAGAGGGCGACTTTGATTCCACTCTTAGAATTAAGAAGCAATATATTAGGCCCCTGCTCCACGTGTTCTTGTAGACAAATTCAAGGTAGAAGAGGCAGCCAATTTGGGGACAATTTCTTTGTTGTACATAAAACACAAGTCAAGTAGCATATTATAGTATTTAATTATACTATATTACTTGATCATCCACCATTTATTCAAATTTTGTATTGCCCCCATTTGATTTTGATATTACAGTTAGCGCTAGGAGCTTGTCTCGAGCCTATGCGGAATTTTTTTTTTTAACCAGAGTTGGAGGAGATTTTGCTGAAGGTTAGAGAAGGTGGAGGTGTTGGTAGAGAAGGCCAGGGAAATTGGAGGAAATGGAGGTCACAATAGGGGAAATCAGTCCACCATATAACTTTTGCAGTCTGCATAACCTAGGTTCCTTTAGGCACTCCCAAAATCTAGGAGGGCGACCTAAGTACTGCCTAGGCCTAGCTAGGAGCCTAGATGGGAGCCCAGTTTGCTTTTTAGATCTATGAGTTTCTCACATAATAGCCAGACCAAAATGTTTCATCTAGATCATAATTGTATTAATATTTATTCAATTTGCTTTTTAAATCTATGGGTTTCTCATATAATAGTCTGACCAAATCTTTTTATCTAGATCATAATTGTACTAGACTACATCGTACACTCAAATATTTCAATCCAGATCCAGATCGTATTTGAATAGATTGTATGATAAAAAATTATCAATACATAATAAATGGCCAAAGCCTTATATCATGTGTTAGATTGTATGATCAAAAAACAACAAGACAGACTAATCACATGCGTAGATTGTGTGATTAAACAAAAAACACAAGAATCAACTAACATTATTACAAGATCATACCAAATCCCATAACCTGACACAAGACAAACATATCCACATCACAAGAGCAAATCTTAGATAAAAACTTATATAGCACAAACCAGATCCTAAATCAAATATAGACACACTTATTGGCTAACACAAGAACATGTCCTAAATCAAACTCGGATACGAAATCATCAATCACTAGACCGTATACACAACTATTATGACATTGTTATGAAACGACTCATCTATAGCTCAATTACGCCCACCAAAGGTGGATGAAGAGGAAACATTGAGCACTCCGAGAAAGAAAGCCTTTATGATGATTTTGCTAATCTTTCCTATGTAGTCGGTCGTGAGCAACAAGATCATCCATGATGTGAATGTGCTTCAAGCACTTCCAACACTGATGCTTAATACACATCAAAGAAATGTCGAAACGTGCGCAAAACGACTAAACAAGACCAAAATCAAGAAATCGAAAAGACCTAGCCACTTCGACGTGACCCGCACTCATGATAGCCACCTCGATGTGACTCTCACTCATGCTAGCCACCTCGACGTGACCCGCACTCATGCTAGCCACCTCGACGTGACCCGCATTCATGCTAGCCACCTCGACGTATAAACGTCATCACCTGAGCCAAACGAGATTATCTGGTGCCGTAAAAGTTCTAAAGAGTGCACAAAACAAGTCAACAAAGCGTACGAGTCAACGAGACGACGAAATGCGCAAAACAGCGGAATAAGACCAAACCGGAAAGTCCAGAGAAGCCCCTGGCAGCCGAGTCGCATCAAAACGACTGCACAGTGCCGAGCCACCCTAGGATGGCTCGCGCCCAGAAACGCCCAAAACGCGTTTTCGACGATATTCTCGGGATTCTTTCGTTCCAGAACTCCCCAACTACTTTGATATTATCCCTAAACGTGGTTAAGTGGTTATTAACTAAAAATATGACAAAATCACTTGTTCTTATCCTAAAACGCCGCATCCAAAGTCTATAAATACAAGCCTAGGGCTCCTATACACGGAGGATCTGAAATTAGAGGCGAGGTGCTGTCAAATTGGAGAATGAACCACGAATTTCAGAGGAGGGATAGCGAGATCTTAGCGAACTCCAGTATAAAGAGGGACTATTCGAAGGATCTGATGCCCATTTCATCATTCCTTGATATCATAATTTATTTTGATCTGAGGAAGAGTAGTAATCTCACCTCGTTGAGATTATTTACTTATGCGATTATTTCCTTTGTGAAACAAGAGCATTGAACTTTCGTTCTGTCAACCGGATCTGATCCGCGACGATCCACGGATAAAAGCATACCCGACACGGGTAAAGATCTCACGCAAACATCGGGTGATAAACATCCTCTGTATGTGTTTCTAGAGAGTTGTATTTTTCTTATTTTTATTGTGTAAGAAATTCTTATAAAAGACTAATTTTACTTTGAATCTGTAATCAATAAACGTGTAATGGATTCGGCAATGAAAACAAGTTTCGAAGCAAACAATGGGCTTGAGAGAAAAGATCGGGATTTGGAGATCTGATGGCCGAAGGGGGAAATGTCAAGGGGACTATGCTTTTATAAGCACTTACAATTTTTGATGCGGAAAAAGCCAAGATTTTTAAGTTTTAAATTTCACTCATGCTTACTATTAACGAAGGATCTTATTTAACATGCGGCCTAATAGTTCTTGCGGAGCAAGGAGAGTAACCTTGTTCTAACGAAGTTTGTGGTTGCTTTGGCTGTTAACGTGTAGAATCCAACTATGCAAGACGTGTATAAAGTAACTAGTTAAGTCAGGTGGCTATTAATTTTACAAAGTGGGTCTTCGAATTTTGAGCCTTTTTAATAAAAAATTTCAAAAATAAACCCTCCCATTACCTAATTTGCAAATAAACTCCAATTTTCTATCCCCTCTACTAACACTAGCCTCCGGCTAACCATCACTAGCAGCTGCCATCACCCTCTCGCTCTATCTACCTCTCTCCTGCCCAAGGTTATCGATAGCGGAAAGCGTCGCGTAGCGGTGAGGCATCGCTAAGACTATTCGGACTATTGCGGCAAAATAACGGTAAAAAATGCAAAGTTAAATAGCGGTCTAATTTAGATATGTATAAATACTAAAAAAAAATTTAAAAAAATCTAAGAAATCTAAAAGTACATGTTGGATGATTTAAAGAGATCCTAAACATGAAATAGACATGTAACCATCACGTAATACTGAAGATGACTGGAGGAGTCAAAAAGTCGTCGTCTTCGAGAAGAAGAGCTTAGCGGTGACAGGACTACCCTAAGAGGAGCTCACGGTGAAGGATGTGAGAGGAAGTATCAAGGTAGGTGCCAGAGGCTATGAGAGGTGGCGGGAGTATGTTAAAAATCATAGGAGATGGTGAAATACAATGGTCAATGGTTGAGTTTAATTTTAAAAAAATAAACCTCAAACCGTTTTTAAATAGCAGTCAAAATGAAATTTCGAATGCAATCGCTCACTATTTACCGTTATGACACACTATTGGCCACTTTTACGAACAGACATATTCTGCAATATGTCACCGCTATTGCGCGATAGCGTAGCGGGCGATAGCGTCGCGGGACCCTCGGCGAACGCGACCCTCGCGTTGAGCGCCCCGACCATCGCGTCGAGGGGTCCGACCCCCGCGTTCTTGGCGACGCTCGCGTCCCACTTGTGCGCTGGTGACAGGCTGTCGCCAGCCCCCATCGGATCCGCCTATAAAAGCCCCTTTGCGATGCCCTAGCCGAATGCTTTTTCCCCCTTTTTCGTTTTTCTCTGGCGGCGACCAAAACGCAGAAGCGTTTTCTTTTTTCCAGCACTTGGGACTTCAGATCTTGAGGGGAATTTAAAACAGAGAGAGAGAAATTAATTAAGGGTTCTTTATTCCTTTTGAAAGGGGTATTCTCAAGAGAGAAATTGAAAGGGTTTATTCCCTTTAATTATTAACACTGTAGCTACAGTGTTTATTTGAGAAATCTCAGTTTGAGATTTGCTCTTCAATTGTAATTTCTTGTTTGATTAATAAGAAATTAACTGTGTGGCTCCCGAGGACGTAGGCAGTTGCCGAACCTCGTTAAATCTTGTGTATTGTTCTCTATTCTGCGTTTCTGTTACATTAGGGATTTCGGCGTTAAATTACTAACTGGTATCAGAGCGTGAAACGATCTAGAGGAAGTCAGATTCAAGTGGGAGCCATGGCCGCAGATGAAGGGAAAATAAGACTTGAGAAATCTGATGGAACAGATTTTGGATTCTGGAAAATGCAGATAGAGGATTATCTGTACCAGAAAAATCTGTATCAACCACTATCGGGGAAGAAGCCGGATTCTATGAAGGAAGAAGAGTGGAACCTTCTAGATAGACAAGCCCTCGGAGTTATCAGATTGACGTTGACTCGCAATGTTGCGTTCAACATAGCGAAGGAGAAGACCACGGCAGGTCTTATGGCAGCACTCTCAAATCTTCCCTACCAGAGAGTTGGAATGCTACAGTCACAGCTGTGAGTAGCTCGTCGGGAAAGAAAAAGTTGAAGTTCGGCGACGTTCGTGATTTGGTTCTCAGTGAGGAGATCCGACGGCGAGAGACTGGTGAAGCTACAACCTCTTCAGTATTGCATACAGAGTCAAGAGGTAGAAATTCAACCAGAGGAAACGGACGAGGAAAATCAAACTTCAGAGGTAGATCAAAGGACAGGAGGTCCAAATCAAGGAATCCAAGCAACAGCTCGAAGGCTATCGAGTGTTGGAATTGTGGAAAGACCGGGCATTACAAGAATCAGTGCAAGAGTGCACAGAAGGAGAAGGAGGCGAAGGCAGAGGTGAATGTCACCTCCACTTCAGGAGGAGACGACGCATTGATATGCTCTTTGGAGAGCAAGGAGGAATCTTGGGTGTTAGATTCAGGAGCGTCATTCCATGCCACTTCTCATAAAGAATTCTTCGAGAAGTATATTCCCGAAAATCTTGGATATGTATATCTTGTTGATGATCAACCGTGTGCTATTGTGGGTAAAGGTGTGGTGAAAATTAAGTTGAACGGGTCAGTATGGGAGCTGAAGGATGTCAGGCATATTCCCGACCTGAGAAAGAATTTAATATCCGTAGGCCAGTTGGCTGGCGAAGGATATACCACGACCTTCCATGGAGATGATTGGAAGATCTCAAAGGGCGCAATGACGATTGCCCGAGGCAAGAAGACTGGTACCCTATATATGACAGCAGGTGCACGTTGTTTGATCTCAGTTGCAGCAGGCAATGAGACTTCAAAGCTGTGGCACCAGAGACTCGGTCATATGAGTGAAAAGGGGATGAAGATCATGCACACAAAGGGAAAACTCTTAGGACTACAGTCAGTGGAGATGGATATGTGTGAAGAATGCATACTCGAAAAGCAGAAGAGAGTCAGCTTTCAGACGAGTGGCAGAACCCCCAAGAAAGAGAAGCTAGAGCTCGTTCACTCAGATGTGTGGGGACCAACCACCACCGCGTCCATTGGTGGAAAATACTACTTCGTGACTTTTATCGATGATCACTCTCGGAAAGTGTGGGTCTACTTTCTGAAGCATAAGTCAGAAGTATTTGAGGCTTTCAGGAGATGAAAAACTATGGTCGAAAATGAGACCGGTCTGAGAATAAAGAAGCTCAGGACCGACAATGGCGGTGAGTATGAAGACACCGGATTCAAGAAGTTCTGCTATGAGCACGGGCTCAGAATGGAGAGAACCTTGTCCGGCACGCCTCAGCAAAATGGTGTAGCTGAGCGGATGAACCGAACGCTGACAGAGAGAGCCAGAAGCATTCGAGTACAGTCAGGCCTACCGAAGCAGTTCTGGGCAAAAGCGGTCAACACAGCAGCTTACTTGATCAACCGAGGTCCATCGGTTCCATTGGAGCACAGAATACCAGAGGAGGTATGGTGCGGAAAGGAGGTAAAACTCTCACATCTTAAAGTTTTCGGTTGTGTAGCTTACGTGCATATTAGTGATCAAGGCAGGAATAAGCTTGATCCCAAGTCAAAGAAATGCACTTTCATCGGCTATGGTGAAGATGAGTTCGGCTACCGCATTTGGGACAACAAAAACAAGAAGGTGATCAGGAGCAGAGATGTGATATTCAACGAGAAGGTGATGTACAAGGACATGCACAAGACAGATGACTCAGAGAGCGAGTCAATATTTGTAGATGCAGATGATGTCCCGAGTAACCTCTCGGAAGAACCCAATGCAGAGCGTCCTCAGCAAGAAGAGCCTGTTGGACAAGATGGTGCGCAGGAGCCCGACGCACCAGCTCCGATATTAAGAAGATCTTCTCGTCCTCCTGTACCCAACAGGAGATACATGAACTATCTGTTGTTGACAGATGGTGGGGAGCCTGAAAGCTTTGATGAAGCTTGTCAGTGTGGAGATGCGAGCAAGTGGGAGCTTGCAATGAAAGATGAGATGAAGTCTCTCATATCAAACCAGACGTGAGAACTAGCTGAGTTGCCCACGGGTAAGAAGGCACTCCACAACAAATGGGTGTACCGGGTGAAAGAGGAGCAAGATGGTTCCAGAAGATATAAGGCCCGGCTAGTTGTCAAAGGTTTCCAGCAGAAGGAAGGAATTGACTACACCGATATTTTCGCTCCCGTGGTGAAGCTAAATACTATCAGGACCGTGATGAGTATTGTAACAATTGAAGATCTTCATCTCGAGCAGTTAGACGTGAAGACGGCGTTTCTTCACGGAGATCTAGAAGAGGAGATATACATGCACCAGCCAGAAGGTTTCTCAGAAGAAAAGAAGAAAAAGAACCTGGTGTGCAGACTCAAGAAGAGCTTGTATGGCCTGAAACAAGCCCCAAGACAGTGGTACAGAAAGTTTGACGGCTTCATGCACAAGGAAGGTTTCCAGAAGTGCAACGCCGACCACTGTTGCTACTTCAAAAGATATCAGTCCAGCTATATCATCCTACTGCTGTATGTTGATGATATGTTGGTTGCAGGAGCAGATATGGAGGATATCAAGAGTTTGAAGCAGCAGCTGTCAAAGGAGTTTGACATGAAGGACTTGGGTCCAGCGAAGAAGATCCTTGGAATGCAAATCACGAGAGATAAGAAGAGAGGTCTCTTGCAGTTATCTCAGACGGAGTACATCAACCGTGTTTTGCAGAGATTCAACATGGGCGATGCCAAGCCTGTGAGCACACCCTTGGCCAGCCATTTTCGTTTATCGAAGGATCAGTCTCCTCAGTCAGAAGAAGAGAAAGAGAGTATGGCTCAGGTACCTTACGCCTCAGCTATCGGAAGCTTGATGTACGCAATGGTCTGTACGAGACCAGACATTGGCCATGCAGTGGGAGTGGTCAGCCGGTTTATGTCGAATCCAGGAAAAGCTCATTGGGAAGCGGTCAAGTGGATTCTGAGATATCTACGAGGCACCACACAGAAGTGTTTGCACTTTGGTAAGGGAGAGGTAGAAGTGCAAGGGTACGTAGATGCAGACTTCGGCGGCGAAGTTGATCACCGAAGAAGCACCACCGGCTATGTATTCACCGTTGGAACTACAGCTGTTAGTTGGATGTCACAGGTACAGAAGATCGTTACCCTATCCACTACAGAAGCTGAGTACGTTGCAGTGACTGAAGCCAGTAAAGAGATGATATGGCTTCAAGGTTTGTTGACAGAGCTGGGATTCAAACAGGAGAAGAATGTTTTGCACAGTGATAGCCAGAGTGCGATACACTTGGCGAAGAATTCAGCATTTCATTCTAGAACGAAGCATATTGCGCTTCGGTACCACTTCATCAGATCCCTGTTGGAAGATGACGTGTTGAAACTGGAAAAGATTCCAGGAAGTAAGAATCCAGCAGACATGTTAACAAAGACGGTGACAGTTCAGAAACTGGAGTTGTGCGCAACTTCAGTTGGCCTTCATGCATAGATGATGAGGGCGGAGCCACACAGGAGAGGAGCGTGATGAGATAGCCCGTCGGCGTCGGTTTGGTCTCCAAGTGGGAGATTGTTAGAATTGGGGGTGGAAACCAACCTCCGCCGGCGACGAGGAGCTCCGACGAGCTCGGAGATGACGCTGGCGAAGTCGACGGCGAACCCCCCAGGCGAGCTCGAGCCCCGCAAGTCGAAGACGCGACCCTCGAGCGAAACGCGACGCTGGCGAACGCCCACCTGACCCGCGCGTCCAAGCTCGTCGACCCGCGCGTTTGGGAGATGCCGACCCCCGCGTTCTTGGCGACGCTCGCGTCCCACTTGTGCGCTGGTGACAGGCTGTCGCCAGCCCCCATCGGATCCGCCTATAAAAGCCCCTTTGCGATGCCCTAGCCGAATGCTTTTTCCCCCTTTTTCGTTTTTCTCTGGCGACGACCAAAATGCAGAAGCGTTTTCTTTTTTCCAGCACTTGGGACTTTAGATCTTGAGGGGAATTTAAAACAGAGAGAGAGAAATTAATTAAGGGTTCTTTATTCCTTTTGAAAGGGGTATTCTCAAGAGAGAAATTGAAAGGGTTTATTCCCTTTAATTATTAACACTGTAGCTACAGTGTTTATTTGAGAAATCTCAGTTTGAGATTTGCTCTTCAATTGTAATTTCTTGTTTGATTAATAAGAAATTAACTGTGTGGCTCCCGAGGACGTAGGCAGTTACCAAACCTCGTTAAATCTTGTGTATTGTTCTCTATTCTGCGTTTCTGTTGCATTAGGGATTTCGGCGTTAAATTACTAACACTCGTCATTGGTGAACTCTCCAACGCTGGCGACTCCACCTCCCCTCTCCCCCTCTCTTCTCTCTCTCTCTCTCTCTCTCTCTCTCTCTCTAGTTAGGGTAAAATTTTGGGATTTAATTAATTTGATTAATAATTTAATTACAATTGAGTTGACTTAATAATTGGAGGTTTTATCTTGAAAGTGTCACCGTGTGAGGGCATGTTGGAAAATTTGAGTTTAGTGTGACCAAAAAAAGTTCATGGAAATTTTGATGAAGTGTGGTATATTTCTGTTGTTTTGAAGTTTGTAGAATTTATCTCTGATAAAAGTAGTTTATCGTATTTTGTGCAAAACCTAATATTTCAAGAAAGTTTTTCTAAATCAACAGAATTACAACTACAGTTTAACAAAATCATTTGTTAATGCTTCACAATAACATCTAGCAGAAGAAAAAGCACTAAAATCATCACTCACAGCGGGCAAACGGAGCTCCAACTCATCACCCTCACCCACAGCCCTTAACTCCAGCGGCCCTTCAATCTCCAATCCCCCAACCTCAGATCCCAAATCCTCCCCAAAATCCCAACCAAAATCAGAATCCGGCCCAAACGCTCCCATATCCCTCTCCACCCTCCTCCAGT
>NC_033796.1:62938614-62938966 GCF_001876935.1 Asparagus officinalis
TCGGACGCTTGTCGGGTCCCACCGCTCCTCGGCTGCGATCGCATGGAGTACTCGTTCCAGGGTTGAATCGGAGAAGTGGGTGAGATTTGGGGGATTATGGTTTAGGATTGAAGAGTTTTGGGGGAGGAATAGGGCGCGGGATTTGGAGAAAAGGAGGAGGAAAATAGCGATGATCGTCGTCGCCATCGCCATCTCATATCAATTTCTTTCTGAGGGAGGATAGTGGGGGTGGAGGGCTGTAGATAACTGGATTTGGGTTGTGCTGTTCCGCCGGAACCGAGTAAGATTGATGGCGGGAGATAGGCTTCGTTGTGATCGGACGGCTGGTAATGGTTTCGTATTGAAATGCGCA
>NC_033796.1:62939026-62985588 GCF_001876935.1 Asparagus officinalis
ATTAAGCATATCAAGAGTTATTTGGCTACGGGTTAAAGAAAGGGGCCGAGGACTGTGAGGAGAGCAAATTAAGCTGGATTGTGATCCTCTACTAATTAGGAGGTTCTTAATATCTTCTAATGAGATCTTGGCCTTTGATTTATCAATCAAAGGCCAAGATCTCCTTATGAGCAAAAGTAGAGGGAAGATAAGGATGAGATCTTAGCCTTTGATTGATAAATCAAAGGCTAAGATCTCTTTATTAGGAGATATTAGCAACACTATGCATTAGTAGAGGATCCCAATCTAATTAACCTTTACTAACTTGCAAAACATAAAAAAACACAAAGAAGGGTAAAGCGGTTAAAATAAGTTAGCCTCTCGATCAACTCGAGGGGTTAGCTAACACACTTATTGTGCAGTATAAACCTCTCTATAAACCTCTCTATTTAACTTAAGCGCGGTGATAATTACACTACTATTTTTATATTACTTCTACACTACAATATAGAGAAACGTGTGGGTTCGTTTTTCTTCAACTTTTTTTTTCAAAATTGATGACTTATTTCATCGACCTTGTGATTAAGAAAGCCACAATACTTTTTAGGGTTATCTCTTGATAGGCTCTTGTAGTTTAAGAGAGTATCCGGTGGATCTGAGTATTGATGTTAGATGTGCACTAAACAGGTACTAACTGTTGAATCCGTGTGCGAATCTTTATTCCACGTTCTTCTGGTGTATCTTTAATGCTATGAACCTTACTCCACTTGATATTTTATCTTGTAATTCAACTGACATGTGCCACCGACAAATTGTAGATCAACTCTTTGTACTTCTGTTGTTGCAGATAGTCCCTCTGAGTGAAATTTTTTGACCTTTCCATCTTGAAGAGTTAAAAGAGCAAAAATATTTCATTCGGGTCAATCCGCAATTAAAGGTTAAAATTCAATTCCAAAATTTTCAATTTACATCAAACATGCATATATATCTGCAAAATCCTTGTAATGGCACTCCCGCCGGTCACGTTAAAGATCCAAGTTATCTTTTTGTGCTAATCCAATATTTTATTTTTGTATCTTGCTTGCATATATACATTATGGATTTGAACGATGCATCTTGTTTAGGTTATGCCATCAATATTGCTCCTAGATTAGATAATTTTTTCTATGCTCAATGGTGTGTTAGATTTAAACTTTTTGTTCAATCTAAACACTTTGATTTATGGGAAATTATAGATGATGCTTATATTGTGCCCACTACGAAGAAATCCAAGTGGAATACAAATGATCATCGCATGTTTACAATGAACAATATTTTGTTAGAATATTTGCTAAATGCTCTTGATTCATCTACGTCTAACAAGTTTGTTCATTTTTATAGTGTTTACACCTTATAGAAATTTATTGAAGCACATCAATGGGACTTGGAGGCGATCCAACAAGCTTTGGAGGATCCGATTTCAAGTTCATGCACACGGCCACTAGGCGATAGTCCTAGTGAGGTTTGCGAGTTCGAATCTATTAATGATTTACCTAATGATGAACTTGCTTGTGCTAGTGAAAAATTATTACATGCCTATAACATATTGCATAAAAATTTTATTGATTTGCAAAGTAAGCATGAAGATTTAAAATCCGATCATGAGAAGTTAGCTTCCAAATTTGATATCATTTCTCAAGAAAGTATTGCTCTTCAAGAAAACAATGATATGTTAAATTTGGAAAATAATAATTTAAAATTGAATATTGCTAACTTGACTCATAACAAAAATAATACCATGTTAGAAGTAGAGAACATACAAAATGATACTGCTTTCTTTATAAATAACTATTTATGTTCTATTTCTAATGCATATGTGCCTAAAAATAAAGATTTGAATCTTATGAATAAATGCATTTCATCTTTAGATTCAGCCTAAAAATAAAGATTTGAATCTTATGAATAAATGCATTTCATCTTTAGATTCAACTTTGAAAACATGCATTAATAATCATAAGAGGCTTATGGATATGTGTGCCAAGTCTAAGTCATCATCCACTCATTATGCACACATATATAGCAACGTTTACAAATGCTCTATTTGCGGTCGTAAAGGCCATCTTGCTAGATTTTGCTATGATGCACAGAAACATAACAATGCTAATGCTCATTGTGCATCTCATGTAGCTTCTTCATCACATACACATACATATGCTTATCATGCACATCATAAACATGCTAATGTGTTTAAATGTGATCTTTGTGGACGTTTTGGCCATTTGGCAAAATTTTGCTATGATTTGAAAAAGACTTCACTTTTGCCAAATGATTTTAAAAGACCACAAAAGTTTAAGTGTGATCATTATGGTAGATTTGGTCATTTGACCAAGTTTTGTTTTGATTTGAAGAGAGTTTCCCATTTGTAAAATAATTTTAAAGAACAATCTATTTTTGCAAATGAGTCTCGTGTACAACCGTTTGGTCAACATAAGCAAATGGATCTCTTTCATTGCATAAATTGCAATCGGAAGGGTCATTTGAGTGATTATTACTTTGACCGTGTTTGTCACGCCCCGCTTCCCAAAATACCGGGGAATCGGAACGTGAACAAGCCCGCGACGTATTAGACTGAGAAGAGATAAGTGCTAGACCTCGTCTTCTCAATCTAATACGCTAAGCGTCTGGAAATAAGTACAATACGAAGTCACAGGTCCCCGATCACACATAGCAAGAATATAAAGACAACCCAGAATAAGAAATAAACATATCATCAATGGTAAATCATCCCAGACATAAAAATATGGGTCAAACGTACCCTTATACATATCTGAACAAATGAGTGCTGGAGAAATGTAAAATACAATGACCAAGCAGAAAAGAAATGAACGAACGGAAACCAAAACGGAAATCGATACAATAATAGAAATGATAAAAGGACGTACAACTGAGAATCCCCATAAATCAACATGAAATCCACTACCAAAACATGATAGTCATAAGAATCCGTAAATCAACCGGGTAACGAAATCATGCAGCTAGCGATCAAAATAATCATCCAAGTAACATGTTCATACACTAGATGGAATTAATACTTAAAAATCTACATCTCGAGACGTAGTACGTCGAGCGAAATAATCCAATCAAGGAAACCCTCATGTATATACCATATGTCTCAAATTATAGATAATTAAATATTAACCCGATCTAGGTATGAAAAGGAGTACAACCGGCCTACATCTCACAAGAATCATACTTAGCCAAGAATCGTGGTCAGGTAACTAACTATCACATCACTCATCTCAAATAATCAACAATCTCAATATCTCTGCTCCTCAGACCCACCCCAGGCCGAAACAAGACGCTGGCGCGAGCCTGGAAAACAAATAATAATCTCGATATCACCTCACCTCAGACCCACCCCAGGCCGAAACAAGACACTGGCGCGAGCCTGGAAAACAATCAATAATCTCGATAACACCGCACACCTCAAACCCACCCCAGGCCGAAACAAGACACTGGAGCGAGCCTGGAAAATAATCACAATCACAATATCACAACTCCTCGGACCCACCCCGGTGACTACACAAACTTCACCAGCGCGAGCCCGGAATATACATCAACAATCACAACCACTCACATGGACCAAGACTTCTCATCCCAATTCTCGTAATTCCAGGTCAACTACACACGGGATTCTAGATCCTAACTGTGTCATACGGGTCACTATAGTCATAAACTCCTAATGATTCTCAATCACAACATGAAACAATCAATGCAACAAATCATGTGCAATAATATCATAGCATATTAAATAATCAAAATAAGAATTATAAATCATAAACAACATCTACATAATCAGAAAATAATCTTTTTCTAAATTTAATTCATTTTAAATTATTTCGCTTAACAATTAATCTAAACTAATTCATTTTCCAAAATAAATTCTTTTAAATTATTATAATTATCTAAAAATGATTCTTTTGTCGAATTAAATTCTTTTAATTCATTATAATTATTCCAAAAACACTATTTATCACATATCAATTATTCAGATCAATATTCTTCAGCAACAACCCACGCAGATAAATACGTCATAATTAAACTACGTAAATAATTCATAAAAAATGTAAATAATCAAACTACGAAACAGGAGAGCGGAATCTTCCCATGCGAGACCACGGGTCTTGATGACGAGGCAACTGGATCAGATGGGGGTGCAGCACGACGTCGATCTGAAATTGACAGTGATGACTTTGGTGGCTCGACAGGCGAGGTTGCGACCGACGCGGGCAGCGGGTCCGGCGGGTCGGCGGCTCGAGCAGCACGAGCATGACGGATCTAACCGAGGCAGAGCGACGGACAGTGCTACAAGGGGTGCTCGGATTCGGGGAGAAGGGGCGGAGGCTAAGGTCGTCGCGAGTGGTCGGCGCTGTTGAGGCGGAGGAACACGGCGGAGAGAGGCGACGATGAGGGAGCTTGGTACTGCGATCTGGGCGCTCGAGCTGAAGGGGATAAGAGCGGCGACCTCAGGGGTGTTGGACAGCGAACACTGAAGGCGGCCGCGGTCGGAGCTGGCAACGTGGTGAAGGCGGCGGTGCTCGTGCGGAGGAAGCGGAGGTGAAGGTGGAGGCGACGGCTTCGAGCTCGAGAGAGCGAAAACGCTTGGGCGATGTAGGCTGGGGTGGTGTCGGGATGACGGGGATGGTGAGGGAGGAGCGGCGAGCGGCGGTGGCCGTAATGGTGAGCGGCGTCGAAGAGGATCGCGGAGGGAGAGAGGGTACAGAGGCGGCGAGGTTTTTCTTGTGAACAAGAGAGAGGAGAGAGAGAGTATATATAGGTGTCTTTATATATAATTAGGGTTTAGGTTAAATAAGTTAAAAACAAAATTAATAAAAGAAATAACTAATGATATTTTAAAAATCAAATAATACGGATAATTATCTACAAATAAAAACGTACATATTGTACTAATACACGGTTAATACGAATAGTCAAAATATACCCATATTATATAATTAAACAAGAATAATTAATAATAAAAATATTTTTACTTAAATTTAAAATTAAATAATTATGGGACAATTATATACACAGTAAAATGTACTAGTTATACTAATACGACAGAAAATATGTAACAGTAGAAATAAAATAATAAATTATACCAAAAACACGTAATTAATAATACCATGTATTATATGAAATAATTTGTAATAATATTAATAATACAATATATTATTTAAAATATTACATAATAGTATCGATAACTCAACAAATTAATTCTAGAAATTTTTTACTGCACAAAATAAATTTATAAATATAAAAATTATTTAAATAAATATAATTTTGGTTTTTAAATCGTAGAAAATTATAGGAAATTAAGAAAAATACAAATACTCTTTTAAAAATCATAATTAAATATTAAAAAAATACTAGAAAATTATTTTAACTAGTATCAAAACTTCACGGTCCTTATAGTGTTAGTGCACCACATATACCCAAGAGGGTTCATAACCCTAGGGCTTTGAGCTTAAATAATAGGGGTAATGTCCCTAAACCTTTTGGTACATGGATTACTTGGGTACCAAAATAAATTTAATTTTTAAACCAAGAATTTTAGTATTTTTCTTTTTTTCTTGGTTTTGAAAAACGTGTTCTAAATTTTCTATATGAAAATAATTTTTAATTGATCAAATCTTTTGTTTTCATGATTATTTGTTTCGATTTTGATGAGAGTTTGTTTTCATGATTATTTGTTTCGATTTTGATGAGAGGTTTGTGTTCATATAACCCTCCGGATTTATTGGGTGTTTATTCCCAAATCATGAGAGGTTTGTGTTCATATAACCCTCCGGATTTATTGGGTGTTTATTCCCAAATCTTGTTTACCGGATCCTAAAATATTTATATGGGTTGATACTAGCTCAAGAGCTAGATATAATTGCCTCTCTTGATTTTTTTAAAATCAATGATGTTTTGGTTTTATGATTTAAATTTGGATTTATGATTTCATTTGATTGATTCGTTTTCATTTGAAAACATTTTGCATAATTCTCATGCTCTCTTTTTTTTCCTTTGATTTCATAAATCTACCTTTACACATGGTTTTTATGTTCTTTGATATGAGACTATTTTTCATATTGATATATTCATATGTGTTCTCATTATCTTTTTCGTATGTGAGTTGTGTTTAGCATATTTTCCATCTATGCTTGCTCACATATGTTTGCCTTGATCCTCATTGCATACATTCTTTAAAGCATTTTTGATAGGGGGAGCAATCCCTATTCTTTTTTGATACTCACCCATGCTTATTAGGGGGAGCTTTCGCTCTCTTCTTTCCTTTGTCCCCTTTCTGATGTTGTCAAAGGAAGAGAAATATTGTGAGTATATTCTTTCTTGTTTATATGCATGATATATTATACTTTGTATATTCATTTTCTTTCATGCATATATCCTTTTTGTAAATTGTTTGTTATCATCAAAAAGGGAGAGATTGTTGGCCTTCTTGTTTTGATGATGTTTAACAAATAATTTACTTCTAATGTTGTTTGTCTAGTGTTTGTGCTTTCGTATTTATTCTAGGCAAACAACGAGTTGGATGATGGATAGAATAGCGCTTCAACGACGATATCAAATGGAGGTTGGCAGAATTAAGGGTTGAAGCCTATGCAATTCAAGTTGAAGATCCAAATTCAAGCTTCATCCGCAGAGTGTACCAAGTCAAGCTTATTGAAGATCAAGATTGCTTGGGTAACTTAGTTTAGTTGTTTATGTTATGTGTGTTGATACTTTAAGCTCAATCATATATACACACACGTATTTGATTTTTATAGTTATATATATGTATATACACACAAGTTTTGGTTTCTATGTATATATAGTTAAATACACACATACATGGTTTTGAGTTTTCATGTTTATAAATATGAGATTACATATATCATATTTATTATTGTTTTGGTTTAGCTACATAGATATGAAACAACAAACAAATTTATTCACATTTTAATTTGTTTCATATTCTATTATGTTTAAGAATATATTGCATAGAATATGCAATTCTATTAAAATTTTATTTTCTTCATTTATGGACTTAACAATAATAATATACATCTTCTATTAAGTCTATATAATTATTTTGTGGAGTTTCAAAATATGGTTTAGCCAAAATGTCAAAATTCATGTGTTTACATTTTCATGTTTTGAACATACTTACAAAATACATGCGTTTTCACAATTGGGAAATGAAATTTAAAAAATTTCTTTATTTACATGTTTATATTCATATATACAAACATTTTCCCAAGTTTTACTAATTTTGGAGTTGTTTTGTTATTTTCAATTGAATTTACAAAAACGAGTATTCAGCAGTTTTTCAGAAACTGTTTATCTATGTTCAAACATTTATTTCTCTCAACTGGGAAGTTATTTTTCAGAAATTATTTCTCTAAAATGTTCATATACATGTCTATAACCTTACCACAAAATGTCATGATTTTTGAAGTTGATTTACTATTTTTAATTAATTTTACAAAGCCAGATACGTAAATTTCCAGAATGCTGGATTTTAGGGTATTTTGGTCTTTTCAGCCTATAACGGCTAGTAACGGTTAGTTTTTTATATTTTCGTTTTTTTGGGGTTTGTGGCTGGTTTAAGAGGCTATAAAAAGCCCTCAACTTTCATTGTTTCTTATGGATGTTTAAGAGAGTTTTAAAAAGAGTTTTACAAGTTTGTTGAAGGGTTTTTAAGTTTGTTTCAAGAGTTTATTTGTGAAAAAAAATTCCACAAGAGCTTGAAGAGATCATCTATTGGAGTTTGAGCAATCAACTAGTCTCTCTCCATCTCTTGTCATCTATTGAGAAGTTTTCTAAACTCTTTTCTAGCTTTATATTTATTTGTTTGATTATCATCTTATTAAAGCTAGTTTTATATTGAGTTTAGATTTGATTAATCTCATTGTTACACACACCCACATGAGCTTATTGTATTTGCATTCATAATATATTTAGGGTTGTGAGAGATAGTAACATTGAGTTGAGCCTAATTGAGTTCTCACCTTGTTTAGAGAACATCTATCTTCTCATCACCACGAACACAATTGCATGCGAACACAACCGAAACGGCGCGAACCCCAAACCCCAAATCCCAACCCCGGTTGTCACTGATCCAAACAACCAACGTGACACCAAGGGAACCTCCTACAGTGAGGCTGAAGAGGAACCATGTTGAAGAAACTGGAGAGGTTTTGACTCATTGAACTGGTCGGCACCCAGGGCGGGGAGCGCGGCCTTGACGCCGCGGGTGCCGAGGGCTACGAGGTAGATGCCAAAGTAGAGGATGGTGGACTGAGTTGCTGCAGAGTGGCAATGTGGCATGATGTTGGAGAGAGACCTTTGCAGGGATCAGGTCTGAGGGAGTGGTTGTGTGCTGAATATCCCTAAAACAAAGGTTTATAAAATAATTGCTTAGGAGCTCGAACAACCAACCGACCTTAGCTCAGTTGGTAGAGCGGAGGACTGTAGTATGTGCAGATAAATCCTTAGGTCGCTGGTTCGAATCCGGCAGGTCGGATTTTATTTTTATATTAATTTCCATTATTTTGTATTTTGTTGAATATTTTTTTATACTTCATAATTAGGAAGAGGCAACTGGCAAGTACCAAGTATGGCATGAGCTGTGACATAAGTATACAAATAATCTTGACTTTCACTATCTTTCTCAATATTTTTTGATACTTTATAATTGGGAAGAGGCAACTGTGGCAAGTGTGACATGATCCGCGACAAAAGTATGCGAATATTCCTTCTATGGCTAGACTTCATAGAGTTTTTTTTTTCAACTCTATATGGGAGGATAATTTTTAATTCCTTTACCAAGATGTTACCCGTAGCTGTTAGAGCTAATTTATACTATGAATCAAATGATTATTTGCTTGCAGTACACAGATGACACCCTCAGTGTATTTTAAGAATAAGAGAGAACATTAGATAGTTTTGAAACTGGTCTTGTGTGCTTTTGAATTGGCTTCTGGCCTTCAGATTAGCTTCACTAAAAAAAAGTGTGCTAGTTGCCATGGAAGACAATTTACCTCTTCGATCGGCAATATTTGGCGGCCGTGATGAATTACACATGCGGCCATTTCCTTGTAACATATTTAGGGATTCCTTTTAGATTAGAGAAATGTGGGTGTTTTGTTCATGAAAAGGAAATTTTGCCTTTGTGGATAATCCCACGTTGGAAAAGGAGATGAATAGTATAGAGTATATAATGGTTCTCTCTTTATTGGGCTTTGAATAGTGTTTTGGGTTTTGTGAGCTTTGCATATCTATCTCACACACACGCACGCGCCGCACCGCACACGCAAACATTTTTGCTTCTCAAGCTTTTATTTTGCACGTTTTACATGTTTTGTAACGGCTGCATGCGGGTAACGGAAGCGAGATTCGTGCGCAATGGTTCCTTTGATTCAGCGGGGGTTACACTTCTCCTCACCTATATAAGCAGCCGTAGACCTCATTCAAACATACAACAACGAGAAGAACAACTTCCAAAGCTCTCTTTCTCCACTCTCTTTTCTCCCAAGTTATTTCGGCTACACTTTTACGTTTATATTTTGGGCAACCGTTTTCGTCTGAGCATAAGCTCTGTGACTCATGTTGGTCTTCTTGTTTTGATGATGTTTAACAAACAATTTATTTCTAATGTTGTTTGTCTAGTATTTGTGTTTTTCTATATATTGTAGACAAACAACGTTGTTGGAGGATGGATGGAATAGAGCTTCAACGATCATATCCAAAGGAGGTTGGCGGAATGTCGGTGAAGCCTTGCTATTCAAAGTTCAAGATCCAAGTTAAAGCTTCATCCGCGAGATTACCTAGAAGAGCTTATTGAAGATCAAGATCTAGCTTGGGTAATTTAGTTTAGGATTTATATTATGTGTGTTAAGTACGTTAAGCTCAATATCTATACACACACATTTTTATTGGTTTCTTCATATATATATAGTTATATATATATACATATGTTTTGAGTTTTTATGGTTATATATATGAAATTCTATATTTCATATTTTCTATTATGTTTTTGAAAACATTGCATAGAATATGCAATTTTGTGAAAATATTGTATTCTTAGTTTATAGACTTCAATATCAGTTTATACATGTTTTACTAAGTCTATAAAAACACTTTACAAAGTTTCAAAAGTTGGTTTATGTCAAAACATCAAAATTCAAGTATCTCATATTTTCATGTTTTGGACTAGTTTGTAAAATGATGATATTTTTCATTTGGGAAGTCCTTTTTGATAACCAGTCATTGTAGCATGTTTATTATCATGTCGTACCGGTCGACCGATCATTGGTTCATTTCTCACCATGCGACAGAGAGTCTGTCGGTCGACCGGTCCGGTCGACCGATGAAAATTTTCGGTCGACCGACGAATTTTCCGGTCGACCGAAGATGGTCCAGAAAGTTTTCTTCGTGTTTTTGCTCTCATCGGTCGACCGACGGGATTTTCGGTCGACCGACCATATGACCGTTGGACTTCTAACGGCTATTTCTGAGCTGGTTTTTCTGGGGGCCTTTTGGTCATTTTGTTTGGGTTTTTGCTGAGATTTCTAGTGGGTATATATACCCCATTGCTGATGTCTTTTCAAACTGATTTTAAGAGAGTTTTAAAAACAAGTTTAAGAAAGTTTAAACAAGGGTTTGAGTTTGTTTAGTTTGTTTTTGGGGTTTGCTGTTACAAAGAGGAGTTTGCATCACCAGTTGAGGATTTCATCCTCAAAATCTTCTCATCCTCTCCTTATGTTTATAGAGAAGTTTTCTAACTCTTTTCCCTAGCAATTTTATTATTGATTTATCATATATTAATTATTGCTAGTTTGCTATTTGAGTTAGATTTCATTTTACTCATTGTTACACACACCCACATTGAGCTTTTAGTATTTACATACATAGTATAGTTGGGTGGTGAGAGTTTGTAACTTTGAGTTGTGCTTAATTGTGTTCTCATCCATAGTTGAGAACAATCATTTGTTATATTGTGCTTATTGTGAGATTCACTTTGTAATACACTTGTACACCGAGTGAGGAGTGTGTGGTGAGAGTCGGGGATCGTCCCAAGAGGAGTGGCGTCGGTTGACGTGCCTAGAGAGAGGTTGTAACCGAGCACTTGAGGGGGACACGGCTAGGTCCAACACTTAGTGGGTGTAGAGTGGGATTACAATAGTGTGTTGATTGTAAAGTTTTCGGTTAGCTAGAAAACCGAGTGTGAGGTGTAAACGTTGTTCGGGTGAACGTAGAAAACCCGGTTGATAGTGGATTTCTCCCCGGGAGTGGGGAGCGGAGACGTAGGACGGAAGGTCCGAACTCCGTGATCATCTTTGTGTGTTTGTGATTGTCTTGGCGTCTCACTTGTGCTTATTGTTCATATCATTCTTGTCGCCATTATCTATTGTCCACTATCTTGTTTATCTTGTTTATCTTGTTTATGTTTATATCACCCTTAGTTTATATATCCTTGCATATATATTTCATCATATAGGATATATCACTTTGTGTATATTGCATATTCTTGCCCATAATAGATTGTATACCTATCTTGCAAGAATATAGTTGTTAATTATTTTTAATTGGTATTTAATCAGATTAGATTAGCATAAGACCCTAATCACCCCACCCTCTAGGGTTTAACAACTCACGCCCGAGTGTAGAGGTCGGCCGATTCCGGGGGGTTTTAACGCTAGGGGAGAGGGGACAGATTACGCCAGGGCGATAGGCGGGTCCTCAATCCTTCTAGGACAGTGACATCACGACTGCTCCCGATCAGGCCTGAATTTTATAACTCTTTAATTTGGATTTTATATTATTATTATATTCCTATTTTGACAGTAAGTCTGGTCTTAAACAAGCTCATTAACAATGGCACCAGATTTTTGACAACGTCATTGCACAATATGGCTTCACTGTGAATGAACGCGATAAATATGTCTATTCTAAAGTGATAAACAATGACTATGTCATTCTCTGTCTCTATGTTGATGATATCCTTATCTTTGGAACAACACTTAAACTAATTTCAAAGGTTAGAGATTATCTTTCCAAAAACTTTGATATGAAAGACTTAAGTCTTGCTGACATGATAGTTGGAATGAAAATCACTAGAGACACTAGAGGAATATATTTGAGTCTTTCCCATAGCATTGAGAAAATGCTAATCAAATTCAACTTTCATAACTCTAAACCTGTTTCCACACCTTATGATTCTTCTATATCCTTGAAGAAGAATGAAGGTGAACCTATCTCCCAGCTGAAGTATTCTCAGCTGATTGGATCTCTTCTTTACATATCCAATCGGACCAGACCCGATATAGCTTATTTTGTAGGGAGACTGAGCCGGTATACTAGCAACCCTAGTAAAGATCATTGGACTTCCTTAGAAAGAGTATTCAAATATCTGAAAGGCACAATTGACTATTGCTTGACTTACACTGGTTACCCTGATGCTATAGAAGGGTATAGTGACGCTAACTGGGTCACGGATTCCAGCAGTATAAAGTCTACATCTTGATATATATTTCTTTTTGGTGGTGCAGTTGTATCCTGAAAATCTTGTAAGCAAACTGTAATTGCCAGGAGTACCATGGAGCCTGAATTGATCGCTCTTGATACTACTTGCACAGAAGCCGAATGGTTAAAAGATCTTCTCTCTGAACTTCCTTTGGTCCCTAAACCCTCTCCTCCTATTTTCATTCACTTTGATTCTAGATCTACCATAGAGCTTCTAAAGCAAGTACATGTAAATAAAAAACATAACAGACATATTCAAATAGGATATAAGCCTGTACAACGCCTGTTAGGCAAAGTTGTGATCATGGACTTTGTAAAGTCTGAGAAAATCTTGTTGACCCTTTAACTAAGGGATTATCTAGGAGTGTGGTTCTGGATTCATCGAGGGAGATGGGGTTAAGCCCATAAATGAGTTCACTGACAGCGGCAACTCAATCCTTATTTGGAGACGTAGTCCCAATATTGGTTCAATGTGGTAGAAACAAGCTGGACAAGTGACTCTCTTGTGGCGCATTGACCTAGATATATTTATATATCATTATGTAGCATTTGCTACTACCCCTTCTCTATGATGATGATGCTCTTATGATACAGCTGACTAGGCTGAGTTTTACTCTTAATAAGTCCAACGTGTGTATTGTGGGGGGTATTAAATAAACAGCTATAGTACCCTTTGAGGACTTACCTACGTGAGAGGAACCGTGATGGCCGCGGTTGGGGGGGCAGGGCTGACCCCTAGAAACTCTCATGAGTCGGTTTTTTTTGAGCATAGCCTTTAACGCTCAACCCGCTTAGCTCAATACATGAAAACGTATTATGTGTGTTTTTATCAATACCTGATTCAAGGGGCCTAATTCAAAGCCTAGTCCATTATGTTCCTCAGGTGGTGATGAACTCATTAAGGAAAGGTTCAAAACCGAAAGCTACCTCTCCCGAATTCACGATACGAAAGGTTTCCCAACCTATATTTATTTTGTGATTTATTGATTTATTTATTATTTTTTGAGTTTTCAGTCAATATTGCCTTTTGGGGGGCTGTTGGATGTTTTGTTCATGAAAAGGCAATTTTGCCTTTGTGGATAGTCCCATATTGGAAAATTAGATGAATAGTATAGGGTATATAATGATTCTCTTCTTATTGGGCTTTGAATAGTGTTCTGGATTTTGTGGGCTTTGCATATCTATCTCACACACGTGAGTGCGCGTACACACGCCACGCTACGCCTCGCCCGCACGCGCGCGCCACGCCACGCCGCACCGCACACGCACACATATTTGCTTCTCAAGCTTTTATTTTGCACGTTTTACACGTTTTATAACGGCTGCATGCGGGTAACGGAAGCAAGATTCGTGCGTAACGGTTCCTTTGATTCAGCAGGGGTTACACTTCTTCTCACCTATATAAGTAGCCGTAGACCTCATTCAGACATACAACAACGAGAAGAACAACTTCCAAAGCTCTCTTTCTCCACTCTCTTTTCTCCCAAGTTATTTCAGCTACACTTTTACATTTATATTTTGGGCAACCATTTTCGTCTGAGCATAAGATCTGTGACTCATGCCCGAGCGCAGAGGTCGGCCGATTCTGAGGTTTTTTACCGCTAGGGGAGAGGAAACAGATTGCGCCAGGGCGATAGGTGGGTCCTCAATCTTCTAGGACAGTGACATCATGACTGCTCCCGATCAGGCCTGAATTTTCTAACTCTTTAATTTGGATTTTATATTATTATTATATTCCTGTTTTGACAGCAAGAAATTGCTCAGAGATGATTGGTTTCTCCCCTATGAGAAATTTGAGAAGAGACTGGCGGGGTAGATCTCTCAGTTAGATAAAAATGAAAAGGGGATTCTTTTAGACTGGGTCTATGGAACATAAAAGCATGGTTAGTTTTTGAATTAGGGAGAGGCTTGTAAACTAAAATCCTATGGCGTATTAGGAGTGATAAAATTGAAAATTATGAACAGAGCTTTGCTTGGGCAGTGACTTTGGAAATGGACTAACGACACACTTGTGTTATGGAAAAGCATTGTCTGTCACAGCTACTACAATAATAGGAACTTTTTTGAAAATTGCCTCTAATGATAATAATGATTTCTCCTCACTTTTGGAAAAACAATTTAATTAATTAATATTGCTGAGAGTTTTCTTGGTAGTACTCGAGTTGTTTTGGGAGATGGCTGTCGTACTTTATTCTGGTTAGACAAAGGGATATGTCCCTCCTCACTATCTTCTCTTTTTCCTACTCTGCTCAGTTTGACAGATGACCGTTTGCTATTGTCACCTCTTTGAGAAGATGAAGAAATGAAAACTAGAAACGGAATACTTCTTTTGTAAGGTAATTAACTGGTAATCTAGTTCTTCAGTTTTTTTCGAACTGTTGTTTTTGATTAATTTAGCTCATTTGGTCTTATGGTAATGATTTAGAAAGTGGTTGTGAGTTCACTGTTACATCGTACTATCAGTTTCTTGTTAATGGAGGATTAATGTTTGACTGTGGAAACATATGCAATGCTCATGTTCCATTTGAGGTTAAGATTACTAGTTGGCTTGCCTGAATACAAAGGATGCATTGAGAAAGAAAGGTAGCTAAATTGATTCTGTATACCTCTTGTGTGGAATAGTGGATGAGTCTCACTCTCGCCTCTTTTTGCGTTGTAGATTTGTTGAATCCATTTGGAGATCCTCGCAGTATAGATTAGATACCTTTGATGAGTTTAAGCTTAACTCTTTTGAAATGGTTTGGCTCAGTTGGGCGTTAAAAGCTGGTCTTGAGGATAAAAAATTTTCTATCAACTGTTGTAAGTAGGTGTGTCAATAGCATCTCCAAGACTAGTTGGACCAAGAATGAGCATAGATAAAATAAAATTAGATTGCTTCATGCACATCCATGGTGATAAGTTATATGGTACAAGTAAAACAGACTATATGCTATATGAATCTTTTGAATTTGTGAAAGGCTGGAAACCATCGCTTGCAAGCCCAAGCCTAACATTTCGGGGCTCTTCGGCAAAGCTTTCATGTAGCTCATTAAAGTTTTTCCAAGCCTCAGAGTCAGCTGGATGCCTCATCACTCTATCCTCAACTTGTCTTTCATGGTGTCATCTCATATCAGAAGCTGTCTTAGAAGACATGTAAAGCCTTTGCAATCGCGGCTTAAGAGAAAAGTATCGCAATGTCTTTTTTGGTATTTTTTTACCATTTGCATTGTGATTGATCTCTTTTTCATGTTTATCAAGTTTCCACCTAGAAGCACCACATCTCTGACACGTATCAAGACCTTCATCACTTTTCCAAAGTAACATGCAAGAGAATAGACACGAATCAATATTTTCATATGATAGGCCAAGGTCTCAGATTAACTTTTTGGCCTCGTCATATGAATTAGACAGTGTTGATTCCCCTGGCAATAGCTCCTCATTCAAAAACTAGAGCAACATTATGAATGATTTATTACTTTACCTATTTAGGCTCTTTATTTGAAGCAATTTCACTAAGGCATATAACTTTGAACATTTAGAGCCTTCATACAAAGGTATCTCAGAGTCACCTAAAAAATTGTAGAATTGTTTTGCATGTCCATCTAGTTCCTACTCAAGAATATCCTGACTTGATGTGGCATCAGGTGCAACAACGCTAGGTAAATTATGAAACAAATCTCTAATCATTTTCTTACATTTCATCGTCACTCTGGCTTTCTTCTGCCATTTCTTCTTGTTCTTCATCAGACTCTGATATGGTCTCACCCCGTCTTTCGCCGTGATGACACCAAAACCTATAGTTTTCATGAACAATTAAGTGGGTCTTTACCGACTCACGATTACCAGACTTCACATTGCTACATTTAACACATGGACATCGAATTTCAAAGTCGTCATTCTTTTGTTTGAAACTATCCAACAGCTTCTCATATGCATAGTCTAAAAACTTATCAACCCCTTCTTCATATTTTGGATCAAGTCTATCATCATCTACTAGGTCTATCCAATCTTTATTCGGCGTCATTTCAAGCAATGTACTAAAATTTCCTAAAAAATATTTCAACCACATTAAAAACTAAACACAAAGAAATGCTTAATTTTCTTATGAGACTCATATGTGCAAATATAGGGTCATTCAGAATCTAGAGGCAAAGATGTTGACCTATGGTGTCATTCAGAAACTATTTATTTATGCAATCATTGGTCAATGTGGAACTTATATAAAAACACTCTCACAATGTTATCATTGGTGTAATGCATAAAGCAAACATAGTCAATAAGGCATCATGTAGGATTGCAAATAACATTAATTCACATATCTTTATCCCAAGTTCTTAAATAATTTGGTATGAAAATACATGCACTCTACAATAGCAAACCTTATTTCACATGATTAAATGTTACCATATAACAAATTAGTAAAAGAACTTGTTTTCTTTTAAAAGCACATGTGACGTAGGAACTAGGATTATAACTAATAAAATGACTTGTTAATGGAAAGTGTTATGTCCAAGCTTGACAAGTACGTCTGAATATCTAAATAAGTAATCATTTGAAATGCGTGTAACTTAAGTAAATACCACATATGTTATATTGGTTTTGAAGTCATATTATTCTTTTTTATAGGAACATCAAATAGAAGGTGGACAAGCTTCAAATGAAGGAAGGAAACAAATAGCACCAACGCGGACAAGAAGCAAGAGAGATGATATTTCAAGGAGACAAAATCTTAAAGCTATTACACTTAAATACCATATAATTTCCCTTACTTTACACCTATATATATTCCCTCACTTATTTTTGGCAGCACTTATTTACTCTAAAGTAAATTCAAAACTTATATACCCTCGATTGTATTTTAAAAGCACTTATATGCCCAAAAAATTTTAAAACTTACACTTAAATACCCTAAAGTTTTTAAAAATTGCACCTAAATAGTATAAATTTTTTATTACTAGTTTAATTCATTCAAAACTTATGTTATTGTTATCTATTTTAGTTCCTCTACTCTAAATTATAAGTTTATATATGCATGTGTTCCAATGGGAAGAGCACGACGAGAAAATGCTCGTCATTAGAAACAAAAAAGTTAATTGTAGTTAAATACCTTATTGTTTCAACTATGATATACTTATATAACCATATACTTATTTTTTGATAGCTACCTTAAACTTTTAAAACTTTCACATGTATACCTTTTCAAATTTTTAGTAGCACTTATATACCCTAGAGTTTTTAAAACTTACACTTAATCAACGTAAAGTTTATAAAAGTGGATCTTAAATATCTCAAAGTTTTTAAAATTTACAGTTAAATACCCTCAAATTTGCATAGGGGAAGATATTTCAGTGTTAGTTTTAATAACTTTAGGGTATTTAAGTGCAAGTTTTCAAAACTTTAAGGTATACAAGTGCTGATGCAACATTTGAAGGTATACAAGTGCAAGTTTTTAAAACTTTATGGTATAAGATGCTATAAAAAACAAGTGAGGGGAAACTATAGGGTACTTGAGTGCAATGACACCAAACAAAAACTATAGGGCACTTTAAGTATAGGGTACTTTATGGCATAAGTACAAAGTAGGGGAAACTATAGGGTACTTGAGTGCAATTACACCAAACAAAAACGGTTGTCTTAGTTTTACCGTCGAGCCTAGGGCGACGATGGGGCTAGGACGGTAATCTGGCGGTGTTGGGGCAACACCGGCACTTGGGCGGCGCTAGGGCAGTGCTAGCTCGTCACTGTTGCGACGCTGGGGCGACGAGGGTGCTGGGGCAACACTGAGCGGCACTGGGGCGGCGTTGAGGCAGCACGGGGCGGCACTGGCGTTGGCGCTGGTCGGCACGACTAAGGCGACGAAGAACAACGGGATTCACAAATGATGAACAGTAAAGCGAATTTTTAATCTAGGGTTTAGTTTAATAGTTGTGGTTAGATGGTGGTTTGGGTTTCGGGTTCTTTATATTAATTTTGATTAGTACTCCTGTTATGATTAGGAGTTACGATTAATGAAGGTAATAGACTCATTCGCCTTTCAAGAGGCCCAGTAACAACGGTATTAGAACCAACTTAGTGAAGGGACTAGAAAACTGTTACCTCATCTCACATTATTACTCTAATATTTGTGATAACTCGATGAAGGTTTTTAAAACCGTCGTTATTTTACAAACATTAATGACGGTCAAATGGTCCATTTACTAATTTTGGTCATTAAAGACCTTATTTCTTATAGTGCAATTAAGTAAAAATGAAATTGCACACATGAGTGTTAATGGAGAACAATATTTTTAGTAGTCTACTAGTTTACAAGGTTCTTCAGTGTCTCTGGAAAAGTTTTTCCCCCTTCCATGGGTAAATTTTGATTATTTTTCCTCAAAATAAAATTCCCGGCTTTAAAGTTTCAGGCTTCCGCAGACAATATAATTTCTTTGAAAGGGGTTTATATTTTATAGATCTTCAGCTAAGATACTCCCTTCTCAGGGGAAATTTTAGTAATATTGAATATATATACTACTTTCATTCATGCTGTGTTTATTTCAACTTTAAAAGTGTAGGTTGTTTTTTTACAAATTCTAAAATTTTAGGGAGCTCTTTGCAAATCATTGATTTTCTATGTTCTATTTTAGTTTTTGAATTTTTCATGCATTTTCTATAACTTTTAAATTTTTGTGGGTATTTTTTGCAACTTTTAAAAGTTTTAGAATGTTTTTTTACAAATTTAAAATTTTTTAGGGAGCTATTTGTAATTCCTAGATTTTCTAAGTGCTGTATTCATTTCGAAAATTTCAGGCTTTTTTGTAAACTTTGAATTTTTAAGTCTTTTTTGCAATTTTTAAATGTTTCATGGTCTTTTCTGCAAATCCCAAAAATTTGAGGGGGCTATTATAAGGGTTGGAATTTTAGTGTTATTCGTATGTTATGAATTATGAGGGTGTGCTTTTGCAAAAAAATTTAAATATTTCGGATTGAGAGTGGAGAGATCCGCCCGAGGTTAAGTTTTATCCTTATTAAAAGTTTATATCAGATATAAGAATGTTTTCCCCGTTAATTTTTCTAGGGTAATAATTATCATGTTAAAGTTTAACCCTGGTTTTTTTAACCTCGTGCCAAAGGAGCCCTAATGGTGTTACCTTTATATTTCTCTATCTCATTCCTAGAGTTGAATCATCGCCACCAATAGACAGCAAAAGTGCTAAATTATGCAAAATGGTTGTTCACCTGTATTTGATCCGAACTCTATGATCATACGGTGGATCCTTTAGGGTCAGGGCCACAAGAGCTTGTTACGCTATGAAGAAATAATGTACACATCACAAGTGGACGCTAGTGAGACTGAATTGTGACCATGAACCATTACATCTGAAGGTGCATACATGATTTTGGTAACAACATATACTGTCTGCAAGCCATTTCAGCTTCCAGAAAATGAGGAAAGAGTCGCTTAGGGTACCACAAAACTAGATAGAACAAATAACATCTTGGACTGGGGAGAAGTGGGCAGCAACCATGTCTCCAACTCAGGGAAATTTAACTTACACTAAATCTTAAAAGAAGAAAAAACTCTCTGGCGTGGCCCCGTGGAAGGCTTGAACATTTTGAGATTCAAATGTGCATCTGTTGGGAAATATCTGGGGCTACGCTAAACCCCTAACATAACAAAAAAACGCAATAGAGAAAAATAAACCAATATTTAACGAGGTTCGGCAAACTTACCTACGTCCTCGGAAGCCACACAATTAATTTCCTATTAATTAACAAGAAATTACAATGCAAGAGAAGATCTCAAACTTGAGATCTCTCAATAAATTCTAATTATCACTTTTGCCACAGTGATAATTCCCTTCTTAAATACCCCCTTTGATTCCCCCTCAAAATATGAGAGCTGAAAAAATTCACGAGATGAGGAGAAGAAAAAATCGCCGCTGAGTTTTTGAGTCCGCCGCTAGGAGAAAAAAGTTCATGAGGAGAGAAGAAGCACAGAATCTCGTACTCGGGGTTTCCCTTTTATAAGGAAACCCTAGTGACAGGCTGGCGATAGCCTGTCGCTAGAGCTCGCCTGAATCTTGTCGAGCTCACCTGCTTCAACCTCGAGCTCGCCTACGTCGCATGCGTTCTAGCTCGCCTGGACTTCGCCTGGAGCTCGACCTCGCCTGAAGGAGCTCGACCTCACCTGCTTGTCTGGAGAAGCTCGCCTGCAACTCATCGTCGACTCAAGCTGGATCTCGTGTGAAGGTCACCTCGCCTGCATCATCGATCTCACCAGAAGCTCAACTGTGGATCTCCTCGAGCTCGCCTGCAACACTCGACGACCTCGTCTGACAGGTTTGGGCTACACCCAAATCCAACAACCTCTCACTTGGAGACCAAACCGTCGTCAGCAGACTATCTCAACAAGCACTTACTCATGTGTGGCTCCGCCCTCATCACCTATGCATGAAGGCTAACTGAAGTTACGCACAACTCCAGTTTCTGAATGGTCACCGCCTTTGGTAACATATCTACTGGATTCTTACTTCCTGGAATCTTCTCCAGTTTTAACACGTCATCTTCCAACATGGATCTGATGAAGTGGTACCGAAGCCCAATATGCTTCATTCTAGAATGAAATGTGGAATTCTTACCCAAGTGAATCGCACTCTGACTATCATTGTGCAAAACATTCTTCTCTTGTTTGAATATCAGCTCTGTTAACAAACCATGAAGTCATATCATCTCTTTACTAGCTTCAATCACTGCTACATACTCAGTTTTTATAGTGGATAGAGTGACAATCTTCTGTATCTATGACATCCAACTAACAGCTGTAGTTCTGATAGTGAATACATAACCAGTGGTGCTTCTTCGGTGATCGACTTCACCTCCAAAGTCTGCATCTACGTACCCTTGCACTTCCACCTCCCATACCAAAGTGCAAACAATTCTGTGTGGTGCCTTGTAGATACCTCAGAATCCACTTGATCGCTTCCCAATGAGCTTTTCCTGGATTCGACATAAATCGACTGACCACTCAAACTGCATGGTCAATGTTTAGTCTCGTACAAACCATTACGTACATCAAACTTCCAATGGCTGAGGCGTAAGGAACCTTAGCCATACTCTCTTTCTCTTCTTCCATCTAAGGAGTCTGATCCTTTGATAGGCGAAAATGGCTTGCCAAGGGTGTGCTGACTGGCTTGGCGTCGCCCATGTTGAATCTCTGCAAAACACGGTTGATGTACTCTGTCTGAGATAACTACAAGATATCTCTCTTCTTATCTCTCGTGATTTGTATTCTAAGGATCTTCTTTGCTGGGTCCAAGTCCTTCATGTCAAACTCTTTTGACAGCTGCTGCTTCAAACTCCTGATATCCTTCATATATGTACCTGCAACTAACATATCATCAACATACAGCAGTAAGATGATATAACTGAACTGATATCTTTTGAAGTAGCAACAGTGATCGGCGTTGTACTTCTGGAAACCTTCCTTGTGCATGAAGCCATCAAACTTCCTGTACCACTGCCTTGGGGCTTGTTTCAAACCATACAAGCTCTTCTTGAGTATGCACACTGGGTTCTTCTTATTTTCTTCTGAGAAATATTCTGGCTGGTGCATGTATATCTCCTCTTCTAGATCTCCATGAAGAAACGTCTTCTTCACGGCCAACTACTCGAGATGAAGATCTTCAATAGCTACAATGCTCATCACTATCCTGATACCACGAGAGCAAAAATGTCGGTGTAATCAATTCATTCCTTCTGCTGGAATCCTTTGACAACTAGCCGGGCTTTATATCTTTTGGAGCTATTCTGCTCCTCTTTTACCCGGTATACCCATTTGTTGTGGAGTGCCTTCTTACTCATAGGCAACTCAGCTAGTTCACACGTCTGGTTTGAGATGAGTGACTTCATCTCTTCCTTCATGGCAAGCTCCCACTTGCTCGCATCTCCACTCTAACCAACTTCATCATAGTTTTCAGGCTCCCCTCTATCTATCAGTAACAGATAGTTCATATATCTCATGTTGGGCACAGGAGGCCGAGAAGATCTTCTCAATATCGGAGCTGGTGCATCGGGCTCCTGCGCACCGTTCTGTCCAACAGGCTCTTCTGGCTGAGGACATGTTGCATTGGGTTCTTCCGAGAGGTTACCTAGGACATCATCTACATCTACAAATGTTGACTCACTCTCCTCTGAGTCATTAGCATCTATCTTGTGCATGTTCTTGTACATCACATTCTCGTTGAATATCACATCTCTGGTCCTGATCACCTTCTTGTTTTCATTGTCCCAAATATGATAGCTGAACTCATCTTCACCATACCCGATGAATGTACATTTCTTGGACTTGAGATCAAGCTTATTCCTGCCTTGATTACTAATATGCACATAAGCTACATAACCGAAAACTTTGAGATGTAAGAGGCTTACCTCCTTTTCGCACCAAACCTCTCTTCTGGTATTCTGTGCTCCAATGAAACCGATAGACCTCGGTTAATCAAGTAAGCTGCTGTGTTGACTGCTTCTGCCTAGAACTGCTTTGGTAGGCCTGACTGTATTCGAATGCTTCTGGCTCTTTCTGTCAACGTCTGGTTCATCCGCTCAGCCACACCATTATGCTGAGGCGTGTCGGGCATGGTTCTCTCCATTCTAATCTCGTGCTCATAGCAGAACTTCTTGAATCTGGTGTCTTCATACTCACCACCATTGTCGGATCTGAGCTTCTTTATTCTCAGACCGATCTCATTCTCAACCATGGCTTTCTATCTCTTGAAAGCCTCGAATACTTCTGACTTATGCTTCAGAAAGTAGACCCACACTTTCTGAGAATGGTCATTGATAAAAGTCACGAAGTAGTGTTTCCCACCAATGGATGCGGTGGTTGTTGGTCCCCAAACATCTGAGTGAATGAGCTCAAGCTTCTCCTTCTTCAGGGTTCTGCCACTTGTCTAAAAGCTAACTCTCTTCTGCTTTCCAAGTATGCATTCTTCACACATGTCCAACTCCACTGACTGCAGTCCTGGGAGTTTTCCCTTTAGGTGTATGATTTTCATTCCATTCTCACTCATATGACCGAGTCTCTAGTGCCACAAATTTGAAGTCTCATTGCCAGCTGCAACTGAGATTAAACAACGTACACCCACTGTTATATACAGGGTATCAGTCTTCTTGCCTTGGGCAATCATCATTATGCCCTTTGAGATCTTCCAATCATCTCAATGGAAGGTCGTAGTGTATCCTTCGGCAACCAACTGACCTACAAATATTTAGTTCTTTCTCAGGTCGGGAATATGCCTGAGATCCTTCAGCTCCCATATTGACCTGTTCAATTTAATTTTCACTACATCTTTGTCCACAATAGCACACGGTTGATCATCACCAAGGTATACATATCCAAGATTTCCGGGGACATACTTCTCGAAGAATTATTTCTGAGAAGTAGCATAGAACGATGCTCCAGAGTCTAACACCCAAGACTCTTCGTTGTTCTCCAAAGAGCATATTAATGCGTTGTCTCCTCCTAAGGTGGAAGTGACATTCACATCTGCCTTCACCTCCTTCTCCTTCTGTGCACTCTTGCACTGATTCTTGTAATGCCCGGTGTTTCCATAATTCCAACACTTGATAGCTTTCGAGCTGTTGCTTGGATTCCTTGACTTGGACCTCTTGTCCTTTGATCTACCTCTGTAGTTTGATTTGCCTCGTCCGTTCCTTTTGGTTGAATTTCTACATCTTGACTCTGTATGCAATATTGAAGAGGTCGTAGCTTCACCCGACTCTCTCTGTCGGATCTCCTCACTAAGAACCAGATCACGAACATCATCAAACTTTAACTTGTTGATTCCCGACGAGCTACTCACAGCTGTGACTGTAGCGTTCCAACTCTCTAGTAGGGAAGACAAAAGTATCAACAACCGAACTTCCTCATCAAACTCAATTACAACTGAACTCAATTGGGTTGTGACCGTGTTGAGTTCATTTAGGTGTTGTGCTACTGACGCGCCTTCCATCATTCTCAAATTGAATAACCGCCTCATCAAATGAACTTTATTTGCGGCTGATGGCTTCTCATACATATTTGAGAGTGCTGCCATAAGACCCGCCTGTTGGCCTTCTTATTTTGATGATGTTTAACAAACAATTTATCACTAATGTTGTTTGTCTAGTGTTTGTGTTTATCTATTTATTGTAGACAAATAACATGTTGGAGGATGGATGGAATCGAGCATTCACGATCATATCCAATGGAGGTTAGCGGAATTGTGGTATGAAGCCTATGCAATTCAAGTTGAAGATCCAAATTCAAGATTCATCCGTAAGTGTACCAACTCAAGCTTATTGAAACTCAGGATCAAGCTTGGGTAATTTAGTTTAGGTATTTATATTATGTGTGTTAAGTACTTTAAGCTCAATCATTTATACACACACATTTTATTGGTTTCTTTGTATATATATGTAGTTATATATATATATATACAACACAAGTTTTGGTTTTCATGTTTACAAATATGAAATTACATATTTCATATTTATTACTGTGTTTTGGTTTAGCTACATAGATAAGAAATAACAAATAAAGTTTTTCACATTTTTATTTGTTTCATATTCTATTGTGTTTAAGAATATCTTGCATAGAATATGCAATTTTGTGAAAATATTGTATTCTCAGTTTTTAGACTTAACTATAATCATATACATATTTTATTAAGTCTACAAAATCATTTTGTAAGGCTTCAAAACATGGTTTAGCCAAAATGTCAAAATTCATGTGTTCACATTTTCATGTTTTGGACTATTTTGTAAAATGATGATATTTTACAAATGGGAAGAGCTTTTTGAAAACCAGTCTTTGTAGCATGTTCATTATCATGTCTACAATCATTTTCCAAAGATTTACATTTTTATAATTTATTTACTATTTTTAACAAAGCATTGAAACTCACTTTCAAAACCATGTCAGCTGATAACCCGTTATCAGTCGACTGATCAGTCGACTGATGAAGTCAGTTGACTGGTGTGTCGACTGAAGAAAGTGCCTGGAATGTTCATTTTGCTCTCTGTTTTGTTTCCATCGACTGAAAATATTTTTCAGTCGACCGATAAGGTCGTATTTGAATATGATGTTTAGCTTATCAGTCGACTAACGCCACCTATCAGTCGACTGACGCTGCCCGTCAGTTGACTGATAGTCTGTCAAATGGCTAGTTTTGTACAGAATCTGTTTCTTGGAATTTAGGAGATTTTTGTTGGATTTCTCTGGGTTTTGGCTGATACCTTCTCTTCCTATAAATACCCTTCTACCTTCAACTCTCAAACTAACACCGCCGTGGTCTTCTCCTTCGCAATATTGAATACAACATTACAAGTTAATGTCAATCTGATAACTCGGATGGCTTGTCTGTCTAGAAGATTCCACTCATCCTCCTTCATAGACTCCGCCTTATTCCCTAAAAGGGGTTGATATAGATTTTTTTTTTTGATATAGATAATCCTCTATCTGTATTTTCTAGAATCCGAAATTTGTTCCATCGAACTTCTCTAATCTCACATTTCCTTCATCTGCGGTCATCGTTCCCACTTGAATCTGACTTTCTCTAAATCGTTTCAGGATCTGATACCATTTGTTGGAAAATACCCGGGGCTACGCTAAACTCCTAACGCAGTAAGAAAACGCAGTAGAAAAAAGTACACTAAGATTTAACGAGGTTCGAAAAACTTGTCTACGTCCTCGGGAGCCACATAATTAATTTCTTATTAATTAACAAGAAATTACAATACAAGAGCAGATCTCAAACTTGAGATCTCTCAATAAATTTTAATTATCACTGTAGCCACAGTGATAATTCCCTTCTTAAATACCCCCTTTAATTCCCCCTCAAAATCTGAGAACTGAAAAAATTCACGAGAGGAGAAGAAGAAAACATCGTCGCTGAGTTTTTGAGTCTGCCGCTAGGAGAAAAAAGTTCATGAGAAGGAGAGAAGAAGCACAGAATCTCGTGCTCGGGGTTTCCCTTTTATAGGGAAACCCTAGCGACAGGCTGGCGACAGTCTGTCGCTGGAGCTCGCTTGAATCTCGTCGAGCTCGCCTGCTTCAACCTCAAGCTCGCCTACGTCGCACTCGTTCAAGCTCGCCTGGACTTCACCTGGAGCTTGAGCTCACCTGGAGCTCGACCTCGCCTGCTTGCCTGCAACTCATCATCGACTCGAGCTGGATCTCGCTTAAAGGTCACTTCGCCTGCATCGTCGACCTCACCAGAAGCTCGACTACGGATCTCCTCGAGCTCACCTGCAATGCTCGACGACCTCGCCTCACAGGTTTGGGCTACACCCAAATCCAACAGCAACAGTGCAAGATAACAACTTAAGGTACCTATGAATTGAAGGATTAAAATGGAGTGAGGATTAAAATGGAGTAGCGCACTTTGGAGTTTATGTGATCATCGAATCCCTATGAAACTGAAGAATAAATTCTAAACAGAATTATAAAACCAACAATATTTTGTGCATATATAGGAATACTAGAAAAAATATGCATAATAAATGAGTAGCATATACGATGGACTCATGGTTATACTCTAAAGAGATATAATAGGAAATGATTGCACTTGTATGAGGTTAGCGGCTGCACATATTGAGGATAAAATGAGAAAATCAAGAGGCCACAAAATGTACCAATTAGGAGAGGCAATAAATTATAATCAACAAAGAAGTATAAGTAGACTTAGGGGCTGTTTGGTTCGCTATTATAATGGGTGGAAAACTAAGAAAACTCCTCCACATCAGATTTTTAGCCCTCCACGTCAGCTTTTTTGTTTCCGTCCATTTTTTTGTGCCGCTTTGGTTCGCTCGAATGGAAGAGGGAAAACTCTGCTGAAATCGCCGCCAACTAAGATTTCTTTCCCTCTCCGATTTCCTTCCCCAACCAAGTGAAATTGATGAAAACTCTGCCACGTCAGATTTTTTTCCTTCTCTGCTTTGTTTACAAAAGTTTTCCTTTTTTTTCTATGCGAACCAAACACAAGAAAAATAAATACATTGGTTTCTCACCGTTTTTTATGTGCGAACCAAAGCAAAACAATCTATTTTTTGGAAAAGTTTAAAAAACTCAAAACTTGTGTTTCTTTACATGAAATTGCATTTTTCTATATCAAGGAAACGAACCAAACAGCCCCTTAAAAGCATTGGTTGGAAGAAATTAAAAAGGGTATTTTAGTGGCTAACTCTATATACGGAGACTGTCGTAAACAGAACCGAATGGACGATACGATTTATGTAGCTAACCCCAAAAATCTAGGATAAAGGATTTGTTGTTGTTATTGTTGTTGGTGTTGCTATTCGAACTTCTATAATAACGACCTATGAGCCAAATGTAAATGATTTTCTTAATTATCCAAGTTTACCTCTAGGCATGACCGTAATTGGATAGTGTGGAGTTCATGTCGTGCTGGCAAATGACATGAAGACGCCGCAACCTCGGACTAGTCGTTGGACTCCTCATCCCTCGACCCTTAAGAGTTTAGGCTAAATAGCACTAATATACCCTATTGTTTCAACTACTTTTCAGTTATGTATCCCAACTAGTATTTCGCAGCGAAGAATGCCTTGTTTAAACTTGGCACTTATATACTCTCAATTTTTTTAGCAGCACTTAAATACCCTAATATTTTTACAATTAGCAATTAATCACCCTAAAGTTTTTACGACTAACACTTAAATACCCTAAAATTTTTAAAACTTGCACATAAATATCATCATCTATGCAAAGTGGAGGGTATTTAAGAGCAGATTTTAAAAACCTTAGGGTATAAGTGTCTGATTTAAAAACTTTAGGGTATTTAATTGTAATTTTTAATACCTTTAGGATATGTAAGTGCTAAAAAACAAGTGAGAGAGTGTGTATATATATAAGTGCAAGTTTAAAAAACTTTAGGGCATTTTCTTGCAACCAAATACAAGTGAGGCTATACAAGTGTAACGTAGATGAAACAATAGTGCATATAATTGCTATTTAACCAAGAGTTTATTAGTCCTTATATTCACACAAGCAGAGTAAAAATGAATTTCATAGCTTTCACATACAACTGCGAAACCATTACAGCATCTGCTCATCTTAATGTTCATGTTCTCATACCAATTCAATCATAGCAGAAACAGGTGACGTAGTAGCTCTATAATTTTAGCTGCATCTACTAACATTATTTTTGAAAGCTGACTATCAAGCATGGTGGTCAAATATAATGCTTCTAATTGTTTATTTTTTTTAACCATCTTATAATTTTAGTTGCATCTGCAAAGTTGAATAACTTTTCACCCAAGATATGTTACTAGCTTCTAGGAGCCTCAACCACGACCTATTTAATCAAGGAATGAAAACTGGTATGAAACAAACCAAGTTAAATGCCAAAAGTAGTGCTTTTAAATGAGGTTAAGCCATCCATAGAGCAGTGTTACAAAGCAATATCCTGCAAACCAATTTAAAAGAAACTGATTAAATGGAACTCATCCTGTTGAATATTATGCATTATTCCAAAAATAAATATATAAATAATACATATGTGACAGTCCAGGGAGTCAGCAGAATGATACAAAGGTCAGAATAATGAAGGACTTCGATGACGCAAAACTGATTATATGGCAACTCATCCTGTTGAATATTATACATTATTCCAAAAATAAATAATACATATGTGACAATCCAGGGAGTCAGAAGAATGATACAAAGGTCAGAATAGAACAGTTAAGTTCGCTATTGATATTCTGTTAAGATACGAAAATAAGTGGCTAGTGCAAATCATAGTTCATAGCATAATATTAACAACCTATAAGTAAAGGAAGGATGCATGAGGAACAAATGTTGCAGTATCGTAATCCTGCCACCATAATCCACTACCTCCAACTAAAACGCACAAATAATGTGCATTCCCTTCGTATTCTAAATTGAGTTCAGTGAAATATTTGCCCGAGTTGACAACAAGTCAACAATCTGAAATTTTTGACAAATATTTTCTGCGCTTGGAAGCAGCTATTTCTATTATATTCGTCTAGAGTTCTAGCTACCTTATTTATGTACAGAGAAGTCCTGAGAACATTGTTTGTCATCTGTCGGAGGAACCTGAAACAAAATCAATAATGGAAATCGTAAAACAGAGTACTTCTAATATTTTAACCAAAGGAGATAAAGAGATGAACAAATGATTTCCTTTCCCTTCTCTTGTCAATCTCTTGAACGCGTAAACTAACGAGAGAATCAAACCAGTAACAGTAAAACATTCACTTACACTTCTAAACAAAATTGCCCATTACATGAGCTTAGCATAAATTCCAGTATGGGAGTCTCCATGCTATTTCATTTTGATAAAATGTGCAGTCAGCAACTTTGAAACAGTGAATCCAGTGAAGTAATCAACCTCAAACAACTCTTTCAGCTTCTCATCACATATGATATTCCTCTTATCAGCAGGATCCTGCCACAAGATAGGTGTAAGTAAACATGTGTAGCCACATACATATAGCAACAACTAAAATTTTACTAAGGTGTCATTAGGCTAGATGATATCCACCTGTAAATCAAAAGGAGTCACACGTGACAGAAAAAACCCAAGACTATCTTCTATATATAAGGTCATGGAGATCAAGGCAAATGTCATGGAATTTCACATAGTAATATTTTTTGCGAAGCAAACAACACTCAATATTAGCTTCAACAATTCTAGAAACTATAGGCAAATTTCATATAATGACTGAGGGACTAATAAAAAATCATGGAAAAAAAGACTGTTTCCTTCCGACTGCTTCTAAGCTCGTTTTTCCCTTTAGATGCAGAAAACAACTTTCTTTTTCAGTTGTGCATGTTTTGGTTTGGCGGTGCTTGTCGGTCAAGCTCAGTTTCCAACATTGCAAAGAGAAGAAAATCACTGGGAGTTTATATACTGCTTGATTAAGCTTCCATGAATCTGCCACACTGGTGAATTGATATACAAGTTTCTTATTGCAACAGTATCTTAAAGCTAGATGAAATACACAATTGCATTTATTCTCTTAGATCTCATAATATGCAATAACCAACCTCAGCTAAAGTTGTCAACTATCTCATTAATATTCCCTTGCCCCCGGATTTGAGCTTGAAAAAAATTCATAGCCAGTCCACGTTTAAATCAGATGGCTTAATCATTGATTCTTTTAGCAGGCAACTCTTTGAACATTAAAGCAGCTCTACTTCAATCCTATGCCCATTCCATGAGCATAAATGAGGATTTCCACACAATTTGGAAAATTATAAGATGTTTATATTAAGTTCTCCGAGTAATCATAGGACACTAAATGATAGGTACCAGACTCTAGTAGTATACAATTGCTACCAACTTTAGAGCATGGCTTATTTTTACTCCTTTCAGGATTACTCTTTGAGCCCACAGCAAAACCATTGATCTAGGGGTGGGCATGGGCCGAGCTGAACCACGGGCCGGCTTAGCCCAGCCCGTATTTAACCATGAACCTGCTCGGCCCACATTGGGCAGGGCCAAAACAGGGCCGATATCCACCAGGGCCATGGGCCAGGCCAGGTCAAGCCCTAAATCCGGGACTAAAAGGCCCAGCTTGATTTTTTTTTTTGGCAGCCTACTCGCAGCAGGCCAGCAATTAAGCTGGTCTACTAGACCTACTTCCGTTGGGCCTATAGCGGATAACCTGTTTGAAACATCCCAGTAACTAATAGCTACCGCTAGCATTTTTTTGGCAGCCTACAAGCAACAAGCTGGCAATTAATAGCTACTATTGTCGGGAGGCCCCCCAAAACCAAAGGCTGAGGGCCTTTGGCTTTTGGCCCATGGGCAAGCAGCTACTACTGTCTGCGCAAGCAGAATAGGCCTTGACATGTGGGTCCTAAGCCCACATGGGTTTTGCTTTATTTTGTTGAAAAGCATGAGCTACTTTAGCTCTTTCTTTGCTCTTTCTTTTGTTGAAAAGAAAGAGTCATTTGGTTCTTGAAGTCATTCTCTGCTATGAAGGCTAGAAGCTAGTTAGTAAGTTAATTTTATGCCAAATCTTTCTTTTATTTCAAATCTGCACGTTGTTCTTTCAATATATCAGCCGTTTGAATGACTTTTAAATTTGATGTTTGAATTCGAACATTTCAGGAATCAGTAGTCATCCGGGATATAAATATTAGCTATCTCTCTCACCAAAATTCACAATTCATCCTCCATCATAGTTTCTTTTAAAACGAACTCTCCCAAACTTTATCCATCGTACTTAAATCTCTAATAAATCCGTACTCATCCTCATAACACCTTCCATCCTCCCAATTCGGTGTCACTGGAAGAGGCTATACACATTTCTCACATTCTCAGTACTATTCTCGTGAAGCTGACGGTAGTAGTAGTGGCCAAATCCATAATCCATCCTATGATTCTTATTACCCATCTGCTCTCGCTAGCTATATTGTTAATCCTACCGGTATTATTCCTTTTACTTATCCAATAGTAACCAAAACTACTGCCCCTCTAGACTCTACTTCTAGACACTATCTCACTTTCTTCGATGGAATAGCAACAATCGTATGGGCCGCTACCATCCGATTATATCATGTTGAGATATTCTATCTCTTCTTATCCTCCACCTTGACCTCCTCAACGTTTGTCTTCGATTTCTCAATCTTCAGATGTTCCAGAGACGCAAACTGAAGAAGCAGCAACTGAAATAGAAACAAAACAACCCACTCCTAACAAACTCCTAACAAACGTACAAAATCAAAAGATTCTTCATGGGTTTGATCTTATTTTGAAAAATTCCTAGATCCGGCAGGAAACAAATCAGCATGTTTACTAGCCGAAACGTCTACAAATTTAGGAAGAATTACAGAACAGGACCCATGGTTAGAGAAGCAGGCCCGAGACACTCTGACCAGCATAAGCCTTAGTCAGACCAGGCCATGCCTTGAAATTGGCGGGCTAACAGGTCTAAACCAGCCCGGCCAACGCCCACCCCTACGGCTAATACCAACTTACTTAGATCAGCGTAGAGTTAGGTGTGGGCCGGGTTAGTTCAGGCTCATGACTAAGCTCGACGGGTGCAAGGCCAAGTTTGGTCAGACCCAGGCCCACGTGGGTCAAAATGGGTCGGATCTGCTTCTCTGATCTCGGGTCTAGGATTGGACTCAACCCGACCCGCGACCCGCTTAGGGCTAGGCTCCACCCATGGGTTTTTTTTCTATTTTTTCATTTTTCAATTATATTAACTTTGTATTCATATCTATAAAATTATATTTAATTTATTTTTTCCCATTTCAAACTCTGTATTTAAAATGATATATATGTTGTATGTTGTACAAAGATAAACATCACGTAAAAAAACATCGCAAACATAAAGATATACGTGATTTGGACTTCGAAGGAATAACTGTCTACATGAAGGTAATAACTTTCCTCTAGTTTAAATTTAAATTACAAATACAAGAGAGAAAAAAGAAAATATATGTTAATCATTAATGTCTAAGGAGCCGAATTTCTCCAAGTTATATTTGTAAAATTCTTCAAGGAAATGTCTTGTTTGTTGTCCTTGTGATCATTCTTCTACATCGAGCCAGTCCTTTAAGCGCACACATCTCCACGTGTGCCGCTGTAAGTTATGTCCTCCATTCAGAAATGATTCTCTCGCCTGCTAAAATAACACTTTCTGGTGCGATCGTGGAAGCAAAAGGAGTTAGTATAAATCTAGCAACAATAGATAAAACAGGGTAGTTGTGGCTTCTTTCTTCCAGTATTCGAGTATGTTAAAAGACTCCAAGGACTTTCCTCATTCGAAGGTAGTACTTCACTTTCTAGATACATTCGGACTTAAGCCAAACCTGCATTTGAGATTTGCTTTTGTTTCGATTTGCTCACCATTTTCTTCGTTCATTTTGGCACTGGAATAGGATTACTATAGGATGAGCTTGACGTGCGTCCTTCTGAAACCTGTGATGGATACATAATATCTCTATACAAAGGGTACAATTTATCTAGAGTTTTCCTAATCTCTTTTTATTATATCTGATGTATCATGCCCATAACCCATATTGTCAAAAAACTCCTTAAGCATTTTAGATAAATTATCAATTTTAATTCTAGGATCTATAATAGTTGCTAAGTAAAAAATAAATGGCATATTTTCCAAATATTTTTTAAACTTACACTTCATATCCCTTAATGCAACCTGCAAGAGAGTCATGAATTCTATATTTTGTAAATAAATTCAACAATATTATTAAAATGATAAAGCACTAAATAAATAGTAGAATTGCAAACTACAGAAAGTGTTCTATTTGATGCCTCAAACTTCTCAAGGAAATGACAGAAACCTTCATAAAGACTCTACTCATAAGTGTTATGGAAATATCAAATAGATGTTCAAGTTCAATAAATGCATCGACGACTTTTTAGTAAAGGATGGCATCACTCAGCATTTTATAAGTAGAGTTTCATATCGTCTTAACATTAATCTCAAGAACTTTCCTCATCAAGTCATAAACATCGCAATAGTCCTTAAAGGGCTATTTTCTTGCACCACTACCTCATAAAGTGAAATCATTTTAGTTTCTGTAAATGCTGATCAAAAAATTTCATTTCATCCTGCACACAAAGGTTAATAATATGACAAACATATCTAATATGGAAAATTTTACCCTTCATTATTAGATTCAGAATTTCTCTCAATTTTGAATTTGCCAGCGTGTTCTCCGAAACATTATCAAAAGATATATAAAAAATGTCCTCTCTATCCTTTAGTCACGACAGGTTTGTGAAATTGCATCACAAACGCCTTGTGCGTTATGCAGATATTCAAACCTCCTGAATGATTAAAAAAATTTGTAAAATCCAATTTTCATTAATACAACGCAAAGTAACACAAATATAATGATTGTGATTGAGAGACTCACAAACATGAGAAGCTAAAGCTATCTTGGTGACTACAGTAGATAAAGTAGCTCGAAAAGCACAGAAAAGACATTCAATTTCTCATATAAATGTTCTGCTAATTTTTTGATATTCTGGGCAAAAAGAACTTTTAATATATTTTTCAAAAAAATTATCTTCGATATTATCAAAGGAAGTTCAACTTGCACAATAAACTTAGCTAAGTTTTCCTTAGCGAATTTGGGTTTATACTTGAATGTTAATTACCCACCTGTACCTCCAACAATCTATGACTGGGTTTTCTCTTTTCCACCATCTAGAAAGTCTGGGTGTTTATTTCTCAGATGTCGAGAAAGTGACCCTGTTTCGCAGTTCTTTCCAAATTTATAGATGTTTTGACGTGCTAAACAACGTATCAATCTGTTACCGGTTGGATCTAGGAATTTTTCAAAATAAGGCCAAACCTATAAAGAATCTTCTGATTTTCTCTATTTATTGGGAGTGGATTGTTCTGTTTGTTTCTGTAATTTTTTCAGTTTGCGTCCCTGGAACTTCAATATTTGAAGATTGAGAGGTCAGAGACAGACATTGAGGAGGTCTTAGGCCAAGGTGGAGGATACGAAGAGATAGAATGTCTCGTCATAATATAACTGGATGGTAGCTGCCCAAACGATTGTTGTCATTCCCTCGGAGAAAGTAAAATAGAGTGTCTACAAATAGAGTCTAGAGGGGCAGTAGTTGTGATTAATGTTGGATAAGTAAAGGAAATGGTATCAGTAAGATCAACAATATAGTCGGCGGGACCATAAGGGTAATGGGAACCATAGGATACATTATGGATTTGGCCACTACTACTACTACCATTGGCTTCATGGGAATAGTATCTAGAATGTGAGAAATGTGTATAGTATCTAGAATGTGAGAAATGTGTATAGACACTGCCAGCGACAGCGGATAAGGGAGGACGAAGGGTGTTGTGAGGAGGAGGATGAGTATAGATTCATTGGAGATTTAAGCCCGGGTTTCTAATTATGGAACAGTTTATTTTGAAAGAAACTATAACAAAGGATGAATTGTGAATTTTTGTGAGAGAGATAACTCATATTTATATCCCTGATGACTACTGATCTATAAAGCGTTTGAATTCAAACTTCAAATTTAAAACTCATTCAAACGACTGATATAGCAATATGACAACGAGCTGATTTGAAATAAAGGAAAGATTTCACATAAAATTAACCGACTAACTAGCTTCTAGCCTTCTAGAAGAGCATGATCGCAAGAGCCCAATGGCTCTTTCTTTTGTTAAAGAGCCAAAGTGGTTCATGCTTTTCAACAAAAATAAAGCAAAACCCATGTGAGCTTCCACATGCCAAGGCCTATTCTGCTTGCACAGACAATAGCAATTGGCAGTTGTTGCTACTTCCCCATAACGAAAACCAAAGGCCCTAAGACTTTGGTTTTACGAACTTGGTGGCAACAGGGCAGCTATTAATTGTTGGTATGTTACCAACAGGTTTCCTACTGTAGATTTAAAGGAAGCAAGCTCACCAAGCTAGCTATTAATTGTTGGCCTGCTACCAGGAGCCTGCCAAAAAATGTTGGCAACATGTCAGCTATTAATTGTTAGTATGTTGCCAACAGGCTGCCCACTACAAGCCCAACGGAAGCAAGCCCAACATGCCAGCTATTAATTGATGGCCTGCTACCAACAGGCTGCCAAAAAGAAACACGGGACGGGCCAAGCTTACCTAGGCCGGACCTCATCCGAGCTGGGCCTTGGTGCTTGGTCACGAGTTTAGGGCTTGACACGGCCCGACCAATGGCCCGGGTGGATACCGGGCCGGGCTGGTTCAAGGTTAAATACGGGCTAGGCCAGGCAACCTGCGATTCAGCCCAGCCCACACCCACCCCTAATTAGCAGCAAAAATCTAAAAAAATGTGCGCTATTTATGACCCAATTCGATATAAAGCCAAATTGCCTAGAATACATATCAAGATGACCTCAATTCCTGAAAGTTATGAAACTTCAGTGTCAGTGTCTGATAAGCTGATTATAAAGCACCACCAAAAAATTTGAAATTCAGAGAATAATAGAGGTACAAGAAAAAAGAGGTGTTTAATTAAATACAAATTCCTTACTTACTAAGGACCCTCCCAAAAGGATATCCTTTTCGGATTTTTGTCAAATAGTGAACTGTAGCTGTGTGCTTTTCAATCTACTAGAAATCCCACATACCTTTTGATCTGTTTACCGCCTCAACCACATGGTGTCCAATTTGCTGAGCCCAAAGACAATAATTTGGACTAAGAAATGTAGATAACGTTCAAAATTTACAATTTCCCCACATTAAGAAATTGTTAATAAAGAAATCCTTGGAACATTCCCACAAGTTGTTGAAACTTAAACCTTTTTCTACAGACCTAACAATTGGCTAGAGCGAGCAAAGGACTCATAAGCACTATATCATGTCGGTTCACCGCTCTTAAAAAGCATTGGGCAAAAGATGTTCGAGCCTTTGGATTAAAAGCTAAGTAGCTTAGTAGCATTTTATTAATACAGGATACCATCACGAGTACATCCATGAGACACGACAATTCTTCAAAACGTAGATATGGCAACAAGTCGACATGATAACATAATATTAGAAAATATATAAATATAATGATAACAACTATAGTAATAAAGAAAGTATATGCACGTATACACATGTTCATGCATACAAGAGTCTAGATTATTGTTGCGTATAAGATAAAGCATAAAATGATCACATGTATGCTAATTTTCATACCTACCATTCACTTTTTATGACTTTGGTCTTAACTCTATAGAAAACCTTGAAAACCTAAATACACAAGCTAATATTTTATAGCATCTTCCCCTATAGTCTGTGGAGTATAAATGAAAATAAATGGATATCTCAAATATATCATATGAATAAAGAAGTGTATGTAGAGCATGGATGACTATGTTTGAATAAAGCATGTATTACATAATGGATAACATATTTGAATAAGCGTAGCCACATATCCAAGGAGTGCCCAAGGAAGTGTTTGTGTCGGGTATGGGAGTCAGTGTTCAATATGGGTAGCTTTATGATAGAAGTACCCATGATACACAGATTCAATGTTTTTAATGTTGAATTAGCATTATCATATTTAAGGTCTTTTATGTTTTAGTAGTTGACTTTAGCCTGAAGAGGAATGTCAAGGGTACTAAATACAAATAAGTGAGGAAATGAAGACTAAAGCAGAAGGAAGCATTAGCAATAAGCTGTGATACCAACTCCTTTGCTTAGTTAGCGCTTCCAATAACTCTTGGAATTACACTCTATATTTTAACCCAGAGTTTCTTTACCATTTTCCTTCTTCATCTCTCTCTTTTCCTCCTTTTTTCGTTTTCTTATTGTTCTTCTTCCTTTACTTTTCATTTCTTTTCATTTCTTTTTCCCCCTTGTTTTGGGTGTTCTAAGAATTCTCGAAATCTCAAAGAGACATGATTTCAGATCCTCATTTTGACTAAAATTATGTCATCATCTTGATCGTAGCTTTCCGACTTTAAGGCTATACAAAGTCTATTTGTTTCTCATTGGGAACATATTCTAACAAGTGCTGAATTCAAATCGTTTGCTCTGATTATTGTGTAGACTGACTCTTTGATCTTCTTGCATGACTAAGCTTCAATTCATTCATTTCAAATCCTTTGCTCCTATTTGTTGTGTAGACTCACTCTTTGATCGTATTGCATGGCTAAGCTTTCATTCAGTCAATCCTAAATTCTGGAAGAGTAATCAAGAAAATATATTGCAAGATTCTTTGTCAGGTTTCATAACTCATTTCTATACGACAGATTTCAAATGCCCTTCAGGTAGTGAGTGTGTGACTTCCATATATTCTCTCGAGTTCACAAATGTTAACTCGATTATCGACATAGCTATGTATATCATGCTATCTTTTGCTAGTTCAAGAAAAGAAAATAGCATACTTTTGTGTGCATATCACTAGCTTAATAACCTTGTTTTAAAAGCGGTCTAGGTGCCCATCTGGCCCTAGGCAATGCCTAAAACATCTGTCTAGGTCTTGGGAGAGCATAGAGAAGGTGGACTGCTTATGCGGACTGCACAACTTAGCTCTTCGTCGTAATTTCCTCCAATGTTGCCTCTACGTCCTCCGACTTCCTCCAACGTCCTCCAGCCTCCTCCACAGACTACAAACACCTCCTCCAACCTTCCGCAAAACCTCCTCCACCACCACTTAAGTAAAAAAAAAACTGCCTTACATCTTTGAAAATGGAAACTTTTCATGCATCAAGATATGCAATGAAATAATATGACCTTAGAAAAGTATAGCACTGAGCAGTTAAACTTGTAAGATGATGAGGTCATAATAGCCAAGAAACCCATGACCATCCTAACTGAAATGGGAAAAGGGTGGAAATTTCAGATGCAGGGGAATAATTTTTTTGCAAAAAATCTTTTTGCCACAATTATTGAACTAAAAATTGTATATAGAGATACGTCCAAAATCTTTTGCCACGATTATTGAACTAAAAATTGCATATAGAGATACGTCCAAAATGATTTCCATGCTGCTTCTCTACCAATCATGTTCACAAATAGAATTCTCATCTTTGTGAATGATCACCTTGTCATCATGTGACACTATATTTGCAAGTGTGAAAAATATAAAACACTGCATTGAGTTAAAAGTCGAAATCTTCAAATGACACTAGTTATGATTAATTCCAACTAACTTTAGACTGTTAAGAATTCACATAAAGTTTACACACGAAAAGCTCCATTTGATCTCTTATACCTATATGTATGTACAATATACAGAACCCGTATTAATGAACAGTGTCTATTTAGTGTGCGCAAAAGGGGTAAAAGAATACAAAATACAGCACCTAATATGACTACATGGAAAAGCTGGAACGTAAACCTTCAGGACCTTAAGTTATTTATATAGCAGTCTTTCTGTAGATGGTTTTCATGCTATTTGCCTCCTTTGTAAATGGATAAGGATTCTACTAGTAATTACTGCATCTGAGAGTACAATGGTTTCTTATTTCTAAGTTTTAGTACTTATTTTTAATTAATATAATTTAGTTACCTGTTTGTATGAACTGTAATGTGTTTATGTGGAAAGGGAATATGCAGTGCAGCTCTTGATACAAGTTTTTGGGTTCAATGTAAATAAAATGTTCCCATTATATCTCATAGCTTGTCTCTGTCATATATTACAAAAAAGAGCAACTAGATAAAGACTGATTGAACATACAGAGAAATTTAATCATCACTGACATATAAGTCTAACTAACACAGGTAAAAAGTGGAAAAGTTTACTGTTTTATATCAAGCTCTTATATGGCATTGGCCTCTCCACACCACCGTGTTACTACTGCATTATTATCATGCAAATTAAATATAATGCATAAATTCAACACATATAGGAGGCCCAAAGATGTTGATTAAAAGTACCACTTTACAGTCAATTCTACTACTAATACAGCACCATAGAGTACTATGAAAGGGGACTCTTTGTGCAGCAGTTTGAGTTGTTGCTGTGTGACCTGGAGGTCACAGGTTTCAGCGTGGAAATAGCCTCTTATAAAACACAAGGTAAGGATGCATACAGATACAGTATACCCAAAGTGGAAAGCAAGAGCTTCATGCACTGGGTAGCCCTTTACAAGTAATTATATTTAATTTACATAATTTGTATGCATATTTATATGTTGTGTAATGTGGAAGTGGGACACAGTGAAGCTCTTGATACAAGTTTTAGATTTAATGTATATAAATGTTCAAATTTAATCTCATATTTTATCCCACTCTTCTAGTAATGAAATAAAACAACTAGATAAAACCTGAACTGCACGTTTAGAGAAATTCAACCAACAAACCACTGACACAATGTCTGTCTAACATATGTAAAAATGATGGAAAGCCTACTTTTACATCAAGGTAATGTGACATCGGCATCTCCACAGCCCATTAGTTACTACTGCACTATTCTCATGCAAATTAAATTTAACACAAATTCATCAGAGATAGTAGGCAAAAAAAGTCTGATTAAAAGTTACAGTCACTTGCTATAATTTTAGTGTTCCTTCATGTCAACAAGGTATAGTAAATCTAATAGTAAGAAAGGCTATACATTTTACACAAAGAACTCTTGATCTGTGGTCAACTAGAAGTTCTCTCATCATGCATGTTCATAAAAATTTGCAAGCAATGCGAAAAAGGTCATAAGAAAATTGTGGATAACAAGATAGATTGGGTGATATATGATTATATTGTCCTTTATCACTTAGTTGATAGATGGATTGTTTATTAGAGAACTGTTGCGTTCTCAATGCAGGTAACCTCAAAATCACCAACTATACAAATCCCCAACCAAGAAGTGTAGAAAGAAAATGAGAATGAAGATGGGATACCTGCAAATTGTTTTCTTTAATATAATCCCAAATTCTCTTCACAACATCAGACCTTGGTAATTCAGTTTCACCGGTACCAATAAATTTCATGAGAGCATCCGAAAGTTGAAGCGGTGCAAGAAAACCTGTAGAACCCTTTTGCCTTTTGCCTTTTCGTGGAGATTCATCTGAAGCTGTTAGGCACATAAAATGAATATTACTAGATTGCAATTGATGATATTAATATATAAATGATTACCTTTCCTAACCTTCTCTCTCCTTTTTTGGTTTCCTTTCCTTCTGTGCTGGCTTGATGGAACCTGCTAAATCATAGAAAAGAGACAATCAACCATAGGAAAATGATTATGGCATTAAAATTAATCGAAGTATCACTGGGTTTGATGCTAAAATCAAAATGATAAGCACAAATTACATTAAAAAGTGAGAAAATATCTGGATGGCTGACTGATCAGCGAAGAAGTGGATAACTTGGTAAAAAGAGTAACATATTGTTTCTAAATGATACTTGAGAGCTATCTTCCATCAACTTCGAATGACATGGGGACAAAGAATCTATAAGATTAGGTGAATATCATGTGATATTTTCCTTTCTGTTGTGAAGGGAGATTTGTGACACCTCTTTTCCAGTGACACTGAAAAGTGCAGATAGAGATTAAAGCCAAGATTCATATACTTTCTGTGTCTGTGGTTTTATCAAATTGGGTATAACCATTTTCTTCTATCTGATCTTTCATTTCAATGAAATATCTCCTCCCTATTTTTGAAGATACTAGCCATCCAGATTCACATACGTTCCTCATCTATGGTTTTGTCAAATTGTTCTGTAACCATTTTCTTTTATCTATCTGATCTTTTATTTCAATGAAATATCTCCTGCCTACTTTTGAAGATACTAGACCATGAGATTTCTACAGTTACCCTTATCATAGATCTCAAATTATCGTAAGTCTGATTTATCATATGCTTTACAAATTTATAATTTCACTTCATTATGTTGTCAAGTGTTATGTGGCGATTATAATGCCAATCAGGCAAATCATTTCTGGCAAAGTAACTCCACCACAAGTTTTCATCTTTTGGGGTGAGTCCTTAGTTTCCAAAAGAGCAGAAATTCTTCGATATTTAAGGTGAATATATTAGGTTTTCTATGACCTAAATTAGTCTGATTCATGACCTGAGCTGAGCATGTAGATCCCCACCCTTCTTGTCTCAGAGCCATTCATTTTCAGTATTTATGAGGCTGAATTCTGTAACTGCTTAATCCCAGCACAACAGTTTATTGACTTGTTACCAAAAGATGTAGATGACATTCGTCATACATCATGCTTGGCCAAAATAAATCCAACATCCATGACATTGATGACATGTTAACCCTGTGTGTATGTTGTGTGCACATATGCAAGATTACGGTCCTTTCAGCTCACTGAGAGCATTCCCTTTACTAATAGTAAATGCCTATATATAGCTTGATATAAAGGAAATTAGACAAGAGAAGAATTTTAAAAAGAACATAACAATGAGGAATAAGAAAGAAAGGCGAAGGAGAAAATAACACTTTAATTGCCAAATAAACCTTTGTACTTTCTTAAAATTAAGTGCAATTAAAAATTCTGTTAGTTTTTAATGCAAAAATCAAAGTAAAATAAAATAAGACAAAATGCAAAAAAAGGGACCCATAAAGTACCAAAAAAGTATGATTTATAAGGCTATTTATGATCTATCCCCAAATTATTGAAATTTGAAATAACTAGCCAAAGAAATGAAATCTGTATGAAGTCCCCAAATTGTTTAAATTACACCAAATAGGTCCATGCAGTGTGTTAACTTAACTGTGTTGTCCCTAATGTCATTAAATCTTCCCGCTATACCCCTAGTTCTTTCTTCTTCCAGTAATAGTTCAGCTCTGAGCACTCAATCCACTTGTTCATCCCTGTTGTCAATATCAAGTTGTGCTCTCTGCCTTGTGCCAATGATGAACCCCCTCGTGATCCAAGACATCATCCAAATGCCCTTTAAGAGAGTTACGGCTCCTCAGATAGAGAGAAGATGGGTTCAGGCATGACTACGTAACAAGGCACACTCCCTGATCATTCTCTTATCCTCTTTGAGAGCTGACCCTTCGACCAATCCTCCAATTAACTGCTCCTGCTAAGGAATAAAGACCCTCCATTGCCCAAGGGAGGTTTGCTACATGGCAAGGAAGGTTCTTCCTGCCTACGTAACAAAGAAACCAATGTATCGCACTAAACAGCTTTCCCAACATTGAATTTTTTTATCCTCGCCTGCAGGAGCTTGGTACAGATCCACAATCGGACTTCATTATATATGTCAACGCCTGATGTGCCTATATCACCTTGTATATCCCCTAGTAGGAGTTGTCATGATGATGAACTCTGAGCCTCTTTGATGACGAATTTGACTTGTCTTTGGCTCTTGCTCTCCTTCCTCCTCTCTCCTTTATCTTATCTTCAACCCTATCAAGCAGCAGAATCTTCATTGTAGCAAAAAACTTGGACAGGCCATATCCCTGGACAACATCCATAACTGGCCTAGACACCAGCAGTCATATTGATGTAAAGATCCTCCAAAAATGTTGACAAGGCAAAGCATAGTAGTACAGATGATGATTAAGTGGAATACAATGGCAAGGATGAATCCAACCTTCATCTTAATCTTCTTACATCTGACCCTCCTTAACCTCGCAAAAGTAGTTGTTGCAAGGTTGGAGATAGAGGAGAGGTGGGATAGCTGGAGGTGGAGGATGTAGGAGAGCATGGAGGAGGATGTCGATGAACACAAAGGCAAAGAAGACGAAGCTGACGGAGAAGACCACGGTGCACATCCTGATGATGCAGAAGTGGAGTCGACAATGGGATGGGTAGGGTTAACATAGGTAGGCTTAGTTTAATTGTGTTCTTAACGAGATATGAGTTAAAATTTAAAGGTAAATCACTAACATAGACTATTTGGTGTTTCATGTTACTTAAAAAAGTTTGGGTCTTAATAGAGATTCCACTTGGGGGATCAATATCAGAAATAAAACCATTTAAAAAAATATTGGTATTAGAACATAGTATTAATAAATATCCAAATACCATAACTTCATATTAGAACATAGCATTAATAAATATCCAAACACCATAACTTCATAACAGCATCGTTATTCAAAGATATGCATCAGTACAGAATTCATCAAAGTACACAAAAGCTAAACGTAAAACGTATCATTGTATAATTTGATACGCTGGAATTGTAGGTTTCATTTCTTGCTGAAAATCCTCCATAATTAGCAAATAATATGACAGAGAAACAAGGAGAAGTATTGAGTCCAGATTTCAAAGATATACATCAGTACAGAATTCATCAAAGTACACAAAAGCTAAAAGTAAAACGTATCATTGTATAATTTGATACGGTGGAATTGTAGGTTTCATTTCTTGCTGAAAAAACTCCATAATTAGCAAATAATATGACAGAGAAACAAGGAGAAGTATTGGGTCCAGGTTTCAATTTGTAGTAACCATGTTAACGTACAACCTAATATAATCAGATATATAGTTGAAATAAGGATCCAATTGAAAGAAATACCACCTTCAGAATCCAAAGGCCAAATATGCTTAGACAAAGCTTTGTTCATCTGAAACATGTCAATTTTTTTCACATTGAATAGATTTTGCATTCTCTCGTCACATAATATTTTTCTCCTGTTGCTTGGATCTTGCAGACTGTTTTCACGAATATAGGCCCAGATTCTCTTCACCACCTGAAAATGAACACAAGAGATAAGAACGTAAGCATAATAGGATAGGTGCTGGCCCCCACAAAATTTCTTGACTTAATGTGAACTGAAGATACATAAAATAATCATGAAATTTTTAAAACATTGCCTCCGTTCTGGCCAACTCAGTTTCACCAAGAAACTCCTGGAGTTGTGGGGAAAGACTGCATACTTTGGTGAACCCTCCACCACCCCTTTTCTTAACCTTACTCTTTGATCTGTGACACAAACAAGTATACTGATCAAGGTCATTAACAGCAGTAGCCAAAGACAAGTAAATGAGTTACGAAATAAGCCCACATGAAGGTAGCTACAAAAATGATACTCACTTTTATTAAGAAAGTCTCTCTACACTGAGTTAAAGTGTAAGAAATCAACATGTTAGTAATGTGCTCAATATATACGTAAGCCATTAGTTCTGTGTAGCTAGAAGATACAAATTTCAAACCAATAAGCTTTTGACACACATAATATTCCGTTACAACCAGAAACTATTAGATTTCTGGAAGAAGTTGAAGTTCAATAGAAGCAAAAAAAATGTGCTGGAATACTGCAATTTAAATAATTAGAATATGGAACAAACTATGTTCCTCAACTGATAAATTTCTCTTACTCAACTGAAACTGAAAGTATCAAGAAGCAAGAGTAAAAGCTGGCACCTAAAGCAACAACATGCCGTACGTGTGGTTGAATATCTAAGATATGCAACTATGCTCTTTACATCTTTTGCTATGAAATAAAGAAGAAGAAAAATCATTTTTATTCCATCCATGGTTGAATCAAGAAATATAATTCAGGACATTGACATAGCATGTAAAGACTTTGTTGTTCCACACAGATAAAATGGCATCACCCTTTATCCAACTACCTTATGAAACAGATTCAACAAAACCTAGAAGCTTCTTACTTTTCACTTAAAGCTCTTTTGTTCATGATTTTTTCTTGATTAAATTGTGCCATAAATTGCATAACATTTCATAAGTACCAAACAGCATTTTCGCTATGGAGCTTCCTTGGATGTGCTTTAAGCATAAGGTTAACATTTGTGGGTAGCCCATATACATAAAATTCTAGTCTTTACACCTCTTTCATCCAAAGCTTACCCTTTCAGGCTATGTGCTTTGCACTTCACATTAGCTATAGTATACAAATTTCCTCAATTTTTCCATTCACCATTCTTCATTAAACAGATAATGCTTCAGAAGAACTAAGATTAAACAAGTAATTTCAGAACTCATCCAAATGAAGAATGAAATGAAACATCAAAAGAAGCTGTGAGTGCAATGGTACAAATGAAAACATTCGCATACAGATATAGTTACAGAAAACTAGCTGTATTTATCCCAAATCCCTTGTCCTGAGTCTCCTGACAATAGGAACCTAAGAAGGGGGAAAAACTACAAATCACATTCCATCCATATGGAATGCCAATGAATACCGTCTAACATGACTAAATACTTACCCGCTTGTATCATCATCCAAATAAAACACATTCAACTAAAGGACACTGAAGAAAATAGTAACTCTTAGAGTAACTAAACGAGGGGAAATATTAAGGAACCTATTCCCTCAATATGACAACAAACCAACCAAAGTAGTATGCTAACATAAATGTAAGCTAAACGGGAAGAGAAAAAAAAGAACTTTCGTATAAACTTTTCATTTCTAATGCATACTGAATTATCATATAATCACCCAATGTCAGGACTCAGGAGCTAATTATTTGAACAATTTAATTATTTGATGTTTCACTGAAACCTAGAAACCCAAAAGATCAAAGAGACTCAACAATTTGACTTTGAAAATTTTTTTGCTACCAGCTGTATATGTAACAAAATGTCTGAACCAACTATTTGCACATTCTCATACAGTTGTACCAATCTAAAAGAACAAACACTAATTAGCGAAATACACATAATATGATACTGACACAAAGGTGCTCATTTACTATTATTCGCCAATA
>NC_033796.1:62985598-63022418 GCF_001876935.1 Asparagus officinalis
AATACAACTGAAACATGCAATTGAATATAATATCAAAAACTACTCATATTATCTACAGGCAAACTCAAATCCCATCCAAATGCTAACATGCACAATCATCAAAACCCTAAATCCTCCCAGCCCATTTAAACCCCAAATCGGATACCTAGCTCGACTCACCCTAGCTTGCTACTGCTCCCGGCATTGCTCTTCTCTTCCTCCGCCTCGTCCTCCTTCTCTTCGCTCCCTTCTTCTTCTTCCTCTTCCTCTTCTTCTTTAGCTGCATTCTCTTCTTCTTCCTCCTCCTCCCCTTGCTCCTCTTTGTTCTCGTTCTCGAGTTCTCTGAGGAAGAGATCGACCTGTTCTCTGATGAACGGTTTCTTGTCGCTGAGATCGAGGTCTAAGTCCGCCTCCAGCTGGCGGCGGACGGACGCGGTGGTCCGCAGCCTCTCCACGAGCTCGCCATCTGTAACCATTTCCTCTTCTGGATTTCTTTTGATTTTTCTTCACTCGATTTTGGTTACTTTTTCATCGCAGAGATTTTGGCTTCCTATGGCTTGGGGAAGGGTTGATTAAAAAAGCAACGTATTTTAGGGTAGAATTGGAAATGGAGAAATAACATGCAAGAAAATAGCTAAAAATCATATATATCATAACATATCATATCATATCATATTACATCATATCATATCATACTCCATTTAAAAGTACGAGTTCAGAAAAATCTTTCGGTAGACAAAAATACCCTTGAAATTTTTCCATTAAGTAAAATTAAATTAATAAATTAATGAATTCTTATTGGATATATATATAATGAAGATAAGAATATAGTTTAAATTGAAAAGTAAACCTGAACGAAATTATTAAATGCCAAATTTATAAATGTACACAAGATGAAGGGCGTTTATGTAAAAACCAAATAAATTAACGAGACATAATGTCTGCCCCAAAGGTCAAACCCAGGAACAACGCAGAGCTACACATGTACATAATGTGAAAGGGATATTGGCAAAATCTACCAAACAAATTAAAGAGACAAAAATCGTTCTCAAAATTATAAAAAAGAAAAATTAAAGTAAACAGCTGCGGACCGAGGACACAGCGTGATAATCTCTCACCGACTAAAATTCAAGTAGTTCATGGAACTATATAATTAGTTTTAAATTTTAATTATACTATTATTATTTAAATAGAACTCTATTTACAATTGTTGTCCTCTCAGATGCAATATCACATACTAATATACATAAGCTAAGAAATTACAACAGTTTTTATAGCACTTTCATCTCCTTCTATAGATATGTGTCTTTGTTATTTTCTTCTTATTAGATTAGATTAGATTATTTTAAATTAATTAATTATATTGTATATTTAATTTTTTCATATCAAAAAATAGTAATAATTTTTACAGCACTTTCATCTATTTTCTTCTTATTAAATTAGATTAGATTATTTTAAAGTAATTAATTATATTGTATGTTTAATCTTTTTTTAGATCAGAAATTGCAATAATTTTCATAACACTTTTATCTCCCTCAACAGGTTTGTGTCTTTGTTATTTTCTTCTTATTAGATTATATTATTATATTTAATTAGAATGTTTAAAAATTATGAATTATGAAATTACAACAATTTTCACATTACTTTTATCCATTTTCTTCTTATTAGATTAGATTAGATTGTTTTAAAGTAATTAATTATATTGTATATTTGATCTTTTTCAGATCACAAAGTTTAATTATACTATTATTATTTATATAGATACTGTTTGTATAAAAGTCAAAGAGAATCGCACATGTATCTTAGATCTCAATACCAATTGTAATACTTATATATGAGTATTGGTTAAAATAAATTTTATGTATGGCTTTAACTTATATGATCCTACTTTAACTGGATTAGATAATTTAAATCTTTTTACACCCAAACTCTTCCACAAAATCAAAAGAGAGTAGCAATGATATAGCTATATATATCCACAAGACCACAAATACCTTGAAAATGAACGAAGAAAATCATACAAAAAACCATAGTAATTACCCCCACACACCCACTGTTGTCAAAACCACACTTCTCCATCTTCATCTATAATATATCCACATACACAAACTAAGCTACTAGAGTTCCCCCTTACCAACTACACCATTGATCAATCTTCCTTTTCTTTGTATTTAAATTGTATAACATTTATTGTGACGATGACTCACCTAGGTCCTCTGTATGCCTTAAACTCCCAATAAAAAAATAATGTACTAGACATTATAGTTAGTTAATAACGAGATCATGTCATTATATACAACTTAAAAAAAGATTAATAATTCTTAATAATGTACTACGTTCCCCTAGCTTCCACAGCAAACTTGTTAGTTGTTTATTCCTGGTCCCATGAGATTTTCAAAATTAATCTTAAGAATCGCTTGCATTAAAAAAGCTATGTTAGAGGGCCTATAGATTATGTTTTATAGTTTAAGATTGTCAAACACATTTTTATCTCTCATGCATATCAATTATGAGTGATAATATAATTTGATTGATCCAAGTATATACTAATATATTTCTAGACTATTGTCTTGTTTTTTACTCTTTATGATATACTAACATGATATCACAATTGATGTAGACGATGAAGACACTATTGTAAATTTGCCCAGGAAAAAGATAATGGTGGAGAAGGATTAATATCGGCTTAATTAAATATGAAAAAATGAATAAATGATAATAGTTTTTTTAATATTTTATAGTAAAACTTAATTTTTGAGTAAAATTAGGAATCTTTAGAAGGGTTTTTTATGCAATTTTTTTAATATGCTTATGTGAATGATTTTCATATAAAATTATACTACAGTCATCATTATTCTTTAGTATTTTTTATTTTAAGTCCATCTATAATTAAGATGTCTTATAGTCTTGTGAAACGTATGTGCTCTATGCTGAGCTTATACAAACCATCTTAATATTAAGTATTTGGTTATATTTTTACAAACACATAAATAATATATTATTATATTTTTTAAACTTAACACTACATTTAATGACTAGGATAAACAAATTGCAGATCGATGATTTGATCTGATAAACAAATGTGTTACATGAAGTTTGATGTATACAAACTTTAAAAAAATAATATTGTGTATGCAAGTATAAAACTATATTGATCCCTATTTTACACATAAATCTATTTCATAAAAAAATTTTAAATTGTTTAAATATAATTTATGGCAAATATAATAATCCATGTTTGTAGATTTTAACTCAAAATGAATCTGACTTATTTTATTGTAAGAAAATAAACAAAATTAATAATAATAATTTTGATATTTAATCGCGTGCATTGCACGTGCACAAGAACTAGTGTGTGTGTGTGTGTGTGTGTATATACTAGTTGAGATGCATGTGCAATGCACGTGGTTGAATATCATAATTATTTAAATTGATAAAAGTAGAATAAAAATAAAAAAGAAAATAAAGTTTTTTGTAGGTTTGATAGAAGTAAAACTTTAATAAACTTTTACCAAACCCAAGTAAAACTGTAAATTACAAACACCTTAAAAATATTACAAACACGCAATTGAGGAGCAACACTTGTACTTGAAGGATTGATTAACTTTTATTCTTTGAAAAATATTACAAAGAATAATATCATCAAGGTATGATTCAGCATTCTCCGTATCATAGAAATAAAATTAAAAGTATGAAGAATTATTTCCTTACGAAATTAGAGCAGAGATATTATGATATATTTTCTCATGTGCTCTAAATATAAAATTTTTATTTTCTTTGATGCAAGGTCCCTATTATATATTGCTCCAAATGGTGTGAATAAAAAATGTTATTATAACTTACTTGCCTAGCGCAATTATATTGTATATAGGACATATAACTCATCTGGAATATCCACATATGCTAAATGGATTTTGCTATTGCGAGAGCAAAATGTTAGAGGCTTGTATTCAAACCTTTTGGCTCTATGAAACACACAAGAATTTAGAGTGTATAGCTTATATATTATACAGAACATACTGGCTCATGAAGAATTTTTCCTAATAACAATATTATTACAACGATACTATTATTCAATATTAAATCATATTTATTATATAAGATTATATGACTCTTTTTAATAAATTATATAAAAGGGTATTTGTATTTTTCCCTAATTTCTCTAGAATTTTTCACGATTTAAAAATACGGTATTATATTATTTTAATAGTTTTGCTAATTATAAATTTAATTTTTTCAGTAAACCTTTTAAATTAATAGTTAATTATTCATTATTATTATTGTTATTATTATTTTGACCATAAATTTTTAATATTTATTTGAATAAATTTTTAATATTTTTAAATTATTATTATTATTTTGACCATAAATTTTTAATATTTATTTGAATAAATTTTTAATATTTTTAAATTATTATTTAAAGGGGTATTTTTTCCTGTGTTTTTTCTACGGTATTTCACTCTGTTTCTCTCTCTCCCTCTTCATCTCTCTCACACTCTCTCCCCCCTACCCCACTTCCCCTAAATCCCTCCCTAATTCCCACACTACCACCACCTCGTGTTTCCCCCCAACTCCTCAAAAAATCCCTGTGATTCTCACTTTCTCTCTCTCACCCAGCTCTCACACACTCTCTCGCTATCACTCTCACTCTCATTCTCTCATTTTTCTCTCTCTTCCCCTCTCGTTTTCCCTCCCTTACCGTGAGCTCCTCCACCCACTCACCACCGTCGACCACCTGAGCCGCCGACTTCCAGCCCAACCTTCCTCCCGCTGCCCTTGGCCACCGCTTGAGCCCAGGCTCCGACCAGCGACTCACTCCCATGCTCAACTCCCTCTCTCCTCCACTCAACGCCCATGCCATCGCCGTGCTCGCTCCCTTGACCGTCGCCTGAGATGCCACCACTGCTAGCCGAGCTCCCCTCAGTTGCCGCCCAACTCCCCACCTCCAGCTCCTCCTCTTCAATCCCCGACACCAAACACCCCTTCATCGCCCTCACGCCGCTGTCGACAGCGTCTCCGAGCTCCTCCTCCATCGCCGTCAAGAAATCGCTAACCAGCCCGTCGTCACCCACCTTTATCACCATTGTCCCAAACCTATAGCCACCCCCATCGCCGCCAACAACCTCCAGCAGCCTACCGTCGACGAGCTCGAATTAGTGAGCTCACTGCAGAAAACTACAGTTCGGAGCCAACTTCGTGCGCGTTTTTCGGCCAACTCCGACTTTCGTTTCCTTCGATTCCTTCACCGGTGTGTAGCCCTTCGTGTTGTCTATCACACGGTGTATTCCTTTCACTTGGGCTCCCTATCTACATCTCGTTATATTTGTTTTAATATCGCACGTCGCATTAACACTCTAATTGTAATTTTAGCTGTCGATTCCGCGAAACTCGTCGTAACGTCGTGCAACTACCTCGACGACCCCCACTACGGTCCAAGGCAAGATCTCACTTGCTCAGAACTGAAATTTTATATTTATTATGAATTATCTAAAATTTTAGATCTGTTAAAATTATCTGCGTGGGATTGTTTGATGAATAATATTAGATAAATCATCATAATATGATAATTAATATTTTTAGAATAATTATGATAAATTAAAAGAATTTATTTTGATAGTGGAATCATTTTTAGATAATTATATTAATAAAAAAGAATTTATTTGAGAATAAAATCATTTTAGGAAAATTATAATAATTATCCTAGAAAAAGAATCATTTTAGAATAATTATAATAATTTTTAGAAGTTATCTTGTGGAAGAAATTATTTTAGAATGATCAATATTTTAAAAATAAATTATTTTAGGAAAATAGACTTTTTTGAATTAATGAGAATTTATCTTATAAAAAGATTATTTTTGAATCTATGAATTTATTATTTTAAAAGATTATTTTTAGAATTATTATAATGAGAAAAGAATTTATTTTAGAAAAAAAGATTATTTTTAGAATTATTATAATGAGAAAAGAATTTATTTTAGAAAAAAGAATTATTTTGAAGTAACTAATTTATTATTTCAATTATTATAATGAGAAAAGAATTTATTTTAGAAAAAAGAATTATTTTGAAGTAACTAATTTATTATTTCAGAAGATTATTTTAGAATAATTTTATGATTTCTAATTCTTAATTATGTGATGTGCTCTGATATTATCGTACATGATCAGTTGTAATTATTATTCCTTATTGTGATTGAGAACCGTTAGTGGTCATCACTGTAGTGTCCTTGCGTGACCTAGAGGCATGTGTTGTATTAACTTAGCAAAACAAGAAGAGTTGGGATGGGAAAGTCTGTGTTGATGTGATCGGATAAGACTGTTGATGTATCTTCCAGGCTCGCCCCATGATCTTGTGTAGCATTAGGGTTGGTTTGTTGGGTCAAAGTGAAGCTTGTGTAGTCACTTTGGTCCGTGATTTTAACATTTACCCGAGTTTAGCTTGAGTTCGGACCAGGCTAAAATCGGATTGCGTGTAGCCCTCTGACCGATATTGTGTAGCGGCGTATTGGGTGCACGTAGGGGATTTGTGAACTGTCAGTTATCCGATGATATGAGCATTGACTCTGTGTGAGATGTGAACAAGCGACCTGTTATAGGATGGCTAGTTACATGACCTCGTTTCTTGGCTATGTATGAATTCTTGTGAGATATGGACCAGTTATGTTTATTTTCATACATAGATTGAGATTAATATTTAATTATCTACAATTCGAGACATATGGTATTTATATGAGGGTTTCCTTGTTTGGATTATTTCGCTCGACGTACTACGTCTCGAGTTATAGATTTTTAAGTATTAATTCCATCTAGTGTATGACTTTGTACTTGGATGATTATTTTAATCGCTAGCTGCATGATCGACTTGTTACTTGGTTGATTTCCTTGGATTTATTTTGATTATTCTATTCTAGTAGTAAATTATATTTAGATTATTAGTATTTCAGTTGCATATTTCCATTGTTATTACCATTATTCCATTGGTCGAACGACCGTTTCTATTCTTCCTTTTGGGATCTTGCCGTGTGCTATGCATGCTGATGTACTCCTTTCTCTTGGGATATACGTCATATTTAGAGGATGGACAGCTACAGTTCGGAGTAGTACAGGAGCCAGAGGATTCTTCGCAGGAAGGCTTTGTAGACAGATTAGAAGAACAAGTCGAAGCTTAGTTACCTCTTTTTGTTAGTTGATGACCCTAGTTTACTTTTGTAGTACTTTTATTTTCTGCTGGATCATTGTATTTTATATTTTTCCAGCATTTCATTCAGATAGTTTTGTATAAGGGTATGTTTGGCTCGAATATTATGTCTGGATGATCATTTTAATTATAATATGTATCTTTTGGTTCTGAGTTGTTTATTATATTCTTGCTACTGTGATCGGGGACTTGTGCCTTCGCTTTATATTTGCTTGACGCTTAGCGTATTAGATTGAGCAGAAGGGGTCTAGTACTTATTTTTCCTCAGTTTAATATGTCGCGGGCTTGTTCACGTTCTGATTCCCTGGTATTTTGGGAAGCGGGGCGTGATATGTTTTGTTGGTGGCCCATGCAGGACACGATCCCGAGTTCCTACAAGTGAGAATATAATGGATAATTTCATCCGTAAGACTATACTTAGCCCTTATCATAGTATTTTGAAAATTTATGTTTTAGTCCCTATCTTACTCAACTCCGATTTTGATTTTGACCTTGATTTTCTTAGTCTTCCTACAATGATTTTGATCCTCGTTCTTCTCTTTCTTCGCCTTCCCTTCAGAACCATGGTGGGTACACGTAGCAATGGTAACCCGTCCACTAGTAGTGGCCCGCTGCCTGAAGTGGACCCTCGCCAACTTCTGGCGATGATTCAGGGACTGGTGACGAATCAGCAGCATCTGGCCAGGCAATTGCAACGGGAGCCTCACCAGCATCCTCCTCGCTCAGAACCTAGTGTTAGGGAGTTCCGGTATATGCGTCCTCCTTCTTTCTCTGGTGCCGAATGACATCTAGCAGCAGAGGAGTTCTTGAAGGTCACTGAGACCATTCTCACTGTGATCCGCATTTGTTCCTGTAGAATGGGTGGACCTTATGGATATTCAGCTCACCGACACCGCTCGGATATGGTGGACAGCTGAGAAGACTCATCTGGAGAGACCAATCATGTGGGAGACGTTCATCGAGTGCTTCAATAGGAAATATTTTCCTCAGTCAGCTCGGGATGAGCTCCTGCATAGATTCATTGAACTCAAGCAAGGAGGGTGAACAGTTGATGAGTACAAGGCCGAGTTTTCTTCCTTGAGCCGATATGCTCCCCACTTGGTTACAGACCCTACGATTAGGAGGCATCAGTTTCAGAAAGGTCTAGACAAGTACATTAGGATGGCTCTGGCAGATAGAGCTTTAGCGACACATGATGCGGTACCGGATGCAGCAAGCGAGATCGAGAGCGTGCATAAGGAACCTGAAGACTCACACGTGACTCAGAGCAGGACACTAGCAGCTCCAACCCGGAATGTGGAGCGTCCCCCTCCGAGGCAGTCGTAGCAGGTCCCACAGAGGCAACAATATTCTCAGCGTTAGCCATTTTATCAGGCTTACCCCTATCAGCATCCTAGAGTGCAGACTCGTGGCCAGCCTTCTGTGAAAAGTTTCTATTGTGGTTACACTAGGCATACCCAGCAGGAGTGCCACAGGCGTCTTCGTTTGTGCTACACATGTGGATCCCCCGATCATGTCGGTCAGGACTGTCCACAATGACAGCAAGCCCGCTTGCCTCCACCTCCAGTTCGGGCAGCTCTTCCAGCTCCATCTCGACCTACCCCAGCAGCACCGGCTCAGCGGGGACCCTATCCCTGAGTAGGGCCTCTTCTTTCTCAGAAGTAGTTTTATCAAGAAGCGCAAAGGTAGCAACCACCGCGTCAGACATATATGATGTCAGCTGTGGAAGCTGAGGCAAACGACCAGGTTATCACTGGTAAGAATTGTTCATTGCCTATGAATTTCCTTATTTATCATTACCTGATGATATCATAATAGAATTTGTTTAGGGGTGCTAAGTTTAGTTGCAATTATCTTCTCCTGTAATAGGCAAGGATCTTGTTTCTTCCGTTCCTACTTTATCACTCTTTGACTCTGGAGCTTCCCATTGTTTCTTGTCTCATCGATTTGCGAGTACCTACTCTCTTCCTATAACTCCTCTGACTACGGGCTGGAATATCAACACTGGCAGTGGTGTTTTAGTAGCATCCAGTGGTTATGAAGCATGCCCGGTGGTCATCAGTGGGAGAGAACTCTTTGTAGATTTTATGGTGATAGATTTGCCGAGATTTGATGTAGTATTTGGGATAGATTGGTTGGGGTCATTCTTTGCCACCATTGATTATCGTCGTCGGAGTGTAGTATTTGAGATACTGGATCACCCGAGGTTTGAATTCCACAGTGGTAGTACATCGGCTGGACCGATAGAATACAGAGCTAGACCGAAGAAGGTGACGTTTGCTGCCATGCAGGTGGAACCCGAGAAGCCAATTGTAGTTTAGGAATTTGAAGATGTATTTCCCGATGACATTTACAGGTTGATACCTGATCGAGCAATTGAGTTTTCCATAGAATTGAAGCCTGGAACTGTTCTGATATCCAAGACTCCTTATCGTATGCCTCCGACCGAGTTGACTGAGATTCGGACTCAGTTGGATGATCTTATGCAGAGAGGCTTGATACGACCCAGTGTATCGGCCTGGGGAGCACCTGTGGTGCTTGTAGGTAAGAAGGATGGATCCAAGCGTATGTGTATCGACCACCGGGAGTTGAATACTGTGACAGTGAAAAATAAGTATCCACTTCCCCGTATTGATTATATCTTCGACCAATTAGGAGGATCGAGTATTTTCTAAGCTGGATTTGTGAAGTGGATATCACCAAGTGAAGGTCAAGGACTCTGATGTTCCTAAGACTACGTTCCGGACGAGATATGGACATTATGAGTTCTTAGTGATGTCGTTTGGTGTGACTAATGCACCAGCGACATTCATAAACCTGATGAATCTGGTATTCTATGATGCACCGGACAAGTTTGTAGAAGTCTTTATTGATGATATCCTGGTATACTCCAAGAGTAAAGCGGAGCATGCGGAGCACTTGCGGTATGTGTTGCAGACCCTGAGAGAGCATCGGTTGTTCGCCAAGTATAGCAAGTGCCAGTTCTGGCTAGATTGTATAGTGTTTCTGGGACACGTGGTGTCAGGAGATGGCATATCAGTGGATCCAGAGAAGGTATCTGCAATGAGAAATTAGCCTACCCCTAGGACAGTATCTGACATTAAGAGCTTCCTGGGGCTAGCTGGATATTACCGACGCTTCATCAATGATTTCTCGAAGATACTTATGAGGAAGGATATTAGATTTGTCTGGTTCGGCGCTTGTGCGTAGGTATTTGAGGAGTTAAAGTCTCGATTGATTTCGGCCCCGGTCTTGACAATACCAGATAAGAGCAAGAACTTTGAGGTGTTTTGTGACGCATCAGGTAGAGGATTGGGATGCGTTCTTCAGTAGGATGGTCATGTGGTAGCGTATGCTTCTCGTCAATTGAAGAAGCATGAGCAGAATTATCCTACCCACGACTTGGAGTTGGCAGCTGTGATTTTTGCCCTAAAACTTTGGAGGCATTATTTGTTGGGAGAGCAGGTGAAGGTGTTTACGGATCACAAGAGCTTAAAGTACATCTTCACTCAGAAGGAGCTCAACATGAGACAACGCAGATGGTTGGAGCTGATGGAAGACTACGACCTCGACCTTCAGTACCACTCTGGCAAGGTCAATGTAGTACCACAAGCTTTAAGCCATTTGCTGGTGATCATGACCCTCACAGCTCAGTGGAGACTTCAGCAAAGTTCTTCTTCCAGGAGTCACCGCTTCTTTGATGAATCTTCAAATTCAATCGACATTGGTCGAGCGAATCAAGGCTGCACAAGCAGGTGACTCATTTCTTCAGAAGTGCAGAGAGTTAGCAGTGGCTGGTCTTCGGCTGGAATTTGTTATTCATGAGGACGGATCCTTATGATTTAGGAGTCGTATCTGCGTACCAGAAGGAGAAATTCGAGAGGAGATATTACGGGAAGCTCATAGCTCACCGTATTCTATTCACCCTGGAGGTACAAAGATGTACAAGGATCTGAAGCTGAACTTTTGGTCGCATGGTATGAAGAGAGATGTGGCTCGTAGTGTGGCTAAGTGCCTTGTATGTCAGCAGGTGAAGGCAGAGTATCAGCGCATCACAGGTCTTTTGCAGCCATTGCCTATTCTAGAATGGAAGTGGCAGCATGTCACCATAGACTTCGTTACTGGCTTACCTCAAAGCACTAGACAGAATAATGTTGTTTGGGTGATCGTAGATCGATTAACCAAATCGGTTCACTTCATTCCATTCCGAGTGGGACAGTTGACGGAGCATCTTGCTCAGAGATACATGGAGGTAAAATATCTATCTCTATATGTTCGATGAGTTCTTTTCCCAAGAGTATTAGTAAATCTCTAGTATTGTAGGAGATCGTACGATTGCACGGAGTTCTAGTATGCATCATTTCAGATTGTGATACCCGATTTACTTTAGAGTTCTGGAAGAGTTACAGGTGAGTCTTGGGACCGGTCTCAGTTTCAGCATAACTTATCATCCCCAGACCGATGGGCACTCGGAGAGGACCATTCAGATTTTGGAGGATATGCTTAGAGCTTGTATGCTTGACTTTCACGGGTCGTGGGAAGATCACCTGCATCTGGTGGAGTTTGCGTACAACAATAGTTTCCAGGCTAGTATTGGAATGACCCCTTTTGCAGTACTATATGGTAGGAAGTGTCGTTCTCCGCTGAGTTGGGACGATATTGATGAACGGGAGATTTTTAGGCCAGAGTTGATTGAGAGATTAGTTGATGCAGTCAGGATCATCCGGGAGCGACTTCGCATAGAGCGAGATAGATTTAAGCATTGGGCAGATGCGAAGCACCGATACTTGGAGTTTTAGCCAGAAGATCATGTGTTCCTGAAGATTTCCCCCAACCGAGGTATCATTCGCTTTGGAAGGCGTGGGAAGTTGAGTCTGCGATATGTGGGACATTTTGACGTATTAGAGAGAGTTGGAGAAGTGGCATACTGACTTCCATTACCGCCCGTCCTGGCTGGAGTGCATAACGTATTCCACGTTTCTCAGTTGCGAAAATACGTTGGAGATCCGAGTCATGTCGTAGATTTCTCAGAGATCGAGGTGCGATCCGATTTGACATACGAGAAGCAGCCTGTGGTGATTTTAGACCGAAGGGAGAAGACCCTCCGGAACAAGATCGTTTCACTTATTCGTGTGATGTGGCACCCAGATTCTCCTGGAGAGTCGACTTGGGAAACTGAGTCTGAGATGTGACAGCGATACCCTCATCTATTTTCTGAATCCTAGCTGTCCTGTCTTGTATCTTATTTTGAAACGCCTTGTATGACTTTTCCTATTTATGGATATGCAATATATTTTAAACTTTATATGAGTTGAGATGAATCTGTCTTTATATTTCGTCCTTGTTTTAATTCTGAGAACGGGATTTGTTTTAAAGGGGTAGGATGTAATGACCATAAATTTCTAATACGGGTTTAAATAATTTTCTAGTATTTAAATATTAAATATTATTTTTCTAAAAGAGTATTTATATTTTTCCCCAATTTCTCTAGAATTTTTCACTATTTAAAAATACGGTATTATATTATTTTAATAGTTTTGCTAATTATAAATTTAATTATTTCGGTAAAACTTTTAAATTAATAGTTAATTATTCATTATTGTTATTGTTATTATTATTTTGACCATAAATTTTTAATATTTATTTGAATAAATTTATGGTATTTTTAAATTATTATTTAAAGGGGTATTTTTCCCTGTGTTTTTTCTGCGGTATTTCTCTCTCTCTCTCTCTCTCTCCATCTCTCTCACGCTCTCTCTCCCTTACCCCACTTCCCCTAAATCCCTCCCTAATTCCCACACTACCACCACCTCGTGTTTCCCCCCAACTCCTCCTCAAAAAATCCCCGTTATTCTCACTTTCTCTCTCTCACCCAGCTCTCACACTCTCTCTCGCTATCACTCTCAATCTCTCTCTCATTCTCTCATTTTTCTCTCTCTTCCCCTCTCGTTTTCCCTCCCTTCGAACCCTAACCGCAACCACTCAATGAGCTCCTCCCTCCTACTCACCCACCGTTGACCACCTGAGTCACCGACTTACGAGCCCACCTTCTCCCGGCTGCCGACTTGCCACCGGCCTGGCCGAGCTCCAACCAGGACGTCACTCGCACATGCTCAAGTCCCTCTCTCCTCAGCTCAACACCCACTCACATCGCCGTGTTCCCCCCTTGACGCGCCGCCTAAGATCCACCCACCGCAGCCGAGCTCCCTCAGTCATCCGCCCAACTCCGGCTACCTCCAGGCTCCTCGCTCTTCCAAATCCCTAACGGCCAATAGCCCTTCATCGCCGCCTCGACGGTCGCAGTCGACTAAACGCCTCCGCGCTCCTCCTCTGTCACAGTCGAACCATCGCCAACCAGCCCGTCATCGCCCACCTTTGTCGCCGTTGTCCCAAACCTATAGCCACCCCATCGCCGCAAACAACCTCCAGCAGCCCGCCGCCGACGAGCCCGAATCAGTGAGCTCACTGCAAAAAACTGCAGTTCGGAGCCAACTTCGCACGCGTTTTTCGTCTAACTCCGACCTGCGTTTCCCTCGATTCCTTCACCGGTGCGTAGCCCTTCGTGTTGTCTATCACACGTTATATTCCTTTCACTTGGGCTCCCTATCTACACCTTGTTATATTCATTTGAATATCACACATCATATTAACACTCTAATTGTAATTTTAGCCATCGATTCCGCGAAACCCGTCGTAACACCGTGCAACCACTCCAACGGCCCCACTACAGTCCACGATATACCCAAGGCAAGATCCCACTTGCTTAGAACTAAAATTTTGTATTTATTATGAATTATCTAAAATTTTAGATCTGTTAATAATTATCTGCGTAGGATTGTTTGATGAATAATATTAGATAAATCATCATAATATGGTAATTAATATTTTTAGAATAATTATGATAAACTAAAAGAATTTATTTTGGTAGTGGAATCATTTTTAGATAATTATATTAATTAAAAAGAATTTATTTGAGAACAAAATCATTTTAGGAAAATTATAATAATTATCTTGGAAAAAGAATCATTTTAGAATAATTATAATAATTTTTAGAAATTATCTTGTGGTAGAAATTATTTTAGAATGATAAATATTTTTAAAAAGAAATTATTTTAGGAAAATAGACTATTTTGAATTAATGAGAATTTATCTTATAAAATGATTATTTTTGAATTTATGAATTTATTATTTTAAAAGATTATTTTTAGAATTATTATAATGAGAAAAGAATTTATTTTAGAAAAAAGAATTATTTTGAAGTAACTAATTTATTATTTCAAAAGATTATTTTAGAACAATTTTATGATTTCTAATTCTTAATTATGTGATGTATTTTGATATTATCGTACATGATCAGTTGTAATTGTTATTCCTTGTTGTGATTGAGAACCGTTAGTGGTCATCATCGTAGTGGCCTTGCGTGACTTAGAGACATGTGTTGTGTTGACTTAGCAAAACAAGAAGAGTTAGGATGGGAACGTCCATGTTCATGTGATCGGATAAGACTGTTGATGTATCTTTCAGGCTCGCCCCATGATCTTGTGTAGCATTGGGGTTGGTTTGTTGCGGATAAGACTGTTGATGTATCTTTCAGGCTCGCCCCATGATCTTGTGTAGCATTGGGGTTGGTTTGTTGGGTCAAAGTGAAGCTTGTGTAGTCACTTTGGTCCGTGATTTTGACATTCACCCGAGTTTAGCTTGACTTCGAACCAGGCTAAAATCAGATTGTGTGTAGCCCTCTGACCGATATTATGTAGCGGCGTATTGGGTGCACATAGGGGATTTGTGAACAGTCATTTATCTGATAATATGAGCGTTGACTCTATGTGAGATGTGAACCAACGACCTGTTATAGGATGGCTAGTTACATGACCTCGTTTCTTGGCTATGCATGAATTCTTGTGAGATACGGACCAGTTATGTTTCTTTTCATACATAGATTGAGATTAATATTTAATTATCTACAATTCGAGACATATGGTATGTACATGAGGGTTTCATTGTTTGGATTATTTCGCTCGACGTACTACGTCTCAAGTTGTAGATTTTTAAGTATTAATTCCATCTAGTGTATGACTCTGTACATGGATGATTATTCTGATCGCTAGCTGCATGATCGACTTGTTACTTGGTTGATTTCCTTGGATTTATTCTGATTATTCTATTCTAGTAGTAAATTATATTTAGATTATTAGTATTTCAGTTGCATGTTTCCATTGTTATTACCATTATTGCATTGGTCGAACGATCGTTTCTATTCTTCCTTTTGGGATCTTGTCGTGTGCCATGCACGCTGACGTACTCCTTTCTCTCTTGATGTACGTCAGATTTAGAGGACGGACAGTTATAGTTCGGAGTAGTACAGGAGCCAGAGGATTCTCCGCAGGAAGGCTTTGCAGACGGAGCAGAAGAACAAGTCTAAGCTTAGTTACCTCTTTTTAGTTAGTTGATGACCCTAGTTTACTTTTGTAGTACTTTTATTTTCCGTCGGATCATTGTATTTTATATTTTTCCAGCATTTCATTCAAATAGTTTTATATAAGGGCATGTTTGGCTCGAATATTATGTCTAGATGATCATTTCAGTTGTGATATGCACCTTTTGGTTCTGAGTTGTTTATTATATTCTTGCTACTGTGATTGGGGACATGTGCCTTCACTTTATATTTGCTTGACGCTTAGCGTTTTAGATTGAGCAGAAAGGGTCTAGTACTTATTTCTCCTCAGTCTAATACGTCGCGGGCTTGTTCACATTCCGATTCCCTGGTATTTTAGGAAGATAATTATGTTACAATTTATTTATAGTTAAATAATAGTTACCTCAACGTATAAACTCCCTCAAATTTTTACTATGTATATTTATAGTTAACACTTAATGACGTTTTAATTGACAATTTTTTGGTAGGATTTGATACTTCGGAGTTTATACCATCAGTTACAATAGTAAACCATAACTATGTATATTTATAGTAAACCATAACTATCATCAGTTACAATAGTAAACCATAACTACGTATATTTATAGTTAACACTTAATGACGTTTTAATTGACAATTTTTTGGTAGGATTTGATAATTCGGAGTTTATATCATAACTGTGTAAATCTCTTATGTTGCTTGCTGAATTAATATCATCAGTTACAATAGTAAACCATAACTACGTATATTTATAGTTAACACTTAATGACATTTTAATTGACATTTTTTTGGTAGGATTTGATAATTCAGAGTTTATATCATAACTATGTAAATCTCTTATGTTGCTTGCTGAATTAATATCATCAGTTACAATTGATTTTTTCCCTCATAACTATGTAGTAAATGTTATTTACACTTTTGTCTCTTCTATCTCATATAAATATACTCCATACTCAACTTCCATCTTACCAATTCTTATCAAATCCTACCAAAAAAAAATAGAGATGGAAGCAATACTATGTGATTCAAAAAGGTTAGTAAAATCATGTTTTTAATTTGTAAGGTATAAACTCCGAATTATATCTATAAATTATATATTTTTTTTCGCGAAGCCTGTCATCTGATCAAGATGGAACTAATGATCAAGCCAACATCGCGATCCAAGCAACACTATGTGATTCAAAAAGGTTAGTGAAATCATGTTTTTTTAGGTATAAACTCTATTATAAAAGTGTGTTGGTATGTTAAAACATTTCTTCCCAAAGTGCCCTCAAATTTATGCTAAATCATATACATACATAACATAACACATACATAAAACATACAAATTTATGTTAAAACGCATACATACAAAACATAACACATACATAATAAAACATATAGATACATGCATAAACCATAACTATGTATATTTATAGTTAACACTTAATGACGTTTTAATTGATACATGCATAATTATGTTACAATTTATTTATAGTTAAATAATAGTTACCTCAACGTATAAACTCCCTCAAATTTTTACTATGTATATTTATAGTTAACACTTAATGACATTTTAATTGACAATTTTTTGGTAGGATTTGATACTTCGGAGTTTATACCATCAGTTACAATAGTAAACCATAACTATGTATATTTATAGTAAACCATAACTATCATCAGTTACAATAGTAAACCATAACTACGTATATTTATAGTTAACACTTAATGACGTTTTAATTGACAATTTTTTGGTATGATTTGATAATTCGGAGTTTATATCATAACTGTGTAAATCTCTTATGTTGCTTGCTGAATTAATATCATCAGTTACAATTGATTTTTCCCCTCATAACTATGTAGTAAATGTTATTTACACTTTTGTCTCTTCTATCTCATATTAATATACTCCATACTCAACTTCCATCTTACCAATTCTTATCAAATCCTACTAAAAAAATAGAGATGGAAGCAATACTATGTGATTCAAAAAGGTTAGTAAAATTATGTTTTTTGTAAGGTATAAACTCCGAATTATCTCTATAAATTATATACTATTTTTTTTCGCGACGCCTATCATCTGATCAAGATGGAACTAATGATCAAGCCAACATCGCGATCCAAGCAACACTATGTGATTCAAAAAGGTTAGTGAAATCATGTTTTTTTAGGTATAAACTCCGAATTATCTCTATAAAAGTGTATATATGTTATTAGTTACAATTTATTTATTAGTTTTAAATTAGTTCTTATTTTTGTTTCTTGAGATGATTTTATATGATCGAGTAACTGAGATTTTTCTAAACTTTTCCAACTTTCCCTAAATTAACTATTGCTCGGAATTCTTTAAATGGGTTTTGATATAGGTTGTGGTGTAGTTTTTAAAGTTTATGGAGAGCGTAGGGGAAGCTTATAAATGTTACTAGGAGTTATATGCAATTTGTAAATTTGTGGGTGTGCAACTATAACTCAACTTAAGAATCTAAATTCACCCCTAGCTTCTTATATTTTGCACATATAGATCCTCAGTAGTATCTAGATACACTTAAATACCCAAAAGTTTTAATAAATTGTACTTTTAGTACTGATTCCAGAGATATCGGTGCTTAGGCGTAATAGTGCTCGAGTAGTGCATAGTTACAAGAAGTTACATGCTGAAGGAACTGAAGTCTAAAGAGGATATTGACATTCTTGGGCTACATATTTTACTTGACTAGATGTATAAATTGTACTTTTAGTATCTAGATACACTTAAATACCCTGAAGTTTCAATAAATTGTACTTTTAGTACTGAATCCAATCGAAAAGCAAGATGTATAATTGCGCAGGAGGTTCGAAAAGTAGAAGGAATACACCCTCCTACTGTGGAAACTGAAGAAACTGGCAAAAACAAAGTTATTGACGCCAGAAAACGACTGTTTGGACTCAAGAGTGAAATGTTGAAGAAGAAAATGAAAATGGAACCAAGTACTTCAAGCAGCTGAGATTTGTATTTTTAATTTTTTTTGTTATAATGTTATTTCATTCTTTAGCTGTAATGTGATCACTCTTTTTGTCATCTTTAATAATTAGTTTTAATTTTATATGGTTAACTGTTCTATTTTAATAATTAACCTTTTAATTCTTAGCTCTTTATTTCTCTTTGAACAATTATTTCCTACAAAAGGTACATTCTCGAATAAGGACCGGCGCACACATCATTTATTTTCTTATATATAGATCATTACATCAGATGTCTAATGCGATATAAATATAAAGTTTCCCTATAGCACGATCAAACATGCTAACTGACTATTAGACCCAATAGAGCTTAAACAAAGATTCGTCAAAAGAAACATCTAAATGGACATAGCACATACTCAAATCATAGAACAGATAAATAAAACATGCTATGCACACAAATACGAAAGTTATAAGTCAAGTAATTTCTATTTTTTAATTTATTAAATATGTTTTAAACTTTTAGGATTACGATTTGTGTACTAAGGGATGATTCAAGTGAAGGATCAAGTCATTATTTCTCTCCCTATTTATTCCTATTTGGTAAGATTTGGCTAGCAAATAATTTTTAAGTAACAATGACTTACCTCATTTATGAATTATTATGAAGTAACGGTAATGACTTACCTCATTTATAAATAATTATGAAGTATTAAGAAGTAACAGAATGATACAATTTGCCAAATAATTATGAAGTAACGGACTTACCTCATCCATTTTTTCCATTAATGACAATTCCATTACTTAATAATTATTTGGCAAGTCATTATTACTACATAATTAAGTTATAAGTCAAGTCATTAATGATAATTCCAAAAAATTGATTTGTCACTCTTCCTTTCAGAATTAATATCATCATGATTAAAGAAAATTTTCAAGAAAGGCAAATAGTTTTGACAATTAAAAGAATGAATGCCAACCATGAGTAAAATTATATTAAAAATACATGCATGCACTGATTTGCAAACACACGGACTTACCTCTTCCATTACTTAATAAATATTTGGCAAGTAATTATTACTACATAATTAAGTTATAAGTCAAGTCTTACCAAATAAGAATAAATAGGGAGAGCAAAACGTTTTTGGATTTGCTAAACCTTTCTACAATTGGAAAATTATTTTTTCCATTTATGATATGATAATTCCGTTACTTCATAATTATTTTTTCATATTTATGATAATTAGGAATAAATAGAGGGAGAAAAAACGGTTCAATAATGCTAAATAGAGGATTAATTATTACTAAATACAACAACTTTATCCTGATTATGTCAATCACCAAAATTTATTACCTAATGAAACACAATTCTTAAATTAAAATTGATTCCAAATCTTTAAATAAATATTTGGCAAAACTATACAATTTCTTTACAAAACGTTTCGACAATTGGCTAACTATACAAAACGTTTTTTCTCTCCCTATTTATTCCTATTTGGTAAGATTTGGCTAGCAAATAATTATTAAGTAACAATGACTTACCTCATTTATGAATTATTATGAAGTAACGATAATGACTTACCTCATTTATAAATAATTATGAATTATTATAAAGTAACAGAATGATACAATTTGCCAAATAATTATGAAGTAACTAACGCTAAATAGAGGCTTAATTATTACTAAATACAACAACTTTATCCTGATTAGTATATGATGCGGCATAAACATGTACCAAAAAGATTGCAAGTGCACAACCGTGTCAAGTTATAGGATTTAAGATATCGATCCCACGAGGAAGGTGTTTTGTAGGAGAAAATATAAAATCGGTTCTTATGTTGTGTGCGTGACAAATAAGATTGACGAGTGAATGTGATTGTGAAGAGATTGAGAGAGTGAAAGTGGTGTGTAAATAGGTGCAAAGTGTAAATGAGAGTGAGTATGAACAATAAGGTGAGAAGGAAAAATGAATAAAATCAAGAAAAAAATAAAAAATTCAAGAATGAAGAACAAAATTCTAGAATAAAAGAAAATGCAAGAAATTAAAGATGGTGGATTCAATTATAGATATGGGTAATCTAAAATTGAACCCACTTCTTAGAAAAGAGTGATTCCCTAGAGGGTTCTAGCCTAAAGGCGAATCAAACAAAATAAAAATAAACAAAAAGAAAAACTAAACCCAAGAGGGTTCTAGCCTCAAGGTGAATAGTGCAAGAAATTAAAATCTAACTACAAAATAAATTACAAAATCTAAACTACAAAATAAAATTGCAAGAATTAAATGTAAGAAAATAAATCTACTCTATAAGCATGAAATAAATCTAAGGCAAGAGGGTTCTAGCCTCTTGGCTATTTAACAAGAAAATAAAATCTAACTACAAGCATAAAAATAAATCTAAACTAATAAGCAATAAAAGAGGAAAAGAAAGAAATGCAAACCTTCAAATAATTCTTCATCTTCATCTCCATCTTCATCATCCAATAAAGAAAGAAGATAAAAATTTAAAGTGGTGAAAAAATTATTATTATTAATTGCAACAAAAGTTATAATTTTGGAAGGCATTCTCAATTAAGAGTAGCCCTCCTCTCCAAAAGGAGTTATAAAAATTTTCATACCCTTAACCCCTCACTCTCTACCCCTATTTATAGTAATCCTCAATGATTTGTCTTGAGCCCCAAGCAAGGCAATCTCCATCTTTGAATTTGCTTTTTGTTCTTCTCTAGCCCAAACATAGGAGGCCCAATTGATTTTCAAAAATAAATGAAAATCAAGTTAGCATTATGATCATCAAGTCCGGCCCATTTTCATGATTTCCAAAACTAAAAATAAAATCTGCAGCAACCAAAACAATGGAGCTTCATCAAAACCGAAAATGAACATCTCTAGCAAGTCTCCGGCCCACACATGCTTCACTTGATTTTCAAAATTAAAAGCTCTGCAGCCCAAGTCCGGTTCTCATGTATTTGATTTTCAAAAGAAAAAATAAAATTTCAATGTTGCTGCAGGTCCAGCAGTCCGGCCCATTAAAAATCATTTTCATTTTGTAAATCTAAAGCAAAGTCCGGTCCATTTGAATTTCGGCCCAATTGCATTTGATTTTCCAAAACAAAGCCAAGTCCAATTCAAATTCAATCTCCAGCAGCTAAGTCCTTGGTGTAAATTTGATGGGCTTTGAGCCTTCAAAAATTTGAAAATTCACTTGTGAAAAGAGAGGAGGCTTTTGGGCTTTTAAAAATTTAAATATTTCATTTGGCCTCTTGAATTTCTCTTATTCTTCATTTACTCAAGGGCCTTTGTTGAGAGATGTGATTTTTGGGATTTATTCTTCATTAACCTGCAATTAAAGATAAAAACAATTATTAGTGGTATATTTATTCATATAAAATAGATAATGAGGGTATAAAATTGTAATAAAATGTGATTATCAAATACCCCCACACCTAAACTTTTGCTAGTCCTCTAGCAAAGAAAATAAAAAGAAAATCCTAACTCACTTTCGCAGGAATCGCGGTTGTATTTAGCGCATACAACAAGCCTTTAAACCCCTAGGTTACCCTAGTGGACGAGTTGTAGTCTCGTGAGGGTTTGCAGTGAATATACCCACAAAATTCGGTCAACTTGCCAAGTTAAAGAAGTCAGTAAATAACTAAATTCACTTGATAACTTTTAGATAATCTAATTGGAGCCAGTTATCACTCAAGAAAACATTTAAGTCCGGATATGTATCGATTTCCGCGATCTCAATGCCGCCTGTCCGAAAGATGAATTCCCACTCCCCATCACGGATGTTATGATTGACAACACCTGCGGATATGAAAGGATGTCTTTCATGGACGGATTCTCTGGGTACAATCAGATAAAGATGCACCCGGACGATGAAAAACATACTGCTTTTAGAACACCACTGGGGGTGTATTGCTACACAGTGATGCCCTTCGGCCTGAAAAATGCAGGTGCAACTTATCAACGTGCAATGAACACAATCTTTCACGAACACCTACGAAAGAAGATCGAGTGCTACGTTGATGACATAGCAGTAAAGAGCCAATGTAAAGACGATCATCTTGCAGATCTGAAGACAATGTTCGAAATCATGCGAGCACATCAGCTGAAGATGAACCCGACAAAATCGTTCCTCGGAGTTTCAAGTGGAAAATTCCTGGGATTTATCGTTACTTCCAAGGGAATCTCTCTTGACCCAGAAAAAGTGCGTGCCATCCAAGACATGCCACCTCCGAAGAATCTCAAAGAGCTCAGAGGTTTGCAAGGCAGACTGGCCTACATTCGAAGATTCATATCAAATCTTTCAGGGCGCTGCCAACCTTTCTCTAAGCTCATGAAGAAAGGAATATCCTTTGTTTGGGATGCTGAGTGTCAAAGAGCATTCGAGGAGATTAAAAAATATCTCACTCAACCGCCAGTTCTCGTGGCCCCGATATCAGGAAAACCATTCCTGTTATATGTGAGGGCCATGGATCATTCTCTTGGTGCTTTGTTAGCTCAGAACAATGATCAAGGTCAAGAGCAAGCCATCTATTACCTGAGCAGGACTATGATGGGAGCCGAACATCGGTACAATCCGGTCGAAAAAGAGTGTCTCGCCTTGGTATTCGCAATCCAAAAGATGCGACATTACCTAGTTGGACAGACCATTCAGGTCATCTCTAAGGTAAATCCTTTGAGAGTTCTGATGACAAAACCATCATCTCTAAATTGCCGGCTTGCAAAATGGGCCATTCTCTTGTCGCAATACGACATGCAGTTCATGCCTCAAAAGGCGGTCAAGGGCCAAGCACTGGCAGACTTCTTAGCCGATCATCCAGTATCAGGAGCATCTAAGTTGTACGAGGAATTACCTGACGAGGTTGCTGAAGCTTGCGCTACCCAAGAAGCTACGCAAGTGTGGAAGCTATTCTTCGACGGTGCATCCAGAGCAAATCCTCATGGAGCAATCACTGCGGGAGTAGGAGTAGTGTTAATCTCTCCGAACGGCCACGTAATCCCAAGGGGATTCTCTTTAATCGAACCATGCACCAACAATGTAGCCGAGTATAATGCTCTGCTATTAGGAATGCAATGTGCTGAAGAACTTAATGTTCAGCACCTTGAGGCTTACGGTGATTCTCAGCTCATCGTTAATCAAGTCCGAGGAGAGTACGAAGTACGTCATGAGGATTTGATTCCGTATTACTTCGCGGTGCTAGAGCAAGCTCAAAAGTTTGAAGGCTTCTTTATTGAATATGTGCCAAGAGCTCAGAATGCATATGCTGATGCCTTAGCCTCTTTGGCAACTTCACTAGCCTTGCCACCAGGAGTGGAAGCGACGATCCCGGTCATGGGACGTAAGCTGTGCTTTTCCAAGATCTCCATAGAGGAAAACCCAGACGAGATGACGTCGGGAGAAGTCTGTACGGCATTTATGGAATTCGAATCTAGGGATTGGCGATTCCCATACATCGACTATGCCCTATATGGAATTCTACCCGATGACCCTAAGGAAGCGGCTGCCATCAAACGGAAGGCCCTCCAATTCTATTATGATGCAGTTTCTCAAGTCTTGTATCGTAAATCACATGATGGAATCTTACTTCGATGCCTTTCTCGGAAGGAAGCGAAAGAGGCCCTCAAGGAAGCTCACGGCGGAATGTGCGGAGCTCATCAACCTGGAGCTAAATTAGGAGATCGACTCCGACGAATCGGCTATTATTGGCCGAGGATGTTTTCAGATGCAGTTGACTACGCTAAACGATGCCACGCATGCCAAATTCATGGAGATTTTATCCACCAAGCACCGGGGAACTTACACCCTACATCGGCGACTTGGCCATTCGAAATGTGGGGCATGGATATCGTCGGACCGATTTCCCCTCCGACGTCCAAAGGACACCGGTTCATTCTAGCCGTGACCGATTATTTCTCCAAGTGGGCGGAAGCAATTCCGTTGAAAGAAGTCAAGACTTCAAACGTGATCAAGTTCATCAAACATCACGTCATCTATCGCTTTGGAGTCCCAAGACGAATAGTTCACGACAACGGGACGCAATTCGTCAGCTTTGGGTTTCAGAGATTTTGTGACAGATTCAGAATCCAAAGTGTCGCATCTACGGCATATTACCCGCCAGCGAACGGTCTTGCAGAAGCGTTCAACAAAACCATAGTGAAGCTCCTCAAAAAGTTTGTCTCCAAGAGCCGGCGCGATTGGGATGAAAGACTTGGTGAATGTTTGTGGGCCTACCGCACAACGGTAAGGACCTCTACAAGAGCCACACCTTTTTCTTTGGTATACGGCTGCGAGGCTGTATTGCCATTGGAAATCCAGATTCCTTCTCTGAGAGTCGCTATCACAACTGGACTAACAGAAGAAGAAAAACATCAACGACGTCTGCAAGAACTTGAAGCTCTAGATGACAAACGACTTCAAGCGCAGCAACAGATTGAGCTGTATCAAGCCCGTATTTCCAAGGCCTACAACAAAAAGGTCAAGGAACGGATTTTCAAGAAAGGCGATCTAGTTTTGGCCAACAGACGACCCATGGTAATGACCCACAAAACCAAAGGGAAGTTCAATCCCAAATGGGAGGGGCCCTTCGTAATAGAATCAGTCTATTCGAATGGAGCTTATCGTCTCATCAATCAAAAAGGAGATAGGCTCATGATGCCAATCAATGGGAAGTTCCTTAAGAGATACTTCCCATAAATCATGTAGCCCCCTGAACCCCAGCTAAATCAGGCTGGGGGTTGCCTATTTATAATGTAACCCTGTCTTGTATTTCGTCATGTTAACATTACACCTCTGACGATTGAAATTTGCTAGAATCAGTATAATAAAGAAAATTTCAATTTCATGCCAGGTTAACACTATACTTATGGCATTTGCTTTACTTTTCATTGTCCTGAACCAGATTTCAACAAAAGAGATGATGAGAGCCAAAATGATATCATTTTCATTCAATATTTTTGATTTGAATACAAAATGAATCGAAACGAAAATGATACAAAATTATTCCTAGCTAAAAAGCAATCCAAGTCCTAAACATCGGGGCTCATCAGTCTAAAAGACTTGAGTTTAGCTTTCAGCGCCAATATTTTCTCCTCACGAGCCTTTTTGACTTCCTCTGTTATCTTGCTCTTGAGCTCCTCTTCATTTGGCGCTGCTTCTGCAATCTCCCGCCTAACTTTGTCAGCAGCAACAAGCTCATCACAATAGCCCTTGAAAAGCCCGTCACAATAAGCAATTAACCCTTTTATGACTTCCATGTCGCCCGCTAATCGAGCAGTTATCTGAGCTTGCTCGATACCAGCACGGGTAAGCTCAATCGCAGTATCCCGAATACCTGCAGCAAAAGTGCCCAAGTCCACTTGCACTTGAAGATGTTCCCCGCGCAGGCGAGTAATACGAGAATCTGCTTCGTTTAGACTCTTCTGAAGAGCTTCTTGCTGCTGTACCTTCAAGGCTCTGGCCTGAGAAAGAGCCCGATCCACTTCTGGTTCGATGGCATCGCGTTGTAGCATTGAAAGGAATTCCAATTCGTATTCCAGAACAATAATGCTCTCGCGACAATGTTCAGTCCACGATGTATCCCCCTGGTCCCTAATCTTGGCAAGACACTTCAGCAGATGGGGTTCGAAGACTTTGAAACTCACGTCCCCGAGACTAACGACATCAATAGTCATCTGCATCCAGTACTCTAATTGCTCGATGAGTTTCCTCAAAGTCTCCGAGCTTGGGGGTGGAGCAGTCGGCGGATAAGTGAAGCAATTCTCATAATCAGTGCGAATGGGAGCGTTTACAGCTTTAGATGATATCTTTTCGGGCACATCTGGCACTGAATCTGGGACAATCAATCCCTGCCCACCTGTCAGGATTTCAGGACTAGGAGGAGCAGCTGGAGGTATAGTATCCCCGCTGTTTTCGGGAGACGAAGCAAGTGCAGACTTCATGGCGTCCCCCATCAGCTTAGCTCTCTTAGAGTTCTTAGCTGCGACAGGTTTTCGTTTACGAATTCTTCTATCGTATTCGCCTACCTCCTCAGCAGTAAGAGCCTTCTTCCCTGAAGATCTCAGGGGACGGGGTCTAGAAAGAGGTGCTCCCTCAAAAGCCTCTTTAGTGTCCTCTTCTTCTTCAGAAGGCTTAGCAGCGGGTAATTCCCCTGAGATTTCTTCGATTCCGGACGCCTCTCGTTCGCAGGACAGATAATCCTCTATCCCTGGGAGTCGAGTCCTGCCGGAACCACTTCTTGATTTATAGAGCTCTCGGATTTCGTTTATACACGAAGTATAAATGTCATATTCTGGGATCAGAGAAGCTTTATCAAACCAATTGCGGAAATCTGCTACAGTGGAACAATTAGGTGGCAGATTAGGCAGAGTAAACTGCGCATGAGTTCCTCGGGCAATAAAGAAACGCCAAGCACGAGCTCCTTCATACAGATTCCCGATGTGAGCTAATTGTGGATTAGGGTTACCAACGTAAAGCTGGTCGTACCCGAACTGTCGGGCAAAACGTGAAGGAACGTAAGGCTCAATTATGCATCTTTCACCTATTCTGAAAACCAGATAACCCACCCTGATAGTGAGAAGCCACTGGAAGGTCCCTGTATTTAAAAGCGAGGACCCTTCGAAGACTACGTCGCCAAACTTCGGGCCTTCTTCTTCAGCCCCATCAAAGCAAGGGCGACAGCAAAAGAGATCATAACTGGCTTCCGAAGACAAAAGTTGCCTAGCCCGGACTATGTACGCAGTCGTCCACGTGGCTGGCTCGAGCCTTTGCACGAAAGGAGTAGAGGTCTCGTCAGTATGTATAATCCCCCGCATCAAAGAGGGACAGTGCAGCACAAACCAAGCCACTAAATAAGTGTAGGGCATTGGTGTGCGGGGTTGAGAAGTCTTCCAAACTTTCCTCCCAGCAACAATCATCTCCTGGACGTCGAGGAGTTCAGAAACCAAATCCCGTAAGCCCCTCTGCAGACAACCTGTCATTGCCGAGAGAAGGCTTAGTGGTCTTCCATGAGCCAGGAGAACGGCTGGATAAACGACCTCAACCAAGATCGATTCAGCTGGCTTCGTCGGCACAACACACCGCTTCAACCATAGCATCAAGAAACCAGCGAGAAGGGCCGTGTCAGAAATAGGAATTGCAGCCTGATAATGGAAACTTTCAAATTCACTGTCGGCTTCGAATCCATCTTCTAAGCGCGTATTCCTATAAATGGCGTTAGGAGTTTTGATGCGAGCTTTGATACTCTTAGCAGAGCTTACGCCAAGACGGGTCACTTTCAAATCTTTCTGACCCAGGTTCTGAAACAAATAATCTGCCCAGGCGGTATGCATAAGACCACCCCCACGCATCCCAGCGACCTGAGCGCAAATGTGGAAATGACATAGCAACTCCCAAAAAGTGCTGTATATCTCTGGATGAGCAGCCCTCAAGATGGATAGCTCTTCAGTTGTTGGAACAAATTCTTCATAGGGCACTTGCCCAAAGGATAGTCCTGATACAGCATACATCTCGTGGAGAGCAAATCCTAACTCCCCAACAGGTGTAAAAAAGGTGCAGCTATCCGGGTTGTATCGCTCCAGCATAGCGAAGAAGCAGGGATAGCTCTGAGTAATCCCACGTCTCGTGGCCTGTACTGGTATCATAAGGCCAGACTGAGTAAGAGGCTCTTTGAGTTCCTCAAGGATAAAATCTACCATCCGAGTCCACCAACCATCTTCTCCAGAAAACAACCAGCCAGGAGAACGGAAGGCTTGTGTAGAAAATTCGCCTTGAGCGGCAATAAGCCGGCGTATGAAAATGTTCGCTGGAAGAGGTGTCTCCTGAGTGGGATCCTTTATCTCAAATCTACCAGGTCGCAGACCTTTGAGTTGTCCGTCAATCTGAACACGAGATGATTGACCAGAGCCAAACGAAACGTTCTCTTTCTCCTTGACGAGATCGAAGGCCAAGCCCCTACGACCACCAACACTCAGGAAGTAGGAAAGCGGGTACATTCTCTTCATGTTGGGAAGGAAGAATAAACGATCATCGACTCTTCGCAGCATCCGGGAGTCTTCTACATACCCGACTTGCCCATCAGCAGATATATGATCACCAAATAAGAATGAGGGTTTGACAAATTGATCCAGACCCGCAGGAGTTTCCAGATCCAGATCGGTGATCAAAGCCCTAAGGGTGGAACACTCGGCAAACCTGATTAAATGTTCCCGCTCCAAACTCGGGAAAGTGCACAGAGGAATTTCTCTATGAAGACCAAAAGCTCTCCCCACTTCGGGATCATCAGTGTAGTTGAAGTGCTGCTCCGGCAGAAGTGGCACATTGGAAAAAAGCACTGTAAAAATCAAAAGCAACAGTTAGCAGTATAAAGAGATTGCTAACATGAAATGAACAACGCAAAGATAAAATCCTGCGTTACAACATTTGAACGCAGAGATAAAATCCTGCGTTACAACATTTGAACGCAGAGATAAAATCCTGCGTTATAACACCTGAACGCGGAGATTAAATCCTGCGTTACAACACTTGAACGCAGAATTCTAAGCCTGCGTTTCCAATTTTTAACACAGAGCTCCAAACTCTGTGTTCCCAATTTTAACAAAGAGAGTTAACTCTATGTTTCTTGAATGCAGAACTTTAAGCCTGCGTTTCCAATTTTTAACACAGAGCTCTAAACTCTGTGTTCCCAATTTCAACAAAGAGTATTAACTCTATGTTTCCTAAACGCGGTCTTAAGCCTGCGTTTCCAATTTTAACACAGAGCCCTAAACTCTGCGTTCCCAAGTTTTGACATAGAGAATTAACTCTATGTTCTTTAAACGCAGTCTTAAGTCTGCGTTTCCAATTTGTAACACAGAGCCATAACTCTGCGTTTCTGATGGAGAACGAGTCATCTTCCTCGTTGAGGAGAACCCATCTAGGGTTTTCAGAGAACTTGTCGAAACAAGTTGCCATAGCCGCCCCTTACCACGGCAACAAAGTTCATGCGACAGCGACGGCAATGTCGGAGCTCTCGTCAAAGCAGCGACATCGCCGGTGGTCTCGGCCGACGGCGCCTCCGAAGTCGCCTTGGCGACCTTCTTGGAACCCGAACTCATCCTTCTGGGCGCCATGCGGGTGATCTCAATCGGAGAAGACGGAGTTCGTCGGAGAGAATTGGCAGAAAATCAACAGAAACGAGAATTCTCGTTCTTGGAACTAAGCAAGGCAAAAAGAGTTGAATAACTCTTGATGTGACCCTACGGGGCTATTTATAACAGCCGTCGGGCTGTTAAATCAGATTGGGACTCTAAAACGTGATCATTACACGTTAATGGATAAAGTCGAGTAAGACTTTAACGCAGAATTACCTCTGCGTTCAAATTTTCCAAACGCCAGGCCTAGACCTGCGTTGCAATGGTTCTTAATTCTGCGTTTCGAACCTTCAACGCAAGGTCACCTTGTTTGCAGTACAATTATCCCAAGCGAAAGGACCACATTGGATTTAAATCATCGTCAGGTTAATACTACACCTCAGACGGATGTCATATCCTACAGAGCCTGAGTCTTGTTTACATAGTTGTAACAATGATTCCTCTGTCAAAATCCACTTGTTGATTCTCATCAGAAGAACAATAAGTCTTCAAAATCATTCAAGTCATGATCAATTTACTAACTCTCCCCAACAGAGTGGTAAATATCCAATTTATCAGCCCTTCTTAAATGGGTTGATAAAATTCCACAATCTTGTTCAAATCACAAGTATCACAATTCATCGCTCCGATGATAAGATATTCAGCAGTCCTCCCTAATGAGACGCTACAATATTCTTTCCCCCACAGATGTCACGTTAACACTACACCTCTGACAAATATTCACTTATCGACTCTCTTCAATAGAGCGATAAGTCCTCAAAATTGCTTCCATAGCAATATTCTTCTTGTCACGTTAACACTACACCTCTGACAAATATTCACTTATCGACTCTCTTCAATAGAGCGATAAGTCCTCAAAATTGCTTCCATAGCAATATTCTTCTTGTCACGTTAACACTACACCTCTGACAAATATTCACTTATCGACTCTCTTCAATAGAGCGATAAGTCCTCAAAATTGCTTCCATAGCAATATTCTTCTTGTCACGTTAACACTACACCTCTGACAAATATTCACTTATCGACTCTCTTCAATAGAGCGATAAGTCCTCAAAATTGCTTCCATAGCAATATTCTTCTTGTCACGTTAACACTACACCTCTGACAAATATTCACTTATCGACTCTCTTCAATAGAGCGATAAGTCCTCAAAATTGCTTTCATAGCAATATTCTTCTTGTCACGTTAACACTACACCTCTGACAAATATTCACTTATCGACTCTCTTCAATAGAGCGATAAGTCCTCAAAATTGCTTCCATAGCAATATTCTTCTTGTCACGTTAACACTACACCTCTGACAAATATTCACTTATCGACTCTCTTCAATAGAGCGATAAGTCCTCAAAATTGCTTCCATAGCAATATTCTTCTTGTCACGTTAACACTACACCTCTGACAAAAATCCACTTATCAACTCTCCCTAATAGAGTGATAAGCCCTCAAATTACTCTGATTGCGATCGCTCGCGGGTCGGAGTAAAATCATACCACTTACAAAAATTAATCTGTTGACTATTCCCAATAGGTCAATAGATCTTCAAATCTCTGTTATGTTAACCAACCACCTCTAACAGTTCAAACCCGTTTGAACCAGTTAATTCTTCTACAACGGAATAACTAGTGTTCATACCCCCCCCAAACAAGTTAAAGTTTCTCTATAATTATCTTAAATGGTAATAAAGGAATTTTTAAATATTGGGTATTTTTCCATCGTTGCAAGTCAGAACACGACACATGCAATGAAAAGAGACAAAACAGAATCACTCTTTCTATTATCATCAGGAATATTAAAGAGCGATACAAAAGCCATGTTCTTCTCAAACAAAGAAGGAAAAGAACAGTACATGATTACGCCTCTGGATCAACAAAGGTGAAATACGCAAGCCGGGATTTAACAGCAGATAATTTTTCCTCGTGAGCGGCCTGCACCATCGCTTCAGCTTTCTTCCTAAGTGCACTTTCATCTAGCACAATCGTATTAGCCTGCTTCTGGATAAGTTCAAGCTCCTGCACCGCTGAACGGTAAGTGGCATAGGTCTTCACACTCTCTAGTGTGAGCCTTTTCAATATCTCTTCCTCTCGCGTGAGTTCAGCTTCGTGTCGAGCCAACTCCGCCTTGAGAAGATCAATTTCTGCACGGGATGTCTGTATGGCAACTCCAGAAGCGTCCACAGCATGTTGCTTCTGCATGCATTGTCCCTGTAAGGATGCAATCTCAAGCTCTCTATCAGTGATGGCCTCTTGGAAAGTCTCGTATTGGCGGGCCGCTTCAGCTTTAAGATTATCAAAGACTGAAGCAGTCTGGGCAGTAAGATCAGCTCGATGCAATTCTTCCAAAGCCCTCAGATCTTTTTCCAACCGAGAGACGCCTTCAGAGCAATGTTGGAACAATCGAGCGTCATCCAAATATCGAATGCCATTCAGGGAGTGCGTGAGTAGTGGTTTGAAAGAATCAAACGTAGCTCGTCCAGCACTGATTTCCTCAATCGCTATCTTCATCATATCTTCCAATGGTCTTATAAGAACCTTTAGGATGGAGGGAAGGGCCACTGGACTTAGCGTCTTCACCGGAGATGACGGTGGGGAACTTAAAAGCATAGACCCTGATGCAGAAGCAATCGGTGATGATCGTGAAGAAGTGGGAGAAGCTATGGTGATATCCAATTGTGAGGGACTGGAAGGTAGAGCCATAAGTGCCCCTGTTTGGGTCGAGCTTAGCACAATATCTGTCCCCACAGGTTTAAGAGGAATCGTCAGCGAAAGAGGTTCCTCTGGTAAAGAGCTCGTTGTCACCGGCATTGACTCGGAGGGAGGAGCGTCTGTTGCTTGCGAAGGGAGAGACGATGACGTCCCAGCAGCTTCAGTAGTTGGAGAACCTACACAAAAGAACAGTTAATGTAAAAGAAAGAAACACCAGAAAAATCAAAGGGTGTAATTTCTACCAGTAGGGTAAAAAGGAAGATAACCAGACGCCTTGTCAGGAGGTGGTGGTGGTTGATCCGCCCAATTGTAAAAATCATCATCATCGCTTTCATCCTCATCAACATCCTCATGGTGAGACGAACTCCCATAGTCTAATGGTTCGTCGTCAGCAGCTGAAAGTTCAGGAGAGCTTGCGTGAGTATCCACTTGGGTTAGCCGGCCAGTCGTGGGACTAGGAATAATAGTCCCCGAATGTGGCAATAGTGCGGAGGAAGCGGGAGACTGACTCTCATTGAGATTAGCGAGCTCATCTGTCGCCAGTTCATTTGTAGGCAGTGCATCCCCTGCAGATGGAGACGTTGCAGGCGGTTCCCTTGAAGGCGAAGCAGCAGCACCAGGAGTCTGTTCGGGAAACGGTGAGATGTCGGGATCCATTGGAAGTTCATCCTCACCCTCTGCTTGATCCAAGGGATGGTGAGGGGAAAATTCTTCAGAAAATGCCGGTCCCCCAGAGTGAGGATCGGCATGCTCAGGACGACTTGTGACAGTTGATTCCTGCTCTTCCCCTCCACCAGCAGATTTAAAAGCATCCGCCATTAGCCTCTGAGCAGGAGGATTTACCAGCAGCTTTCTGCGAGTACGCTTCTCGTAGTGAGCTTCTTCTACTTCAGAAAGAGCCCTCTTTCCAGTTGCTTTGGCTCTTGAAGCTTCAGCAGCCCTAGGGCTCGCTATTGGGGCATCATCTAGTCCCATCTCTTCTTCTCCTTCTTCAGTTGCATCCTCAAAATGTAAAAACTCGTCGATCCCCTTCAGACGAGATACACGACCACCCCCTTTCCGAGAAGAATACATCTTCCTAATTGCACGAAGGCCGGAAGTGTACAGTTTGTATTCTGGCATCGTAGAAGCCGTGTGATACCAGTTGCAGAAAGCCACGGAAAGGAGAGAATTAGGCGTTTTGTGGGGTAATCTGAAGGTAGCCCCAGTACAACCTGCGGAGGAGTAATACCAGGCTCGAGCTCCTTCGTATATGTTGCCCATAACCGAAAGTTGGCTCCTCGGATTCCCAACGTATAGTTGGTCATATCCGAATTGTCGAGCAAAACGATACGGTTGATAGGGCTCAATTATACATTTGTCATTTTGCCTGAAGAGGAGATAACCAGGTCTAATGTTTAGCAGCCAGTGGAAAACTCCCCCGTCCAAACGGGTAAAACCATTAGGACCAGCGGTATCTTGGAAGACTTGTCCATATCCTCCACCCTCAAAATCCGGGAAGCAGCGGAAGATGTCGTAGCTGAGGTCTCTCGACAGAATCTGACGGACCTTCACTACGTAATTGCCTATCCAAGTAGCTTTTTCTAATCTCTGCACGAAAGGGATGAAGCCTCCATCCGTAGCAGAGGGAGCACTCATCAAATGTACACAATGTGAGGCGTACCAAGCCATTAGATATGTATACGGCAAGGGTACTCGAGGATTGGGAGTCACCAAGCTTTTCGTCCCTTCAGAATCTATCTCTTTCACTTGGATAAACTCGAGGCATAGTTCCCTCAAACCGTGTTGTAAACAGCACGTCATAGCGGAAAGTAGATTTATGGGTCTCCCATGTGCTAAGAGGACGGCCGGATAAGCTACTTCAATCATCACAGCATCTATTGGTCTGGTAGGAACCACACACCGCTTCAGCCACAGCATGAGAAAACCCGCCAATAATGCCATATCAGAGATGGGAGTAGCTGCCTGGTGATGGAAGCTCTCGAATTCAGTCTGTGCTGGGAAGTCATCTTCTATTCCCTCGCTGACATAGTGAACGGTGGCGTCATTGATCAGAGCCTGGATGGTCTCAGGGGTGCTCGCCTCCCGACGAGACACAGCGGCATTCTTGTCAGACAAATTTTGGAAAAGATACTCGGCCCAGGATAGCTGTTTGATACCACGTCCTCGTGCCCCCGTCAATTGGCCGCAGATTTGGAAATGACACATCACCTCCCATAGAGTGTCATATACCTCGGGGATGGTCTCCTTCAAGATCTTCAGCTCAGTTGACCCAGGGACAAACTCTTCATATGGTAAATCTCCGAAAGGAAGACCTGAGACATCGAACATTTCATGTAGGGCGAACCCTAATTCTCCTTCCGGTGTGAAAAACGTACAAGTCTCTGGATTGTACCGCTCCAGAATGGCAAAGAAGTTATATGGACTAAGAGCTATTCCATGTTTAGTAGCCTTAATAGGGCAAGCAAGCCCAGATTGAGCTAATGGTTCCTTTAATTCTGCCAACACGAATTCTATCATTCGTGCCCACCATCCTGTCTTGGAGGAATGAACCCATCCAGGAGCTCGGAATACTGCAGTCGGGAATTCTCCTTTGGCAGCCAAAAACCGTCGCATGAAAGTGTTAGCTGGACTAGCTGTTTCTCCCAAAGGATATCCTCGTGAGAATAAGCAGGGTTCCAAAGCCGACACTTGTCGATTATATCCAGCGGTATTCACACCCTTGTGAGTCAGAACCCCAACAGCTACCCCATCCTGCTCTCTCACCAAGTCCCAGTTCATGTGACGGGGAACGGAAGCACATTGGTAGTAGGAGATGGGAAACATCCTGTGCATGTCAGGGAGGAAGAAGCGACGGTCTCCGATCTGCCTAAGCCACTTGTAGTGACCGCCGTGTACGATCTCCTTTGAGATAGTGACGCGATCCCCAAATAAGAAAGCTGGCTTGGCGAGTTTCTTGCGAGACCCAGTCTCAAACTTGGCGTCCGTAACTAAAACCCTGAGTACATCTGTATTTGGATCTGAGATCAGGGTGACACGATCTTTGTCGGTGTCTTGGAATATTGGGAGTTCTTGACGCAGATTGAATTGCATATTAAAGTCCGCACCTCCCCCATGCCCAAAGTGGTGACGAAGATTGAGAGGTTCGCGGGCGTAAGGCACTGCAAAAGAAAGAAATCTTCAATAAGTCAAATGAAGGGAATTTTATTTGAGCCCATAAGAAAAAGAATTATCAAACGCACAGTTCAGTTTCGAACGCACAGTTCAGACCTGGCGTTAATTTTCATCAACGCAGAGGTCAAACTCTGCGTTAAGTTTTCGAACGCACAGTTCAGACCTGGCGTTAATTTTCATCAACGCAGAGGTCAAACTCTACGTTAAGTTTTCGAACGCACAGTTCAAACCTGGCGTTAATTTTCATCAACACAGAGGTCAAACTCTGCGTTAAGTTATCTAACGCACAGTTCAAATCTGGCGTTAAAATTTCATAAACGCTAGGGTCAGGCCCCTGACGTTTCGAATTCAAAACGCAGAGTCTTAACTCTGCGTTACAATAACAAAACGAGTCATCTTTCTCGTTTGCAAGAACCCATCTAGGGTTTTTCAGAGAACTCGCCGAAGCAAGTTTGACGGCAATACATCCAAGGTTTTAAAGAACTTGCCGAAGCAAGTTTGACGGCCAAGAAGGGCGACACTTACCACCGACGGGTGGAACCTGAAACGGCGGCGCTGCTGCAGCAGGAGATCTTGGGCGAGGAGCAGCCTTTTTCTTGGAACCCATGGAAGACGGTCGGAGAAGACGAGCAGGGTCACCGGAGTTGAAAAATGAAGAGGCTTCGTTAAAAATCTTCCGAAAGAGAGGAGGCAAAAAGTCGGGTGATTTTTGATTTGACCCTTAGCGGTCTATTTATAGACAGCTATGAGCTGTCAAATCGGGTCGGGATCATAGGCCCAAATGCCCGCCAAATGTGGCATGTGCGCCTGTGATGCTTGAGCTTCTGAACGCAGAGTTCAGCTCTGCGTTATAATCCGCCTGTGCGTCTGCATTGATGGAATTCTTAAACGCAGAATTTAACCCTGCGTTTCGTTTCGATAACGCAAGAAATCTATCTGTGCGTTCTAATTCAATCAGATGAATTCCTCTATGTTTACAGCCAAGACATGGTTACAAATAAATAGAGGGAGGCTAATGTCAGCCATCAAGGCGACTAAAGCCAAGAAGAAACAGGTGACTCCACTGAAGAGTCCATTGGATGAGTGCAATTAGATTACAATCAACCAAGTCTGACAATGTCTTCTAAATTTTGGAGTCCAAAGTATTCCGAAAATTCGTCCCAGTCAACCGCGAACTTTCGAAAACTTTGGAGGGGGTTCTGTAGGCTGTCTAAAAATCACAATATATAGCCGATTCTGTAGGCTGTCAAAAAATCATAATAGATAGCTGATCCCCATCAAAACACCGATGATGAGAGTTACA
>NC_033796.1:63023418-63051615 GCF_001876935.1 Asparagus officinalis
ATATATATATATATATATATATATATATATACGAAGAAATCAATAAATGTGTGTGTATAGATAATTGAGCTTAGAGTATATAACACACATAATATAAATCCTAAACTAAATTACCCAAGCTAGATCTTGATCTTCAATAAGCTCTTCTAGGTAATCTCGCGGATGAAGCTAAACTTGGATCTTGAACTTGAATTATACGATGCTTCACTCCACAGTTCCGCCAACCTCCTCTTGATATGATCGTGTAGGCTCAATCCATCCAACCTCCAACATATTGTTTGCCTAGAGTAAATATAAAACACAAACACTAGACAAACAATATTAGATGTAAATTGTTTGTAAATCATCATCAAAACAAGAAGGCCAACACTTTAGAGTTCCAGGTAGGAGACTTAGTTATGTTGAAAGTATCACCGATGAAGGGCGTTTAGCGATTCGGTAGACGGGGGAAGCTTGCCCCGAGATATGTTGATCCTTTCAGGATCATCGAGCGCATTGGAGCTATTTCTTATAGATTAGATCTTCCAGCATCGATGTCTAGTGTACATGATGTCTTTCATATTTCGATGCTTAAAAAGCATCTGCGAGATGATGAACAGCAGAGAGTGATTAACTCACTAGAGATTGAGATTCAGGATGACTTGACTACTATAGAGATTCTGGTATGCATACTTGCTAGAAAGAATAAAAAGCTTAGAAATAAAGTCATTCCATTAGTGAAGGTGCAGTGGAACCGGCAAGGAACCGAAGAGATTTCTTGGGAGCGCGAGGAAGATGTCTGTCGTGACTACCCGCACCTGTTTGGACAGGTATGATGTTAATATGCTTATATGACTTGATAGTTGTCATTATCTATGATTGTTTAGTCACATTTATATTTATCTTTAACACTAGAATGAGGATATTTTTACCTAATCCTTAATCAATTGAAGTATATGGTATATACATTTCTTTAACACTAGAATGAGGATATTTTTACCTAATCCTTAATCAATTGAAGTATATGGTATATACATGATGGTTTCCTTGTTTGGATTATTTCGCTCGACGTACCAATTTCTTTTAGTTAAGGATTTAGGTAAGAATGTTTACATTCTAGGTTGTTAACTTTAAATATCATTATGCTAACACTATGTGATGTGTGCAGAAGGAAATCTTAATATGAATTACACCTTCTTAATGTGTTTTCCCAGTTATTAAGCTTTCAGATGTGACTGCGAAATTTCGAGGACGAAATCCTCTTTGGGGGGGGTTGAATGTAAAACCCCGATAATTTATGAATAATATAATTAATGTGTGATAAATTATGATATGTGGATATTTAGTATGATAAATATCATTTAATGGTATATGAGTATAATACCATGTGTTTTGAGTATGAACGAGTTCATACATGAGAGAGAAAAGAGTTGAAACATGCACGAATGACCAAACATATGGAAATTGGAAATGTCTGGTCCGGTCGACCGCAGCCCGGTCGACTATCACGGTCGACCGCGAAACATGCAGTTTGTTTTTCTCCTGTTTTGAGTTGGTTTCGGATTTCTAAACTCATATTCGTTTTTTCCTGATATATATATTGTTGATTTTTGGCTTTTGGAGTGGAGATCTCCTTCGACGTTGCTTCTAACACGTTTTCCTACAACCCTTGGCGAGTATCATTTCTGCTAATCCCCCTCCTAGTTTTCAAAATATTTTTAAAGAGTTTTAAACATGTTTTGTAGAGCCTAAATGACTAGTTTATGAATAAAATCAACTTCTTTTGTATTATATGTAAAGAGACTAGGTCTTTCTATGCTAAAAAGGTTGAGAACGATTTTTAACAAAAGTATTTAAGAACTGAAGATGATTTTAAAACATGGTTAATCTAAAGAAAGAAGTTTGATTCGTTGTTTTGAGCTTTTATGCATGTTTTTAGGGTTTTGAATACAAATCTAATGCATAAAATCATGTTTATAATTGTTGAGTTGTTTCCAGGTGTTCATATCTACTGTGGCACATTTGCATACAAGTTTTATAAAGATTTAATCATGTTTGAATTACAAAAACATGACGTGAACACGACATACACAAAAAAATTGAGAATCTGGAATCAGGGTTCACGGTCAACCGCCAGTCTGTTTTTTTAGCTGTGCATGTTTATAAGGGTTGGAATTGGTTGTCGAATGGATTTCTCAACCTTATGATGATAGACTATGATATTAGTGATTGTTAAACACTTGGGATGATGGTGAACTTCAGATGTGATCACGCACACCGAGATTTTGTACATGTATGCAAGATTGTGTTAGATTGACACACTTTCGACATGAGTTAATTTGATAAACATATATGAATAATGTTGTTCTATACGTATTTGAAAATAGGGAGATGAAACCTATTTGCCGAAGAACGATTGAGTAAGAATATTACAAAATTATCGTTATTACACATATCCGGAATAGGGAGATAATAAAACCTATTGCCGCAGAGCGATTGAGTAAGAGCATTACAAGAGTATCGCTATAGCACAAGATAATGCACACATAGATAATTGATTAGTGGTAAGCTTTACTTTCATGATAGACTGCCCGCGAGTAGGGTATTTCTTTTGAGATTTTGATACACCCGTTATGAACGGCAGATATTTTTGTTTTAGCAATTGTTGATATCCTCTTATGTTAGAGCAGGTCACTCGGACGTAGTTCGAGATGAGATGATTATTCTTTATGTTGGAGATTGGGGTATTTATCATTGATTATTTGTTTTTTTTATTCATAGAGAGTTATATGAATGATTTGATATATGCATGTACTGACTCTATTTTCTATATACTCCTACCCCTTTCCCTGGGGAGAGGTAGTGATGATCTCGCTAGCGCTTTGACGCTCATTGTTTTCCCTCTTTCAGGCAGCGAGTCCAGTGCACTGAGAGTCGCAGGTTGATGGGACATCTTAGTTATCCGTTTAGCTATTTATTATATTTTGTAGTTATTGCAGAACTCCACGTGTAGTTAATTATTTTCAGACTCTAGATTGGTATTTTATTTTATAAAGTTGAGAGCTATTGTAAGACTTTGTTTATTTGACTCATTGTATTTGAGATTCAGTTTAGACTTAGAGATATATCTATTTCATTCTAGTTGGGCTCATTATTAATATTTCTTGTGCTTCTTCTGTGTATATTCGGTGTTGTTCTATTTCTAGTTTTACCTATCTGTACCTTCATCTATTTATTATTTCCACTAGAGAAATAACAATTATGATGGTGAAACATATCGTAGCATGGTGTTTGATGCTTAACAGGTTTGACAATCCGGGTTTCACCTGGGACTGCAGCCTTGTGTGAACCTTGGGGCGTCACAGTTGGTATCAGAGCCAGGTTTTCTTGTGTTTACCCTGGTCTTGCTCAAAACATGCTCGTGGTTTGCTTGCTGATTGTTTCAGAGGCTTGCACATGAGATTAAGGCAAGATCACTTACATCCAAACTTATCCCTATAGTTAAATAACTAGCTTAGAATTTTAATTTGTATTTACATGCTTAGATCTTAATCTAATGTGAAAAAGATTAGTTTTTTGTTGTTAGATCTTAAACAAATGTTAGATCTATATGTTTTTCTTACTGTTTATAATAGAAATATGATCATGATCGTTAGGGTTACTTTTAAATTCATTTTTATCTTGTTAATCATGTGCTAATCATGTTTAAACCCTAGGTTTGTGATACCTAAGTGTTAAAAATATAATTTAATGAATGTATATCTTTTCTAAGTTGTTTGGCAATCATGATTATGTTTAATATGTTAAAAGTCCATGCTTTAGATAGAACAATTTGAGTAATTAGGTTGGAAAAACTCTAATTTGATTAACACAAGAGTTTGTTTTATGTTTTATGAAAGTTTAAGGGTTAAACATGTTTCTTGTTGCAAATATTCATGGTATATATGTTGAGATTGTTTCTAGAAGTATGTATTTGCTGTTGTCATATTTTCATGCAAATTTCACATGTTTTAAACTAGTTTAGATCACAAAAATCGACATGAATACAACACAGTGCAGAAACCTGCACAGTCTGAAAAATCTGTCCACGGTCGACCGCGCCTAAATAGCGGTTGACCGCGTGCCAAGCAGCAGCCTGGGAAACCCTGAAAACCTGTCGCGGTCGACCGCCAACCTCTTTTGAGCATGTGCATGTTTTATGCATTTGCATACATATTTTCACAAACATACATTAATTTGATCTCAAATCAATTCTTATCATACTCAAACATCAAAATATATTATTTTTCACCATATAACATATTTATCATTATTTATCATAAAATATTCAAATTTACGGGGTTTTATAACTTCGCCCTAGCCTTCGTCGATACCTCGTTTGTAGGAGGTTCTACTCAGTTCGAGAGGTAGCTAATGCTGCCACTTCACAAGAGAACGAGTCAGCTATGTTTCAGAAAGACAAGGAAGGGAATACTAAGGATAAGGGTGAGAACAAGAGGCCTTTTTCAGGACCCCAGCAACAGTAGCAAGGCCCTCATAGGAGAGGACCCCGGCATGATTAGAGAGCGCCTCAGCAGCGCAAGTTTCAGGGCATATGTTTTAAGTGTCACAAGATTGGCCATAGAGCATCAGACTGTCGCAATGCACCAGCAGAAGCCCAGCAAGGGAAAGGGCAGAATCAGCAGCAGAACTAATTTTAGAGTCGAGGTCAGGGCCAGCAGATGAGATTCGAGGCACCAGTAGTTCCGATGATTAAAGGACAGGTTCACATAGTATCGCTACTTCGCTTTTAGTGTTAAGCTAGTGGTAAGGCAGCAGTAGGCTAGAAATCCTTCTTTCTAAGAGTATGCCTTTCCGGGGCCCCCGCTTTCAAAGCGAAGACGTTGACTAGTAGCCGGCTGACTTACGAATACCAGCACCACTAAAAGAAAGAAGGCTTTCTCCATCTGTGAAAAGCATTTCAGGAGGTCCCTCAGGGACATGTAGTCCCATATGCTCCACTTCCAGCAGCAGAGCGGCCTCCAGTCACCGGCAGAGTCTATGCGGTAGTCTCTTGTGATCATGGTGCGAGCAGGGCTGTAGTGGAGGGTACGTTCCTCGTGAACTCCTTTCTAGCCCATATTATTTTCGATTCAGGGGCTTTGCATTCTTTCATATCTTATGCATTTATGATTAGACTTTAGCTCATAGCTCAGCCTCTAGACATTCCTTTGTTAGTTTTCACCCCTCTAGGTGAGATGTCGCTCTTGGAGAGCATTTGTAGGAGGTGTATAATCAGTTTAGACGAGTCTGAGTTCGTTGTTGATCTGATAGTGTTGCGCATGTCAGAGTTTGATGTTATTCTTAGTATGGATTGGCTATCTTCTTACCACGTCAGTATAGACTGTTTTGCGAAAACAGTCAATTTGCGAGCACCCGATGGGTCCGAGTTAGTTATAGCAACCTCTCAGGGGAACCAGTTTGCGGAGTTATTACTGGCGTACATTGAGGAAATGATGCTTCGGGATCAGAGTATTGATATATGCGAGACTAGGGTTGTGTCATATTATCAGGATGTCCTACATGACATACCTAGGTTGCCTTCTGTGAGAGAAGTTGAGTTTTGTATTGAGTTGTAGCCATGCACAGCCCCAATATCCCGAGCATCCTATCGCATAACACCTACTGAGATGAGGGAGCTACAGGCCCAATTGGATGAGTTGTTAGCTCAGGTCTTTATTCGTCGAAGTCATTCTCCATAGGGAGCACCGATCCTCTTCATGAAGAAGAAGGATGGTAGTATACGATTATGTATCGACTACTGTGAATTGAGCAAAGTGACTATTCGGAATAGATATCCTTTGCCTCGGATTAATGACTTGTTCGATCAGCTACAGGGAGTATAGTATTTCTCAAAGATTAATCTTCGTTCTGGTTATCATCAGCTGCGGGTTCGGGAGATGGATATTCCCAAGACCATCTTTCTGACTCGATATGGGTCCTTTGAGTTTTTGGTCATGCCATTTGGGTTGACCAATGCACCTACGGTATTCGTGGATTTGATAAACCGGGCCTTGCGTCCATATTTGGACCAATTCATGATTGTATTTATTAGTGATATTCTCATCTATTCGAGATCGAAATCAGAGCACGAGAAGCATCTACGTTTGGCTTTGCAGACTTTGAGGGAGCATCAGCTATATGCTAAGTTTAACATATGTGAGTTTTGGATTTCTGATGTTAGGTTTCTTGGCCATATTGTCAGCAGAGAGGGCATAGCAGTAGACCCAGTTAAGGTTTCAGCAGTGCTTGATTGGGAACCACCGAAGACGGTTACCGAGATTCGTAGCTTTTTGAGTTAGCTGGCTATTACAGGAAGTTTATTAAGGACTTCTCAAAGATTACGATGCCACTTACATGCCTTACGAAGAAGGATGTACAGTTTACTTGGAGCACAGAGTGCCAGAAGGCTTTTGATACCTTAAAGGCCAAGTTGACTATGGCGCTAGTCCTTACTATTCCGAACAGTGACAGGACATTTGTCGTATACACGGATGCGTCGTTAGTAGGTTTGGGACGTGTTCTGATGTAAACTCAGAGGGTAGTAGCATACATCTCACTATAGCTAAGGGTACATGAGCAAAACTACCCTACTTATGATTTGGAGTTAGCAGCGATAGTATTCGCACTGAAGGCGTGGAGACACTATTTATATGGAGTTCAGTTCAAGCTATTCACAGTTCACCAGAGTCTGAAGTACCTATTCTTCCAGAAGAAACTCAATCAGAGACAGCGATGATGGATTAAGTTCATCAAGGACTACGAGTTCGCAATTCAGTATCATCCGGGGAAGGCGAATGTCATAGCAGATGCTTTGAGTAGGAAGCGTCGACATCGGGTTGTGGCCTTGAGATGCTCATTGTATCGAGATCTTCTCACTCTTAGCCAGTTCGATTTTAGGCCAAAGATTGGTGGGACCAACACATACTTGGGAACTATATCAGTACAGGCATCTTAGAGGGACAAAGTAGTCAGAGCTCAGTTAGAGGACTCTTGGATTCAAATCCCGAAGGAGGAGATTTCCAAAGAGCCCAAGGATGATTAGACCATTGGAGCAGATGGAGGCCTTCGAATGAAGGGTCGATTGGTTATATCAGCTAGTGTAGAGCTAAAGAAGGAGTTGTTTGATGAAGCACATCGTACCTGATATTCAGTGCATCTAGGAACCACTAAGATATACAAGAACTTAAGGAGACAGTTTGGTGAAGTGGTATGCATAGGGAGATTGCAGAATATGTGGCTAAGTGTTTCACCTGCCAGTAAGTGCAGAATATGTAGCTAAGTGCTTCACCTGCCAGCAAGCGAAGGCAGAACACCAGAGACCAGCAGAGATACTTTAGTCTTTACCCATCCTAGAATAAAAGTGGGCGGACATTTCTATAGACTTCATTGTAAGGTTGTCGAAGTCGAAAAAGAAGAACGATTCAGTTTGGGTGATAGTGGATCGATTGACGAAGTCGGTACATTTTATTCTAGTGAGGACTACTTATACCGTCGAGACATATGCGAGGATATTTATCCAGGAGATAGTTCGACTTCACAAAGTTCCAGATACGATTGTATCAGATCAATGCTCAGTTTTTACCTCGCACTTTTGGAGGAGTTTCCAGGATTCATTCGGTAGTAGGTTATTACACATCAGTGTATTCCACCCTCAGACAGATGGTCAGACAGAGAGAGTGTGACCCAGGTGTTGGAGGACATGTTGTGGGCTTGTATCATTGATTTTCAAGGCAGCTGGGAGGATCATATTCCATTAATAGAGTTCTCTTATAACAATAGTTATCAAGCGATGATTGGTATGGCCCCATATGAGGTATTGTACGGGAGACCCTGTAGATCCCCTATATGTTGGGCAGAGCCGGAGGATAGCTTGTTGCTTGAACCAGAGCTAGTGGGGCCGACTACCGAGAAGGTAACATTGATCAGGGAGCGTATTCTAGCCGCTCAGAGTCGGCAGAAGAGCTACACGGATCATAGACGACGACCTTTAGAGTTTCAGGTGGGAGATTGTGTCATGCTGAAGGTATCGCCGATAAAAGGTGTCCAGCGATTTGGCAGACGAGAAAAGCTTGACCCGAGATATATTGGCCCATTTTTGATTGTTGAGAGTATTGGGGCTGTTTCATATAGACTAGATCTTCCAGCATCGATGTCTAGTGTGCACGATGTATTTTATATTTCGATCCTCAAGAAGCACTTGCATGATGAGGAGAGACAACGAGTATTGGATACTCTAAAAATTGAGCTTCAGGGCGATTTGTCTACTATTGAGATCCCAGTTTGTATACTTACTAGAGAAGACAAAAGACTTAGAAATAGGGTGATTCCTTTGGTGAAGGTCCAATGGAATCGGAAAGGATCTGAGGAGATTTCTTGGGAACACGAAGAGGATATGCGTCGTGACTACCCATACCTGTTTGAACAGGTAAATTGTTTGGATTATGTTTTTCTTATGGTTTATGATGATTTTGGGATACTCATATTTATCTTTAACACTAGAATGGGGATATTATCACTTAATCTTTAATCATTTGAAATACATGGTATATATATGAGAGGTTCCTTGTTTGGATTTTTTTCGCCCGACGTACTAGTTCCGTTTAGTTAGGGGTTAAGTGGGAGCATCCGTATTTTAGATTGTTAAGCATAGATATTGCTAGTGATTTATATCTAGGGATTAACGGTATGAGATGTGTACAAGAGGGTTTTCTTATCTGGATTATCCCCTCTTAGTGCTTTTCTCATATTATTAATTCCTAAGATATGTTGCGGAATTTCGGGGTTGAAATTCTTTTAAGGGGGAAGAATGTAAAACCCTAAAAATTTAAATATTTTATGATAAATATGTTATATGGTGAAAAATAATATATTTTGATGTTTGAATATGATAATAATTGATTTGAGATCAATTCAATATATATTTGTGAATATATGAGTGCATATGTGCAAGACATGCACAAAGGCCAAAAGAGAAATCTGAGATTTATGATCAGTTATGAGTTTCTATATTTTATATACTGATACAGTTCAAATCTGAGAAAATGTAAAAGATCAAAGTTGTATGTTTCTTTAATAGCTCTCCAAAAAATCTTAAATAACCTCATTCGGAGGTCGGACGAGAAAGTTATGGCCAATATACCGAACCCCAGCCTGTGTGCAGGTTTCTATACGATCGACTGCTGGGCGTACAGACGTCAGGATTGTCTCTGTTTCGGGTTGGTTTTGTTTATACCGAACCCGGGAGTATACCTAAGTATATATATCCGTTTTGAAGCTCTCAGAACCCTCTTTTAAACCCTAATAGCCTCAGCCCCCTCATCTCTCTCTTAAACCCTAAACCCTCTTTCTTTGGCGATTCTTGGAGGATTTTGGAGAAGCTGACGTGAGATCCATCGGTGTTTAGCGAAGGAGGATTGTTCTTACTCGCTTTTGGGAGTTCATCAACACCCTTCAGGTGAGTTTCATCTCGCCCAATCCTGCACTACGTTTTAAACGTTTTTAATAAAGTTTTTCCTGTATTTTATGAGCCTAAAATGCTATTTTATGTATAAATATAGATCTTTATATTGTATGTTGTAAAAAGAACAAGTTTTCAATTAATAAAGATCACCCACGAATTTCTTAATGCAGATCTAGATCTGAAAATTTTCCTAACAAGAGTTTTGAAAGAAAGATAATTGTTTTCAAATGTGTCGACATGCATACATGTGTTTAAAAAGGTTTCTTTTTGTTTATAGTGATTAGATTGTATTTTTTTTACATATTCTAGAAATGCTAAATCACATATATAGGATTTGTAGTATATAGGATCGTCGCATAATGGCTTTTGAATCAACCTCGAGGAGCAAAAACTTGTAGAAAAGGTTTATGTCTCTTCGCGGTCGACCGTTGGGGAATTTTTTGCATGTTCATGTTGTTGCATAAGTTTTTGTGGTTGGCAAGACACCTAGGTTATATGGGATTACTATACACTAGGATTTGTGTATAAGAGTTGACTACAGACACGAGTTTTAGATTCACTCAACGAGGCACGAGAATGAGTAGTAAATATGCTGATTTTTTATATTACTTTCATGTTGAAGTCCTAGTGTTGGACTATAATCCATTGAAGTCATCGTGTTGGATTATAATCTATTGAAGTCCTCTTGTTGGACTATAATCCATTACAGTCCTCGTGTGTATGTATGTATGTATGTATGTATGTATGTATATGTATATGTATGTATATATATACACACACACACACACACACACACACACACACACACACATACATATATACACGCGCGCGCGTTCACACACACACTGGATCTCTTTAGAATCATCCAACATACGAGCAAGTTGTTCTCAAACTTTAAAGGATTGAGGGAAATGACATCTTCTCCCTTACCCTACCTATTGAAGATTGAGAATCATTCACTTGCATGCGGGTGGTTTTTAAGGGGAACCCCGCATGTGATTGAATGATTCTCAATCTTCAAACACACTGGATCTCTTTAGAATCATCCAACATGCGAGCAAGTTGTTCTCAAACTTTAAAGGATTGGGGGATATGACATCTTCTCCCTTACCCTACCTATTGAAGATTGAGAATCATTTACTTGCATGCGGGTGGGTTTTAAGGAGAACCCCGCATGTGATCGAACGATTCTCAATCTTCAATGGGGACTATAGAGGGAAAACTGTTATTTTTCCTACTTTATTAAAGCCCAAGAACTACTCACTCGCATGTGAATGGTTCTGAGGAGATCCATATTCTATATGTAAGATGTTAGAACTATCAATTCAAGTATACGTTTTGGAATTCCAAATTAAAAATTCACACCATTGAGTGCGTAATAATTCATATGGACTACCTAAAAACAAATTACGTTTATTTTGTAGTGTTTTCACGTATCAAAGGGGTAAAAGATTGAGCTATTGGGATCCAACCCTATATTTTTGGGCAGCCCATCAATTAATAATAAGACTCATGTTGCATTCTTTTTGCAATAAAAGTGGATGGGAGGCGGCCCACTTGGTCGAGGAAAAGGAATTCATGATTCCTTTATATACATATGACATCCATCACCATGTACATGGTTTTTTGGTATAGGAACTCCTAGCAAGTTTGGGTGTAACTTTGAAGGATTGTACTCTTGATTGATAGTGGACTATTGCTATCTGGATTGCCCTATAGGCGTAGGCACGACTTATCGAACCATATTAAATCTTGGTATTTTCTTGTGTGTGGTATTTTGATTGGTGTTATTTATTTGTTTAGTGTTTAATTCTGTAGATTAATCTCTATAAAATTCCTAACAAGTTGTATCAGAGCCCTGGTTCGAGGTTTTTCTTGAGATGGAAAAGAGGGAGAGTTTTGGCACAATAATAAAATTAGATACTTCTAATTGGCAATATGGAAGTTAAAGATGGAAGATATTATATATTGTAAAGATTTACATGACCCTATTGAGGGAGATGAAGCCAAGTCAGAAAAGATGATAGATAAAGAGTGGGAGAAACAATACACGAAGGCGATTGATTATATTTAGATGTGGATCGACGATAGTGTATTTCATCATGTATCGAGTGAGACTCATGCGAAGTTTCTTTGGAAGAAACTTGAGGACCTCTACGAGCAGAAGACTAAGGTAAACAAGGCATTTATTGTGATGCAGTTGGTAAACAGGAAATTCAAAGAAGGAAGCAAACATAGCAGGGTACTTGAATCAGTTCAAGAGTTTGATTAATCAGTTAGCTACCATGAAGATGATTATCAATGATGGGTTACATGCTTTATTGCTATTGGGTTCTTTACTAGACAATTAGGAGACACTAGTGGTGACGCTCAATAATGTAGGTCCAAATGGTGTGTTATCGATAAGTATTGTTACTAGTAGTTTATTTAATAAGGAGACTCGAAGGAAGTCTACCAGCATAGATAACTCACAGGCACTTGTCATGGAGAATAGAGGCATAAGTGTGTACAGGGACCAGTCCAGAGGTCACGACACATCTAAGAGTAGATCAAAGTCTAAAGAAAGAGGTTGCTTTCATTGTGGGAAGCCGGGTCATATCAAGAAAAATTGTTGGGCATGGAAGAAAGAGCAAGCTAGGAGCAAAGATGAAAAGAAAGATGAGAAGAAGAAAGCAGACAGTGATACTATAACTACTTTGTCTGAGACCGATGTTATTCTTAATTTTAGGGAAGAATACTGTATGCATATTACATGTCAGAATTCCGAGTGGATAGTGGATACAGGAGCTACATGTCATGCTACCTCAAATCAGGACATTTTCATGTTGTATAAACCAGGTGACTTTGGCTATGTGAAGATGGGCAATATTAGCTTCTGGAAGATTGTGAGACTTGATGACATAAACTTATAAATAGATACCGGATGCGTATTAATTTTGAAGAATATGCGACATGTTCTCAATTTGCGGCTTAACTTAATTTTGGGTCTTACTTTGAATCAAATGGGATATGAAATTTAATTTGATGAAAGAAAATGTAAAATCACCAAAAGGCTCTTTTGTGGTGGTTAGAGGAAGTGTATGTTGCAATTTATGTTAAGACTCAAACAAAGGATTCATATGATTCTTTGAGCGTGGCTCAAGATGGTGACACTCAGTTTGTGGCATAGGAGGCTTGGACACATGAGCACAAAGGGGTTGTAAATATTAGCAAAGAAGTCTCTCATTCTCTTTGTCAAAGGTTTGTCACCCATCCCTTGTGATTATTGTTTATTTGGCAAACAACATAGAATTTCTTTTAGTAAGCCTTCGAAAAGAAAAGAAAATATTCTGGATTTGATTTATTCTCATATTTATGGTCCTATCAAGGTGGAGTCCTTGAGTGATAATAAGTATTTTGTTACATTTATTGATGATGCATCGCGGAAGATGTGGGTCTTATTGTTGAGGACAAAGGATCGTGTGTTTTCAGTCTTCCAACAATTTCATGTCATGGTGGAGAGGCAGGCAAGAAAGAAGTTGAAGTGTTTGCGCGCCGATAATAGAGGAGAGTACACTTCCATTGAGTTTAGAGATTATTGCTCTAGGTATGATATTTAGCATCAGAGGATAGAGCCCGACACACCATAGCATAATAGAGTTACAGAGAGGTACAACATAACCATTGTGGAGAAAGTCAGATGCATGTTGAAGATGGCGAAGTTACATAAGAGCTTCTGGGCTAAAGCTGTTCGCACTACATGCTACATAATCAATAGATCTCCTTCAGTTTCTTTGGGTTTTGACATTCCAGAGAGGGATTGGTCTTGAAAAGATATTTTCTACTCTCATCTAAAGGTGTTTGGTTGTAACGGTTTGCACACATTCTAAAGGAGGAGAGACAAAAGCTTGATGATAGGGTGGTTCTTTGCATCTTTCTTGGTTATAGAGAAGATAAGTTTGACTACAAGCTATGGGATCTAGAAAAAAGATGAATTATCAGACGAGCATATATGATTTTCAAGAGAACCAAACTATTACAAATCTTAAGAGAGCAGAATAGTCAGAGACTGTTGCTAGTGAGATTCCAGACATGATGCATGTTCCATCTCTAGTACAGTTGCATCCTATAGATATAGAGCAGGTGCATGATGATGGTGTTGATGATGATGGTTAAATACCAGAGCAGGGAGACAGTGATCAGAATCACGAGTAAGAGGCTCCTCAGCAGGGGGAGCATCAGTAGTAGCAGGAGATTGCAGAGCCACAACTTAGGAGATTAGCTAGAGAGCATAGACCATCCATGAGATATCATCTTTTAGAGTATTCTTTGTTGACAGAAGAGGGGGAGCCAGAGAGCTTTCAGGAGGCACAGACTCATAAAGACAAGGACAGATAGTCTTAGGCTATGTAGAAAAAGATGATGTCTCTCCAGAAAATGATACTTATGAGTTGATGGATTTGTCGAAAGACAAAGAAGCTTTAAAGAACAAGTGGGTGTTCAAGTTAAAGAAGGATGGCTATAAAGAGATTCAGAAATACAAAGGTAGATTAGTGGTGAAATGTTTTGGTCAGAAAAAAGGTATTGATTTTGATGAGATTTTCTCACTGGTTGTAATATGACGTCCATTAGAGTTATCTTAGGGTTGGCAACTAGTTTGGACCTCGGGATTGAGTAGCTTGATGTGAAGACTATATTTCTTCATGATGATTTAGAGGAGAAGATCTACATGGAGTAGCCAGAGTGTTTTGAAGTGAAGGGAAAAGAGCACATGTTTTGTAGTTTGAAAAAGAGCCTCTATGGTTTGAAGCGGGTACTTAGGTAGTGGTATAAGAAATTTGACTATTTCATGTTGAGTCATGGCTATCAGAGGACAGTTGCAGATTCTTGTGTATATTTCAGGAGTTTTTTAGATTCTAGCTTCATTATCATTTTGCTTTATGTAGACGATATGTTGATTGTTGGTCGGGACAGTTAGATGATCGGTGGGCTGAAGAAAGTGTTATTTAAATCCTTTGACATGAAGGATTAGAGCTCAACACAACGGATTCTTGGTATGGATATTGCTTGTGATAAGAAAGCCAGGAAGTTGTGGTTATCACAGGAGAAATATGTTGAATGGTTGCTTGATATATTCAATATAAAAGATGCTAAGTCAGTTACTACTCCTCTTACAGGTTATTTGAATCTTAGCAAGAAGTTTTGCTCAACTACAGATAAGGAAAAGATTAAGATAAAGAATATTCCTTACTCTTCACCTGTAGGGAATTTGATCTATGCTATGGTTTGCAGTCGGCCAGATATAGCTCATGTAGTTGGCGTTGTGAGCAGGTTTCTTTATAATCCAGGAAAAGTTCATCGGGAAGGTATAAAATGAATCTTGAAAAATTTGAAAGGCAGATCTAGATTATGTTTGAATTTTGGAGGTTCCAAGGTAGCACTACTAGGTTTTGCAGATGCGGATATGATAGGTGATCTCGATCACAAGAAGTCAACCTTAGGTTGGTTGTTCACTTTTATAGGGAGAGCTATATCTTGATAGTCCAGATTGCAGAAGTGTGTTATTTTATCTACAACAAATACATAATACATTACAACTACAAAAACTAGTAAGGAGATAGTTTGGTTGAGAAGATTTCTACAGGAGTTAGGCTTGCAGCAGGACAATTACTAGGTTTTCATTGATAGTCAGAGTGTTCTTGATTTGAACAAGAATTCTATATTTCACTTTAGGATAAAACACAATGATGTGAGATATTATTGTTTGAGAGAAGCTGTTGAGAAAGAGGAGCTGAAACAATAAAAGATTTACACAGATAAAAATCTAACATATTTTTTTAACGAATACTATTTCGAAAGAGAAGATCGAGATGTATTGGTGATTGCCAGCATGAACTCCCGGTAGGAGTCATAGATTGTCATACCCCCTTGTTAGGCTAGAGAAGGAGAATGTTGGGACCCAGCCTAATTTTTTTGGGTGGCCCATTGATTAATAATAAGACCCATGTTGCATTCTCTTTTGCAACAAAAGTAGATGGGAGGCGGCCCACTTGGTCAAGGAAAAGAAATTCATGATTCCTTTATATACACATGACATCCATTACCCTGTACTTGGCTTTTTGGTACAGGAACTTAGCACAATTATAGAGGGGTTGCATGGATTTTAAGGGAGGGAGAGAAAGAGAGAGAGAAAAGTTGAGATTCCGGATAGCTCGATTGTCTGATTGTAGCGATTCAAAAGTTATTGTCATTAGAATGATGACACAGTTAAGAACATGGTGTTAGTTTCTTCACGGGTGTTAGAGATTTATGGTGAGGCTGGTTTTAGGGTTTTGGTGCTCTAGAGGTAACACCGTCTCTTGTAATTTAATCCTCAAGTTCGGGTATAACTTTAAAGGATTGTACTCTTGATTGATAGTGAAATATTGCTCTCTAGATTTCCCCGTGGATGCAGGGATGATTTGTTGAACTACGTTGAATCTTAGTGTTTGTTTGCATGTGGTATTTTTATTAGTGCTATTATTTATCTAGTATTTAATTTCGTATATTAATCCCCGTAAGATTCCTACCATGAGCAACTTTACAAGAGTCTAAATGTTGATTTTCAGAACATATGTGTGGGTAATAAATGTTCAAGACATTCCAAGTTTTACTTGGATAGTGTAGAGTAGAAGTCATCCAATGATGCGAATTTTCAAATTGAAAACTCAAATTCTAATGTAAATTGGTAGTTTTAATAGATAATCTTGTGATATACTGACTTTTGAGTGTATTAATTTTGGATATACTAACTTTTGAATAGATTTTCAACAATAGGTTTTACAGTATATTTAGGACATATTAAGGATACACTTCTGAATAGATTTTCAATAAATGGTTTTAAGTTATATGTAGGATATATTGATGTCTGGGTATTACTGAATCCAAATTTCATCATTATTTGGATTCTTAAATAGGTCATATAAATTTTTTTATCAAATTGGACTCTAATCTTGTAGGTGTCGTTTGGTAACACGTTAAAATGGGGTGTTAGTGCGATTTAATCCTTTCTTAACCCGCCAAAAATAAAAGTTTTATATAGGGGTTAAAATGAGTTAACCCTCCATAATTTGCTAAATGAAAAAATTGTATTAGGGTTAAGCTAACCCGTCTAGATGGATTAAAATGAGTAAACCCCTCAAAATGAGTTAACCCTTCAAAATGAGGGGTTTAAACTTCTATTTAGAAGGATTAAGAGTTAACCCCTCTATTTATAAAGAAAATAGTCAAAATCCTCGTTATTTCCAAACATTAAAACTGATCACGATGACTAAAATAAAACTTACTTAACTGATTAATGTTCGCGTTGAAAGTTGCTTTCATTGTTGAATCCATTACACGTTTATCGATTACAGATTCAAAGTAAAATTAGTCTTTTTATAAGACTTTCTTACACAATAAAAATAAAAAAATACAACTCTCTTCAAACAAACGCATATGACGTTTATCACCAGCTACTTGCGTGGGATCTTTGCCTGTGCTGGGGTTTATCCGTAGACCACCGCGGATGAGATCCGATTGATCAGAATAAAAGATCAATACTCTTGCTTCACAAAGGAAACAATCACAGAAGTAAATAATCTCGATCAAATGAGATTACTACTCTTCTCAAAATCAAAACCAAGTTTGCTCCAGAGGAAAGGGGAACAGGCCTCAGATCTCTCGAACTCTCCCTCTTTATGCTGAAGAACTTTGCCAAGATTTACTAGCTGTTGGCCTCTTTGTTTTGATAATGTTTAACAAATAATTTACCACTAATGTTGTTTGTCTAGTGTTTGTGTATTTCTATTTATTGTAGACAAACAACGAGTTAGAGAATGGATGAATTGTACCATAACAATCATATCAAATAGAGGTTGGTGGAATAGTGGTTGAAGCCTTGCTATTCAAAGTTGAAGATCCAAGTTTTAGCTTCATCCGCAATGTGTACCAAGTCAAGCTTATTGAAGATCAAGATCAAGTTAGGGTAACATTAGTTTAGGTTTATATTATGTGTATTGGTACTTTAAGCTCAATCATATATACACACACATTTACATATGATTTCATTAATATCAATTTTATTTAGTTCAATGAAATCATGTTTATTATTTTGAAAGTTTGTAAAACAAATATTTTTGTGAAAATATTGTTTTCTTAGTTTATAGACTTAACAATAATCATATACATCTTTTACTAAGTCTACAAAATTATTTTGTAAAGTTTCAAAACATGGCTTAGCCAAAATGTCAAAATTCATATGTTTACATTTTCATGTTTTGGACTATTTTGCAAAATGATGATATTTTACATTTGGAAAGTCCTTTTTGAAAACTAATTTTTGTAGCATGCTTATTATTGTTAGACCCTAGAGGGGGGTGATTAGGGTCTTATACTAATCTAATTCGATTCTATGCCAATTAAAACTAAATATAAATATATTCTTGCAAGATAGATATACAAGAGATATAAGCAAGAATAAGCAATATGAACTAAGGTAAATATCCTAGCAATGAGATATACTATAGGATATATACAAGGATATATAATCATAAGGGTAAATAATCTGAACTAGATAGTGGACAATATAATAAACAAGCAATATACAAAGGCGATATAAGATATGAACATAAAAGTAAGTGCGTCAATGCAATCACAAACAAACGATATGATTACGGAGTTCGGTCCCTATGACCTACGTCTCCGCTCCTCACCTGAGGAGATCTCCACTATCACAACCGGGTTTTCTACGTTTACCCGAACAATGTTTATACCTCACAATATGGTTTTCTAGTTTACTGAAAACTCTACAACTAACACACTCTTGTAATCCCACTCTACACCCTCTCAAGTGTTGAACTAGACGTGTCTCCCTTAAGTGCTCGGATACAACCTCTCCCTAGGTTCGTCAACCGACGCCACTCCTCTTGGGACGATCCCCGACTCTCACCACACACTTCTCTTGGTGTACAAGTGTATTACAAAGTGGTCCTCACAATAAGCACAATACAAAGTATTTGTTCTCTACAATGGATGAGAACGGATTATAAGCTCACTCTCTAAGTTACACAATCCCACAACCCAATTATACTATGAATGTAAATACAATAAGCTCAATGGTTGTGTGTGTGTAAACAAAGAGAAAATAAAATTAACTAAACTCAATATGAACACTAGCTTAATAAAATGATAATCATAAATAATATAAAATATAAAGCTAGATTGAGTTCAGAAAACTTCTCAATAGATCAAGAGAGGAAGGAGAAGAGTTGGATGCTCAAGCACCAATAGATGATCTCCTCAAGCTCTAGTAAAATTGATTTCGCAAACTTAAACTCTCAAATGCTTAAAAGCTTCTTAAACAAACTTAAATCAAACTTAAACCCTTGTTTAAAACTCTTTAAACTTGTTTTAAAAACACTCTCTTGTTGATGAAGAGCTGAAGGCAATGAGGTATTTATACCCACTTAAAACATCAGCCAAAATAACATTGAAAAGACTAAAATACCCCTAGAGAATCAAATCAGAATATAGCTGTTGGAAAACAATCATCAGTTCGGCGGTCGACCGCGATGGTCGACCGTGAGCAACAAAAAACCTAAAAAAAGGCTATGGAAAGCAGGCGGTCGACCGTGGCGGTCGACCGTGAAAGTCTTTGGATTTGCCACGGTCGACCGTCATGATTGACCGCGATCCATAAAAAGGCAAAATGAATTATGAACTGCAAGCGGTCGATCGTGGTGGTCGACCGCGAACTGATACATGTGGTTTTCACAGGTTTTTGTAAATAGTTTTTGAGACTTTTAAAAATATGTTAAAAATAACAAATACAGTCCAAAAATAATGAAACTTTGGGAAATGTATATAAACATGTAAATAAACATGTTACAAAAAGAATTTACCAAATTGCATTTCCCATTTATGAAAAATTATCATTTTGCAAAATAGTCCAAAACATGAAAATGTGAACATATGAGTTTTGATATTTTAGCTTAACTATGTTTTGAAACAATACAAAATAATTTTGTAGACTTAATAAAAGATGTATATGATTGTTATTAAGTCCATAAACAAAGAATATAATATTTTCATAAAATTGCATATTCTATGCAATATATATGAAAACACAATAGAGTATGAAATATGTAATTTCATATATATAAACATAAAAACCCAAAATACATGTATGTATATATATAACTATATATATGCATAGAAACCAAAATTTATGTATATATATAACTATATATATACGAAGAAACCAATAAATGTTTGGGTATAGATGATTGAGCTTAAAGTACTAACACACATAATATAAAACCTAAACTACATTACCCAAGCTTGATCTTGATCTTCATTGTAGCTCAACTTGGTAATCTTACGGATGAAGCTTGAACTTGGATCTTCAACTTGAATTGTATGGCTGCACTTCACAATTTCGCTAACCCCCATTGGATATGATCGTGAATGTGTAATTCTATCCATCCTCCAACATATTGTTTGCCTAGAATAAATATAAAACACAAACACTAGACAAACAATATTAGATGTAAATTATTTATAAATCATCATTAAAATAAGAAGGCCAACAATTATCATGTCTACAATCATTTCCCAAAGTTTTATATTTTTCTGAATTTATTTGATATTTTTAAACCCAGTTTAAAGTTGAGTTTTTCTATGCACTTCAGGTTTGTGCATGTTTAGTCGACTCATTAGTCGACTCATGAAGTGCAGCGTAGTTATGATTTTTCTTCTGCTGAGTCGACTCATATAAGCCGACTCATTAGTCGACTCATGAGTCGACTCATAAGTCGACTTATGAAAGAGCTGTTGCACAGTTATGGCTAGTTTCCAGTAGTGTTTTCTAGGGGCTTTTTTATCTTTTCAGTTGGGTTTTGGCTGAGATTTTGGGTGGCTATATATACCCCATTGCTCTCATCCTTCATATCTAACTAAGAAAATGTTTTAATCAAGTTTAACAAGGGTTTAAGTTTGGTTTAAGTTTATTTAAGAAGCTTTTAATTAATTGAGAGTTTTAGTTTGTGAATTTAATTCCACAAGAGTTTGAGGAGATCATCTATTGGATTTTGAGCAATCAACTATTCTCTCTCCATCTCTTGTCATCTATTGAGAAGTTTTCTAAACTCTTTTCTAGCTTTATATTTATTTGTTTGATTATCATCTTATTAAAGCTAGTTTTATATTGAGTTTAGATTTGATTAATCTCATTGTTACACACACCCACTTGAGCTTATTGTATTTGTATTCATAATATATTTGGAGTTGTGAGAGATAGTAACATTGAGTTGAGCCTAATTAAGTTCTCATCTTGTTTAGAGAACAATCATTTGTTGTGCTTAATTTGTGAAGTTCACTTTGTAATACACTTGTATACCGAGAGGAGTGTATGGTGAGAACGGAGTCGATACCGAGAGGAGTGGCGTCGGTGGCCTAGTGAGAGGTGATAATTCCGAGCACTTGAGAGAGTCAATACGTGAGGACCAACACTTGAGGTTGTTGCTTATGTATGTACTTTGTGAGAATTTGTGAGAGTTGTCGGTTGACTTGATAACCGAGTGTGTAGAGTTTTCGGTTAGCTAGAAAACCGAGTGTGTAGAGAAGTTTCGGCTTTCAAACCGGGTTATGTGGTGGATTCTCCTCGAGAGTGGGGAGCGGGGACGTAGGATAGAAGGTTCGAACCTTGTAAACATATAGCGTGTTTGGTTTGCATTAGCGTACTTATAACTGTTCATCTTATAGTCTATTACATCTTGTTTATTTCACCCTTGTGATAGTTTATATATCCTTGCATACATCATATAGTATATCTCATTGCTAGGATATATCACCTTTGTTCATATTGCATATTCTTACTCATAAGTAATTGTATATCATCTTGCAAGAACATATTTGTTAATAAGTTTTAAATTAGCATAAAATCAGATTAGATTAGCATAAGACCCTAATCCCCCCCCCCCCCCTCTAGGGTCTAACACTAGCATCTCTAAAATTCGTCAGAACCTCACCCTAACTCCTCTGAAATTTGTGGTTCCCTTCAGATCTGTCTTTATGAGGGTGCTAGGGGTGTATTTATAGATTCTAAATGTCGTGTTTGTAGATAGGATTGAATAACAACCGTTATTATCCGTTTAGGTGGGTTTTCAGTTGTGTAACAGCTTCCACACGTTTAAGCATAACCCCACATATTTATGGATTACTTCAAGGAGTTATAGAAGCCAATCTTATCAGAAAAAATATCGGGAACTAACCTGGGTATGAGTCACTTCGAAATGACTCGGAATTTTCGAGTCACTTTGAGGTGATCGGATTTTCTGAGACAATTTGTACTGTCTTTGGTATTTTAACTTTAATTCTCTCGTCCGACCTCAGAATGAAGTGATTCAAGATGCATTAGAAAGCTGACGAAGAGAGCTACAAATTTTGTCTATTGAGATTTCACTTCTTCATGTAGGTCACTCTAGAGCCCTCCTGGTTGTATTTGCTTCGTCGTTTCACACGTTTCGACGTTTCACGTGCATTCCTTCACTTCTTTTTATAGCATCGGATGATCCTCTTTGACTTGGATAATCTTCTTTAACTCAGATAATAGCATTTATCATCTTCTCTCCATTTCAAACTACGTATGGAAACCTATAGGTAATTTTTGACGCCTACAATTAATAATTTAGTCTTTCGGGCTATCAAATGAGCTAACTATGTTAATTACTATCCTTTATCCATCTTCCTTAGCCCTTTACTAAACAAGGCCTTATGTATCTACGTAAGGATAGATCTTATAGAATCCAACTCGAATTGATTTGTTGTTGTCCTTACTTTCAACGTGATTATGGTTTGGTGTATCACATTAGTTATTTTCGTAGAATTACCAATTATTATTAATAAGTTCTATCTAAAATTACTCTTTGATATTTTGTAAATCTCAATTTCTAAGGACATATTTCAAATAAAATATTATATATTTACACATTTTTAATAAAAAAGATTCTCTTTCTTTGGAATACGTTGTGAAACTTATGATCAATTTCATAATTTTACAAAGTAATTAGCTATACACATCATTTTTTTAAATTATACAATACTATATATATGTGAAGAAAATAGAAAATGTATTTAAATATCTGATGAAAAAATATTTAAGACAGAGATATTCTACATATATATGTTTAGAGGAAGGGGGGAGAGAGAGAGAGAGAGAGAGAGAGAGAGAGAGAGAGAGAGATTTCTAAAGAGAGGGAGAGGGAGAGAGCAATAAAAATGTAAAAGTTTTATTGTCATTTTTTAAAAATCTAAGACTTTTATTGAAAATATAAAATTTTCAAAATATATGAAGATAATGATACAATTTAAATTGAAATGTAAATCTAAATGAAATTATTAAGTGCTAAATTTATAAATGCCTACAAAATGAAGGGCGTATATGTAAAAACCAAATAAATTAATAAGACAAATAATGTCTACCCCAAAGTTCGAACCCAAGAATAACACAGACTTACAAATGTACATAATGTGGATGCGATATTTACAAAATCCACCAAACAAATTAAAGAGATAAAAGTCATTCTAAAATTTATAAACAAGAAAAATTAAGGAAAATAAAAATCATACTTCCTTTAAAAGCACGAGTTCGGGAAAAACTTTCCATAGTTAAAATTACTCTGTACTATTTTAAATATTTAATTTAAATTATAATCTATCTAATCATAGTTATATCCTATCCTAATACCCCGTGAACTATCTATATCTCAATAATTTAATAAGATTAATAAAATATATGAAACAGCTCCGTGGTATCAGTTTATTACATGAAGTATTACCAAAAAAAGTAAAAAAGTTTTAAAAATTAGACAAAATACTCTCAAAAGTTTAAAATTACACAAAATAAAAAGCTAAAATTTTAAAACTTGGCAAAGAAAAGAGTAATTGTTTGATATTATTTTATTAAGATATATAAATGTAACTTATAATGTAATGTTTACTATCGTTTTTCAGAATCTAAAAAAGTCAAGTTGATGCTGCTAAAAAATAGCAATAATAATAGATTAAAATTATCCAGTCAAAGAATAAAAATTTTAAAAATATATAATAGATTAAAAATTAATGTTATTGTATAAATTAAAGTAAATGTATATAATTTTATCAATATGTTAGAGCAGTAAAAATACATAAGTATCATTAGTTGATAAAAAACTAAATCACAAAAAAACTAATAAAAGACTATAATATAATAGCTTAACATTAATTAATTATAATTTATAAATATTAATCTCTAATGGTAATAATATTTATAGGAGAAAAAATTACAAAGATTTATGTATGGAAAACTATCAGAAAATTTAGAGATATCCTTCAAAAGAATCAAGCAGTTTTCATTTCAAATGGAATTCGGAATGTCTATGAATCACTTCAATTAACACTAACATAAGTTATATTTATCAAAGAAGCACCGATTGAATCCCCCATGAATGAATCACTTCAATTAACACTAACATAAGTTATATTTATCAAAGAAGCACCGATTGAATCCCCCATGAAGAATATATTAAACAATTTTGTTCTAATCAAAGAAACATTCTTCCTAGAAGATAAAATAAAAATTACTATGCTATGACTCTACGTAAGCAAAAAAAAATCGCCCTTTTTCTTTTTCTTATATAGTATCACAACCCTGTGTGTGACTTTATTTAGAGGTATGACTACTAACGAAGGATCAATTCTTAAAGACATGATCAAAGATAATGATGTAATAACACTATTAGATTTCAAGATCTCTAAATATGAAGCTAATATATTTCATTATTAAAATTCTTATTAAAGGTCACTAAATATAAAATTCACCTTAAATCTGTCTCAAATTTATAGTGAAAATATGCATGTCACCATAAATTGCATTAATCATATATATCAACCCAAATATACAAATTACTGAAGAAGCAAAAGAATAGTAAGTAAACCAAGCAAACATCCATATAACACTGTAAAAAATATTATATTTAAAGATAATATGTAGCACTCTTTCAGAGTAAGCTACCAAGACAAAAGCATCTCCACTAAGGCTCTTTATAAATACAATAAAACTTTAAATTACTAATATATACAACCATTATAAAATTTGAAAGATGTATGATCTTAGAAAACCTACTCTAAAATTCATACAATTAAACCTAAGAATAATTTACCAATATACAGACACACTATCGCACCTTTAAGGCAACGATAACTACCATTTATAATACAATTGAGCAGTTGTTCTATGTTTGCAAAGGCTGTAACAAGAAAATAGATACAGATGTTAATAATAAGTATCCAAATGATAAATGTTGTAGAATCGTCAATGGTGTAGAACTAAGGTTAAGTGATATCCCGTCTTTATGAAATAAATATATTAAAATTAAATATTAATATTATAATCTAAAGAAAATTGATAATAAAAAATATAATGTATTTAGTTCAGATCCTCAGGAAAAATAACTAACTACGTGCATTGCACGTGTATAAAACCTAGTGTGTGTGTGTGTGTGTGTGTATATATATCAAATAAGTATATAATTAAAGTGTAATCACGTGCATTGCACAAAAAATTAATAATTTTGATATTTAATCACGTGCATTGCACATGCACAAGAAAAATAATTTCAGAAAATCTTTCGTCTAAACTTCTAACATGTTTATTATTACATGTCTATTAAACCTTCCACAAAATTCATTATTTTTTGGCAGTGTTTTACTATTTTAATTTGATTTACAAAGCTAAATTACGCAAATTTCCAGAATGCTGGATTTTGGGTATTTTGGTTTTTGCAGCCTTATAACGGCCTAGTAACGGCTAGTTTTTGAATATTTTCGCATTATTTGGGGGTTGTGGCTGGTTTAAGAGGCCCTATAAAAAACCCTCAACTTTCATTGTTTCTCATGAGTTAAGATATTAAAGAGTTTTACAAGTTTGTTTAAGGGTTCTTCTAGTTTGTTTTCAAGAGTTTGTTTATGAAGAACTTTACAAGGAGCTTGAGGAGATGCATTCTTTGCGTTGTTTGGGCATTCAACTTTTTTATTCTTCCCTCTCTCTCTCTGTCATCTATAGAAAGTTTTCTTAAAACTCAATTTCTAGCATTTTATAAGTTTTTCTTTATAATGTTCATTCAAGCTAGTTTTCATATTGAGTTTATATTGTTTTATCTCTTTGTTCACACACACCTATTGAGCCTTATTGTATTTACATCATAGTATAATTTGCGATTTTGGCGTTTGTGACTAGAGCTTGTGCTTAATTTGAGTTCTCACCTTGTTAGAGAGAAACAAGTCATTTGTCTATTGTGCCTAATTGTGAGCGATTCACTTTGCTAAATACACTTGCTACACCGAGAGAAGTTTGTGGTTTTGAGAGACCGGTGGTCGATCTGCTAAGAGGAGTGGCGTCGGGTTGACTGTGCCTTAGGGAGCAGGTTGTAACCGAGCACTTAGGTGAGAATGCGACACGGTGCTAGGACCAACACTTAGTGTGTGAGTGTGATTTGAATAGTGAGTGTATTGTTGAGGTGTAAACGTTGTTCTAGCGTTGTGAACGTAGAAAACCCGGTTGAGATAGCTGGAGATCTCCTCGAGTGTGATGGGGCGGAGACGCTAGGTCTGTGTGGGACCTTAACTCCGTAATCATATTGGTTGTTTGTGATTGCGATTGGCGTACTTACTTTTATATCATATCTAACGTCTTTGTATATTTGCCTTATTGATTATATTGGCTCTTATCTAGTTTAGATTGTTTACCTTGAGTTATATGATCCTTGCACATACATTGCCTATTTCTCTTTGTTAGCGATATATCTTGTTGTGTCATAATGGGCGTTATCCTAGCTCATATACATTTGTTGTTATTTCATACTTACTAGGTAAACTTTGTTATAAGTTTCAATTGGCATAATCGGATTAGATTAGCATAGACCTAATCACCCCCCTCTAGGGGTCTAACAATTGGTTATCAGAGCTTGGTGCTCTTTGATTTAAGGTCTAATCGCTTGAGTTAAAGATCCAAGTTATCTTTTTATGCCTTAATCTTGTTTGATACATTTGTATCTCTGCTTGCATATTTTTTACAAATTATGGATATGAATGATGCATCTTGTTTAGGCTATGATCTAGTATTGCTCCTAATTTCAATCGCTTTTCCCTTATGCTCAATGGTGTTTTAGGATTCAAATATTTGTTCAATCTAAAAATATCGATTTTATGGAATCATTGATTTGTTGCTTTATTTGTGCCCACATTGGGAGAATCCAAGTGAGCAAACATAATAAAAGATTGTTTTAATTATGAACAAGCTTTATGCTTAGAATTTTTATTAAAATGCATTTGCATTCATTTATGTCTAACAAGCTTGATCTTTCTGATAGCCGCTTATACATTATGGAAATCATAGAAGCCGCATTCAACGGGAGACTTGGATGGCGATCCGACAAGCTTTGGAGATCCCGCTTCAAGTTTCATATGGGCTTCATGCACACGTGCACTTAGGCCGATAGCCTGTGAGGTTTGCGAGTATTTCGAATTCTATTTAGGTGATTTATAATGATGAACTTTTCTTGTGCCAGTGATAAATTATTGATGCCTACAAGAAATTGCAAAATTGATTTCATTAATCTTAAAAGCAAGCAGTGAAATTTTTAAAATCCGATCATTGAGTCTTTAGCTTCTAAGGTTTGGATACTATTTCTAATGAGAATATGATCCTTAAAGAAATAATTGAAAAATTAAAATTGGATCCATTGATTCTTTAATTTCAAACTTTTGGTAAGTTACTCATGAGAAAGATAATTGCCATGCTAGAAGCTAGAAAAATACATTATGAAATTGAATTTGATCATTTTAGATAACCATACATGCTCTACTTTCTACTGTATCAATGATGTTGTATCTATATGATGGGTTGAATCATGGGAAAATCCGTATATCTTGTTTAAATTTTCAAAAAAACTCTAATACACATGCCATTGATCAATCATAAGAAACTTATGGACTTTGTGTGCAAAATCTAATGCCCAAAACTCTTCTTAAGAATCATACACACCATGCACACTTTGTATAGCAAGGTTTACTCTCTAATAATGCCTCTATTGTGGGTTCGTAAGGCCATTTATCTAATTTTGCCTATTGATGCACAAAAATCTAAAAATGCTAGATATCAATAGTTTTCTTGTGCATTCTCATAAGGCTTCATTCATCACATCACATGTACACACACATATTAGATCATCATAAACATGTCCATTGACAAATGTGCATTCTTTGTGCGTCGCATTTGGTCATTTGGCCAAATTTTGTTTTTGATTTAAGAGAGTTTCACATTTGCAAAACAATTTTAAACTATCATCCATGATTGCAATGTTTTCTAATGTTTTCCGGCGGTGCACAAACCATTGGTCAACGCAAAGTATTTGTAACCTTTTCATTGCATTGAGTGGCATGGGGATGTGACACATCTACTACAGCTATGAAATTTTTGCTTGCGTACCAGAGCATACCTATATTTCTCTTCTCTGTCTCTCTCTCTACATTATATATATATATACTATATTATTATACTGATTATATTATATATATATATATATATATATATATATACACACAACACACACACACACACACGAACAACACACACCACACACACAAACACACACACACACACACACCACACACACAATTCT
>NC_033796.1:63052615-63102062 GCF_001876935.1 Asparagus officinalis
GGCAAGAACAGGTTTGACCTCGTTGGAGGTCGGTGGAACTTCACCCGATGCGACTTTGGCATCAGTTGGGGTGAGAGCGTCGTTGGTATTCTGGACTTCTTCAAACCAACGAACTTTTCTCCTGGAGGAGAACTTCTTGGACTTGCGGGGGGAGGTGGATCCGGACGAGGACGAAAGATACTCCTCGAACTTGGCCTGATCGAATTCATATTCGACCTCCTCCTCGACCGAGATTGAGATCCGCGGATGCGACGTGACGATCTCGGCAGCGAGATCGTTGGCTCCCACTATGGTCGCCAGATTGTTCGCGGGAAAAATTGTTGTTTTCTTCATTGACGTCATTGTTCTCTCAAGTAATTGCTTTTTGATTACAAAAGATCCGGTCTTTTTATAAGATCCGGTTACAACGAAATCAAAGAAAAAATAAAAAGATTACAACTTTCCTTTCGAACAAATCACGAGCTCCTGTTTTGCGGTCACTCGCTTTTGTGGGTTCTTTGCCAACGCCGGGGTTAATCCGTGGACCACCGCGCGATCTAGATCCGGTCGGACCTACACGATTTGACGGGTGTTATCTCACTAAGTAAATAACATCCGGGGGGTACTATTTCACCAAGGAAATAATAGCCTTTAGTTCTCGGGATCAAAGGCCAAGCATTGATCCGGAGTATTGCTTCGTGTAGATCTCAGATCTGATTTCTCTCTCTCGAACTCCTGCCTTTTGTGACGTGGATGCTCGCCAAGAACCAGATCTGAATGTCCAAGTCTTCAAGTCTTCAAAACTCCAAGCTCAGTTCTCAATTCGGCAGAGTTTCGACTCTAAAAGTTCCAACCTCTAACAAATGAGCAAAGGGGGTCTATTTATAGGCTCTCAGATCTGTGCCTTGGCACAGATCTGGGCCGGCCACTGAGCCACCTAGAGGTGGCTCGGTTTTGGCTGAGTCCCCTTGGTGTTTGGGTTTTGCCATTTTTTCCGGTCTCGTGGTTGATTTGGACTCTGATTTATTGATCTGAATCCTGATTTGGCAGTAAACCCACTTCGTTGTTGATCCGGACTCTGATTTGACAGTCTGAATCCCAATATGGCAGTAAATCCGCCTCGGTGCTTGAGTTCAAATCCGTTCTATGGTTGGATGACTCGTTGACTCACCGAACTGTTAGCTTGATTCCGCATGCGAATGGATGTATTCCATTGTTTGCGTGCAGTTCGTTAGCCTCGTCGCCTCGTTAATCCGCTTCGTTGTGTGTCACTTGGCTTTGGCGTTGTGGACTGACGCTCGTGTTTGGATATGTCGCCCGATGGTTCGTCGGTTTGTGCCGAGCTGTGCTAAGGGACCTTTAAGTAATTTTATACGCCTACACTCTCTAGTGGAATTAACAACAGGTGTAGGTACAAGGCAAGTAAAAGATTCTACAATAAATACATGCTGAAATAATAGAACTCAAATCAATACATCTCATCAACCAAATAAGCTGGAATACATAGTCAATGTCTGAAATGAATAATAACAGTCTGGAGATCTCAACATGTCTCAAAGTACATAACATCTGATACATGAAGTAAGGCACACAGCCTTTACTACTCTAGAATATAAATCTCTCAAGTCTAAAAATGTCTCAAGTGGAGTACAAAATGAAATACATCTAATAAGTGGATAAATGGGCGCTAATAAGAATCACCCTCAACCTGTGACTCTCCGGGCTCTTGGCTCGTTACCTGAAAGGGAGAGGGACAACGAGCGTCAAAACACTAACGAGCAACATCACAACCAACCCCAAGGGATAGGGCTCGTTGTATAAGAAAATACAGTTAATACATAATAATATAAAATCATTTATCCTAACAATAATAGGTTTCGGTACTTACGAAATTACAACACGAGCGTAGGTACGTCGAGCAAAATAATCCAAACAAGGAAACCCTCATGTATATACCTTGTATCTCAAATTTTAAATACCTAAATACCAAACCCGAAGTCTAATACCCGAAACAATAAAGAAAAGAAAACAAACACATCTCTACCGATAAACATAAACATGTCAAAGTTACAATAAGTGTCATGTCCAGCCTAGGTAGCTATCACGTCCCAGCCTCATATAATATGTCATGTTCCAAACTCGGTTAAGAAACATACTCAAGGTTTAGCAATTATCCAACATAAGACTGTAATGGATTATAGTCCAACACGAGGACTTTAATGGATTATAGTCCAACGCGAGGACTTTAATGGATTATAGTCCAACACGAGGACTTTAATGAATTATAGTCCAACACGAGGACTGTGTATTTGAACCATGGAATACTAATAGTAAAGGTATACATATTCTACTCTTGTACCTACCTCGCTGTACAGATCTAAGCTTGTGTCAGAAATGTTATCTTACATGTGTAGATGAAATCATAAATACTGCAATTTAATACCCGATAAACGAGGCGACCTCTCATATTCAAAAATGATAACCAGCACTCTGGATTATATATGAACATTGTATAAAAGTATAAGCACAGTAGGTGATCAAGCAGAAACACAAATGAAATAGGAAAAACTTTGATGAGTCGACTCATAATCAGCTATGAGTCGACTCATGACTCAAGGGTCGACTCATAAACTGATGAGTCGACTCAGCAGACACTTATGAAAAACAGGAATTGACTTCGTGAGTCGACTCATGACAGTCATGGGTTGACTCAACCTGATGAGTCGACTCATGATGAGTCATGAGTCGACTCACAAGCTGAAAACTGGATATTTCACAATTGCAACTCGTCATCTCGTTCCATACTTCCAAGACACTAATTTACACCTCCATAACTATCAATTCTAAACTATGAGACTGTGAAAAAAAATCATATCTAGCATGAGAAATGAACACTTGCATGTTAGATCTAACATATAACCCCTAACATGAAAGAGATCATTTAAACAAATAAAACTCATATTTTCATTTCCTTAAATAAATTTCCAGATCTGGGTTTTCATCAAAAACTCATTGGTGGGGATTTTAAAATCTGAAACACATGATTTCTAGCATTTATACTAATAAGAACATTGATTTATACTTGAAAATAAGTCTTAGGCTCAATAAAACATGAAAAACGTTTATAAACTGATAAAAACATGGGAGAGAGATTGGGCGAGATGCTACTCGCCTTAGATATATTAAAGAACGATTCTCCTCACTGTAAACCATAAGGAGCTACTGAAATCCCCGAAAATCTCCCAAAAACGCCCAAAAACGAACTAGGGTTTTGAGGGGGAGAGGAGGCTAGGGTTTCTCTGGGAAGAACTGATGAAAAGAGGTGTTTTTAGATGGAGGAGAATATATATGAATAGTTAAAACCCGACCCGAAACCCAAACCAAACCCGATCCACAAAAACCAGAAAACCCTCGATGAGTCGACTCATGACTGTCATGAGTTGACTCATGACTCATGGGTCGAATCATAAGATAATGAGTCAACTCAGCAGAGACTTTTGACAATGGGAGTTGATATCATGAGTCGACTCATGACAGTCATGGGTCGACTCAACCTGATGAGTCGACTCATGATGAGTTATGGGTCGACTCATGAGCTGAAAACTGGGTTCTTCGACTCTGCTGCACATGATTTGCAAATTTGCAAACTCAACCTCATAGTTGATGCATATATACATTCTCATAAACTCAAAACGCTAGTTTTCATGCACAACCATGTCATAAAGATATTTGTCATAAATATTATTTTTCACTAATAATCACATATATAAATTATCAAAATCTACGGGGTCTTACATTCTCCCCCCCCCCTTAAAAGAATTTCGTCCTCGAAATTCAGAAATCATATCTAACTCATAATGGTACTTGAAAAGCACGACAAGGGTCTAATCCAACCCGGACACATACACATTTCGTAATATTAAGCTCTAGATAAGCATATAGTGATATTCATACTTAACGATCTAAAATGATAATATTCTTACTCAACCCCTAATCTAACGGAACTAGTACGTCGGGCGAAAAATCCAAACAAGGAACCCCCCATATATATACCGTGTGTTCCGAAAGATTAAGAATTAAGTGAAAATACCCTCATTCTAGTGTTAAATATAAGTGTTCCGAAAGATTAAGAATTAAGTGAAAATACCCTCATTCTAGTGTTAAATATAAATATCAAGATACATATATAAATATACAAGTAAGAATTCACATCATAAGTACTTTAATTAATTTACCTGTTCAAACAAGTGTGGGTAGTCGTGTCGCACGTCTTCCTCGCGGTCCCAAGAAGCTTCCTCAACTCCACTTCGGTTCCGTTGAACTTTCACCAATGGAATCACCTTGTTCCTGAGTCTTTTGTCTTCTCTAGCAAGTATAGACACTGGAATCTCAATAGTAGTCAAATTATCCCGAAACTCAACCTCCGGTGCATCCAACACTCACTGCTGCTCCTCATCATGCAAGTGCTTCCTGAGCATAGAAATATGGAATACATTGTGTATACTAGACATAGAAGCTGGATGATCTAGTCTGTATGACACAGCTCCAATGCGCTCCAAAATCCGGAATGGTCCAATATATCTCGGTGCAAGCTTCCCTCGCCTCCCGAATTGCTGTATGCCTTTCATAGGCGATACCTTCAGCATAACCAAATCTCCAATCTAAAACTCTAGGGGTCTTCGTCTCTAATCTGCATAGCTCTTCTATCGACTCTGAGCGGCTAGAATCCGCTCCCTGATCAATGCTACCTTCTCAGTAGTCTGCCTCACAAGCTTCGGTCCAAGCATCAAACTATCCTCCGGCTCTGCCCAACATATCGGTGATCTACAAGGTCTCCCGTACAATGCCTCTATTGTTATAAGCAAACTCTATCAGTGGAATATGCTCCTCCCAGCTGCCCTGAAAGTTAATGACACAAGCCCGCAACATGTCTTCTAACACCTGGTTCACCCTCTCCGTCTGACCATCCGTCTGTGGGTGGAATACACTGCTATAAGATAGTCTACTATCAAACGAGTCCTGGAAACTCCTCCAAAAATGTGAAGTGAATACTGATCCTCGATCCGACACGATCGTGTCCGGAACCTCGTGAAGTTGAACTATCTCTCGAACGAAGATCCTCGCATACGCCTCGGCTGTATAAGTAGTCCTCACTGGAATAAAATGTGCTGGCTTTGTCAACCGGTTCACTATCACCCAAATCAAATCATTCCCCTTCTTCGACTTCGGCAACCCTACAATAAAGTCCATAGAAATGTCCGCCCACTTCCACTCTGGAATAGGCAACGGCTGAAGTGTCCCTGCCGGTCTTTGATGCTCTACCTTCACCTGCTGACAAGTAAAACACTTAGCCACATACTCTGAAATCTCTCTTCGCATGCCCCTCCATCAGAAATGTCTCTTCAGGTCCTTATACATCTTGGTAGCCCCTGGATGTACTGTGTATCGAGTACGGTGCGCCTCATCAAATAACTCTCTCTTCAGCTCTGCACTGGCTGACATAACCAATCTACCCTTCATCTGGAGACCTCCATCTGCTCCAATGGTCCAATCGGCCTTAGGCTTTTTAGAAATCTCCTCCTTACGGATTTGGATCCAAGAGTCTTCCAACTGAGCTATGACAACTCTGTCACTCCAAGATGGCTGCACTGACACCGCTCTCAAAAATACACTGGTACCATCAACCTCAGGTCTAAAATCAAACTGGCTAAGGGTGAGAAGGTCTCGATGCAACGAGCATCTCAAAACTGCAACCTGATGTCGACGCTTCCTGCTCAAAGCATCCGCTATGACGTTCGCCTTCCCTGGATGATACTGAATCGCGAACTCATAGTTCTTGATAAACTCAATCTATCTTCGCTGTCTCTGGTTGAGTTCCTTCTGAAAGAAAAGATATTTCAGACTCTGATGATCTATGAACAACTAAAACTGTACTCCATACAAATAGTGCCTCCATGACTTCAGTGCAAATACCACTGCTGCTAACTTCAAGTCATGAGTAGGATAGTTCTGCTCATGCACTCTCAACTGCCGTGAGATGTAAGCTACTGCTCTCTGAGTCTGCATAAGGACGCCTCCTAATCCTGCCAAAGATGCATCTGTGTAGACGACGAATGTCCTGTCGCTGCTCGGAATAGTCAAAATCGGTGCTATAGTCAACTTAGCCTTCAATGTATCAAAGACCTCTTGGCACTCTGTGCTCCAAATAAACTATACACCCTTCTTCGTAAGGCGCGTAAGGGGCGTCAAAATCTATGAGAAGTCCTGGATGAACTTCCTGTAATAACCTACTAAACCCAAAAAGCTACGAATCTCCATCACCGTCTTTGGCAGTTCCCAATCAAGCACTGATATAACCTTAGCTGGGTCTACTGATATGCCCTTTCTGCTGATGATGTGGTCGAGAAATCTGACCTTTGAAAGCCAAAACTCGCACTTGCTGAACTTGGCGTATAACTGGTGCTCCTGTAGGGTCTGCTAAGCTAATCAGAGATGCTGCTCATGATCTGCCTCCGATCTCGAATAAATGAGGATGTCGTCGATGAAAACAATCACGAACTGATCTAAGAAGGGACGGAAAACCTGGTTTATCAAGTCCATGAATACAACGGGTGCATTGGTCAGTCTGAATAGCATGACCAAGAACTCAAAAGATCCATATCGCATGAGGAAAGCGGTCTTGGGGATATCCATCTCCCGAACCCACAACTGATGATAACCAGAACGAAGATCAATCTTTAAGAAGAACTACGCTCCCTGCAACTGGGTCGAATAAGTCATCAATCCTAGGTAGTGGATACCTATTCCGGATAGTGACCTTGTTCAACTCCCGATAATCTATACACAATCTCATACTGCCGTCCTTCTTCTTCACGAAGAGGACCGGCGTGCCCCACGGAGAATGGCTCCGACGAATAAAACCCTGAGCTAACAACTCGTCCAACTGGGTCTGAAGCTCCCTCATCTTAGCTGGTGTCATGCGATAGGGTGCACGGGATATCGAGGCTATGCCCGGCTACAACTCAATATAAAACTCAACCTCTCTCACAGGAGGTAACCCAGGTATGTTCTGAAAGACATCCTGATAATCTGAGACAACTCTAGTCTCCAATAAATCAAAACTCTGATCCCGTTGCATCACCTCATTGATGAACGCCAGAAATGACTCCGCAAAGTGATTGCCCTGAGAAGTGGCCACAATCATCTCAGACCCATCGAACATTCGCAATCTGACTGTCTTCGCAAAACAGTCAATACTAATATGGTAGGACGACAACCAATCCATACCAAGGATGACATCAAACTCGGACATATGCAGAACTATCAGATCGACTATGAACTCGGACTCGTCTAAACTGATAATACACCTTCTACAAATGCTCTCCAGAAGCGATACCTCTCCTAGAGAGGTGGAAACTGATAAAGGGGTGTCTAACGAATGAGCTACGAGCTGGAGTCTAACCATGAAAGCATACGAAATGAAAGAATGTGAAGCTCCTGAATCGAAAAGAATACGGGCGGGAAAGGAATTCACGGGGAACATACCCTCCACAACTGCACCGCTGGCACCATAATCACGAGGAACCACTGCATATACTCTGCCTGGTGCTGAAGACTGCTCCACCACTGGTGCTGAAAAATACGGGACAATCTACCCCTGGGGGGCCTCCTGGATTGCTCGAGCCTGCCCCTCTATCCTCTGCGCTGCTGACGGTGCCTCAAGCCTGACCTGCTGACCCTGACCTCGACCCTGCTATCACGACTACTGCTGGTTCGAACCCCTGCCCTGTTGAGCTCCTGCTGGTACACTATGACACTCTGATGCCTTATGTCCCACCTTGTGATAGTTAAAGCATACCCCCTGAAACTTGCGCTGCTGATGTGCCCTCTGATCCTGCTGGGGTCCCCTCTTATGAGGGCCCTGCTACTGCTGCTGATGTCCTGACAAGGGCCTCTTGTTCTTCCCCTTGTCTCTAATCTGTCCCGTCTTAGTCTTCCCCTCCTTGTCCTTCTGAAACATAGCCGTCTCATTCTCCTATGAGGTGGCGGCCTCAGCTACCTCCTGGACTGAATAGAACTTTCTCGAGATAAGGTATCAGTGAAGATTAGGGCGAAGCCTTGCTAGAAACATCTGAGCCTGACGCTCTCCTATCGGCCACATCCCCGTGAAATGCAGCAACTCCATGAACTTGCTCTCAAACTCTGAAAATGACATGCCCCCCTGAGTCAAACGGGACAACTCAAATTCCTTCCTAGTTCGTGCTGTAGAAGAAACATACTGTGCATCAAAGAAGTAAACAAAATCCTCTCAAGTGAGGATCATCCGTTGCTCTAATGGAAATTGGAATCGGTACCATCTCCCGACATCCCCCTTCAGACTATATGATGCCAATCTTTGCTTCTGAACTGTGTCTACATTGAGTATGTCTAGGACATTACTCACATCCTCCTTCCACTTGTGGGCTACAAGTGGGTCTGAAGAGCCCTGGAACTCCGGTGCTCTCATTTTCTGGTACCTCTTTACCAAGCGGAGCCAAGACTCTTGCTCCATGGCTCTATCCGATACCACTTGTGGAATAGCTGCAGGTGCTACCTCTGGGTCTCTCTCTCTAATTAGGATGGCCGGTATCCCCTGTGGTAGAACTACTGGAGGTGGTGGTGGTGGTGTCGGTGGCACGATATGGCTCACCACAAGCTCCTTAATCGCTGTCATCCTAGCTACGATAGGAACCATGAGATCAATGAGATATTGGGGAGCCTGTTGCGGCTCAGGTGGTGCCTGCTCCTACTCAGGGGGAGCTTGCTGCGGCTCTGCCTGAGCGGCTTTGCGAGTGTGAGGTCTGCCACGTCCTGCCATTTCTCTTTGGTCATAAGAAAATAACAGTTCATGAGTCAAAGTAGATATATGTACATACGTAATATATCACAATACGATTTTCACATCATATAGTATTCACGCATATACTTTAAGCAAAAATAGTTGTCATAAAAAATTCTCAAAATTTTGAGATATACGCATATACCGTCCTCACTCATACTAGAAAATCCTTAGCGGACTCTATACATGAATCCTAAGAAACTTTAACCTAGCTCCACGACTCGACAGGATGATCCTAAAGATACTAGAACTAGAGCTCTGATACCAATTGTGACGCCCATGGGTTCACACAAGGCTGCAGTCCGAGGTGAAATCAGAAATGTCAAACCTGCCATGCACCATACCATGCAATAACATGTTTTACCATCATAATTACTATCTCTCTAGTGGAATCAACAACAGGTGCAGGTACAAGGCAAGTAAACGATTCTACAATAAATACATGCTGAAATGATAGAACTCAAATCAATACATCTCATCAACCAAATAAGCTGGAATACATAGTCAATGTCTGAAATAAATAATAACAGTCTGGAGATCTCAACATGTCTCAAAGTACATAACATCTGATACATGAAATAAGGCACACATCCTTTACAACTCTAGAATATAAATCTCTCAAGTCTAAAAATGTCTCAAGTGGAGTACAAAATGAAATACATCTAATAAGTGGATAAACGGGCGCTAATAAGAATCACCCTCAACCTGTGACTCTCCGGGCTCCTGGTAAATACTAAACCCGAGGTTTAACCCAAGGAACAATAAAGAAAAGAATATAAACTCATCTCTACCGATACAATTTAAACATGTCAAAGCTATAATAAATATCATGTCCAGCCTAGGTAGCTATCACGTCCCAGCCTCATATAATATGTCGTGTTCCAAACTCAGTTAAGAAACATACTCAAGGTTTAGCAATTATCCAACATAAGACTGTAATGGATTATAGTCCAACACGAGGACTTTAATGGATTATAGTCCAACGTGAGGACTTTAATGGATTATAGTCCAACACGAGAACTTTAATGGATTATAGTCCAACACGAGAACTGTGTATATGAACCATGGAATATTAATAGTAAAGGTATACATATTCTACTCTTGTACCTGCCTCGCTGTACAGATCTAAGCTTGTGTCAGAACTAATAGTAAAGGTATACATATTCTACTCTTGTACCTGCCTCGCTGTACAGATCTAAGCTTGTGTCAGAAATGTTATCTTACATGTGTAGATGAAATCATAAATACTGCAATTTAATACCCGATAAACGAGGTGACCTCTCATATTCAAAAATGATAACCAATACCCTCGATTATATATGAACACTGTATGAAAGTATAAGCACAGTAGGTGATCAAGCAGAAACACAAACGAAATAGGAAAAACTTCGATGAGTCGACTCATAATCAGCTATGAGTCGACTCATGACTCATGGGTCGACTCATAAACTGACGAGTCGACTCAGCAGACACTTATGAAAAATATGAATTGACTTCTTGAGTCGACTCATGACAGTCATGGGTCGACTCAACCTGATGAGTCGACTCATGATGAGTCATAAGTCGACTCACGAGCTGAAAACTGGATATTTCACAACTGCAACTCGTCATCTTGTTCCATACTTCCACTACACTGATTTACACCTCCATAACTATCAATTCTAAACTATGAGACTGTGAAAAAAAAATTCATATCTAGCATGAGAAACGAACACTTGCATGTTAGATCAAACATTTAACCCCTAAACATGAAAGAGAGCATTTAAACAAATAAAACTCATATTTTCATTTTCCTTCAATAAATTCCCAGATTTGGGTTTTCATCAAAAACTCGTTGGTGGGGATTTTAAAATCTAAAACACATGATTTCTAGCATTTACACTAATAAGAACATTGATTTATACTTGAAAATAAGTCTTAGGCTCAATAAAACTCATGAAAAACGTTTATAAACTGATAAAAACATGAGAGAGAGATTGGACGAGATGCTACTTGCCTCCGATATGTTGAAGAACAATTCTCCTCACTGTAAACCACAAGGAGCTGCTGAAATCCCCCGAAAATCTCCCAAAAACACCCAAAACGAACTAGGATTTTGAGGGGGAGAGGAGGCTAGGGTTTCTCTGGGGAGAACTGATGAAAAGAGGTGTTTTTGGATGGAGGATAATATATATGAACAGTTAAAACCGGACCCGAAACCCAAACAAATTCGATCTACAAAAACCAGAAAACCCTCGATGAGTCGACTCATGACTGTCATGAGTCGACTCATAACTCATGGGTCGACTCATAAGATAATGAGTCGACTCATAAGATAATGAGTCGACTCAGCAGAGACTTTTGACAATGGGAGTTGATATCATGAGTCGACTCATGACAGTCATAGGTCGACTCAACCTGATGAGTCGACTCATGATGAGTTATGGGTCGACTCATGAGCTGAAAACTGGGTTCTTCGACTCTGCTGCACATGATTTGCAAATTTGCAAACTCAACCTCATAACTGATGCATATATACATTCTCATAAGCTCAAAATGCTAGTTTTCATGCACAACCATGTCATAAAGATATTTGTCATACATATTATTTTTCACTAATAATCACATATATAAATTATCAAAATCTACGGGGTCTTACAATTATACTCAAAAAATCATATCCCACCAAATCCGGACCAAATTATTCACTTGCCTTTCTTAGGGCATCTTTTCCATCTCCTCCATATCTCATACCTCGAAGGAGGGCACACGAATCCAAAATTATGAGCCACTTAACTCCAGAACAGTTATAGGTATAGTTCTTAAATTTATCAAGAGATTTTAATATTATTACTTAGGTAAAACATGGTGTACTGGTTGAGACTACGAAAGAAAAATATCATGATTACAAGACCCATTATTTTCAACATGTTTTAACTATTCTTTATTCTACCATATGTTTTCTTCTGTGATCATCTGTGAACAGCATGCGAGAAACTATATTATTAGTTGCATGATCGACAATTTCTAGTAATTCCCATTGACTTATTTTAACATTCATACGTGGATCCTATACAAGAAAAATGAGTCAGATGAATTAGAAAGTTGAAGAAAGGTATATGAGAAGCAAAACTAAAGGAAAACTAATTTGGAAATAAGATTTAGTTTTGGTAGAATATATGTATTACTTAATAGCCTAGAATACCAACTCCTTTCTATTTTAGACTAAATTGGTACTACTATCTCATTTAAATCTCTGACCATTAGAGATTAAATCCAATGGTTATAAATATGGGAGGAAAAGATGCTCTCTCCTCCTAAGAGCATAATAGTTATTGTAAAACCCCAAAAATTAAATATTTTATGATAAATAGTAATAAATATGTTATATGGTGAAAAATAATATATTTTGATATTTGAATATGATAAAAATTGATTTGAGATCAATTCAATATATATTTATGAATATATGAGTGCATATGTGCAAGACATGCACAAAGATTTGAGATCAATTCAATATATATTTATGAATATATGAGTGCATATGTGCAAGACATGCACAAAGGCCAAAAGAGAAATCTGAGATTTATGAGTGCATATGTGCAAGACATGCACAAAGGCCAAAAGAGAAATCTGAGATTTATGACTAGTTATGAGTTTTTATATTTTAAGCACTAATGCAGTTAGAATCTGAGAAAGTGTAAAGATCAAAGTTGTAGGTATCTTCAATAGATTTCCAACAAATCTTAAATCATATCATTCGAAGGTCAGAAGAGAAAGTTATGGCCAATATACTGAACCCTAGCTTGTGCGCAGGTTTCTATACGGTCGACTGCTGGGCGTGTAGACGCCAGGATTGTCTCTATTTCGGGTTGGTTTTGTTTATACTGAATCCAAGAGTATACCTAAGTATATATATCTGTTTTGAAGCTTTCAGAACTCTCTTTTAAACCCTAATAGCCTCAGCCCCCTCATCTCTCTCTCTCTCTCTCTCTCTCTCTCTCTCTCCTCTCTCTCTCTCTCTCTCTCTCTCTCTCTCTCTCTCTCTCTCTCTCTCTCTCTCTCTCTCTCTCAAACCTTAAACCCCCTTTCTTTTGTGATTCTTGGAGGATTTTGGAGGAGCTGACACGAGATCCATCGGTGTTCAGCGAAGGAGGATCATTCTCACTCATTTTTGGGAGTTCACCAACACCCCTCAGGCGAGTTTCATCTCGCCCAATCCTACACCTATGTTTTAAACATTTTTAATAAAGTTTTTCCTGTGTTTTATGAGCCTAAAATGCTATTTTATGTATAAAGATAGATCTTTATATTGTATGTTGCAAAAAGAACAAGTTTTCAGTTAATAAAATCACCCACGAATTTTTTAATGCAGATCTAGATCTGAAAATTTTCCTAACAAGAGTTTTGAAAGAAAGATAATTATTTTCAAACGTGTTGACATGCATACATATGTTTAAAAAGATTTCTTTTTGTCTATAGTGATTAGATTGTATTTTTTTTACATATTCTAGAAATGCTATTTTTGTCTATAGTGATTAGATTGTATTTTTTTTACATATTCTAGAAATGCTAAATCATGTATATAGGATTTGTAGTATATAGAATCTAGATTGTATTTTTTTTACATATTCTAGAAATGCTAAATCATGTATATAGGATTTGTAGTATATAGAATCGTCGCATAGTGGCTTTAGAATCAACCTCAAGGAGCAGAAACCTGTAGAAAAGGTTTCTGTCTCTTCGCGGTCGACCGCTGGGGAATTTTCTACATGTTTATATTGTTGCATAAGTTTGTGTGGCTGGCGAGACACCTATGTTATATGGGATTATAATACACTAGGATTTGTGTATATGAGTTGACTACAGACACGAGTTTTAGATTCACTCACCAAGGCACGAGAGTGAGTAGTAAATATGTTGATTTTTTATATTACTTTTATGTTGAAGTCCTCGTGTTGGACTATAATCCATTGAAGTCCTCGTGTTGGACTATAATCTGTTGAAGTCCTCGTATTGGACTATAATCCATTAAAGTCTTCGTGTTGGACTATAATCTATTACAGTCCTCGTGTTGGACTTTAAGCTTTTGCAGTTCATGTATTGGACTGCAGCCTTGTTAAAACCAGGGGCGTCACAGTTGGTATCAGAGCTCTAGTTCCAGTATCCTTAGGATCATCCTTTGTTGAGTTATGGAGTTAGAGTAGAGTTTCTTAAGATTCATGTACAGAGTCCCTAGAAATTTTTAGAATGAGTGAGGACGTTATATATGCATATTCAAATATTATGAATATTTTTTTGTGAGACTAGTATTCATTGATATTAAAAGTATTTGCGTGAATGGTATTTGATACGAATTTCTTATCTTTACAAATTCCATATATGTTTCGTTCGAGGACTTATAAACTTTCTTCTATATGCTTAGATGGCCGGATGTGGTAGATCTTGTACACGGAGAGCTGGTCAGGCAGAGCCATAGCAGGCACCACCAGAACCGCAGCAGGCACCACCAGAGCCGCAGCAGGCTCCACCCGAGCCACAACAGGTTCCCCAGTATTTGATAGATGATGGCTCCCATAGCCGCTAGGATGGTAGCACTTGAGGAGCTTGTGACGAATCACATCACACCACCACCACCAGTAGTTCCACCACCGGTGATACCAGCTATTCCTATTGCGGAAAATTTCCCAGAAGACACACCCGTACCCACCCCACAGGCAGTTGATGATAGAATCATAGAGCAGGAGGCTTGGCTCTACTTAGTGGAGAGATACCAGAAGATGAGGGCACCGGAGTTTTAGGGATTATCAGATTCTTTTGCGGCACATAAGTGGAAGGAAGATGTGGGTAACACCCTTGACATACTTAATGTGACTTCGGTTCAGAAGTAGAGGCTAGCATCCTACAGTCTCAAAGGGGATGCAGGGAGATGGTACCGGCTACAGTTTACCCCAGAATAGAGGATGACCCTCACCTGGGAGGACTTTGTCTATTTTTTCGATGAGCAATATATCTCTTCCGCGATATGGGCCGGGAAAGAGCTTGAGTTGTCCAGATTGACGCAGGGAGACATGTCAGTAGCTAATTTTGAGAGCAGATTTATGAGCCTACTTCACTTTACGGGCATGTAGCAGACTGGAGAATGCCAGACATATATGTTTCTAGCAGGACTTCTGTGACGCCCCAGGGTTCACACAAGGCTGCAGTCCAAGGTAAAACCCAGATTGTCAAACCTGCCAAGCATCAAACAATCCTACGATATGTTTCACCATCATAGTCACTATCTCTCTAGTGAAAACAACAAATAGGTGAAGGTACAAAACAGACAAATTATAGAAGTAGTCCAAAATCAGATATGTACAGAAGAAGTATATCAACAAATGAGCTCAACTGAAATAGAATGAAAATATCTTTGAGTTAGAAATACATCTCAACACAATGAGTCAAATGAAATCTCACTAAGACACTCAGCCTCTACAAAATGAATACAACTCTAAAATCTGAACAATGAACATAACTATATAGTGGAGCTTCAACTGCTAAAACTGTGCGACGGCGACTATGCTAGAACTCTGTCATCCTGCGGCTCTCCGAAACTTTGATCTGCCTGAAAGATATAATTTAAATAAAAGAAAAACAACAAGAGCATTAGAGCGCTACAACAAGATCACCTCAATCCGCCCCCAGGGGAAGGGCTGCTAGATGAAGTGGATGCTCTATCTATTAAGTATAGTCTACCTATATCATTTTTCTCATATCTAAAGGAATTAATATTTAGACACCTACAAGACGAGACGTAGTACGTCGAGCGAAATAATCCAAACAAGGAAACCCTCATATATATACCATATGTCTTAAATTGTAGATCTATAAATACAAATTTCTAACTCTATGAATGAAAACAACACTTAAAAGAAAAATACTCCAAGCCTAAACCATATAGGACCAATGTCACAATCTCGAACTACATTCTCAAGTAGTTGGCACAATTATAAGAGAAAATCATCTAACTCAAAAAAATCACCATAGGTCATATCTTGTATGCCACGAAACAAAGAATGTACCCTACTCATGGGTAATCTAATATAGGAGTAACTATAACTGATAATACATATATGTGTGCATCTCTTTATGCAATAGTGATACTCTTGTAATATTCTTACTCAATCGCTCTATGACAATAAGTTTTATCTCCCTATCCCGGATACATGAAATGACAATACTTTTATAATTTCTTACGCAATCACCCTACAGAAATAGGTTTTATTATCTCTCTATTCCAGATACATGTAACAACGATACTGTTGTAATACTCTTACTCAATCGTTCTGTGGTAATAGCTTTTATCTTCCTATTTCTGGATACGTGAAAGATCAAATACTAGTCATGTGTATTTATAAATTTTAACTTGTGACAACAGTGTGTTAATTTAACACAAACTAAGCATAAGTGCACATATCTCGGTGTGCGTGTTCACATCTGAAGTTCACCATCATCCCAGGTGTTTAACAAGTCATAAATGTTATAATTTAATAGTACAAGGTTGAGAGACTCGCTCAAAGACCAAAACAACCGAACAAAACATGCACAGGCTCAAAAGAGGTTGGCGGTCGACCGCAATTATGTGGCGGTCGACCACGATAGGTTTTCAGAGTATCCCAGGCTACTGCTTGGCACGCGGTCGACCGCCATTTAGGCGCGGTCGACCGTGGACAGATTTTCTAGACTGTGCAGGTTTCTGCACTGTGTTGTATTCATGTCGATTTTTGTGATCTAAACTAGTTTAAAACATGTGAAACTTGCATGAAATATGACAACAACAAGTACATACTTCTAGAAACAATCTCAACATATATACCATGAATATTTGTAACAAGAAACATGCTTAACCCTTAAACTTTTATAAAACATAAAACAAACTCTTGTGTTAATCAAATTAGTAACAAGAAACATGCTTAACCCTTAAACTTTTATAAAACATAAAACAAACTCTTGTGTTAATCAAATTAGGGTTTTTCCAACCTAATTACTCAAATTCTTACAAACTCTTGTGTTAATCAAATTAGGGTTTTTCCAACCTAATTACTCAAATTCTTCTATCTAAAGTATGAACTTTTAACATATTAAACATAAGCATGATTGCCAAATAACTTAGAAAAGATATGCATTCATTAAATTATATTTTTAACACTTAGGTATCACAAACCTAGGGTTTTCTCAACTTTAATCCACATGCAAACTCAATTAAAAGTCAAATTAGGGTTTAAACATTATTAGCACATGATTAACAAGATAAAAACGAATTTAAAAGCAACCCTAATGATCATGATCATATTTCTATTATAAACAGCAAGAAAAACATGTAGATCTAACAATTGTTTAAGATCTAACAATAAAAAACTAATCTTTTTCATATTAGATTAAGATCTAAGCATGTAAACATAAATTAAACTTCTAAGATAGTTATTTAAATATAGGGATGGGTTTGGATGTAAGTGATCTTGCCTTAATCTCATGTACAAGCCTCTGAAACAATCAGCAAGCAAACCACGAGCATGAACAACCCATTCTCCCTCACTACACATCGATGATCTCGCCCTCGTGCCGGTGTTTTCCTTCACAAAGTTCTCCAAACCCATAAGAAAAAGGTCTAGGATTTTTAAGGGGAGAGGGTAGCTGCTAGGGTTCATAGATATGATAAAATAAAAGAATTTTCATAAAAAACACAGGTATTTATAGAGGCAAACCCGAAACAAACCTGTTTGACCCGAACCAGGAAACCTAGTCTGACTAGGAAAATAACCTTCGGTATTTTAGCTGTAACTTTCTCATCTGACCTCGGAATAAGGTAATCTAAGATTTGTTGGAAAGCTATTGAAGAGATCTACAACTTTAGTCTTTTACACTTTTCCAGATTCTAAATATATTGGTGTATAAAATATAAAAACTATCAACTGGTCATTATTCCCATATTTTCACTCTTTTGGCCTTTGTGCATGTTTTGTGCATTTGCATACATATTTTCACAAATATATATTAATTTTATCTCAAATTAATTCTTATCATACTCAAACATCAAAATATATTAGTTTTTACCATATAACATATTTATCATTATTTATCATAAAATATTCAAATTTATGTGGTTTTACATTCTTCCCCCCTTAAAAGAATTTCGTCCTCGAAATTCCGTAATCGTATCTTAGAAATTAATAATATGAGAAAAGTACTAAGAGGGAATAATCTAGATAAGGAAACCCTTCTGTATACATCTCGTACCATTAATCCCTAGATATGAATCACTAGCAATATTTATGCTTAACAATCTAAAATGCGAATACTCCTACTTAATCCCTAACTAAACGGAACTAGTACGTCGGGCGAAAAATCTAAACAAGGAACCCCCTATATATATACCTTGTATTCCGAATGATTAGGAGCTAAGTGTTAATACCCCCATTTTAGCGTTAAATATAAATATGACCATATAGAACAATCAAAAATCATAAACATCAATAAGCTATAACTAAATTAATTTACCTACTCGAACAGTTGCGGGTAGTCGCGACGCATATCCTCCTCGCGCTCCCAAGAAGCCTCCTCATCTCTTTTCTATCTCTATTTAACTTTAACTTAAGGTATTACTTCCTTTCTAAGCCTCTCGTCCTCTCTAGTAAGAATACAACCCGTGATCTCCATGGTAGTTAAATCTATCTGAAACTCAAATTCTGGTGCATCAATCACCCTCTGCTACTCCTCGTCGTGCAATTACTTATAAATTATCAAAACATGGAAAAACATCGTGTCTACTCAACATTGATGCTAGAAGATCTAGCCTATACAAAACGGCTCCAAAAATGTTCAACTCTCTCGAACGGACCAATATATCTCGGGGTAAACCTTCCCCGTCTACCGAGTCACTGAACTCATCTGTGGTATTTTTAATAAGACATAGTCCCCAATATAGAACTCTAACGGTCATCGTCTCTGGTCTATGTAACTCTTCCGACGACTATACGCTGCAAGATTGAGTTCCCGAATCTTTGTTACCTTTTTTGTAGTCTGCCTTACAAGCTCTGGTCTAAGCAATAAATTTTCTTGTAATTTTGTCCAATGAATATGCAATCTATAATGCCTCCCATATTATGCCTCATACGGTGGGATGCCAATAGTCTATGATAAATGATATTATAATCACACTCAATCAATGGAATATGATCCTCCCAGCTATCCTGCAAGTCTATAATACATGTTTGCTACATGTTTTCCGACACTTGGTTTACTCTCTCCGTTTGTCCATCCGTCTGTGGGTGGACAACACTAGAATATCACAATTGGGTACTGAATAAATTCTAAAAACTCCTCTAGAAGTGTTTTTTTAACATCTTTGTACATTTTCTTCGTGCCTGGATGCACTGTATATCTGTTACGATGTGCCTAAACTATCACGAAATAAGCCATACCTTCTGGGTCTGCATCAAAATACCTCGTAGTCCTGCTAATGACGTGTCCACGTAAACGACAAATGTTATATCATTGCTCAGAAAAGTCAAAATTGTTATTGTAGTCTATCTAGCCTTAATAGTCTAAAAGGCTCCCTGGCACCCAGTGTCCAAAGCAAACTATACACCCTTCTTCGTAAGATGTGTAAGTGGTATCATAATCTCTTATAGCCAAAACTCGTATTTGTTGAACTCGGTGTATCACTGATGCCTCTAATCTCGACTGTCCGCTATGCTCGTAATGCTAATAGAAGATGCCGCTCACGCTCTACCTCCGATCTCGAAAAAATAATGATCTCGTCAAAAAAATGACTAGGAACTGGTCCTAGCACGGACGAAAAAGCCCAGTTTATCAAATCCATGAATACCGCGGGTGCATTGGTCAGTCCAAACGGCATGACAAGAACCCAAAAGACCCATATCAAGTCAGAAAATACGGTTTTAGGAATATCCATTTATCACAATCGCAACTGGAAATAACTAGAACAAAAATCAATCTTCGTGAAGTGCTACGCTCCCCGCAGCTAGTCGAACAAGTCATAAATCCTCTACAGTGGATCCGTGATCCGAGAAGTGACCTTGTTCAACTCACGATAATCTATACATAATTACTTACTACTGTCCTTCTTCTCCACGAAGAGGACCGGTGCTCCCATGGAAAAAAATGACTCCAGATAATGAAACTCTGAGATAACAACTCATCTAGCTAAGTATGTAGCTCTCTCATCTCAGCGGGTGCTATATGATATGATAAGGTGCTCGGAATATCGGTACAGTACCTGCTATAACTCGATACAGGGAAACAATCTCTCTCACTGGAGAAAACATAGGTATTGTTGGACCCTAGAGGGGGGGTGATTAGGGTCACAAGGCTATAATTGTGCAATAAAATTAATACAAACAAAACACAATATCCAAAAGCAATCAAAATAGAGGAGATAGAGTTAGGAATTGTTATCCTGTGACGCGCGATGTGTTAACGAGGTTCGGTCCGCTGACCTACGTCCCCACTCCCCACTCTCTAACGAGGTTCGGTCCGCTGACCTACGTCCCCACTCCCCACTCTCGAGGAGAAATCCACTACACAACCCGATTTGGAAGCCGGAACTTCTTCTACACAACGATCCCCTCACGATCTCACACTACACAGTTAATCTCACTAGATCACACTCCCACACAATTGATCTACACCCTCACGATCTCACACTACACAGTTAATCTCACTAGATCACACTCCCACACAATTGATCTACACAAGATCAAGCTCTCAAAATAGTAGAAATGGTGTAAGAACCCTCTCTTTACAATGTCCCTATGGCAAAGAGAAGATAACACTGAAGCTGGGATGTGAAACACAAAAACTCAGAAAGAAACAGGTTTGAAAATTTTGCTCTGTAAAAACATTCTCTGAAAAATATTTTGAAAGAGCTGGGACAATGAGGAAGAAGAAGAGAATAGGTTTAAATAGAAAATCACAGTTGTTTGAACCCATACCCAATCCCCCAAAACCTGGAAACAGAACAGCACTGAGATCGTGAGAAATCGACGCTGAAGATCTGTACCATATGACCGTTTAAAACAAGCGGCGGTCGACCATGACTTTTTTACGGTCGACCGCGAGGCACCTCAGAAACTCACCAAAAGTCCAGAGACTTTCGCGATCGATCGTGGAGGTCGACCGTGGAAAATTTTGATCTTACGATCGACCACAGCGGTCGACCGTGAATGTTTCTGCTACCCACTGACGAGTGAGCTCAGACGCGGTCGACCGTGGCGATCGACCGCAATCTAATACACTCAAAAACTTGATTTTTGACTAACTTAAAATATTTGTAAAATATTCATTTGACTTCTGAAAATTATTAAACTTTGTAAAATGTTTTTAATACTAAAAACAAATTGTTTGGAAAAAGATTTTTACAAAAAGGTCCTCATACTTGTGAAAAAAGTATTTTATGAAATACGCTCAAAAATATAAATATGAAAACGTGTGTGTGATATCCCAATAGCTTCAAGTGAAATTGATAACTCTTTGCCTACATTCTAGCACTAGAGAGAAAATAAAAACTAGCTAATATCCTCACAAGAATACAATTCTTGAGTCTTGATATAGCTTGAGTTGGATGAAGCTTCTAATTGAATTTGGTGTTCTTGATTAAACATTGCTTCATCACTATGCCTCCTCCTCATTTGGATATCAATGTTGTAGCGCATATTCCATCCAATCCTCCATTTGTGGTACTAACATGCTTGATATATATATTAACTGTATTATCACTCAATAAGTAATTAGTACCGATAATGGTGGTTGTAAAACATCATCAAAACATAAGGGCTAACAATCTCCCCCTTTTTGATGATGACAACCAACCATTATATAAGAGCAAAAATAAATATTGCTTATAGATAGGTGCTCCCCCTATCTATGAGCTCCCGCTAAATATATGCAACAAATGAGGAGATATCAGGAGATTTCTCTCCCCCTTTGTCACCATCAAAAATGGGGGTAAAGAGAAATGCATGCAAAATGCAACTAAACAAGCAAGCAAATAGAACTTTCACATATTGCATAAGCCCAAGCCATTTCTTATGCGACAAAAATCATCTTCACTAAGAGGCTTAGTAAATATATCCGCTAATTGAGATTTTGTGTCAACAAACACTAGGGATACATCTTGTCTCTCTACATGATCACGTAAGAAATGATGGCGCATATCAATATGCTTGGTTCTAGAATGCAAAACCGAATTTTTGGAAATATTAATAGCACTAGTGTTATCACAAAAGATTTTTATATTTTGAAAAATCAAATCATAGTCAACTAAGCTTTGTTTCATCCACAAAACTTGAGCACAACATAAACCGATGACAATGTATTCTGCTTCCGTAGTGGACAATGCAACACAATTTTGTTTCTTGGAAGCCCAAGAAACAAGAGAATTTCCTAATAATTGGCATGTTTCACTCGTACTCTTGCGATCTACCTTACATCCGGCAAAGTCGGCATCACAAAAACCATATAAATCAAAAGAGGTGCTCTTTGGATAAAATAAACTAAGATTAAAAATTCCATTAACATATTTAATGATCCTTTTAACCGCAATTAAATGAGATGCTTTAGGAGAATCTTGAAAACGTGCACATGCACACACACTAAACATGATATCGGGTCTACTAGCGGTGAGATAAAGAAGACTACCTATCATATATCGGTATAGTTTTTGGTCCACATCTTCACCACTCTCATCCGCATCAAGCTTGACACTTGTACTCATGGGAGTAGGCGCATGCTTAGAATTCTCCAAATTGAATTTCTTCACTAATTCCTTAGCATACTTGCTTTGAGAAATGAATATCCCATCCTTAGTTTGCTTGACTTGGAGCTCGAGAAAGAATATAAGCTCTCCCATCATACTTATCTCAAAATGATCTTGCATAACTTTAGAAAATTCCTTGCACAAAGATTCATTAGTAGTACCAAAAATTATATCATCAACATATATTTGAACTAAAATGAAATCATTTTTCCTATTTCTCACAAAAAGAGTGTTATCAATTGTTCCTTTTGAAAAACCATTTTCAACAAAAAAAACTAGAGAGGCGAGCATACCAAGCTCTAGGAGCTTGTTTCAACCCATATAAAGCTTTTTGAACCCGGTAAACATGATTAGGAAAAGCATGATCTATGAAACCGGGGGGTTGCTCAACATATACTTCATCTTCTATAAAACTATTTAAAAAGGCACTTTTAACATCCATTTGAAACAATTTGAAAATTTTAAAGTTAGCAAATGCTAAAAACATCTTAATAGATTCCAACCTTGTAACCGGTGCAAAGGTTTCATCATAGTCTATGCCCTCCTCTTGATTGTATCCTTGGGCAACCAAACGAGCTTTATTTCTAGTTACAATGTCATGTTCATCAAGTTTGTTTCTAAAAACCCATTTAGTACTAATTACACTAGCATTGTTAGGTCTAGGAACTAGTTTCCAAACATCATTTTTTTTAAAATTATTTAGTTCCTCATGCATAGCTAAAACCCAAAATTCATCATTTAAAGCATCATTAATCTTTTTAGGCTCTAGTTGAGATAAGAAAGTACCATTACCACACTCACTCAAAGCTTTTGACCGAGTAACAACTCCTTGTGAAGGACTCCCAATTATTTGTTCCTTTGGATGGTTTGATGCGAATTTCCAAGCTTTAGGAAGTTCAACTTGTTCATGAGCATTGGAGCTATCCACATCCTTTTTTTGCTTCTTTGGAGGGTGAATCATTGATTTGTAAAAAGTCCAATCCTCCCTCAACATCATCATCATCATCTTTCCTAGGTAAAATAACTTGAGAACCAACATTAGTCTCATCAAAAGTAACATTTATAGATTCTTCAACAACGAGAGTTCGTTTGTTGAAGACTCTATAAGCCTTACTTCGAGGTGCATATCCTAAGAAAATACCAACCTCAATTTTGGAATCAAATTTGTTATGATGATCTTTTGTGTTTAAAATAAAACATTTGCAACTAAAGATACGAAAATAACCAATAAAAGGAGTTTTTCCATAAAATAATTCATAAGGAGTTTTCTTAAGCTTTGGTCTAATTAAAACACGATTTAAAACATGGCAAGCCGTATTGACGTCTTCCGCCCAAAAATATTTTAGCAAATCAAATGAATTTAGCATAGTGTGTGCCATCTCTTGTATGGTGCGATTTTTCCGTTTAATAACACCATTTTGTTGTGGTGTTCTAGGAGCGGAAAACATGTGAGTTATACCATGATGAGCACAAAATTCATAGAAAAAATCATTTTGAAATTCACCTCTATGATCACTTCTTATTTTAACAACTTTCAAATCTTTTTCATTTTTAATTCTTTTGACATGATTAGAAAATTCTTCAAAACAATTATTTTTATTTGCAAGAAATATTATCCATGTAAAACGAGAAAAATCATCAGTAATCACAAATACATAGTGTTTGCCTCCAAGAGAGGTAACACGCATAGGACCAAATAAATCAAGATGAAGTAATTACAAAGGTTTAGAAGTCGATACCTCATTGATGGATTTGAAGGAAGATTTTGTTTGTTTACCTTTGGCACAATCTTCACATATGGTATCTTTGATGAAGTGCAAGTTAGGTAACCCTTTTACAAGATTTCTCTTGGACAATTTTGATATCAATTCCATGTTTGCATGTTGTAGGGGTTAAAAATTGCCTATAAGTCCTTAAACACAGTTCAAGACAAGGAAAAAACGATAAACGTTATTATCCAAGTCAAGGGAATTCATCCAACATCAGCAAGGGAATGAAAAGGATCAGTAGAATGTACAAGCTATCGAAGCGATGAAGCGTACGCAAAACAAGGGAACTGGAAGAGTCACAAATCGCCAAAGTATCAAAAAAGCGAACGAAACACCACTTGGAGGCCCGTGTAGGCGCGAGGAGCCACCAAATGGTGACTCGCACCTATGCGAGCCACCAAATGGTGACTCGCATAGTTCCGAGCCACCAAATGGTGACTCGCACAGTTCCGAGCCACCAGGACTCTTACTGAACACAAAACCTCCCCAAACACGGATTTTGATGATTTTTAAGGATTCTTTCGTCCCAGAACCTCTCCAACTGTTTTGAGGTTATCCCTAAACACGTTTAGACAGTTATAAATTGCAGATGACGTTTAAACACAAATTCTTATTCAAAAGGACATCTCCAAAAGCCTATAAATAGAAGCCTAGGGTCTTCTTTAAAGAGGATCTGAGATTGAGAAGGTGAGGTGCTGTCAAATTATCCAGTTAACCACGAATTTCAGAGGAGAATCATCAGAGCTTGGCGAATACTTTCATAAAGAAAGCCCCTTCGAAAGGTTTGTGATTCTTTCCCCTTCTTTCCTTCGGATTAAACTTGGTTTTAATCTCGAGAAGAGCCACAATCTCGCTTGGTCGTGATTGTCGCTTCCGCAATTGTATCCTTCGTGAAACGAGAGCGTAATTATATTGTCTATCGGGTTGATCTGCGGTGGTCTACGGACTAACGCGTCCCCGGCACAGGCAAAGATCTCATGCAAAGCAGCGGGAGATAAACTACTACTGCGTTTTGTTTGATAAAGTTGTAATCTTTATTTTTCATTGTAAGAAGATCTTATAAAAGGATCAACTTTTCTTTCAGTTTGAACTTGTAATCGATAAACGGTGTAACATGTTTTGAAAACAATGGAAAAAGCAACTTTTGACACAAACAAACTGGCGACCACAGTGGGAGCCGACAGCTTTGCTGCCAAAGCTGTAGTGTCACAACCGAAGATCATCATCCCGATCAACAAGGAGGTCGAGTACGAGTTCGACCAAGAAAAATATGAAGAATACTTATCCTCCTCTTCCCGATCATCCTCCCCTCGTAGGAATAGGAGAAACTCCACGAGGAAAGGTCGAGGACACTTGGATTTGAAGGTTCAAAACCAAGGACCTCATCCTGCAGTGGCTCAAGACACTCCTTGCAAAGCTGAAGCTGCTACCGAAAGCAAGCCGACCTTATCCAAGAGGGCGCGTCAACGACGGCGTCAATGCCTCGCATGCCAATTAGCCAAAGCCTCCGAGACAGTTGATGGAATCCGCTATGAAGCGGATCTGAAGTCTAGAATACGTTAACCGCCAGGGCAGCAAGCTGGCGACTGGTCCAAACCAACGACGCATGAATGGGTCCCCGTTAAGAGGACACGTTCAACTCTTGAAGAACAGATCAAGAAGCGTCACGCTTTACTTGCGTACGTAAGAATTCTGGTGCAAGAGGCCAAGAAACTACAAGCAAATGGTGCAGACGATAAACTGACGAAACCACGTCAAATCTGGAGGCCAAAATCCAAAACAAGGCTCGAAAGAAACAAGTCATCGGCTGCTGGCTCGGCCAGGGCACTGGCTCGGCCAAGGCCGAGCCACCAAACGCTGGCTCGGCCAAGGCCGAGCCACCAAACACTGGCTCGGCCAAGGCCGAGCCACCTTTCCCGGCCCCCCCCCCCCCCAAAGCCGGTTCACCTCCGTCTGCAGAAATTTCGCCTCCCGCGACCAGTTTCGAGTCTCCGACAGCTCCTGTTTCTGTTCCGGCGACTTCCTCACCTTCTATAAAACCCCACGGCAGCGTGGACTTGTCCCGATTTAAAATGAGCATTACGGATCATCTTGGTCCTTCGCATAAAGGTGAATCCCGTATAGTTCGTCAGACTGGGGGTCGTATGCGATTCTCCATTAAGTCAAAGACCCCTCTTATGGAGAAATTACCAGTAACTACTCGCCTTGGACTGCGGGTAGAAATCCAAGAGCCTGTTGAGTCCTCATGCACACGAAGGCGTGTGTTCAAACGATCGACTCTTGAAAATAATGACAAGGCATTATATCCTCAAAGAGAGCCTTATTTGTTGGAAGACAACGATATTAGAATGGGAGGATTATGCCAACACAAGATAGGTTGCTCCGATAATCATATCGATGAGTTATACTATCAGACTGGGGGTATGAATAGATCTCGAAAGAGAAATACCCGGGAGACGGATTCTCGTTGTCCATGTACTAAACTTATTAAGGCGGTTCTGTCAGAATGCAACTGTTCCAAGACTGCCTCACAAAGGATTTTGGTGTTTGAAAGACTTTCTACAGAGACGGTGAGACACAAACCAAGACATTTCCGTAAAAGAAAGCCAGCCGTTCAGGAACGTGAATTCTCAGAATTCACGGCTAACATGGCAGAAAAAGGAAAATCCACGCGATGTTACAGTCCTGAACCTTTCCCGCAAATATCCCAACGATTGACTCGGCTGCGAACCAGGGCTATTAGGCCTAGAGATTACAACAGGATCCAGAGAGGACAGTCCTCAAACGATGAGGCGTCGGATGCCAACTCTGTAATCGCTTCGGATGCCACTGTGTCCAGTACGGGACAGACTCGAGAGTCGTTCATGATCACCACTGAACAGATGGCTCAACTTCTTCAAGAAGCTTTGGCAAAGCAGAAAGAGGATTTTAAGATCGAAATGGAGATGGATGTGCAACATGTTAAAGATTTACATGCCCGACAACTCCAGCAATTGACAAATCAACGCGGCGAATCTAGCCGTCGTCCGACTACTAATCAGATAGATAGCGACTCAGAAGTGGAGGAAAATATCAATGCTGATGACCCTCTCGTTGACCTGAACGCTGGGGGTGGTCCTACTAGAAATAACGACACTAGGGGTGGCGCCAATATCCATCCTCAAAATCGTGAACGCTGGGGGTGGTCCTACTAGAAATAACGACACTAGGGGTGGCGCCAATATCCATCCTCAAAATCGCCAGAAGAGAGAGGTAGGCGAAGAGAAATAACGACACTAGGGGTGGCGCCAATATCCATCCTCAAAATCGCCAGAAGAGAGAGGTAGGCGAAGATCTTAAGATGAAAGACATGGAAAGCAAAATTAATGCTTTGATGTCTGCCCAAGAAGTAAAAAAGACTGGCATTCTGTGTCCCTACCCGAGAGAATGGGACTCCATTCCATACCCGCTAAAGTTCAGTTTGATTAACTTCACGCCGTTCGATGGAAGGGGCTCCCTACCCAACACTTGATTTACTTCAAGTCCCACCTGGGGATCATCTCGGGCAATGAACCTTTGATGGTACGATCGTTCGTAGGAACCCTTCGCACAGCTGCGTTTGATTGGTACCGCCGGCTTAAACCAGGAAGTATCAATACATGAGACGATATGGAAAGCATGTTTCTCGCTAATTTCTTCGATGATGACACGGAAGTATCGATCGAAACGCTCTTTGAAGAAAAGCAGAAAGATGGAGAGCTCGTGGAGAACTTTGTTAAGCGCTTCTGAAACAAAGCAATGAACTGCCGAGACCCGGTCACGGAGGAATTCATCCTCCAAACGTGCCACAATAACTTTTCCATAGATATACTGGAAGCTATAGGCACTGCACCATCTAAGACATGGAAGGAATTGAAGGTGTGAGGAGAGCAGGTTGAATGCTTCCTCAAAAGGAAGAAAGCTGAAAGGGGACAACCGACAAATAATACCCAAAAATAGAATTTTACCCCTCGTGGTAAAGGGAAAGGACCGGCAAACGCGGTAGACGCGAATCAGATATTTGAATTGCAACCCCAACAGCAGCCGCAGCAACAGCAGCTGCAGCAACAAGCGTCGAAGCAACAAACACCTCAATGGCAACAACGACCTCCGAGGCAATAGAAAACTTCTGAGCCAAAATTCCCGAAGGAATACTCCTTCAAGGAAGATGAGGTCCCTGGTATCTTCAAGTATTTGATGGAAAATAACAAAATTAAACTACCTCCGATCACTGATCATGAAGGAGCTAAGAAAATTACAGATCCACGATATTACACGTTTCACAGAACAGTCCATCATCCTACAAAGACGTGCTACGCTCTCAAGGACAAGATTCAGGCCCTAATCGATGTAGGAATTATCACTCCAAAGTAGCCTAAAGAAAAGAAAGTGGGCACAAACGCTGTTTCTGTTAGCTTTGGTTCTGTCCCTCTGACATGGTTTCAACCAGAGCCCGTATATAAGGTGCAAATGAAGACTGTCAACGATGATCCTTATGGACAACATCAAAAAGGACTCGTACAACATATAGCTTCTAGCGGCGAAATTCTTTGGGTCCATCCAGACTTGTTAGGAGATGAGCAGTGAGTAGGATCCTCATCTAAGAAAAAGTACAGAGGTAAAGGCAAAACCTGCTATCCTACCACAGCAATTCCCAAAAAAGATGATGAATGTATCCCCACCTTATCACTCTCTGAAGATGAACAAGAGGCTCTTGCCACTAGGGGTGGGAATGAATATCATTACAAATACCCCAAAACTTCTGACGCAAATGCCAAGACATTAGCCGAGCTGGGGGTAGTTACAACTCCCCCTGTACCAGTCGAAAAAGCTCAACAGAAGTCAGCTAATAAGAAAAAAGAGAAAGAGCCTCAACTCCAGCAAGCTCAGAACCCGAAGCAGTCTCGATTCAATCATCCGATTGGGAGAGATAAACCGGGAAGTTCAAACACTCCTTACCGCTTTGATGTCATGGCTCAGCTAGCTAACATCCCAGCAAGAATAACTTTGTATGAGTTGTTGCGCCTCTCCAAGGATACTAGAGAGGCATTGCGAGAAGCTTTAGCCGATTCTGACGCATTCCTTACTCAAGTCAAGCCGGCCTGCGAAGAAATGGAATCACAAGTTCAGCTTTGTAATTTATCGGCCAAACAATTCCCTCATATCACGTTCACTAAGGATGACATGCAAGTGAGGAATTCAAAGCATGATAGTCTTTTATACTTCACCGGATACATTGGCTCCAGCGTAGTTAACCAGGTCCAAGTCGACCCGGGTTCCGCTGTTAGCATCATGCCACTCCGATTGATGCACAATCTCGGAATCCCGACAAGCAAGCTCGGGTTCAATACCAGTGGATCCAGACCTTTGGGTAAAATCCGGATAAAATGTCAACTTGGGGATCTAAAATCCGAAGTTACGTGCTACGTAATCGACGCAGAGACCTCCTATAACTTACTATTGGGTCGACCGTGGATCCATGGTAATCTTATAGTTCCTTGTACCCTTCATCAGTGTCTAAAATACGTAGATGCCAATAATGAAGTCAAGACGGTGGTAGAAGATAAGCAACCGTTTAAGGGATTGGAAAATTACTTTACCGATTCTCTCCTTTACGGTGCTGAATCTGATACTGAATCATCGGCTCAAGGCACGGATAGTGGGGAAGAAGCTGACACAGAAGCAGGATTTGATTACAATGGTGGTTTTGTACTAAATGACATTGTACCCTTTGTAATCGGTCATGACGATGGCGAATCGTCAGACGGTAGTTGTAATTGGTAACTTGCCGAAGAAGTAATAAATACCGATTTAGAGTACTTACCGTGTTTGACTAATGTAATGCAGGGGTTGTACAATAATCCCGACGTGCATATGCCACTTCAGTCATCTTGCTTCACGAAAAAATGCTTCCAAGACTCGTTAGGAACAACCTTTGTCATTCCCCTTTGTCATTCCTGCTAAGGTAGGGGGTGAAAAAGAGTTAGTGTTCGGCAAAGGGGAAATATCCCCGCCATCGTATTTCTCTCCGAGTGAAGATAAAAATAAAGAGAGATCTGGCCTTTACTCATCCCGATATAGTCATCAAGTGCGCAATTACATGGAAAAATGGGGATATAATTTTGCGCTTGAAGAAGGGCTTTGTTTTGGTCAAGGCACACGAGTTCCACCTCGTATGGCCTATGTACCAGAAGGAAAGTCTTATAACTATTATAGCTATAAAAGGGGTCTGGGTTATGCTTCTGATGATGAGTGTTGTTGGCAAATCGTAGACCATTTAACAAATCAAGATGGATACTCATCTGACTCTTCCAGTTGGGACTCAGATGTTAGCCTGGGAGAGGTATTCAAAGTCTTGATGTCGAATATGACCACAGTCGATCCTTCCACGATTCAAGAGGATGATCAACTAGCGACTTGGGAGGATCCCTGGATTCACCATCTAAACATACAGTATGGAGATCGATTCGAGCAAAGAGAACCTCCTACCGAAGATAAAGTGGTCCAGATAAATATGGGTAACGAGACGAATCCAAAACCAATATTTATAAGTGATAGTCTTCCACCAGATGAAAAAGAGGAGTTAATTTCCCTCATCAGAGAATTCATAGATGTTTTTGCCTGGAATTATGAAGATATGCCAGGGCTTGATCCGAACGTGGCAGCCCACCGTCTTAACATCAAACCAGATGCAAAACCTGTCAAACAACAGCAAAGATGATTACGCCCACAAATCATGGAAGCGATCGAAGAAGAAGTCAAAAAATTAATCGATTCTGGTTTTATCCGGGAAGAACAACATCCGGACTGGCTCGCGAATATTGTTCCGGTCCTTAAGAAGAATGGAAAAATAAGGATATGCATTGACTTCAGGGACTTGAATAATGCATGTCCGAAAGATGATTTCCCTCTCCCTATCACCGATGTTATTATCGATAACACGTGTGGGTTTGAGAGAATGTCCTTTATGGATGGGTTCTCGGGTTACAATCAAATCAAGATGTACCCGGACGATGAAAAACATACTGCATTCAGGACACCTCTCGGAGTGTTCTGCTACACAGTGATGCCTTTTGGGTTAAAGAACGCGGGCGCCACTTATCAACGAGCTATGTCTAAGATTTTTCAAGAACATCTCCGTAAAACTGTCAAATGCTATGTCGACGATTTGGTAGTGAAGAGCCGTAATAAAAACGATCATACCAAAGATCTAAGGACTATGTTCGAGCTCATGCGAACTCACCAGTTAAAAATAAACCCCACCAAGTCTTTCCTTGGAATGTCTAGTGGTAAGTTCTTGGGATTTGTCGTCACTACAACGGGTATCCGCATTGACCCTGATAAAGTAAATGCAATTAATGAGTTACAACCTCCGAGAAATCTCAAGGAGCTCAGAGGATTGCAAGGACAGTTAGCTTATATCCGTCGGTTCATCTCGAACCTTTTGGGAAAATGTCAACCATTCTCCAAACTCACAAAGAAGGGCGTGTCGTTTGTGTGGGATGACGCTTGTCAAAAGGCATTCGAGAGTATCAAAGCATATCTCTCAAAGTCTCTTGTACTCGTTGCACCGAAATCGGGCAAACCATTCTTGATTTATATCAAGGCGACGAGCCACTCATTAAGTGCATTAATTGCACAAGATGACGATAATGGTCATAAACAGACAGTATATTATCTAAGTCGGACCTTAGTAGGTGCAGAATCCTGATATCCCATGATCGAAAGGGAATGTCTCGATCTGGTGTTCGCAATTCAAAAGATGCGGCATTACCTGGTAGGACAGACTATTTATGTTATCTCCAAAGTTCAAAAGATGCGGCATTACCTGGTAGGACAGACTATTTATGTTATCTCCAAAGTTAACCCAGTCCGAGTATTCATGACATGTTATCTCCAAAGTTAACCCAGTCCGAGTATTCATGACACAGCCAGCTTTCATGAATTGGTGTTTAGAAAAGTGGGCCTTGCTCTTGTCCCAATATGACTTGCACTTTAAGCAACAGAAATCAGTAAAAGGACAAGCCATCTGTGACCTCTTGGCAGCTAATCCAACTACGGATATCGCCGAGATATATGACGATCTACCCGATGAAACCCACGAAGTCAACGCAACTTCACACCAACAAGTATGACGTTTGTACTTCGATGGTGCTTCTCGAGCAACCAATGTAGCAAGTTCTCCTGGACCTTCTAAGGTTTCCTCCGGAGTTGGAGTCGTCTTAGTTTCCCCAGGAAAACATGTGACGCCTCGAGCTTACTCGCTAACCAAGCCGTGTTCAAACAACGTAGCTGAGTATAATGCATTGCTTATTGGACTCAGTTTTGCTAAAGAGCTGGGGGTTGAGTATCTCAAAGCCTTTGGTGATTCTCAACTAATAGTTAAACAAATTCAGGGAGAGTATGAGGTCAGAAATCAAGATTTAATACCATACCACAAGATAGCCATCGAAATGGCAGAATTGTTTGAAGGATTCTTCATCGAATATATTCTACGCCTACAAAACACGTACGCAGATGCGCTGGCAACATTAGCCGTGTACTTGGCACAACCTCCCAAAACAGAACAGTCCGTTACGGTGAGAACTCACCAACTCTTCGTGCCAATTCACGATGAGGATGACAAGGAAGGGGATGTTCAAGAGGTATATTCAACTCAACTCGAGCTTGAACCCCGAGATTGGCCAAGAGGTATATTCAACTCAACTCGAGCTTGAACCCCGAGATTGGCATTTCCCTATCATCGATTATGTCTTGCATGGAATCTTACCAGAAGATGTGAAAGAGAAGGATTCAATCTGACGAAGGGCAGCGAGATTCTACTATAAACACGAAGAGTCGAACGCTATATCGCAGGGGGTATGATGGTTTGCTACTACATTGTGTATCAATTAAAGAAGCGAAGGAAGTCCTCAAGGAAGCACACGAAGGAGTTTGTGGCACACACCAACCTGGCCCCAAACTTTATGACCGCATTAGAAGAATGGGATACTTCTGGCCCTCTATAATGAGCGACGCAATCGCGTATGCCCGAAGATGTCATGAGTGTCAAATACACACGAATTATATGCACCAACCGCTAGAGTATTTACATCCTTCGGTCACATCATGGCCATTTGAGACCTGGGGAATGGACATTGTCGGTCCTATAGCCATTTGAGACCTGGGGAATGGACATTGTCGGTCCTATAAATCCCCCGTCAGTCAAAGGTGACCGATTCATCTTAGCAATTACTGACTACTTCTCCAAATGGGCTGAAGCGGTCCCACTCAGAGAAGTTAAGACAAGTAACGTTATCGCATTCATCAAACACCATATTATCTACCAGCATGGTGTCCCAAGACGAATCATACATGACAACGGTCCTCAATTTGTCAGCAACGCCTTTATCAGGTTTTGTGAAAAGTTCAAAATTTAGGACGTCTCCTCAACAGCTTATAATCCCACAGCGAATGGATTGGTTGAAGTTTTCAATAAGACTATCATAAAACTGTTGTCAAAACTCGTGAAGACCAATAAACGAGATTGGGATGACAAGCTCGGCGCGGCCCTATAGGCCTATCATACCACGGTGCGTACACCTACGGGAGCAACCCCGTATTCTTTAGTGTATGGATGTGAAGCCGTCCTTTCGCTGGAGATACAAATTCCGTCTCTTCGAATCGCTCTCGCAACCCAGATGACGACCGAAGAACAACATCAGAAACGTCTCGAAGAACTCGAGATGCTTGATGAAAAACGCGTAGAAGCTCAACAGCATATTGACGACACCGGAGTTTTAAAGAAGGAGATTTGGTCTTAACTGAAAGACGGCCTATGATCCTTAACTCCAAGAAGAAAGGTAAATTTGAACCTAAATGGGAGGGACCATTCGTAGTAGAGACAGTCTACTCGAGTGGCGCATATCGCCTGGTTACCAAGGATGGTGACCGGCTTATGATGCCAATAAATGGCAAGTTTCTGAAGAAGTACTACCCTTAGTACACTCAGAACAAATTATTAAACGGGAAGTTCCTGGAGAATACCATGTACGATATTCTTAAGGATAACCCAAGACCAATCAGCTGCTCTCTAAATAATTTAAGTTTGGTCATAGGGAACCCCTGCTATAATCTTCTAAACACTCTCTTGTTGAGATGAGATTTGATTACTCTTTAGAATCAATCTTTCCTCACGAAAGAATTCTCAGTGCCCCTCACTATCAGATCAGTTCGCGACAAGCCTAACAAAGTTCCTTAGGCCAAGTCCGACTCCCATTATGATTTGTATTCACGTTCCCATTTTCAAGTTGCCTTCCCCTTTTTTTTGATGAACGAAGGCCTTCACTCTACCTGAACGACCAAACCTATAAAAGTTAGGGTCGTCTCAATATCCCCTTTTGGTCCAACTGACAAGTCACTCTGACCAGGATCGGATTTTTCTTCGATAAACGAAAACATTTCATGTCTCTCTCTCTCTCTCTCCAGCCAAACCTATAAAAGTTAGGATTGGAGTTTGAATTTCATCTTGATAAACAAGAAAACTTACTTCCAGATCAGATAACCTAGACTATAAAAGTTGGGGTTAACTGAATCCTCTCGATTCTCAGGATGGAGATCCCATTCTTAGTTTCATCTCACCGATTCTTAAAGTAGAGATCCCACTTTTAGTTTCTTCGGCATACCAAGGATAGAATATAAAATTCTGTGTCTTTGGTATCAGGTTCACTTCTCCCTCAAAAGAAGGACTGAAGAAAGAATATAAAATTCTTCCTCTCCAGTATCTGGTTCGTTTTTTGTCCTATAAAAGGATGCTACATTTTTCTTAATAATAACTCCATAATCCATGCCTTATGGGTATGGGGAATTTTATCCCGAATCCTAAGCAGGGATAAGTCAACACCTAACACGCGTTGCCGGTTTAGTCTTTTACTAATTGAAAAAGATACCAGAATCTGAGTCTGGGGAATTTTATCCCGAAGCCTAAGCAGGGATAAGTCGGCGCCTAATACGTGCCGTCGGTTTGTCTTTTACCGTAAAAAGTAACCAAGTCTACGTATTCAAATTCGTAGCATTAAGTCTAAAGGGGTTCATCCCTTTAGCACAATGTTACTTGTGAAACGGACCCAGATAATTCACAGGCTAGCCCGATTCAAACGGTAATCGGTAAAGGCATATCAAATTCGTAGACGGCTGAGGATTTACCAAAAATCCTATAAGTGTTATGGTTGATTATTCTAAATAGAATGAGAAATCATAATGAGAATAAAAAGCACAGAACAAAACATGCGTATCATTAACAAAAAAAAGAAGTGTTCAGATACAAACAACCATAATCACTTTACATTGTATTTTTGACTAATAATTTCTTGCTCAAGCTTGATTAACTCTTCAGCATAAGCACGCTCAAGCTCACGCTGCAGCTCGATTTTGAAGGAGTCCTCAGAAGCAGATAAGAGTTGGGCGGCTTCTTCCTCCATCTTGGCCAATCTTTCCCGAGAGCATCACTTTGCTAGATATCACAGCCTTGCTATGCTCCTCCCTGGCCTTGGTCACCTCCAAATTAATTCTTCGTTGTTTTGCTTCCACCAGTTTCTGCTATAGCTCCGCTATTTCGACGTCAACACAGGCTAACGACGAGTCGATTTCACGCAAATGAGCCAATCTTTCGGAAAGAACTCCCTCCGCTTGGTCAACGCGTTTTCTCTGCGCCTGGAGCCCAAGTCCGACGGATTCTCGAGATTCACACCATGACTGCATACGAGCCTCCATTCGCGTAGCAACGTAGCCAGAAACACCAACAGATTGAAGCTCTTGTAGTTTCATAAATCTGCACTCAAATTGATTTACATTGTCGATCAAAGCTTTAGCTATGTCGGGGGAAACAGTGTCCTTTATCAAGGCTATTTTGCGCTCGAGGACCAGCCGAAAGTGGCTGAAAGGGATCCTCTTCTCCAGAAGTTTGCCAATCAGGGACTCTACAAAATTAAGAAAATTGCTGACTTCTAAGCAGAGGAGGAGCTTATCTGGGTCGTCATCAGACAATAAGGCATCAACGCGCGCACGCAGTTGAGATAACGATCCTGGAAAAAGAAAGCGCAAAACTATGAATATCCAGAAATGATAAGTCAAAAAAAATAAAAGGAAAAGATAGCACACAGGATTCACCAGTCCCCGAAGAGCTTTCTGTGACCGAATGCACTACACCCGCTTCTCGCTGCTCAATTTCATGAGTCGCAGGGAGCATCATAGGTGTAGTAACCGTTGAAGCATCAACTCCCGTAGTTGGTCCCACGGGCAAACACGGTAGTCGGCATTCCCAAAGAAACCGAGAGTTGTTGCGGAAAGCCTGATGACTGAGCGTCAATAACAACTCCTGCCAAAAGCAAGAAATCAAGACCCTCAGATTCACCAGATTTTTCGTTAGGAGTAGTTGTATCAGTCTTTATAACTGGTCCTATGATTTGAACCCTTCGATGAGTAACAAAAATCATGAATAAATCAGTGAAACATGGGAATAATAATGTTACTTGCGGGCGAGTCAGCGGTGAAGATCGGGTCGGCAGCCTCGTGTTGGGCTTGTTCCCGCAACATATCGTCCAGCAGCATATCGTCAGAAGCCGATACCGGATCACGGGAATCTAGATCCTCTCCTTCAAAAGGCGCGTCTTGGGAATCCCCCTCGTCACCTTGACCCTCTGTTATTGCATCTATAAGAAAGTGCAAGAGTTAAAAATCGCTTCAACTCATCAGACTTACAACAAAAGGAAAAATCAAGTAAAAGTTTACCTTCAACGGCAACGCTGGATTCCTGCACCCGCTCGCTTCGATCCACCTCTTGCAGCTTTTCTAACAGAGTAAGAAGCATAGAAACAGTTAGCAGGGATACGAATTCTCCATCGTTCAGTGCCCACCATCCGAAAGAGGCGCTACTGGTTTTAAGAATACCTGGACTCTCAGCCTGTTTGGTTAAACCTGTCTCCCATCCGAAAGAGGCGCTACTGGTTTTAAGAATACCTGGACTCTCAGCCTGTTTGGTTAAACCTGTCTCAACATCGTGACCCGCTTCGGTCCTGCCAAGAATATTAATCTCAGCGTCTGCATGCTCTTCCGGCCTGATTCCCGGAGTTGGTGCCGAGAAATCAAGATCAGGCGAAGAGGCGTCAAAGGCGAAGTCGCTTGTAAAATCCCCCTCTGCAAAGTGCGAAAATTGTTTAAGTCCAAAAACTCAACATATATCGGAAGAAGCTATACAAAGAAGTACTTACCCCTTTTAGCTGCAACTCCTTGAGTCGTTGGTTCTGTTTCGAGGCTGCCCCGCCGTTTAGAAGCCAGCTTATTGCGTTTAGCCGGACGTCCCTCTTCTGGATCAGCAGGCCTCTCCTCAGAAAATTTAGAACGTAATTCGCACCGTGGAGTAACCTGAGTTGTGGGCCGGGATCGCGTCCGAGGAATGAGGCTGGGTTCCTCTCTCTCCTCTTCAGAAAATTCACCTGGGGTTTTAACCGACATCTTGTTAGGATAGGTGAACAAGACTTGCATCTTTGGCCTCTTTACAGGAGGTGAAGGTTTGCACGGTTGAAAGCGGCGAGTTCTTTCAGCAATTGCTAATTCAAATAACTCTAAAGAGAGGGGATCTAACACACCTTTTTCCGGTGCCTCTTCTCTAGCATCGCCACCAATTCCTACACCACCCCCAAAATGAGGTTCTGTAGTTGGATCCTTCTGCTTTGAATGACTAGAAGGACCCGTCGATTCCCTACTTCTCCTCTTTCCAAGTTCGGATTCATGTACCATTCGAGTAGTAACCCGAGAAGCCTCTTCGTCAGTTGACTCAGTGATCGTTTGAACTGGCACATGTTCATTGGTCGCCAAAAGCCACCGGCATTGTAGGAAAGTCAGCTCTAACTTGCGCTCGACGCCCAGAAGATTAAATTTGACACCGGTACAACCAGTGATGTTCCAAAGCCACGCTCGAGCCCCATCCACTAAACCTCCGCGGGTTCGGAGCTGTTGGTTTAGGTTCCCGATGTAAATTTGATCGTAACCAAATTGGTGAGTGAACCGACATGGCAAGTAGGGTTCTATGTAACAATGATTTCGTACGCGGAAGATCACATAGCCCGGCCGAAAATTAACCAACCAATCGAAGCAACCAGAATCAAGGAAAGTTCGACCTGTACCTGGCTTCTCTACATCTATCAACGAGTCGCCATACTGACCTGAAAACCGTAGGAAGCAAGTAGGGAAGACCCAACATTTGTGATTCTGAAGCTGCTTCCTAACATCTGTGAAACCTCGTCCCTTCCACTTACAGTTTTCTATTATTTGAAGAAAGGGAAGGGAGGGATCCACCGAGGTTGACGCCCACATCATATCGGATCGATGAAGTACTAGCCAAGCTATTAAATAAGTATAAGGGAGCTCCACCTTTGTGAGAGGAATCTGAGTAGGCGGCGAGTTCTCTTGATTAAATCCGCTTACAATCTGACGTAGCCCTCTATAAATACCCGCGGTTATTGCCGGAAGAAGGCATAAGTTTTTCCGGTGAGCAAGCAGAACCGCTGGAAACAACACTTCTGGGGAAAGTACGTCAGAAGATTGGTTTGGCACTACACACTTTTTCAGCCAAATAGCAAGATACCCAGCAAGTAATGTCGTAGGCCGGATTGGTTTGACTCCATGCCACAAGAAAGTTTGAAATTTCGTTCAGACAGCAAAGCCATCCTCAATACCAGCCGTGGTGTAAGATTGAGCATTGGACCTCTTGATTAGCTCATTCACTTTAGAGGTGGTTAGCGGCGACAACTCGCAAATCGGTTCATCCAGAACACTGTCCGTATTCTTAAAAAGATAATCCGTGAACTTCTTTAAACTGATTTGCGATCGCGATTTCTTCGATAAAGGATTAATACCTACAAGAGCTATGTGATAATGGCAAGCAAGATCCCAGAAAGTGTTATAACGGTTGGGAGTCCACGACTTTAGTTGCTGCAGCTCCTTATTAGAAGGAAAGTACTCCTGATAAATCATGTTTCCCATCGGAAGACCGGAGATCTTATACATCTCGTGCAGTGCTAACCCCAACTCCCCGTGCTTAGTCAAAAACGTATTGGCGTCAGGATTGTAGAGCTCTAGCAGCGCCAAGAAATGGGGAACACTCATGGTCAGTCCGTAAGTGGTGGCACGAACGGCTGCATATAAACCACCAGCCTTCAAATCCTCGCCAAATCGATCCAAGATGTAGTGGCTCAAACGGGTCCACCATAGTTTATCTGACGAGTGTACCCAGCCATAACATCGATGATTGGTCACTGGCATTTCTCGGCCCAAAGCCACAAGCCGATTCTTCACAGTGTTTGCAATAGTGAAGATCTCTCCTTTGGGTGGGTCACTCAATCCTGTAATCCCCGGATGTAACCCCGTTATCCGATTCCGATTACTTGAGCCAACCGTGCCACGAGTAATGTATCCGCAGTGAATGCGCTCATGTTCCTCCGTTAATCTCCATGACATCTCCCGAGGAACAGCTTGACACCGAAGCTCGGCAAGCGAACGGTGGCGAGGAGTTAATCTCCATGACATCTCCCGAGGAACAGCTTGACACCGAAGCTCGGCAAGCGAACGGTGGCGAGGAATCGGAGGAAGGTAGAGATGGCCACCGTCGTCGTGATGCAACCACTGCTCCATTCCAAGAAAAACGGTGGTGGGATCTTCTATGGAATCCCCAAACAAATAATCTGGCTTTCGTAGCGGGTGCGTAGAGCTTGGGTCCTTCACCAACGGCGCATCCGTGATAAGTTGTCATAAACTATAGCGCTCTCCTTTCCGTATTAATCGTGGAAGCTCTTCCGGGATACCCAGAGCAAACTGAGGAGCCACCGGAACAGGGATTGGCTCATCAGTAGAGGCATAAGCCTCACTGCAACGGCCCTCTACTGAATGAGCGCTAAACTCCCTCGAGAGAAATTCAACTGAAAAAATAGGTAATTATCAGGTTCAACCATAAAAGCCTATGTTAAAAAAACAGTATAGGCGTCGAACTCGAATCATAAATCGTGAGATAGAGTCACGGTCTTCGCCCCACAAGTGAGAGCAAAATGAGGAAATTATACCAACGACATATTCATGATGGATTATCTAGGCGAGACGATTAAGAACCGCACTATACACACGAAGTATGGAATATATCGTCGCACGAATAATGCAACAATATACCTATCCTTCAGAGTATAGTACGATAAGAAATCACCCTGAGATAATTAAGTCATGTCTTGACCAAGCAAAACACGACTTGTAAAACGTCCACCCCCACGAAGGAGGGTGGCGGCTCTTCCCAATTGCCTCACCAAGGAGAACAAAGTGTGGATGCAACATGCAGTATGATATCTTGATATTTAACTCATGAATAAAAGAGGCGGTTATGATATACTTGTGCAGCTGAACGGCGCCGGCTCGGGCGACTGAGCCGTCGAACGGCCTCGAACTACGCGAGATCTCTTGGGTGACATATCTGCAGAGAATTAACAGGTCAATTACAATAAAAATGGAGAAATATCAGATTAATGCAAGGAAAAATGGTGCTCCGATTAGACTTAAGTGGTGGGCTCGATATCGATGCAGTTTCAACCCATGACACATCATGCAACAAATTAAGCCAGAATTTTAGGGATTTGGCTAAAGTCATCCACGTGGCAAACAATGAAACACGACGTCCCTATAAATCAGGCTATCACGTACCCTAAAAACCCAAAGATCACAAACCTGACCAGATTCGTGCATACAAGGGTCTGATCACGAGTCCCAATGAATTTTTAAACACATGCAAACTCAAGAATCGAGTACACGGGTCCTAAATAGGGTCGAACAAACCAAGAATTGGGGTTCGAGTGGGTAACCAGACAGTAACTCCTATGGATCTGAGAATCAGGACCAAACCAAGAACAAATCGAAATCAGGGTTCAGCCATAGCTACAAGTCTCAAAGGACTTAAGCCAATCTCCATATGTAACCACACAATGAAGTATTCAAGATTTAAGTGAACGTTCTGTCCATGCAAACAGGATTTCGGTCATGTCAGTTGAACTCGAAATCAAAGTCAGGTAATTTCAACAACCCAAGAAGTTCAGTCATGACCCAAGTTAGAATTTGGACAATCAAGCAAAGAACCGCAAAGGGTGTTCGAATCACAGACCTGAGGGTCAAAATTCACCAAATAACCAAATTAGGGTTTTCGCCCTAACCTTAAACCCCCAGAATCAAAGAAAAAAAAAAGAAGCCATGAATGGGGTGGAGCTCTTACCTGAGTGCGAAAGAGATCAAGGAGAATGAAGCTCTGCGAAAAGAACCCACAAATGCTTGAACCCAAATCAAAACAAATTGAAACCCTAGCTCCCAATTCGTGAACTCAGTGGGATTTAAGAAAGATTGAAGAGGTTTGAAGAAAAGAGTAAAGAGGATTCAGAGGTTCTGAAATGAGTTCTTGAAGAAAAGGCTCGAAGAAGAATATTTGAAATGACGAACGAAGAAGAAGAATAGTTCGGTTTTAAAAACCCCCCAAAATTAAACCAAAAACTGAGCCACCGCTAGCTGGCTCGCAAGATCCGAGTCACCACCAGCTGACTCGCAAAACCCGAGTCACCACCAGCTGACTCACAAAAACCCGAGCCACCATTAGCTGTCTCGCAACACCTCAACCCCCATTTGCTGACTCGCACACATGCGAGCCACCATTTGCTGGCTCGCACACATGCGAGCCACCATTCGCTGGCTCGCATGTATAGCGAGCTATTTGGACCAAATGTTGGGTGTTTTGGTCCCTCGGTGATCATTTCCAACATATACGGTATCCGTATTCATACTCTAATGGATATACGAGTTTAAACTGTTCCCCACCCTCGACGAGAAGTTTTTGGAGAATATTGTGCAGAATATTCTTAAGGATAACCCGACGACCTCCGACGGGCATATGAGGCTAAACTAATTCCCAAAACTCCTAAGAGTATACGAGTATAAACTGGTTCTCTCCGCTTCAACGCATAACTTTTGACCAATGTCTGTCAAGACGTCGTCAAATATGAATTCCCAACAAAAATAGTCAGCTCAACGTCAAATCAACGACACCATTTAGTTTCAATTCAAGACTTCGACAGCGGTCAGACGATAAACGCAGAACCATAAAAACTTCATCTATTCGACAGAACGTTGAATAGATTGAAGGTTGAAGGAGTCAAGAGATGAAGTCCATTAACAGGTCTTTCTGCAGATAAGGCCTATCACATCCAAAGTATTTCAGGCTCTTATATAAAAGAAATGAGACTGAAACACTTTGGAGGGGGTATCTGTAGGGGTTAAAAATTACCTATAAGTCCTTAAACACAGTTCAAGACAAGGAAAAGACGACAAACGTTATTATCCAAGTCAAGGGAATTCATCCAACATCAGCAAGGGAATGAAATGGATCAGTAGAATGTACAAGCTATCGAAGCGATGAAGCGTACGCAAAACAAGGGAACTGGAAGAGTCACAAATTGCCAAAGTATCAAAAAAGCAAACGAAACACCACTTGGAGGCCCGTGTAGGCGCGAGTCACCAATTGGTGGCTCGCACCTATGCGATGGCTCACACTTATGCGAGCCACCAAATGGTGACTCGCATCCATGCGAGCCACCAAATGGTGACTCGCATAGTTCCGAGCCACCAAATGGTGACTCGCACAGTTCCGAGCCACCAGGACTCTTACTGAACACAAAACCTCCCCAAACACGGATTTTGATGATTTTTAAGGATTCTTTCATCCCAGAACCTCTCCAACTGTTTTGAGGTTATCCCTAAACACGTTTAGACAGTTATAAACTACAGATAACGTTTAAACACAAATTCTTATTCAAAATGATATCTCCAAAAGCCTATAAATAGAAGCCTAGGGTCTTCTTTAAAGAGGATCTGAGATTGAGAAGGCGAGGTGCTGTCAAATTGTCCAGTTAACAACGAATTTCAGAGGAGAATCATCAGAGCTTGGCGAATACTTTCATAAAGAAAGCCCCTTGAAAAGGTTTGTGATTCTTTCCCCTTCTTTCCTCCGGATTAAACTTGGTTTTAATCTCGAAAAGAGCCACAATCTCGCTTGGTCGTGATTGTCGCTTCTGCAATTGTTTCCTTCGTGAAACGAGAGCGTAATTATATTGTCTATCGAGTTGATCTGCGGTGGTCCACGGACTAACGCGTCCCCGGCACAGGCAAAGATCCCACGCAAAGCAGCGGGAGATAAACTACTGCTGTGTTTTGTTTGATAAAGTTGTAATCTTTATTTTTCATTGTAAGAAGATCTTATAAAAAGATCAACTTTTCTTTCAATTTGAACTTGTAATCGATAAACAGTGTAACAGATTTTGAAAATAATGGAAAAGACAACTTTTGACACAAACACATGTCCAAGCCTCTTATGCTAAATCCAAGGGTTTTCATTAATTGCTGCAAGGCATTTCACATCTTGATTCACTAATTTATTCATCTCAAAAATATACACATTAGACTTGTGATTAGCAACAAAAACAATTTTTCTATTCATACTAATAATGCATTTGTCCGGTTTAAAGGAAATATCAAAACCTTTATCACTCAATTGACTAATGCTAAGAAGATTATGATTCAATCCATTAACCAAATAAACATCTTCTATAACGAGTGAAGGTTTCTTACCAATAGAACCAATACCAATAATTTTACCTTTCTCACCACCACCGAAGGAGACGCTACCTCATTCAATCCTTGATAGGGCTGAAAATAACTCTTTGTTGCCCGTCATATGATGAGAGCAACCACTATCAAGGCACCACATCTCTTTACATCGTTGCCGTGATGTCCCCTACAAGAGAGGAAGGTGTAGTAACTTTAGGTACCCAAATCTTGGGTCCTTGGTGGTTAGTAAACTTGGTACCTTTGGGTACCCATGTCAATCCATAAAATTCATAGTTATCTTTAATTCTACAATGAGTAGAAATATGACCATGTTTCATGCAATATGTGCACACAAAATTTCTTTTGTATGTATGAGCATGAGAACCATGAAACTTATTTCTACCATGGTGATGATGATTAGCATAAGCATGAGTGGGTCTAATCCTACCACTCTCAATTTATAGTCTTTCAATTTTGGATCTTAATTGCTTATTCTCAAAATCGAGATCTCCTAGCAATTCATCTTTTAGAGCAAGAGAGGTTTCTAGTTGTTCTAGTTTCACATCACAAGAAGCATGCAATTTTTTAAAAGAAGAAAATTCCTTTGGCATTCTTTTAAATTCAATATTCAATTCTTCTAAAGCCGTAGCTAGATCACATTGCATGTAAAAGGATTGGCTCTCAGTGTCGGATATTACCTCATGTTCAAGGACCATGAAACAAATGTTGGGATCATGAAGAGCAAGTTTAGCTCCCTCTTCATTACTATCTGAATCACTTAGTTCGGATTCCTCCCATCCGGCATACATAGCCTTCTTCTTCTTGTACTTCATGTACTTCTCTTTGAGCTTAGGACAATCCTTAGCGATGTGGCCCAGTTCATTGCATTCGAAACATTTTCCAACACATGAAGAAAATTTTTTGTTAGATCGGAGGTTAAATTTCTTGTTCATTTTTATGAGTCTAGAAATTCTTCTAGAGAGATGAGCCACTTCTCTAGAAAAATCAACTTCACTATCCGATGACGAAGAGGAGTTATCACTAGCTCCTTTGAGAGCTATGGTCTTCAATTTTGGTGACGGCTCCTCAACTTCCTGTGAGGGCACTTCCTCCTTCTCCTTTCCCTTGAGCTTCTTCTCATGAACATTGAGTTTGCCGATGAGGCCATCGATAGGTAAAGTGGTAAGGTCATGAGCTTCTTCTATCGCAGTCGCCTTGGGTTCCTACATCGGAGTCAATGAATGGAGAATCTTGTAGTTCGTCTCTTGAATAGTCAATTTCTTGTCAAGACCATGCAATTCATTGATAATGTTAGTGAAGCGAGAAAACATAGCATCAATTAATTCATTTGGAAGCATTTGAAATAAGCGAGAAAACATAGCATCAATTGATTCATTTGGAAGCATTTGAAATAACTCATATTCATGCATAAGCCCACTAATTTTGGATTCCTTAACTTGGGGGATTCCTTCATGTGTAATACATAATTTCACCCATATTTCGTATACGGTTGCACACGTGGAAACCCTATTATACTCATTGGGGGAAAGACTGCAAATTAAGGCATTCATAGCCTTTACATTGAGATTGGCTTGGTGCCTTTCTCCATTGGTCATAGTCCCGACTTTGGGCTTTTCTACATATTTTTTCTCTATGAGTTCTAGGATGTCAAGGTCAATTCAACGAAGATAAATCCTCATCCTAGCCTTCCAATATGCAAAATTACTACCGGTAAAAAGTGGTGGTCTAGTGGTGGATTGTCCCTCTAACATGTGCACATTCATTGAAGCCTCCATAAGATCTTTTCTCTAAGGTGTTTAAACCAAAAACTAATATAGAGACCAAGCTCTGATACCAATTGTTGGACCCTAGAGGGGGGGGGGGGGGATTAGGGTCACAAGGCTATAATTGTGCAATAAAATTAAGACAAGCAAAACACAATATCCAAAAGCAATCAAAATAGAGGAGATAGAGTTAGGAATCGTTATCCTGTGATGCGCGATGTGTTAACAAGGTTCGGTCCGCTGACCTACGTCCCCGCTCCCTACTCTCGAGGAGAAATCCACTACATAACTCGGTTTGGAAGCCGGAATTTTTTCTACATAGCGATCCCCTCACGATCTCACACTACACAGTTAATCTCACTAGATCACACTCCCACACAATTGATCTACACAAGATTAAGCTCTCAAAATAATAAAAATGGTGTAAGAACCCTCTCTTTACAATGTCCCTATGGCAAAGAGAAGATAACACTGAAGCTAGGATGTGAAACACAAAAACTCAGAAAGAAACAGGTTTGAAAATTTTGCTCTGTAAAAACGTTCTCTGAAAAATATTTTGAAAGAGCTGGGACAATGAGGAAGAAGAAGAGAATAGGTTTAAATAGAAAATCACAGCTGTTTAAACCCATACCTAATCCCCCAAAACCTGGAAACAGAACAGCGCTGAGATCATGTGAAATCGGCGCTGAAGATCTGTACCATATGACCGTTTAAAACAAGCGGCGGTCGACCGTGACTTTTTCGCGGTCGACCGCGAGGCACCTCAGAAACTCACCAAAAGTCCAGAGACTTTCGCGGTCGACCGTGGGAAATTTTGATCTTACGGCCGCCCGCGGCGGTCGACCGTGAAAGTTTCTACTGCCCATTGACGAGTGAGCTCAGGCGCGGTCGACCGCAATCTGATACACTCAAAAACTTGATTTTTGACTAACTTAAAATATTTGTAAAATATTCATTTGATTTCTAAAAATTATGAAACTTTGTAAAATGTTTTTAATACCAAAAACAAATTGTTTGAAAAAAGAGTTTTGTAAAAAGGTCCTCATACTTGTAAAAAATAGTATTTTGTGAAATACGCTCAAAAATATAAATATGAAAACGTGTGTGTGATATCCCAATAGCTTCAAGTGAAATTGATAACTCTTTGCCTACATTCTAGCACTAGAGAGAAAATAAAAACTAGCTAATATCCTCACGAGAATACAATTCTTGAGTCTTGATATAGCTTGAGTTGGATGAAGCTTCTAATTGAATTTGTTGTTCTTGATTAAACGTTGCTTCATCACTATGCCTCCTCTTCCTTTGGATATCAACGTTGTAGTGCATATTCCATCCAATCCTCCATTTGTGGTACTAACATGCTTAATATATATATTAACTGTATTATCACTCAATAAGCAATTAGCACCGATAATGGTGGTTGTAAAACATTATCAAAACATAAGGGCTAACAGGTTTGCTTTTGGCAGGATGCTTTTGGTAGTCAGTTGTCATTTAGCAGTGTTTTTCACCCCAAGATAGATGGACAGACCGAAAGGGTGAATCAGATTTTAGAGGACACGCTGAGAGCGTGTATTATAGATTTTCAGGGTAGCTGGGAGGATCACATCCCACTGATTAAATTTGCATATAATAACAGTTATCAAGCTACCATCGAAATGGCACCGTATGAAGCTTTGTACGGGAGACCTTGCAGATCGCCTATATGTTGGGCAGAGCCAGAGGATAGTCTATTGATTAGTCCAAAGTTAGTTAGACAGACCACAGAGAAGGTAACATTGATTCGAGAGCGCATTCTTGCGGTGCAGAGTCAGCAGAAGAGCTATGCAGATCAGCGGAGACGACCTTTATGTTAGACCCTATAGGGGGGGTGATTAGGGTCTTATGCTAATCTAATCATATTTAAATGCCAATTAAAACTAATTAACAAATATATTCTTGCAAGATAGGTATACAAAGAGTTATGTGCAAGAATATGCAATATAAACAATGAGATATATCCTAGATGATGAATTATATATATATGCAAGGATATATAAACTAAGGGTGATATTAACATAAACAAGATAAACAAGATAGTGGACAATGTGAACAATAGATAATGGCGACAAGAATGATATGAACAATAAGCACAAGTGAGACGCCAAGACAATCACAAACACACAAAGATGATCACGGAGTTCGGACCTTCCGTCCTACGTCTCCGCTCCCCTCTCCTGGGGAGAAATCCACTATCAACCGGGTTTTCTACGTTCACCCGAACAACGTTTACACCTCACACTCGGTTTTCTAGCTAACCGAAAACTTTACAATCAACACACTATTGTAATCCCACTCTACACCCACTAAGTGTTGGACCTAGCCGTGTCTCCCTCAAGTGCTCGGTTACAACCTCTCCCTAGGCACGTCAACCGACGCCACTCCTCTTGGGACGATCCCCGACTCTCACCACACACTCCTCACTCGGTGTACAAGTGTATTACAAAGTGAATCTCACAATAAGGACAATATAACAACTGATTGTTCTCAACTATGGATGAGAACACAATTAAGCACAACTCAAAGTTACAAACTCTCACCACCCAACTATACTATGTATGTAAATACTAAAAGCTCAATGTGGGTGTGTGTAACAATGAGTAAAATGAAATCTAACTCAAATAGCAAACTAGCAATAATTAATATATGATGAAATCTAACTCAAATAGCAAACTAGCAATAATTAATATATGATAAATCAATAATGAAATTACTAGGGAAAAGAGTTAGAAAACTTCTCTATAAACACAAAGAGAGGATGAGAAGATTTTGAGGATGAAATCCTCAACTGGTGATGCAAACTCCTCTTTGTAACAGCAAACCCCAAAAACAAACTAAACAAACTCAAACCCTTGTTTAAAACTTTCTTAAACTTGTTTTTAAAACTCTCTTAATCAGTTTGAAAAGACATCAGCAATGGGGTATATATACCCACTAGAAATCTCAGCAAAAACACCAAAACAAATGACAAAACAGCCCCCAGAAATCTGCTCAGGAAATAGCCGTTAGGAGCCAACGGCTCTTTTGTCGGTCGACCGAAAATTCCGTCGGTCGACCGATGAGAGCAAAAACACGAAGAAAACATTCTGGACCATCGTCGGTCGACCGGTGCGGTCGACCGATGGAGTTTTTCGGTCGACCGGACCGGTCGACCGACAGACTCTCTGTCGCCCAGTGAACATATGAACTCAGGTTCGGTCGACCGGTGCGGTCGACCGAATACTGATACTCTGAAAAACAGTTTTGAAAGCTGTACATCTGATTTTGAAACACTGTTTAAAAATATCAAATAAATTCCAAAAAATGTAAAACTTTGGGGAATGATTGTAGACATGATAATAAACATACTATAGTGACTGGTTATCAGAAAGGACCTCCCAAATGAAAAATATCATCATTTTACAAACTAGTCCAAAACATGAAAATATGAGATACTTGAATTTTGATGTTTTGACATAAACCAACTTTTGAAACTTTGTGAAATGTTTTTATAAACTTAGTAAAACATGTATAAACTGATATT